>NC_135338.1:86762598-87437598 GCF_023851605.1 Tamandua tetradactyla | reverse complement strand
AAAGGCATTTGTCAAAAAAATAAAAAAAAGTTGATACCTGAGTTGAAGCTGGATGGTTGTATTGGATTTTGTCAGAAAATAAGAGGGGGAAGTGTTTCAGGAAAATGGGAAACACATGCAAAGCATAGAAATACAAGCATGCAATAAGTTCTTGTGTGCTCTAAAACACGTGCTCTAAAACCACATAGAAAATAAGTCATTCTTCATTATGTTAGTTGTTTAGTGGAGTTTCCTGACTATACAACAAATACCTTTCCGTGATGGTTAGGTTCTTGTGTCAACTTGGCCAAATGATTACACCCAGTTGTCTGGTCAGGCAACCACTGGCCTGACCATTGCTGCAAGGATATTTCATGGCTGGTTAATAAACTAGAAGGCTGCTGTATTGAGTCATCAGTCAGTTGTGGCATATTCCCAACAATGAGATGATCAATCAGTCCAAGGTTTTCAAGGGAGAGGAGAGACTCAGTCACCATTTTTTCAGTCAGTGAACCTCTCTTGTGGAGTTCATCCAGACCCTCCATTGGCACTGTCAGCTTCACAGCCTGCCCTGTGGATTTTGGACTCTTCCGTTCCATGGTTGTGTGAGACACCTTTATAAATCTCATATTTACAGATGTCTCCTGTTGGTTCTGTTTCTCTAGAGAACCTGGACTAGCACACCATCTTTTAGTGTATTTCAATTTAAGGGTACCATTTCCTTCAGTAGAAACTTAGGGTAACGAGTCTTCCCATCACTCACCCCGATTTCACTGAGATGATGGCATCAATTGAAGGATGGATTTGAGCTAAAAAAAAAAAAAAAAGAATGGATTTCCTAACTGAAGGCGTGATATACAATACAACTGATCACCTTGCAAGGTCAAGGCACCTCTTGCATGAAACATTTTAAAAATACAATAAATGTCTATTTGTCAGGAATTGCTCTGTCTTAGTCGGAGTGGAGAATAGAATGGGTGGCCTCCTGAAAGTCTCAGAAATTGTAGTCACAAACTAAGAAGCAAAATGAAAGTTAATGAAAATGAAGATTATTTTTAAGCTTCATGCCCTCAAGATATTTTTTTATAAATACTCATTACCAATTTCCCCTCATCGTGCTTGATAAATGTCTACTAACTTTGGACAAAATGAAAATGTGTGTTACGTCTGCAAACTCAAGACATTCTACCCTCTAGTTTTAACCCCAACCTTATACCTCACCTGAAATATTCCCTCCAATCAGGCTAATTCACCATTCATCTCCCCTTCTGTAGCCCTGATTCCAACTTCCCCAATCCAAAAGGATTTTCTTCTCTTTTTCTTTTTCCTTAAGTTTCTTTAAGATCGTATTCAAATACCATATGTAATGTGTAAGTTAAACAAATGTTATCTCTGTCAGTCTGTTTTAGAAATATAGTGCACTGTCAAATAAAATAGTTCTCTTGCACATAAACCATTCTCCCCACAATGTATATTACTACACATAGCTTAATTTTTATTTTTGATGGATTTGCCATCACTGAGTCATGGAATAGAATCAAGATTGGGTAATTTAACACTTAGGGACTGTGGCAACATTTTGAGTTTTTACTATTCATTTGGTCACTTAGTACTTTTAAATCCTGAATTATTTACATGCTAAGGGGATTATCCTGCATAAATATTACATACAACATTGACAATAGGGCCTAAGCTTTCCTCATACAATCATTCCTTTTGGCAGGAGGTGGACATAAAGCTTAGACCTTAAAGAGCCACTGTGGTTTTTAAAAGGTCATATTTGGCCCACCATAATTTATTCTGTGTGTCTTTCAGGAACAGACAAAGCTGATTCAGTGGCTACAACTCGGTTATTTTTCCCATAAAAGATTTCACAGATCTTCATGAGGAGATAAAATTTCTAAACTACACAGACCTGGAAAAAGAGAAAAATCAATATGATGGATTGGAAAATGAAAAAGTGCAAATTTAAGAAGCTAAGCCAGACCCCAAGATAAAAACTGAACAGAAATAAATGTACACTTAAGTCTCAATTGAAATGTCTTAAGGGTTTGAAAAGTGTTGATTCCCCCCCCCCCACTTTCATACTTGTGAACTAGTAATGCCAAAGAAGTAGAATTGCAATTAATAAGGCATTTAGGGAAAATCCAGTATTGTAAAACTTCATTTTTTCCATATGTTTGATGTATTCCAATAATTTTAAGATTAAAGAATAAGTTCACTTCAGGAGATAAAATAACCTTTGTCCTTTGCTAACAATAGCTGAAAATAACAAATAATTTTTCCTGATATATAAAATTAAATTGGTGATATTTTCTCTAATAATATATAACTTTTTTTTTTTTTTTTTTTTTTTTTTAAAGGAAAGACAGAGAGAAGGAAGAAAGGGAAACATCTTTAAACATTTTCTTGTTTTTATTGTATTTTGTTTTTCCGTTTTTTGTTACATGGGCTGGGGCCGGGAATCGAACCGAGGTCCTCCGGCATAGCAGGCAAGCACTTTGCCCGCTGAGCCACCGCGGCCCGCCCAATATATAACTTTTGATACTCACTTTTGAGTTTGTCCAGGACATGATCTAGACCCTCAAAAGCGTATAGAGAAGGATTTTGCCTTTCAGAAAGGAGAGGGCTCTCTAAACCTCATGGAAGTACAGTCTATATCCCAAGCATTTTCTGATTTTGAAAACGTAGGCTTACTTATACTGTCCTGGCATTTTGTGAAGGTTGAGGATTATTTCTATGCTTAAGAGGATAATATATTATTTATTTTATATTCCCAATATCTCAGATTGCCTTTTAAAAATGTAAATATAATATACGTATGGCATAATGCTCATGCTAACTGCACAAATAGCTGAATCTTCACAAACTGGACATACTTGTGTAGACTGCACCCATTTATGGAACTGATCAACTGATGTGGGAAAGGTGGTGCAATAACTATAAAGGCTTCAGTGTGAGCAGACATTTGAATCCTAAAACCTCAGGGTGCCTCAGGGGTTTGCCATTTCCTGGCACTTAATGGAAGGAAGCCAGGTAAACGATCATGCATTTATTTATTCCAACCATATGGTTTATCTAAACTACAAACTAAGGTCACGTGTATTAGGATGTCTAAGGATTCTGATCCACCTTTTTCTTTTCACATCGTGTTTGGCATTTAAAATGCATAGTTTTTCACTCATGATTGTTAAAGGCAGATATGGAATTGTTTTCAATCCAATGTCTCCAAGTAATAGAACCCACTACCCATATAGAAGTTTGTTCTACCCAGAAATATGGTTATATTCACCTCTGATTTTCATTTATGGGTATTAAAGAATTTTCATTATCAGATTTCACAGCTGGACAAGCAGAACAGAATTTCGTACCAAGTATGGTTTCAAATGTGTCCCTGGATCTGCCAGCCCCTTATTAAATCCATGGACCTCCATGGAAGTTCTGTTTGTTAATCACCCTATTTGTTTCTTGAAGAAACCAACTCCTATCTAATCTGAGATAAATGGACAATTCATCTCAGAGTACTCTCTGCTCTGCTATTTTTCCCATCAGCTTGTAGGAGGTGGTTGTTACTTGCTTTTCTAGAATGCATCTCTCCCAGGGGTCCAATCTGGAATGTATACTTCAGCAAGAACACAAACTTCTTCTGTTACTTTTTGCTTCTGGCTGAGCCTTTCAAAATGTATGCAAACTCATTCTGATCTTTCTCTGGGTGCAAAAACATTTCTTCATTACTTCTATTTTAATTGTTTTGTAATTGGAATGCATTTGGAGGTGGTGTTGATATAGTTCTATGACCAAAACTTGAGTATTTGCTCAAGAAGCAAATACCTGATCTTGCTTGTGCACTGTAAAACTTGAGCACTGTAAAACTCAGCCTTTCAATCACAATACTTGCTCACTGTAGAGCTTCAAACAGTAAAAACGATAACCATTCACTTAGCACACACCTCACACTAGCCACATTTCAAGTGCCCAACACTCACATAAAGTTAGTAGCTGCCCTATTGTACAGCCTAGGTATAAAGTACAAAGACAGTGTCTTGCATATAGCAGATGCTAAATAAACTTTATTTCTTAATATAATCATAAGCCTTTCTTAGGAATTACTGTAGACAAGTGTTTCCCAATGTATTTTTTCTCATGCCACTAGCTGCTTCCCGTGGTTTCAGAGCATTGAATTAAATAACACTGAATTATGTAGCGAGAAAGCCATTTTTTAAAAACTATTTTTATATCTTTCTCACCATATGAAGGAGAAAGTGTCAGCTTTGTGTGTAGGGTTTTGTTCTTTACATCTTTAGTTAAGTTTTATTGAGCTATAATTAGTATACAATAAGTTTCACTAATTTTTTTTTTTTTAAAGAGGGAGGAAGGGAAGGAAAGACAGAGAAAGAAGGAAGGATGGAAGGAAGGAAGTGAGGAAGAAAGGGAAACATTTTTAAACATTTTCTTGTTTTTTATTATATTTTGTTTGTTTGTTTGTTTTTTACATGGGCTGGGGCCGGGAATCGAACCGGGGTCCTCCAGCACGGCAGGCAAGCACTCTTGCCCGCTGAGCCACCGCGGCCCGCCCAAGTTTCACTAATTTTAAGGGGAAAATAATTGTAAAACACAATCAGAAAAAAACATTTAAAAAATGATGTTCATTATAAGCACTTTGGCAAATATCCTTCCAAACACTTCTCTAAACAGGTGTTTCATGTAGTATGTATTTATACATAGATAGGATCACACTGTGCATTATGTTTTGTGATTCCTTGTCTTTATTCAACAATATAGAATGGGCAGTTTTCCATGTCAACTAATATAGCTGTTCATCATCATTTGCTAGAATTTCACTTTGGACATTCACCATGCTTCAGTAAATGCTCTATTGAAGAGCAACCCTCTGCTCTTATTTTAAAAATGCTGTCCTGAAGACCTGTTCCAGCTTGTATGACTATCTCTGTAGTTTGTAATCCTGCTGGTGGGATTTCTGGGTCAAACCACAGGCACACTTGATGAATGATACCTATTTCCCAACTGCCATCTGAAGGATTGCCTTATTTAGATGAGTACTCTAAGTGAAAGTACACATTTCCCATGTAGTCATTAAATACTGGGTTTTAATAATCTTTTAAATCTTTGTCTATCAGATTAATGGAAATAATGTCATAATGTTTGAACAGCTGTGTGATTGAACACTATTGCACACTTAAGAGCCATCTGTTTTTCTTCCCTCATGAATTTCCTGTTCATGATTTTTACACATTTTCCTCTTGGAGTCTGCTTCCTCTTCTTGCTCCCCCTTATTTATTGAAACTCTTTGCTGTTGTTTACTACATGTAGAGGTCTGAATTTGGCTCGCATTTCCATTTGGGGGGCTGTTTTTTTGCTGTAGGAGAGATTTTGCTTTATTTTTTTAAATTTTGATGTATTCAAATGAAATGTATCAGCTGTTTACTTTCATGCTCTCTGATCTTTGTGATATGCTTAAGCCATCGCCACCCCGTATCAATCACCCTGCCTCATTTTGCTTTTGCTGCTTATCAAATTCTGCCTTAAATCGTTTGCTATTTTTCTGTGTATTTTACATATGTCCCAATTAGATCATTGATTGGACAGAAAATATTATCTAATTTGTTTCCCATAAGAGATCATTGTGTCATTGTTCAGTGCCTTGCATATCAGAAGAATTCAATAATCATAATCGATCCACTACACTCATGGAGCATCATATTCATGACCAGTGACTGGTATTGAGGCTATGGTAAACCCAGCAATTTTATCTTCTTTTGATTGAACTTTAAATGGTGATAACCTTTCTGGAGGTCAACTGATAATATATATACCAAAAGCCTTCCAGATATAATTCCACTTCTCAGAATTAATTTTATGGACATGCTCAGAGATACACATGAAAAAGGACATACTAGGTATGTGTGAAATTGTGTATAGCAACAAAGATCAAGAACAATCCTCTTGATATTATAGTGGGACTTTGCATAATACATGACACATTTATAATTTGCAATTCTGTAAATCAATTAAAGTAATACCTTTGAAGAAAGCTTAATTTCTTGTAAAATGCTCAGGGTATAATCCTAAGTTAAAATTTAAAAGCAAGCAGAAAATTATTTCATCATAAATATATTCTATGCCCATAGTGGATAAAGTTCAAACAATATAAGAGAGAATAAACTGTGAAATAAAGTTTCCTTCTAGGTCCTTTTTCAAACTCACTCCCCAGAAATAATCACATGAAATTTTCAGTGAATGCCCCTATAGTTTAAATAGGGCAGGTGCACACCTCAATTTCTTGATTTGTTATAAAACTTTAGGGCTCTACCTCTCCATCTCTCAGTCTAAGGACTTTCTCTTAGGTTTTGGAGATCACAAATATCACCAGACTGTCTGTAGAAGTGAATCTTTTTTATTCATCCATCTCTCCCTGGGTGGGGATTGATGCATGTCTTCACTTCTGGCTATTTTACTCTACTATTTCTTCATTGGGTAACTTTCATTCTGGAACTGCTATTAGATAGTTATGGAAATAGATGAATACTGCCTCGATTTTCTATCTCCACTCATAATTTTTATTTCTTTTCATTTTGCACCCGGTAATGGGAAATTTATTTATTTATTGTCTCCTGGATCTCCAAATCATTCTTTAGTTAAGTCTGTATTTTTACACCATCTGACTAGTGAACTTTTTTATTTCCAAGATTTCTTGTTCCAATCACGTATTTTTTCTAATGACACAGGGCCTGAATTGACAAAGTGGTCTTGGAATTGGAGAAGAAAGTCTGGGTATGGAAATATCTAAAAGGAAGGTCAACAGAACCCGGTGATGTCTGGATTTGGGAGAGGAAATCTCTCAAGTTCCTGATTCTAGTGCAGTGAAAAATCTGAATTTGTAGGTATGTCAATGACTTGGCCTTCCCAAATGTGGATTCCACAATATGTGGTTCAGATCCTGCCCCAAGGGGTGAGAAAGGAGGCAGCATTTTGACGACCACTTTAGAAATGGGTTGGGATTGATGATGTACAGAGAAGGGGCACTTACTTCAGGAAGGTGACAGAGGTTTAGCTGGATGGATAGCATTTGGCGATGAGGAAATGATATTTCTGGTGGAGGTAACAAACACATGGAGATGGGAAACCAAGAGAAATGTTGAGGGAAAAATGATAACAATGATGATGAAAACCACACTTATTTACCAATTCACCTGGCATGTGCCCAGGTACCCAGGATAAGATATAAGATAGATAGATAGATGATAGATAGATAGATAGATAGATAGGTAGATAGATAGATAGATAGATATAGATATAGATAAATATATATAATAGATATATAAACATACACATGCACACATATGTGTGCATATATGTATTTGTATGTGTTTATGTGTATTAAATGCTGCCATATATATATACATATATACACACTACATACACACACACACAAACACACACACATATACCTATATCTGTTTTTGGCCTCATACCATTTGTAGTAGGTATTATTTTTGCCCATCACTTATTAACATAATAAACCAAGGCTTAGAAAGTATGCACAACCAGTCAATAAGAAAGCTGAGATTCAAACCTAGATCTTCTTAATGCCAAAGGGTCTTGCTTCTGAATACCACTCTCTGCTTCCCTGAGTTTTCCAACTTAGCTGGAGCAGACAAACCTATCCTGAAAACCTAGGCTGAGAGTGAAGAGGAAAGGACAAGAAGGCCTGGTTCAGCAATGGAGATTTTGTTTTTCAGGCTATGAATAGCCACTGAAAATGCCAGAGCAGGAAGATATTGTAAGTAAGGATTCCCTGCCTATGATAGGCTAGTGACTTGGTTTTTGTGTAATGGAAAGCAAGTAGGCAAATTAGGGTTTTTGCAGACTTTATGGATAAATTATGAGGCTTGGGATTAGAATCATGGGAGCAGGAATGGAGATAAAGGAACTGGATGCAAGGGGTCAGGGGAGAAACTGGAAGACTGGACCGTGTGGGGTGTTAGGGAGAAATAAAAATGACCCAGAGGTAGAGAAATGCCTATGGATTCTTGGCAATGTCAGTTGTCATGTTGAGGATTGTCTAGAAGGGTCACTGGCCTGATGGTCATTGGGACGGCTCTCTGTCAGGTGTTCAAAACATTCAGTTTGCCTGTAGATATATTTAATGTGCAATTTTCTAAAACACTCACATGTACCAATTCTTTAGCAAAGTGAAACAAATAAAAAATAGACATGAAAACAAAGTGTTTTATAGCTTTTACTCACTGTATTAACAATTATGTACATGTTTGCTCTACTAGTGTAACTCATGTGCTGTGGTTCTTTAGGGGACACTGCTTTGAAGATGTGCCATGCTCCAATGCAGCATAAGACCGTTCGATCCTGGGTAATTCATGCAGTTTTGTTGGGCTCCCTGTAGGTCACTCAAACAATATGCAATGTGAATCTTTTTAAAACAGCTCTTGATAAAAATTTTCAAGATCAATACCACTGATAACTGGCCAGCCAACCAATCGGATCCTGCCCTTTTCACTGTGTGCATTCCAGCAGAATAGCAGCCCCTCCTCCTCCTCCTTCAGTTCTGGCAGGATATTTATAAAAGGTGGAAAATCCAGAAATGGACAGCAGTTCACTCATTGCTTCTTGGAGAGGTCAAAGCCAGAGCACACATGTATACAGCTCATAGAGGGAGAAGTCCAGTTTTGAAGCTGCTTTCTTATTGCCAAGGAGATGGCCACAGAGACCCCTGTGCTGGGCTGCAGGAGAACTGACCAAAACCCAAAGCCAATTCTGATTATCCTTGCAAATCTGGAATCTTCTATTTTCTGTCCCTTCCTGTGTTAAGTAAGGGTCAGGCTTTCAGCTGCCCGTAGTTATAGGACTTTGTCAGCCCCTTCCTCATAGGCAGCTCCTGTATGCACAGATATGTTTGCCACTCAAATTGGTTTTTGCAGCAATGAAATAAGATGCATCAAAAAATTCAGCTGTCATTGGCAGCTTCTTATCAGGATTTTCCCTCACTTTCCTGAATAGAAATTGTGAACATGCCACTTGCAGTGGTTTTCAGGTGATGTGAACGGACTCTCTTCCAAAGCGTTTGTCAGAATGACCCATTTGAGCGCTGGGATGCTGACTTGAGGTGTCGAGGACTTGGAAATGGATTTTGCTCCTGTAAAATTGGTAATGTTTGCAATGCTGCCTAGATCTCTTACCACAATAAACAAAGCAATTAATGCATCTTTAATTTGCACCTAACCAAACAGAAAGAGTGCGTTTATTCCGTGTGACATGTAGACAAATTTTTTTTTAACAACAAAGTTTCATGCTGTGACTACAATTAGTGTAATTGTCAGCTCTTCTCCAAAAACAAATATGTATTAAGAGAAATGCCAGCATTGTGCCCTCCTCTGGTGTGAAAATGAGACAATCAAAATCTATTGTAATTACTTCAGTGATATTATAATTAGCAACGATTAAGTTATTCCATGCTGCTTTTTTCCTCTTGGCTACAATTAAAAAAGTATCTATCTTTCGGCTGCACATTACTGCTGATCATTTTACCTCCATACATGTCTGGTAAGTGGATAAATTAGAAGTAATTTTAAAGCACAACTCCGTTAAAACATATATCTTTCTATTTAACTGCCTTAACCCTCTAGATGCAACCGGGCTCCTTGCTGCTTGGTGAATAAAGCAGGGGAGAGAAAAAAAACACTTTTCCCCTGATTTCTTGGTCAGAAATCAAATACTTTTAAATGGACAGTTTTAGATAATGGATTTTTTGTTTTTTAATTACAGATATCTGAATATGATTAATCATTCAGTTCTTGCCAGGAATGTCCACCCTGCTCCAAATCCCTGTGCCAGGCAATAATCAATTTTTAAACTAAATTGCTGAAAAGCCAGCCAGCTGCACCATCACAGCAAGCAAAGGCCCTGGGTGCCTGAATGTTTTACCAGTTGGGTTAGGAGAAAAAGTGAATTAGGTCATAATTATAACTGTCTTTCAGATGGACGATACATTTATTTATTTATACACAGTTTTTCCTCATAGAGACTTTCATGTCATCTCTTCCTATTTCCTGTTGATGGAGAAAATGACCAAGTGAGAAGATGAAGACTTGGTTACAACTTTAGTTGCTTCACTTCATTTGTGGGATTTGAAAAATAGAGAAGAGCTGCTGGCAAGAAGTGGTTTAATGTGGCTTTATTCATTTCAAGCAATTAAAGCCAACTGGAGTCATTTGTTCATGCATCTTACATCCAGAACTTTCTGGCTGTCTCTTGTATTTATTGATTAACAGAGGCAAATCCCCAAATGTGTGTTTTCTTTCAAACACTTGTAATGACCTTGCTGCAGAAATGACAGAGTCTACTCTTAGAGGGAAATTACAGAAACACCACCCAGCTTCCTCCTCGTTGACAGTTACTACCTCTATCTAGTTCATTATATATTTTTTTTTGGTTGATTTTCCCCCAACATATGCAGTATAATATTTGTAACAGCAGCAGCAGCAGCAGTGTCTATTATGGACTTTTACAATGTCCCGATAACGGCCTCTTGGATATCGAAACGAGCTGAGATCTGGGGCAAAAGATCTTTCCAGATCACAGTGAAGAACGGGATATTTTAGCCATGGCTTGTCAATTTGGTAAGTATCAATCTGAGGCTGAGAGGTCACAAAAAGAGCAGAAATAGGATTCATTTTCACTATTTCACAGGGAAGATAATTGAAGCCAGAAAGCACATGAATTTAATAAGAACGAAAGTATGTGGACGTTTCCAGGATTTGACTCTTCTCAGGAGACCACAAGACAAACTTAGGGAAGGACAGGAAATGGAGGGACAGGAGTGGGAACTGGGTGAATTAAACTCACACAGCTTTGAAGGGATCACGCTATTATGTGAAATCATTCTAACCTGCCACTGATTTCAACCAAAGAGCCCATTTGGCAAAGGGAGGTTAAGTTTTAACCGTGGGGCACAATGGAAATATAAAATAGTGTCTAAAGGTGTTCTAAGTCAAATAAAATAATGAAAACATGTTGCTGTTTTATAGACATCCCAGTCTGAATTCTTTCTACAAGGCTGACTTTGCATGTGTAGGAACCACGCATTCCAGTGGAAGATCAACACATTCGTAATATTTTTTTTTGAATCAGGGACCTGACATTCTCATTTTGCATTGTCTGCCACAAATTTCAGACTCAGACGTTGTGAAATTTCTCCTGTAATGCTGATGATGAGTTTACCTCCAATGGTTTCATAAAGCATTGTTCCCTTTAGTATCCCCCCTCACTTTTTGATAACAAGTAAGCATTGAAAAGCCCCTAGCCCTCCTGATGCCCGTCACTGCCTCCATTTGCAAAATGGCGCCCTCAGGAATGAGCTGCTGGGACTCACGAATGGCTCTGACTACCTTGCCCCCCCCTACACAGTTCTGTTAGTGTGCTTTGTTTAATACTTATTATTTATTAGCAAGTTGACAGCTATTTTCATTCAATGGGTATTATTTTGCTGGAAGCAATGAGACTGGAGCATGGGAAAGAAGACTACGCTGCCTTCTGGTGTTTTTGAAGTAACGTGAGATGAGACAAAGGGTCATGATTCAGCCAACTTAAGACACACATGAGTCCACGCGGTAGGACTTGACATGGCTCATTTGGAGCCGGACACTGAAGTTTATGGGGTGAAAGGATCAGGTATATGTTATGGAAACTGCCAGGAAGTGTTATTCCTCCTTCCCAAATATGATTTCTTCATCTGGTTGCTAACTTTCCACTTGAGGAATTTTCAATGAGATTCTCTATTCCCAGCTCCCACCTCCAGGTCCCTTTCATTCCTCTAGCCCCTCTTTCTATGAAAAAGCAAAAAAAGGTACCAGCTTCTGCTCTCTGCTGCTTTGTAAGATCTAAAGACACTGGTGATAACCAATTGCTACACCTCACAGGTGCTGTCATCTGGGAATCTACTAGTTTAATATTGATTGCATCATTCTAAAATAAATACTATATAACTCTGAGCTCTTCCATCCTCTATACCAAATGTTCTCCTGGCTTTCAAGTCTGTATATAATCTAGTACAATCCAGATTCTCTGGGTCTCATTTCTCTGTACTCAATCTAAATTTCTAAATTTATACACCCTTTTTTCTTTTTAACCTTGAATCCATATTAAAAAAATAACCCTCTTTAACTCTTTCTGAAATGAGAGTCATGGTATATTAAATTAATGAACCATTTATTTGAATACAACACACTTCCAGTTGTTGGGTTTATGATGAGAACTATTACAATTATGGTTTTGAACACTCTGGTTTTTAAATATAATAATGTAATGTACTGCAGTGGCTAACAAGTATAAGCTTTCAAGCCATACTGCCTGTATTCTAACACCAGTTTTATTGGTGATGGCCCTTCACAGCCTGGGCTAACTCAGTTGTAAAGGTAAAAGTAATGATGACATTCATTTCCTTGGAAAGTTTAAGGATTAAATAAGTTGATATGTATAAGTACTTAGAACAGTTGCCTGGTACATGGGAATTTTTCAGTAATTATTAGCTATTAACATTGCTTTTGTTTATGATTTTTCCCCTTAGATATTTTTGCTATCAAAACAATATTGTTTCATCTTGATAAATTCCATCTATTATTTTAGCCCCACGCTATCTTTTGGAATCCAGATCATCATCTAATCCATTAGTTATCTGTCTCCAGTTTTTTTCAACCCTAAATTTGATCATTTTTTGATATAATTATGTTCCTACCCTTGAATTCTTTAAAAAAAATTTCCAAATAAACAATTCCCCGTTTCTCCTCCTTCTTTCCCCTAGTAACCTCCAACCTACTTTCCATCCCTGTGAATGTGCCATTTTTAGTCATGTCCTATAAGTGCTGTCATATAAATTTGTCTTTGTATGCCTTTCTTATTTCACTGAGCATAAAGTTTTCAAAGTTCTTGCATATTGCAGCATATCTCCTAATTCATTCTTTTTGTGTCCTACTAATATTATTTTGTGTATAGTTTGTTAATACGTTCATTTGTTGATGGACATTTGAGTTGTTTCCAATAACCACATCATTTTCCACAGTAGCTGCACAATTTTACATTCCCACTACAATGCACTAGAGTTCCAATTTCTCCATAAACTCTTCAACAGTTGTTATTTTCCAATTGTTTTAATAATAGCCATTCTGGTGGTTATGAAGTGTTATCTCATTGTGTGCTTTGTTTTTAACTTTTTAGTTTGAAATACTTTCAAATCTAGAGGACAGTTAAAAAAAAAAAAAAAACCAGAACAAATCTCATATAGAGAACTCCAGCATACCTTTATCCTCCTAAATATCCTGGTTCACCAATTTTTACATTGTTCTATATTTGCCATACCATTTTATCCATCCACCTTTAATAGTTCTATCTATATCTCTATGTAACTTTATCTATCTATCTATCTATTTATCTATCTATCATATCTCCCTACTTATCAATCTGTTTTCCAAACATTTTAGTGAGGTTGTTCATGGACCCTGAACATGTGATGCTGACATGTGCATTTCCTAAGAATAAGGCTTTTTACTTATATAACCAACTTAAGTGCAGTTATCAATTCCAAGAAATTTAACATTGATATATAGCTTAGAGTCTAAATTTCAACTTTTTATATGTCTCAATAATGTTCTTTCGAGCCTTTTCTCCTCCCTTGTTCGATCCCCTCCAGGATCAATATTGTATTTCATTGTCGTTGTCTCCTTATTGCTCCTTCTTTCTTCTTCTTAATTATGGAGAAATATAGGCAACATAAAATGTTCCCATCTCAATCATTTCCAAGCAAACCAAGCAGTAGAATTAATCACATTCATAATGTTGCAATACCCTCACTACCTTCTATTTCTAAAACTGTTTCATCTCCTGAAACAGACACCCTATAATCATTACATATCAGACTCCCGACCTAGCTGTCCATTGTCCCTGGCCATATGTACTCTAATAAGTGTTTCTAGAAGTTTACATATTCTCTGATACCTTCTTTATAGTTACCATGGAGCTTCAGTTGAACATTTTAAATCTAGAGAAATGTTGTTTGTTTTGCTAACAATTTAACTTTGGTAGGATATCCAAACTATGTTCCCATACCCCTCTAGTCCCTCACCTTAATTACATTTATACATTAGGAGTCCAAAACCACTGCTTTATCATTACATTTTATGCGTATGCTTTTAGATCCTGTAGAAAGTAAAAAGTGGAGTTACAAACCAAAAATGCAATAATAGTGGCAATTATATTTACCCATGTCGTTTGTCTCCTGGAGATCTTTATTTCTTCAAGTGGATTCCAACCATTGTCTATTTCCCTTTGCTTTCAACCTACAGAACTCTCTTTAACATTTCATGGAGGACTAGTTTAGTGATGACAACTTCCCTCAGCTTTTGTTTATCTGGGAATGTTTTAATCTGTCTCTCTCATTTTGAAACAGTTTTTCCAGGTACAGAATTCCTGGTTGGCATTTTTTTTTCACTTTCAGTATTGTAAATACTCCATCCTACTACCTTCTTGTCTTCATGGTTTACAATGAGAAAAGAGCATTTAATCTTATTGGGAATTAAGAAACGTTGCCTTGCATCTCTCACAGCTGCCAGAATTCTCTCTATCTTTGGCATTTGACAGTTTAATTATAGTATGTTGTTGTGGAGTCTCTTTGGATTTATCCTGTTTCCTGTTCATTGAGCATCTTGGATGTGCATATTCTTGTCTTTTGTTAAATTTGGGGAGCTTTCAGTCATTATTTCTTTAAATATTCTCTCTGCACTCTTTTTTCTGGGACTCCTAAAATGCATATATTGTGCACTTGATGGACTCCCTTAGTTTCCTCAGGTTCAGTTCACTTTTTTCATTCTTTCTTCTTTTTGTTTCTTAGACTGGATGATTTCAATTGTCTTATCTTCAGGTTCATTGATTCCTTCATCTGCCAGCTCCAATCTGCTGTGGAACACTTCTCAGGGATTTTTAATTTCTGTTTCTATAATCTTCAGCCCTGTTTGATCCCTTTTCATAATTCCCATCTCTCTCTCTTGATATTCTCTTGCATTCATCTTTCATTTTACTGATTTCCTTTAGATTTTTGTCCCAGTTTTTCTTTTTCTCTTTGTGCATATTTAGGACATTTTTTAAAGCCTTTGTCTGGAATGTTCCATATAAGGTCCACCTCACTGATGGTTTCTAATGCTTTGTCTTCTCTTTTGCCTAGGCTATCACTTCCTATTTGTTTGTACATGTTGTAATCTCTCTAGAGCAGGAAAAAGGGACCCACACTGGAAAAATGGGATAGCTCCATGTGAAGCTGCTGAAGGATTTGAGAGGAGCCATCCATGTTAGTTTGCAAGCTGCTGGAATGTGATGTACCATAAATAGTATGGCTTTTAAAAAGGAGAATTTATGAAGTTGCAAGTTTACATTTATAAGGCTGTGAAAATGTCCAAATTAAGACAAGGCCATGAAAATGTCCAAATTAAGGCATCAGGGAAAGATATCTTGGTTCAAGAAAGCTGATTATGATGCCGCATGGGCAACATCTGTTAGCTTTCTCTCCTCGTTTCATAAAACTTCTTCAACAGCTTCCTTGGGCTTTGTCAGTTCTGGTGGCTCTAAAACTTTTTTCCAAAATGGTTCCCTCTTAATGGGCTCCAGTAAGCAACCCCACCTTGAATGGGTGGAGATGCATGCTCATGGAAACCATTCCACCCACAATTGGGTGACTCACATCTCCATGGAAATAGTTAAAAAGCTCCCACCCAGCAATATTGAATGAGGATTAAAGAACTTGTTTCTTCTGGGATACACAACTGTTTCAAATTGGTGCACCATCTAGGGCAATACAAGATTCTACCACTTTTAAGCCTTTTCTTGACTTGGAACTGCCCTGGTTACTGCAATCCTTTAACTGATTTTTGGAACTTTGAGCAAGATGTTTCTGCCAGTTTTTGCTGGTTATTCAAAGATTCTCAGGGAAGACGGAACCCTGAAGCTTCTCATTCTACCATCTTAATAAAGACAGTGCCCTTTTATTGCAGTGTTTTACCTTTTATTGCAGCTTTGATTTTTATTTCTCTGATGATTAATGGTGTTGAGACTCTTTCCTTATGCCTATTGGCCTTTTGTATATCTTCTTTGGAAAAGCCTTTATTCAAGCATTTTGCCCATTTTTTAGTTGGGTTGTTTATCTTTTGTTGTTGCATTTAAAAGTGCTTTATACTTTTTAGACTTTATACTAAACCCTTAACTGATTGGTTTGCAACAATTTTCTCCCATTCTGTAGGTTGTCTTTCCACATTCTAGGCAAGTTTCTTCAATGTACAAAAGTTTTTTAATTTGATGAAATAAAATGTATCTAGTTGCTCATGCTTCTTGTGTCATATCTAAGAATCCATCACTGAAAACCCAGGTGATGAAGATTTGCCCCTATGTTATCTTATAAGAATTTTATAATTTTAGCTCCTATTTTTAGGTCCTTGACCCATTTTCAATTGGCTTTTGTATATGGTGTGAGGTAGAGACCTAAATTCATTCTTTTGCCTGCGGATATTTAGTTGTCCCAGCACCATTTGTTGAGGACACTATTTTTTTGCCATGCCATGTACTTGGCAACAACAATTGGCAGTAAATCCATGGGCCTATTTCTGGACTTTCAATTCTTTCCTTTGGCCTAAATTTCTACATTTATACTAGTACCACACTATTTTGATTACTGTCACTTTGTGTTACAATTTTAAATCAGAAAGTGTGAATCCTCCAATTTTGTCTTCTCTTCCAAAATTGCTTTGGCTATTCAGTACCCCTTGCAGCTCCATGTGAATTTGAGGATTGGTTTTGCCATTTCTGCAAAAAAATATGGTTTCCTTCCCTTAAACTCCTATCATAGTTTGCCTGTATTTAGTCCGTGACATTTATTAAATGTTGCATTGTACTGTTGTTACTGTCGTCTGAGTCACATGACTACATTGCAAGGTCAAGGAGATAAATGATATGATTTCTGTCTTCCAACAGATCACAACTTTCATTTTAAGAAAATTTTCCATCCATTTTATATCTTCTTAACTTTAGTTATTAGTCTTCTTCTTGGAAAATTTTCCTTAAGAGATGGTTTGAGGTACTCAGTGATTCTGAATAAATTCACTATTATAGATTAAAAAAATAAATTAAACCACTTGGCCTGCTAGCAGGCAAAAGTTGTGCTATCTTCTAATCTACATGCTTGAAAATAGAAATTTTACCTTAATGGCCTTTTACAACTTGAAAACTTCAGTCTAGGTAATCGCAAGTTAAATTTTAAACAAGTTTCCCCACATGGGACTAAATTCATGTTTTTTCTGCAATATATAAAAATGAAGTATTTGGAATTCTTGGGGCTATTTGCACTGGTATTGTTATTATTATTTAAATTGAAGACTGGTGTCTCAGTGACCATATTCTCTAGCCGTGACATAAATTTAGTAAGATTGTTCTTATTTCAGCTGATATTCAATTTAGTCAAAGGTAGGAAAAAGAACAAAGAGAGGTATAGGTAAAAATGAAAAAAAATCCAACAATATGTATCTAATGGTGTCATTGCCACCTAGATTTTGGACAAATTGTTCCAGCCTCTACAAGAATAAAAAATGCAGTTGGAATGAACATTCAGTCAGAAAGAACATTGCCCTTGTGATTAAGATAAGGAAACTATATTAAGCAGCCAGGGCTTTGCAGCCTTTTGTACATGGGAAAGACTAATCCCATTAAACTAATGGCTGGAGAATGCTCACTGCAAAGGCTGCTAATGACTTAAGATAGTTCTGAATGTAATGAGTCCTGCTTTCTTTACCTCCTTCGAAACTAATGAAATAGATCGAGGAAAGAACCCTAAGAATATGAATTTCATACTTAAAACTTTAAAAATTTCTAATTAATAGTTAAATATATCCAGATATCTTGATGTTTATAACTAAAAACACTTGAGGTTTGTGCATTGCTCTGAGTTAAATGAACCTTACATTTTAAGTAATAGATGCACATTCCAAATTCCAATGCTCCTAAATATTTGATGACATTATCTTCTTTAATATTCTCTGTAAGTTAAGACTTATGATCTCCCAAAATGAAGAAACTGGGTTTAATCAGTTTGCCAAAGGTCACGCCACATATCCCCAGGCATTTGTTAAATAAGAATTTGAGCCCAGTTTTTTTCAGATTCCAGAGCCCATGCTGTTTCAGGTTTGGAAACAGCCAAAAGTTATTGATAGCCAAGTCTGATGGCAATGGTGGGAGATGATGCCAACTAATAGCACTTTGTGGCAAAAACAAAATGTTATTGGAAACTAACCAAAATGATAATTCAAATGTGACTTATAAATTGTCTCAGATACAAATTCTGGGGAATATATATGTGTATATATAATAATAGATAGAGATAGATTGATGTAGATGTAGATATAGAGTTATATCTCTATTTGTAGAGGACAAGAGTTGTATCTGTTAGAAAAACATTTTTATTTCAGGGAAAAGTTGTCATTTGATTCTATCCTGGTAGGATATAGAATAGCTTTGTCTCAACGTATTATGAATAGAAAACATAGTTTCCAATTAGAAATCCTCCTTTTAATATAGCTGTGGAAATTTTTCATATCACTGACCCTACCGATTTCTCAAAGTAGGTTAGCCTTTGAGAAAGAGACTGGGGAATTCGAGTTTCTTTTTTTACTAATAAGGCTTATGAGTAATAACCATACTGTTCAGTTCAAAAGTTGTTAGCCAAATTTGCCTACAGCAGAAATCAATATGAATAGTAGTGAGGAAAAATGCACAAAGAAAGGAGGGGGAAAAGATAGTAGCAACATGTTCTCATTCTGACTCTCAGAGTCAGTGTAATAGCCTTTCAGAATTTTCTTCCATCTTTTTTTACCCCAGGACCATTACATAATACCTCTAATCAAGTGTTATGTTCCAAATTGTTTTTAGATCCTTAAAGAAAGACAACTGAAGAAGCATGTGCTTTCTACTTTCAACCCCTGGAGCACATACACACACACACACCTCCTGTACTAGTTGTTCAAAAGATTGTCCATACATTTTGTGCTGAAGGAATACAGATTGTGCAACAGGACTAATTGTAAAAATTCAGAAATGGATAGCACAATACTACCTGATTGTAGCACAATAATATAAGTACACTGAATGTAGCTGAATGTGAATATGGTTGAGGGAGAAGGGCTGGAGACACGTATGAAACCAGCAGGAAAGATAAGATAAAGACTGAGATGGTGTAAATTAGGAATACCTAGAGTGGACAATGATGTTGATTAAATGTACAAATATGAAAGCATGTTTGCATGAGGGAGAACAAATGAATGTCACCATTGCAAGGTGTTGAAAATGGGACGGTATATAGGAAAAAATACAGTCGATGCTAGCTAGGGTCTACAATCAACAGTAACCTTGTAATATGCTTCTGAATGTACCAAAGGCATTATGCCAAAACTAAATGTCAATACGCGGTGTGGGGGGGCGGTATAGGGGAGGGTATGGCTTCTTTGTGGGAGAAAAGGAAATGTCTTCTTGTAGATTAGGGTGGCAAAGGCATGTCTATTTACTTAGGTTGGATCATATGATGTGCGAATAAAAATGTTTAAAAATGGAAAAAAAAGACCATAAATAGGAGTGTCTCGTGACAACTGTGTGTTCATAGTTCTTGAGATTTTTCCCTCCCCCAGTACTTGTGTACTTATCTCACTGCATTGCAAAAATTTTGCATGTGTTTCCCTGTTTAGATTATCTGATTTGCAGCAGAAGGAGTTGTACCTTTTTCTGTTCTTGAACTCGCTGCTTGGCAAAGTGTGGTCCCTGGACCAGCAGCATCAGCATCACCTGGGATCTTGCTGCAAATGCAGAATCTCAGGGCCTGTCTTAAGCCTGCCGAATCAGAGCCTGCATTTTAATAAGAGCCCAGGGTATTCACGTCCACGCTGAAGGTTGAGAAGAGCTGCTCTAGCTTTATGCACAGATCTTAGCAGGTTGAAGAGTGTCCAGTAAATGTTTAACTGCATGACTTAGTTTGCACAGTAATGAGCTTCAGGTCTATAGCCTTGGGTCTTAGTTCACTGTGAAAACTTTTCCCTTCCTTTCTCTGCCTTTTATAGAGCTCAAGTTGAGGCTATACCTGGGAAAGAAAAACAACAACTGGAACTCAGAACTTTTTGAAAATGGAGCTGTACACCCAGCACCTCAGGCACCTCTACCTAAACCTCACCAGGTCCTGTTCTTAAGGCTGCTGGCTGCAGGGCCCCTATCACTTTGGATGGAAAAGGAAAAACCTTTTCCATTCAGTGGTCCAGGCTGTTGGCAGATGGCCGCAGAAGTCACCTCCCATGGCCCACACGAGATAAAGACAATTCCCATTCCCCTGGTTTATTTGACATAGAAAGCAAAGTTGTTACATCTCCTCTTTAACAAGGAGGAGCCTCTCAATCTCCTGCAAGCTTTGGAGGGAACTTTTGTAATATCTCCTCCAATGAGATTTCCTGGTCATTCATTGGTACTCCACAACATTTTATACCTCTCCAGTCTTTAATTATAATTTAATTATTATTTATTTAGGCTTTATTTAAGGGTATTACCTGCCGGTTTTTGGTCTTCTGTACTACATAGACCCTTTGAGGACAGCTATTACATCATGTATGTCTTTTGATCATATGGAAGCCATTCAATCAGTGTCTATCAATGGCCAAATAAAAACTGCCCCCTACTGAGTTTGCTGAAGTCAATACATTTCATCTATTATTTCTTTTACCATGTCTACCTCTGATACTACTGCATTTGCTTCTTCCACTGATAAAAACAGATGATCCGTCCTTTAATCGCAGGGAGTGGATCAAATTCGTATTGCACCCCTGTACCCAACAGAGAATCTAGGGCATAAGAGATGCTAAACACGTGTTCACTAAATAAATGAGTGAAGTGCAGTCTTCAAATGCAAAGCTCCACAACAATCTAATGAAGAAAATGCCATTACTATTATGGCCTTTTAGGGATCTAATTTACCAACTGGTAAAGTTAGTCAGGTCCAGGTTACCTGCCTACATAGCATCATCTCCGTCTACTGCTGATAGGTTCCTTTATCTCAGGTCATCAGTGATCACTCAAAATGTGTTTTCTAAAGGAATATGAATACACATAGTGGTTTAAGCTCCTAAATGCTAAAATACCATTCAGTGGGTTGGCTTAAACAGCAGGGAACTTACTGGCTCATGGTTTCAGAGACTAAAAGGCTTGCTTTTGCATAAAGTCAGTATCTCTGACTGGTTGGCAATCTTTGGGGTTTCTTGGCATTTCTGTCACATAGCACCTGGAGTTCTGGTGACTTCTCCTTTTTCTTCTACGTTCCATTGATTTCCAGCTTGCTTCCCATGCTCCATTCCTTTTGCTTATGAGGACTTCAGCCATATTTGATTAAGACCCACCCCCATTCAACTTGGGCACACCTTAGCTATTTATATCTTCCAAGGTTCTATTTACAAATGAATTTATACCCATAGGACCAGGGGTTGAATCTTAAACTTGCCTTTTGTGGTGACCTGATATAATCACTAACTCATAGTGTATGTTTCAAAGATTTACACTTTGGATCTGTTATATATTAAATAAATCTTAAATCCATAGGTATAATAGACATGTGAAAATACATGATTGACTTACACAAAGGCTTTTGAAATCCAGTTCATTCATTAGCAGAGCCAAATCTGTAACTTTTTTCCTTCAAATGTGTATTTATTTATATTAATAATTTAAGAAAGTAAAGAATGCAAAACTATGGGGCTGGGGAGGATCCATTTATTTCATGCCCAATAAAAGATAACTTGTCAAAAGTAGTAGTGCAAAGCTATTACGCTTTAACTTGGAAAGAAATGTGGGGCAGTCAAATGAGATATTTTTTTCCCTACCAATTAGGAAAAGAATTAACCTTATGTTGATGGAGAACAGATTTGTTCTGTTTCACTTTTGTTACACGTGCTGGGAACTCCAATGGAGATGAAATTGCACTGCCTCAAAATTCTATCATAAGAAGAATTTACCAACAACCCTTTATTTTGACTTGGAAATACATTTTAGTTAGCATTTGAACAAAGTGCAGATCTATTCTAGTATTATAATATATTTGGCTCAACTGACAACTTTATGATGGAAGAATGCGAACTCTTATTTCTGGTACTTTAGAAAATATGATACTAAAATGGAAGAAAGAGGGCTAAGCTATTCATATGGCAACACAATTTCAGTGATGCTCTCATTCAATGATTGAGAAAATGAATGATGGATTACCCAGCTAAAACTATTTTGAGATTCTGCATTGTTTGATTTATTATTTAAAATTTTATCTATGATGAAGAAAGATAAGAACATCGTGCCAATTCTTGAGTCTATCTTGTTATCATGAACATTTTGAAAATAATATCAACAAGGCAAAAAAGTAAAATGTGTAGAATGAAAGATGTTAGTTTTTGAAGAAGTAGTTTCTTATCTGTTTTGGTGACTAACAGAAAGAATAGAAATGTTTTAAAGAGGGAAAAAACCTTGTTAAAGTTTTTGTGCAATTGGCGATCTTATTTTCATTTTGGCTTTTGCTTTTACCAAGTGCTTGGACAGGATAGATGTTTTTTTCATGCTAATTAATGCTAGATTGGAATTGAAAGAAATAATGCAGTGGTAAATTCTTTCAGTTTCAAATGTCCTAGTTAGTTTGATGTTTGATAATTTGCTAAAACTAGAAAAGTGTAGGAACATACACACAATTTTGAGAAATAAGAAAACCATGTTTTGGCTAACTATTGCCATATTTAAAAATATCTTCACATTTCTACATTAGGAAATCTGCATTTATTTATTTTTCTGCAAGAACCTCAAGGGTGCCAAAAAGAGTTATTGGAATGTGGGAAGAATACATTAAAAGATAAGATTATTTTATCCAATAAAATAAGAAAATTAAACATTATTAATATTTAATATGTAGATTAGTACTAGGACCTCACCAGTTTTCAATTTGGCAGATATCCATGTATGAAATGAAGGGATGTTCACTTTTAGCATGTTGTGAAATATCGCAATTCATATGCTCCTGGTTAAATGTGTGTCTATTATACACAATCTTGTTTTAATTAATTATCACAAAGTGGGCAAGGGGCTATAAAGGCAATTCCAAGAAAAAAATCTAAAAGTGACAAAAATAATAATGCAAGTGTGTATGAATAATGACAAAAGAGATGTAACTCTTCAATAGCCACAGTTAAGGAGGAGTGATATTTTGAAAATGTTTTCAGTACTACATGGTTTTGTTGTTCAAGTGATGTGTGAATATATAAATTCCACCATATCAGCCTGGATGGGCATACCCGTTATAAAGGCACAAAACTTTGAAAACATATTTTTTCTTAACTTCTTTAAAATACGTTTCAAATCACAATGTCAATGGGTTTTGAGCATATTTAATGAGCACATAAAAATACAGCCCCTTCTGATTAACTTGCAATTGAACTGATTGACAAAAACTAAGCCAAACTTTCTGACTATGAACACTAATTTATGTATAATTGGTGAATGATATCGACAGAAGATGGGATCTTTTTCAACAATAATGATCATTATAATCAGGTATTGAAATAAACTGTATTTAAAACCAAACTTTCATATTTCCATAGACTTGGAAAGAGAAAATATATTTATGTTATAGAAAGATTATTTACATTAATAATAATTTTAGAGAATGCTAAAAGTTGTTTTTCCTGTTAATAAACAAAATCCTAAATCTCATGTTTATTAAATTCCTATCCCTCTAGTGGTTTTATGATATATAGAAGCATATTAGTGTCATTATGTAATCTATAGAGAAATCGTATACATTAATTGGGTTTGAGTGAGCTTGGAGGTCACCGAAATATCCCAAAGGCATTATAGCCTGGAACCAATAATTGGATAGTTATGCCTTAGAATAACTTCTCCAACTTTGGATAATTTTATACAATATTATTTTGGACACAAACGCTCAAGATGATATTAATTAATAAGCTTTTTCTCTTTAATATATTTCACTAAAAGCAATGTTACCTATTTTCATATACCTGCTTTGGTTAATTTTTCCATTAGCACACTTAATCACATGCTGCATTACATGCATATTATTATTAGTCAATAATAATTTAATAAGTATTTAATAAGCCTTATTAAAATGCTATCATGGATATTTATGTTGTTTGTTTTATTCAGGTAAAATATTCTTATAACATATAATGTGAGATTTATTTAATATCAATACTTCTAAGAAAGCTATTCATAATATTAATGCATTATTTCATGCTTACATTAAAAAATAACCCAATATTTGACTCCATGTTGGTCTTGTCTCTCTTTACTTAATAGACATAGTATAAATGCTTATGTCTTCTTTGCTTGTAGTATGATAAATATTATAAAATATGATTCTGTTGATTGCACTGACAAAAAAAGTTGCAGTAGAAGCATTTGGTCCTGAAAAGCAGTGTAATTTTTTTCATGTGTGAGATTTATGCTATTAATTCATATGCAGAACATTATATAATCAAGGCAAAATATTGTTAAACCACACTAATTCAGATTAATTAGGAAGAAAAGCCTATCTGCTTTAATAACTACAACAGAATTATGAAATTTCCTTTAAGAACAAGGCAGTGTCTGCTATTTTTTGATACACATAGTGACTTAAAGTGGCTCTGAGAAAGGGGTTTGCTTTCATAATTTTCAGTTAGCATATACAAATAATTCCATTATTATATGCAAATACATGCCTCTTGATTGTGTGGATTTTTTCTCTTAAATAAATATTCTTGCCTACCATTTTGTGTACATTGATAATTTGCCCAGCACATTATTTTTTGCAAGGATTGGTTTCAGTCCAGACACAGTCCTATTATTATACATTCTGGATTAGCAAAGTACAAA
Organism: Tamandua tetradactyla; assembly: GCF_023851605.1. NCBI lineage: Eukaryota > Metazoa > Chordata > Mammalia > Pilosa > Myrmecophagidae > Tamandua > Tamandua tetradactyla. Next base: position 87,412,623 of record NC_135338.1, on the reverse strand, counting down.
ATACTTAGCCGTTGCTGAACTTATCTCTTTAGTCCAACGAATCAGAGGATTTGAAACGTGAATGTTCGTTTTGGTGTCTCCCCATTTTCTTCACCCTTTCTTGTCATACCCATTACTCCTACCATTATAGAAGTAAAGAAATCTAGCTTTATTTTTTCAACTAAACTGACTCTTTTTTCACTTTAGAAGATTGGTAGCCATGAATCTAGAAAGTGTAGATCTTAAAAGGTCTCTGAAGGCAATAAGTGTTGAATAAGCTCTTAAATAAGAGAATTGGGAATCCTTTGTCATCATTCCCAGGGCAGCATTGATTGATGTGAGCAGGGCTCAGTATTGGTTTTAGATAAACAAGACAAAGGCAAAGATTGAGAGTAACTGTTGAAAATAAGGGTTAGAAAACATGGTTTCAGGAAAAAAAAATGTCCACAACAAGAAACTTTATTTATCTATTGCCTTTACTATGGTCAGATTCACATCAAACAAACTGTGTAATGAGTTACCACCCATCATGGGGTGGATCAAATCCTGCACATCTGTGGCATTTATTTACCTGCCTCCTTGCTATGGAAGGAAGAATGTGTAACCTTGCCACTTACAGGGAAATGGGAAGTAGAGAAAACCAAACAGGCTGTACAAAATTTAAAAACTTATCTTGTTATCCTATGTGCATAAAGCAGGCAAGCTTCCCCAATGGAATACAAGTTCATCCCTGTGGAATTCCACAGAGGAGAGGTGCTGCAATCACAAACAAACCATTGCTAGGAAGAGCAGAAACTGTTGCTCTGTACATCAGATTATATGAACCTTTCTTCATTTGGTATAATTTGACCTATACTAGTACATTTTGTAGCCTTCTATGCCCCTTTGGGGGAAAGAGAATTAAAAGAGGTGGAATTACTCAATTTAAAAATGGTAAAGATGTCTAAATTTGCAGTCAGGCCAGCACCAGAAATAACATCCTTCCATTCCAGAAGTCCATTTCTTCTCTCCCTGCAAGTTTCACTCAATGCATCACTTCTTGGTTCTGTGGGAAATCCAGCCAGGTAACGGGTGATGGAAAACCCTCAATCCAGTGAGGTCAGTAACTACTATCGAAATGCATTCTCCTAAAGCTCATTTGGGAACCACTCCTCAGACTTGTATCTGCAGAAGACATCTTCCCACCAGACATCATGTACACCTAGGTGTATTCTACCCAGCTGAGGTAAGTACAGTTGAGTCCCTATCACTCCCCTCTCAAATACTTGAGTGTCTCCTCACTTCATTCTTACACCAGCCTCACTAATAAAATTCTTAGTTTAAGAAAGTCAATCTCCAAGACAAAAGGTAACCATAGTGCATTTTAAACATGATATAGTAGCCACAAGCAGTCATTATTGATCATCTAGATCAATAAATTATCACTTGTTTAGGCGATTCCTTGCCTCTCCTACCCTTAAATGAAGTAAAGTTGATCAGTAAGAAATGTGTCTTTTAGAGGCTGGGGAATTGTGCTTCAGTCCAAGTCAATTCTTATGTTTCCAGCTCTGATGATTTTGTAAAAAATTCTGAGAGGAAAGCGGTCAACAGTCTGCCCTGTTCCCTGAGGCAGGTCCCTCAGAGCCTCACCTTCTGACCTAACTTTGTGCTCTTCTTCCTTCATGCTCTCAAGATTCCACTGAGGCTTTTCCACAAGCCAAGCACTATTGCTCATTGTAGCTTAAAATACTGCTCTATTGGGATGTAAAGTTCAGCTGCTCAATCAAATGAAACAAATGTCAATTTGAAATTACTGAACACACTAGATTTATGCAAAAGGAACCAAATTCAGAGTCCACTAATGACATTAGAATTAGAGTTATCTTTACTCTAAATTCCTAAATTCGTGGTTTAGTTTTTGTATCACTGATATACACAGCTACGACATGCACAGGATTTGATATAAGTATGCAACGCATTGTACCAGTTAAGTACATGGTCTTTGGGCCTAGTTAAACATGATCTGTATGCTTATGACACCCTGCACTTAATAGCTGTGTGATGTTGGGCAGGATGCTATAATTTCCTTACCTATTGATAATAATAGGTAAAGAAAAAAAATAGGTAATAGCTATTCCCTACCTAAACATATTTCCTCATAGATTTGTGAGGATTAATTAGGGCACATTGTAAAAAGCACGTTTTTTGACATGCACTATTGTAATATTGTAATCCTGGGAAAACACCTAAGAAAAGGTTAGATATGACCCCTCTACTCATTGATGCATTCTTAATTGTAACATCCAGTCTTCATTTTTCATTTTTTATTAAAGCAGTTGTAAGTTTATAGAACAACATGCAGAAAGTATAGAGTTCTTATATACCTCCCTCACACATAAAAATTTCCCTATAATTAACATATTGCATTAGTGTAATATTTTACTTCCTTCCATTTATTCATTCATGCATCCATCCTTATATTCACACATTCATCCAACAAATATATCTTACTGTGAATATTATGTGTCAGGACCGATGTTTAGTACTGGAAATAAAGATGAATAAAAGAGATTCCTTAATTCCCTGAAAACTTAAAAACTGCTAAAAATGCCTTTTTCCCATTTTTGTGACCTTGCTGAGACTTTGACCGCGCAAGTGATTATATATGAAATCAACAATGTATTGGAAGTTAAGTTTGTTCAGGTAAGGGTTGTATGAAGTGTTTCAAAGATGTATACAAAAGAAAATTCCTTTATTTTTAATGATAGTCGTAAATATTGCATTCTCCTTAAAAGTCATCACCGAATTATCTCCATACCCAAAGTATATTTTTAAAGAGAATGGCACTGAGACCTCCACTTCCAGGAAGATAAAATGGACATACTTCTTCCTATCCTCCACATAAGTAAGAAAAAACACTAGAAATTATCTACAAAAGCAAGAATACTCTGAAAGATGGAGAGAAAAAGAAGAGCCAGGGATCTTGTGACCTGCAGAACAACATGATGGTGAGTTCCCTGAATTTTCTTTTTGCCTCATACATCCCAGACTGGGTGCTGGAGAAGGAAACAACCTTGAAATGTTAATAAATACAAAAAAGAAGTCCACACAAAAGTCTGTTCTCTCTAGCCAAAGCACCAAGAAAGGGGCAATCTTAACATACAGAAATATTTTAGGCAATAACCACTCTACTACAGCCAATCAAAGCAGGAAAGAATTGTGGCCCCACCCCTGGAAGCAAAAGTCTAGTGAGAAACCTAGACATCCAGCTTCACCTGGATACATCCAGCTTCACCTGGGTGTATTGAAGTGCCCAACTCCTGTAACTGAGGTGGGGTTAGAGTCGCGAGCTGGGATTTTTATCTCCATTGGACAGTCATGAGACCCCCAATACCACCATGTCAATGGAGACCCTGTGGGATCCTGAACTTCTACTCACCCCAGGCAGCAATGAAGACCCCTTCTTCTCCCTGCTGGGGGTAGCATCAGTCAAGGCCAAGTAAAGAATCAGTATTTTCACAACTGTCCATGGGCAACAAGACCATTCTGTGCAGTTCCAGTTGAGATCATGTGGGGAGTATCAGAAGACACATATAAACTAGAACTTCAATTGGGAGCCAGGAGTTCTCTCCACTCCTCCCCCAGCTATAAAGAGGGCTTTGTTCTGGTGCTAGGGATGCCAGGTAGGGAAACTGGAGTTCTACCCCACCTGGCACTAATGATCTGGCTCCCACCTTTCCCCTTCTGGGAGGGATGTCAAATACTGAAACAGAAGGCTTAAATAAGATTCAGAGTATCATAACATAATAACCAAAATATTGGGGTTTCAATTGGAAAGCCCCTGTTTACCAAAAACCAGGAAGATCTCAAATGGAATGACAAAACAATAAATACAAACACCGAGATGAAAGGGATGTTAGAATTATCTGATGATTTTGAAGCAGCCATTGTAAAAATGCCTCAACAATCAAAAGCACATTTGAAACAAATGAGAAATAGAAGCCTGAGCAAAGATATAGAAAATATGAAGAAGAAGCAAATGGAAATTTCAGAGCTAAAAGGTAACTGAAAAAAAAAACCTCAATAGCAGGATGGAGGTGGGAAAACAAAGGATAATTTAACTGGAAGGTCAAACAATAGAAATTACCCAATCTGAGCAACAGAGACAAAATTGAAAAACAATGTATAGAGCCCTGGTTGAACAGAATGAAATGCATAGACCTTTGGTATTATAAGACCTATCATTGTGTCAGTGGAGCCTGGGTATGGCAGAATAAAAGTGGATAGAAAATATATTTAAAGATATAATGGCTGAATTTTTCTCAAATTTGATTAAGGACATAAAGATACGGATGCAAGAAGATTTGTGAGAGCGGAGCTCAAGAATGGCCAAGTAATGATCCCAAGAATCTGCTCTTACGTAAAAAACAATGGTAATACTGAAAACGTGAAAATCAACTTTTTAAGACGTCTAGAGTTAAACAAAACTTGAAATAATCCTAGGAGTATTTACTAAAGAAAAAATGGTTAAATGAAAGAAAGAACAATAACTTTTATAGTGTTTTACCTTGCCCTATTCCCACTCCCCTTTGTTAGCCCCACAGTAGCCTTGAAAACCAAAAATTCTGCAATCACAGTAGCCATGAAAAACAGTCACCTAGCAGCTACTGGATGAGGAAAAATGCATTTGGAGTTTCCTCGAAACTCCCCTATTCCCAGAGAATTGATATTATTTGACCTGTCCATCCATTCCCTGAAACTACCTGGCCTTGTCTTTATTTGACCTGACCTTCTCACAGAGCAAGTAGTCTTTTTTCCTGGAGAGGTTGTTGAAGCAATCAGTAGCAATTTTTTATTATTGCAGCTAACTAAGGTGACAGTAACAAGTGGGACAAACAGGTAAACCAAAAATTTATAAGGGTAAGTGAGATGTTAACGGGGACATGGAAAAACTTTGCTATATTCCAGGGAATACAGACAGACATATATTTATAGGGCTCTGTATCCATGAAAGAATTGAGAAGGCCTTAATTCCTAAATTACAGCTGAATTTTAGCCTCTGCAGAAGCAGGAAATGAAGACTAATGAAGAGTTGTAAACTGCCTGCCTGAGTGTTAAAGATGTACCACAAAACTCCTCAGAAAAGTCTAGAATTCTTGTTGATTCTTGGCATGTAAGGAAGTCTGTGTCCTATCATTACTGGCCAGTAAACTAGTGAGCAAGGACTTCACTGACAACACGATATTAGGAATACAGAGCCTACAAAATTACAAGCAAACAGGAACAAAAGCAAGAACAAAAAACAGAAACATTAACAAACTATATGGAAGGGAGATCTTATTTCCAGAGTTGTCACATTAAAATATTTAAAATGTGCAATTTTCAACATATAATTATGACACCTGTCAAAAGCAGGAAAGGATGGTCCACAAACAAACAAACAAACAAACAAACAAAAAACAAGCATCGATAAAGACTGTCCCTGAGAAGCCCAATGTTCCAGCCCAGCATAACCTCAAGACTAAAGACATGCCAGGCAAAAGGTTACCCATGTATTATAATTAAGGGACTTACTAACAGGAGAAAATTCTTCCCAACGGCAGCTGGTTGGGAAATGAAGTCTGCACTGTGTGCAAAAACAAAAAAGAAAGGAGAAATGCCAAGGGTATGGTTTACAAGGTTCAGCAGAGTCTCATCGGATTTGGTTACAACAGATATTTGTCTGAGTTCAAGAGTTGGTTACTAACATTGATTGGGAGGGTGGATTTTAATTCTTTATAACCTTTAATGTTTGTGTCCTGATCATGCAGGCCACTATGTGCTTCTTAAGAAAGGGAATTCCAGATGTTAGAATCACTTGACATAGACTATAAATCAGCTAATTATGTTTTTTTAAATCAGATAAATATATTCAAAGAACTATAGGAAACTATATGTAAATTATTAAAGAGAAGCATGAGAAAAATCCATGACCAAATGGAGAATCTAATAAAGAGATAGAAATTATTTTAAGAGGACCAAATAGAAATTATGAAGTTGAAGATCACAGTAACTGCAATGAAAACTTGACTAGAGGAGGCTTAACAGTAGAATTGAACTGGCATAGGAATAAACTTGAAAATAGATAGAAAGCGATTATGTAAACCAAAGAACACAGAAAAAAGAGAATGAACATAAATGAACAGGGCTTCAGAAAATCATAAGAATCCACTAATCATACCAACATATACATAATGGGGGTCCTAGAATGAGAAAGGAAAGAGAAGGAAGCAGAAAAAGTCATTCAAATAAATAATAGCTGAAAAGTTTGAAAATCTGATGAAAAAAATGAATGCACATATACAAACATGCAAATATCTCTGCGTATGATTGTATTAGTTTTCTAGCTTCTAGGATGTGAAATACCAGAACTGGAACCACTTCTAAAAAGGAGAATTTAATAAATTACAAGTTACAGTTTTAAGCCTATAAAAATGTCCAAACGAAGGCATCCAGCAAAAGAAACCTTATTTAAGGAAGGCCGATGGGTCTGGAAAAGATGGGTAACCAAATAGCTGGCATCTGCTTTCAGCCTCTGTTCCTGTGGGGGTTTCTCACTTTGCTTCTCTGGGGATGGTCTTTATCTCTTGGCTTCCTTTATCTCTCTTCAGATTCTGGCTTGCTTAGCATCTCATAGCAATGTCTGCTGAGCTCCAGGCATCTCCAAACATCTTCCAAGTGTCAGTATCTGTGTCAGCTCTGCTCTCAAGTTCCTATTGACTCTTTCTTTGTCAGCTCTGGGGCTTCTATCATTTCTGACTCTCTCCAAAGTGTTTCCTCTTTTAAAGAATTCCAGTAAATTAATCAAGACCCACGTGGGATGGGTGGAGTCACTCTCCATCTAATCAAAAGGTCACATCCACAATTGGGCGTGTCGCATCTCCGTGGAGATAATCTAATCAAAGATTTCCAATTTATGGTGCTGAACCAAGATTAAAAGAAGTGGCTGCTCCCACAAGATTGGATTACGTCTAACAAATGGCTTTTCTAGGGTACGTAACACTTTCAAACCAGCACAAGGATAAATATAATGAGATTCCCAGATACTTCATAGTGAAAATATTGGGAAAAGACAGAAAGAATCTCAAAAGCAGCAAGAGAAAATCAACTTATCTCAAACAGGGGATCATCAATAAAGCGAAAATCTGTCTTTATTAATAAAATAAAGAACAACAATCACCTTACCTTCTTAATAGATGCAGAAAAAGTATTTGAAAATACAACATCTTTTCATGATTAGACACTCAACAAACTAGGATTCAGGCAGCAGAGAGGTACAGTGGGAAAGTGCTTGGCCTATAATCCAGAGGTTAGTAAATCAAAATAAACCAGAATTGGAAAGAAATTTCCTTAATGTGATAAAAGACATCTACAGAAATTCACAGCCATTATCATACTGAAGGGTGAAAATCTGAAAACTTTTCCCCTGGTATAAAAAAGACAAGGGTGTCCATTATCACTTCTATTCGACACTGTCTTAGAGGTTCTAGCCAAGGCAATGAGGCAAAGAAAAGAAATAAATGATATCCAGAATAGAAAATAAGAAGTAAAACTATGCCCATTTCTAGATGATGTGATCTTGTATACGAAATCCTAAAGAATCCATAAAAAATAATATTAGAACTAATTAATTTTTTCAGCAAAATTGCAGGCTACAAATCAATGTAAAAATCAATTGTAGGGTGAGCCATGGTGGCTCAGCAGGGCAGAGTTCTCACTTGCCATGCCAGAGACTTGGCTTCAATTCCTGGTGCCTGCCCATGCAAAAAAAAAAAAAAAAAAAATCTATGCACTATCAATGAGCGATCAAAAAATGAAATTGTGAAAAAATCACATTTGCAATAACATCAAAAAGAATAAAATAATTGGTAATATCTTTAATTAAAAGTTCAATAGTTTCCTATTTGTACACTGAAAACTGCAAAATATTGTTGAAAAAATTACATAAAGCCCAAATACATGGAAAGATATCCGTTTTCAGTAAATACAATGCTTCATTTTGTTAGGATGGACAGACTCCACAAATTGATCTCTAAATACAATGTAGTCCCTTTCAAAATCCCAGCCATGTTATTTTTGCAAAACTTACCAAGCTGATAATAAAATCCAATGGAAATTTAAAAAGTGTAGTAAGTCAAAACATTCTTGAAAAATGTAGGAAAAAATTGCATGATTTACACATTTTAATTTCAAAACTTACTGTAAGACTATAGTCTTGTAGAAATGAAATTAGACATGTGCATCAATAGAAAATAATTGAGAGAACAGAAATAAACCCTTAGGTTTTTAGTGAATGAATTTTGAATCCTGGTGCAAAGACAATTAAATGTGGAATGACAACAGGATCACAACATGCAAAATAATTAAGTTGGACTTCTACCTTATACCATATAAAATATTAAGAGAAAATGGATTATGGACCTAATTGTAAGAGCTAAAACTATACAACTATAGAAAAAAAACCAAGGTAAATTTTGCAAGTCCAATTAGGCAACACTTTCCCAGATACCTCCATGTACTCAACATGCCCACTTGTGTCAAAGTCAGAAGTGACATAAGAAAAAACTAACAATGGGAATTCATCAAAATTAAAAACTTTTGTGCCACAAAAGACATCATCAAGAAAGAAAAGAGACAATCAATGAAATGGAGAAAATTATTTGAAAGTCATGATAGAGGATTTGTATTTAAAATGTATAAAGAAACCTTAAAATTCAACAATGAAAAGAAAAAAAATCAAAATTAGAAACAGGCAAAGAGTAAGAACAGACATTTCTCTAAAGAAGTTATACAAATGGTCAGTATGCACGTGAAAAGATGCTAAACATCAATATTCATTAGGAAAATGCAAATTAAAACTTCAGTGAGATATCACTTTATACCAAATAAAATGTCCAAAAAGAAAGGCAACAGCAATTATTGGTAGGATGTGGATAAATTAGAGCTCTCATACTGGTGGAACTGTAAAATGGTGCAGACGCTCTTTGAAATAGTTGAATAGTTCCTCACAAAGTTAAACATTGAGTTGCCACGTGATCTAGCAATCCACTGCTATGTATACACCAAAGAGAACTGAAAAAATCTATCAAATAAAAACTTGTAACATATGTTATAGCAGTATTGTTTGTTATTACTTAAAGGTGGAAACAATACAGATGTCCATCAACTGATGAAGGGATGTACGATATGTAGTATATTCATAAAATTATACTTTATTCAGGCATAATAAGGAATGAATTACTGGTACATGCTGTAACATGGGTGAGTCTTAAAACCATTAAGCTAAATGAAATAAGCCAGTCACAAAAGGGCACATGTTATATGATTCCATTTATATCAAATGACCAGAATAGGCAAAGCTATAGAAAACAAAAGTAGATTAGCAGTTGCCAGCATTAGGGAGTACAGTGGGTTGTGGAGTGACAGCTAATGTACATAGGAATTATTCTTGGGGTGATAAACTTATTTTGAAATTAGATAGTGGTGATGGTTGCACAACTGTGAATATCCTAAAAACCACTGAATTAAGCACTTTTAAAGGATACTTTTTGTGTGTGTGTGAATGAATACCATCTTGTTGAAACTACTAAGGAAAAAATAAAGATGTGTAAAACTCAAACCAGATAAATCCAAAGAAATCTCCACCAATACACAACATAGTCACACTTCTGAAAACTAAAGGCAAGGAAGAAACCTTGGGGGAAAAAATAAGCAAGGGGGAAATGACCCCTTACTTACAGAGGAAAAACCAATACAAATGATATCAGTCCTCATCAGAAACCATGGAGACCAAGATTAAGGGACACAATATTTTTCAAATGCTGAAAAGAAAGACCTGTCAACCTACACTCAGTGAAAATATCCTTGAGGAAAGAAGGAGATATCAATATATTCTTTGATGAAGGAAAATTGAGAGAATTGTCACCATCCAATCTACTCTAAAAGAACAGATAAAGAAGTCCTCTAAACAAAAAGGAAAGAAAAAAAAAAAAGAATATTGGACCATCAGTGTATACATCAGGGTTCAACTAGGAAAAAAAATCTGTAGGATTCATCTCTATCTATGTATCCATACATCTCTTTATCCATCTATCTCTTTATTCATACATATATAAAGTATAGAAATCACTTTTTAAAAAGTCATATGATTGCATAGCAAGTCTGTAATCCATAGGGCACGTTCTGATAAAGAGCAGGTTAGACACTCAGATAAGAGTTAATGTTGCAATCTGCACATGGAATTTTTTCTTTCTTGGGGAAACCTCAGTTTTGTTTTTAAGGCTGTCTAACTGATTGGATGAGGCCCATTCAGATTATTGGGGGTAATTACCTTTACTTAAAGTCAAATGATTGTGAATATTAATTATATCTACAAAACACCTTAACCTATATTAGTGTTTGATTGATTAACAGGGTACTGTCACTTAGCCAAGTTGACATATTAAACCATACTTAATCTCTAAATAAAGATATTAACAAAGTTTTCAATTGATCTTAATCACAGGTCATGGTAGTACTAGAAGATGCCCTTAAGGAATCGCATATATTGCAGACATATTCTTCCTTACATCCCCATTCCCTTTAATAATCAGGATCAATCACCCTAGCCAACATAGTAAGCCCCTTATTTGCAGCTTGGTTCAGAGGCATGATAAGCCCAATGTGGCCTGATGGACTCCTAACCAGTTCAATGGAATTAATTTTGTGTCTCCTGATGGAAGCATATCTCCCTTTGGAAATAAGCCTTCTAGACAAGAACAGCATAAGGTTGAAGGGACAGAAAACAAAAATCTTGCTAGTGGATCAGTTTGGGATAAAAACGATTGGTGCCATTTCCATTTCTATTTCATGAGCCCTGGACCTATGAGTCCTGACTTGGGAGAAATCACAATGTAGTGAATGTTAATTAAGGGTATATACAGCCTCCTGGAGAACATTGCCTCACCCCTGCAAGATATAACCACTAAGCTGGGACTGTAGCTCAACCTTCAAAAGGGAATTCCACTGTAATAGCATAGTGTAATAAAATATCCAGTGAGTGGATATTTTAGGATGATGGTGAATATTGTAAGGTCAGTACTTCATTTGCTGTGATGTGTGTTCCTAGATATGAAGCAATTCTGTGTGCAATACCATGAGGGTGGATAATGCATTCTGAAAGTCCATGCTTGGTAGTTTTGGCAGAAGCACTAAGTGCAGAGAAAAGAAATCCTTACCCAGTGTGTATGTCTATTCCAGAAAAAGCAAAGTGCTGCACCTTATATGAGGGACATGGTCAATATAATCAATCTTCTATCAGATAATTGGCTGATCACCGCAGGGATGGTGCCATATTGGGACTCAGTGCTGATCTCTGTTGCTGGAAGACTAGGCACTCAGAAGTAGCTTAGTCAGGTCAGTCTTGGTGGTTAAACCCATGTTGCTGAGCCCATTCATAACCTTCATCCTTGTTGCCATGACCGCTTTGTCCATGAGTCCATGGACCCATGACAGGAGTGGGTTAGGATAGAGGCTAACTGGTATTCTCAGAATAGGTCATCCCGCACATGGTTGCTAAACTCTTCCACTGTTGAGGCCTCTCTTTGATGAGTATCCATATAGGACATAAATATCTTCACCATTTTTACCCATTCAGAGAGGTATAGCCACATATCTCTTTTCCAGACCTCCTTGTCACAAATTTTCCAATAATATCCCTCCTATCCCTGAACTTCCAACAAAAATATTGTCCACAGAGCATGGATTGGTATAGTCATCCTCTATCAATTTCTCTTTCCAAGCAAATTGAACAAGGTAAACTGCTCAATTTTCTGCCTACTGTCAGTGATGATATCAGAGTTGTCTCAGAAACCGGCAATAGTATTGAAGCTGTCAAATTTCAGATGGTGCTTGAATTTTGTGCAGAACTATCTGTAAATCAGGCACATGCTTTCCCTTCCTCAGTCAACTGATCATAGCTAATTCCCCATAAGATTATAGGTGCAGAGTATGAGTGAGAGAATAATGTGGCAAAGTGAAGTCAATGAGTATTTGAGCTATTTCCTCAGGTAACCTACCTAGTTTTGGCTCAAGCTTAATTTTGCATGTACCACTTCCATTTTATAATAGAGTAAGCATGCTATGTATGCTCAAATTTATGGCTTTGTGGGTCAGAAAACATCCAGTTTATGATAGGTAGCACAGGTTGCATAGTAACTTGTGGTCTGTGGTTAAACAGTCAGTCTATTAAGAGCTAGTAGCAAGCAAATAGCTATCTGTGAAAAGAATAATAATTATCCACAGAAGATGGCAAGGACTTGTGCCCAAATCCTCAGGGTCTTCACTGTTATTCATTTATAGCTGTATGCCCAAGGCTTCAAACAGAATCTCTATCAGCCCCCAATACTTCACACATTAACAGATCCTAAGGCCCAAGTGGCAGAGCAATTTCACAACAGACTGCATCTACTTCAGATCATTCACTTCTGGGCCCCACTCAAACTAGCTTTTTGAGTAACTAGCTTTTTGGCTAACTCAGTAAATGAGCCAGAGTTGAAGACTATGTCTCCTCCAAAATCAAAGAGCTCTACTAGGTATTGTGTCTTCCTGATTGTTTATAGGAGAAGCCAGAGGCAACAACTTATGTTTCACCTTAGAGAGGATATCTCAATATGCTCCACTTCATTGAACCTTTGGAAATTTCAATGAGATGTAAGGTTGTTGAATTTTGTTAGATTTATTTCCCACTGTCTGACACAGATACCTTATTTATAAGTCTAGAGTAGTTGCTTCTTCTTGCTCACTAAATCCAATCAGCATAATGCCATCAATATAATGGAGTTCTGTAATTGTTGTGTGGAAGAGAAAGGTGATCAAGAACTTACAGACTAAATTATGACACAGAGCTGAAAAGATGATATATCCCTGAAGTAGGAAAGTGTAGGTGCATTGCTAGCCTTCCCAGCTGAAATCAAATTCGTTCTGCTAGTCTTTCTAACAAATAGCAAGAAAAAAGCAGCTGCCAGATCAATAGTTATCTGTTAGGTACCATAGGATATGTTAATTAGTTCAAGCAATAAAAATACATCTGGAATAGTAGCTGCAACTGGAGTTACCACCTAATGTTTATGAAATTCCACTGTCATTTTCCCAGGTCCATCAGTTTTCTGCATAGTCCAAAAAGGCAAGTTGAATGAGATGTGGGAATCATCTTCTTTACCTCTATCAAGTGTTTGATGGTGGCACTAATCACTGAAATCCTTCCAGGAATGCAGTATTACAATTAAATTGCTATTTTTCTAGTTATGCACAGTTCTAGAATATTCCAATATAATAACCCTTTTCACAGATCAGGGAGCCAATGTAGGGATTATGCCAGTTATTGAGCATGTCTATTCCAATTAAGCACTTAAGAACTCTGGAAATAATAGTATAATTGGTCTAGGGACACAGTGGACATACTGTGATATGGACCTGAGCTAAAACTCCAGGTCATCTGACCCCCTTAAGCCCCTACTCTGACTGTTAGTCCACAGTGGTATTTTGAGTTTTATGGAATTGTCATCAGTTTGGAGCTAATAATCCTTATAAAATTGGGTTATATTCTTTCCTATAATAATAGTCACTTTGATACATGATCATGGATCCTTTTGGGGAAGATTTCTAGGAAAGATTGGGAGGATGACTACAGTAGAATATTCATATTTACTTTATTGCAAAATATTGGTTTACACTATTGTGAACACTTAAGGAAAGCCCAAACACTGGGAGGTAGGACATCAGGAAGGCCAGGCTGGATACTCTTGGGCTGCAGGAGTTGATGCTGCAGTCCACAAGTGGAATTTCTTTCTCAGGGAAACCTCAGTTCTGCTTTCAAGACCTAACAACTGATTGGACCAGGCCTATTCGGTTTATCAAGAACATCCTCCTTTACTTAAAGTCATATATCAAGATAGAGTATATTGGGTCAAGAAATAAGCTTTAACAAATTTAACATAATTTGAAATCATGCAGAGTATATTCTCTGGCCACTGGAATTAAAATAGTAATTAATAACAGAGAGGTAATTGAAAATTTTCCAAATTTTGGAAAATTAAAGAAAGGTCAAAGGAGTCTCAAAGAAAATAAAAATACACTGAATCGAATGAAAATGAAATATGATTATCAATATTTGTGGAACCCATCTAAAATAGTGCTTATAAGGAAATTTAGTGCAATAAATGCCTACATTAAGAAAGAGGAAATGTCTAATTAATCTAAGCTCTCACCTCAAGAAAAAAGAACATAAACCCAAAGCAATGAGAAAGAAAGAAATAATAATAAAGAACAGAAATAAATGAAATTTAAATAAATTTTAAATAAATTAAAAATTTAAATAAAGAGAATCAATGAAACAACTGGTATTTGAAAAGATCAATAAAATTGACAAAGCTGTAGCAAAACTGACAAATTGGAAATAAAAAACACAAATAAAAAATATCAGGAATGAAAAAGTGATGGTTGAACCTGAAGACATAAAGAAAGAATAAGGGAATATTACAAACAACTGTACATACAAAACCTGAAATAGCAGATTAAATGAACCAACTTCCAGATAAACAGAAACTACCATAACTCACTCAATGTGAAATAAATGCTTTTAATAATCCTAAAACCATTAAGGAAATTGAATTCATACTTTCAAACCACCCCCCAAAAAAGACCCAGACCCAGGTGGTTTCACCGGTGAAATCTACCCAACATTTAAAAGTTAATACTAATTCCAGATAATTTCTTCTGGAAAATAGAAAAAGAAGGACCACTTAATTCATTTTTTGAAGCTAGTTATTTCCCTGATAAAAAAAGCCAGACAAAGTGAGTGCAAAAAAAAAAAAAGGAGAAAAGAAAGAAAACTACCAACAAATAGCCCTCATTTATATAGATGCAAACATCCTTAAGAAAATATTATCACATATAATTCAGTATTATGTAAAAAATAATTATAAACCATGAAAAAATGGTTTTACTCCTGGAATGCAAGGCTGTTGCAATTTTTTAAAAATATTTTTATTGATAAATCTTGACACACAAACATTCCGTACATGCTAAACTAAATCTGGTAATGGACCTGTTTCTAGATGGTACAAAAGTCAGCAGTCAAAATAAAAGCAATCCAATTAGAAAATGGGCAATAAACATGCAGTAACCATTCACTGAAAGGACATACAGATAACAAATAAGTATAAAAAGATTTTCAACGTCATTAGTCATAAGAGAAATACAAACAAAAAAAAACCCACTAAAATATTTCATCACACACAGGTCACATTTTTTAAAATAAAAAATGAAGACAGTACCAAATGCTGGAGAGGAAATGGTGAAATTAGTCCTGTACACTGTTTGTGAAAATGTGAAATAGTGGAGTCAGTTTTGAAGTTTCTTATAAAACTGATTTGGAAAATAGTTTGTCAAACAATTTGGCAATTTCTTATAAAAGTTATCATGCAACTGCCATATAAATTGAACTCCAGATACATGAAAAGTTATGTTTTTGCAAAATCCCATGTATATTATGTCTATAGTAACTTTATTAATGATAAGCAAAACCTGGGGGGAAATCGACATTTTGTTCAATGGATGAATGGTTGCAAAATTGTGGTGCATTCATAAAATGGAACAGTACTCAGAAATAAAAAGAAATGAACTTTTGATTGCGCAACAACCTGGAGAATTATGTTGAGTGCAATAAGCCAATCGCAAAGGTTAGAAACTCTAGGATTCTATTTATATAACATTCTTGAAATGAAAAAATTATATAAATGAAGAACAAATTAATGATTATTAGGGATTAAGGAAGGAAAGAGGGCAGGAAGGAAATATGTGGCTATAAAAGGACAACAAGATGAATACTTGAGGTGATGGAATGTTTTGTATCTTGACTGCATCAATGTCAATATCTTGTCTGTGATACTGTACTTTCCTTTTGTAAGATGTTACCAACTGGGGGAAACAGGGAAAAGATATACAGGATCTCTACATTTTATTTCTTATATGTACACGTGAATCTACAATCTTTCACAATAAAACCTAATTAAAAAATGTGAATGACATTAAAAACTCATTTTGCACTTGAAGGAGGAACAATGCACTGTGGAATATATTCCAGTAATCACTAGGTGTGCCATTTACTACTGACTCAGTATTTTAAACATCCCATTACTGTAAAGACATTAGACACAGATAATTAATGAAATCAATCATAATTAATTCCTTCAGTGTTCATACACTCATAGTATATATTTCCTGAGGAGTTTCAGTCTAATTTGACATTAATGGAGATGGAAAATAGTAAAATGATTTTGAATTTATATAATAATGTACACCAGTTCTACATAATAAGGTTTTTTGTCATCGAGTGGTACTTGAGGCTTCATAAAGCAAGACCAGGAAGTTACAATAGTTCATAAGAACAGTTCATCACTATGATGGATTTTATATGAACTTCAAAGGCACATAAAACATAAAATAATAATATTTTGCTATCTTATTATTTTCTTAATCTAGGTTGTGGTTAGATTATATTTGATGCGATTTTACATAGGATAGAATGGTACTGATTTTTTTAAATTGAAGAATAATAAATCGTAGATTATAATAAATAGATCTGAAGTGAACAGCTGAACCTGTTTTAATAGATGCAAGTTCCGGAATAACCCATTGCCCCATGAAATGTAGAAGAGTTTCATTACTCCAGAATCAGAAAAGAATTGAAGGGCCAAAGAGAGATGTGACACTAGTGGCTTTGAAGATGAGAGAAGGAATCATGAGCCAAGGAATACAGGAAACCTCCAGAAGCTGGAAAACTCAAGGAACCCCATCCTCCCCCAATGCCTCCATGAAAGAACTCAGCCCGTCAACATAATGAGTTTAGCACAGTGAGACAAATGTTTGACTTCTACCCTACAGAACTGTAAAAAGCAAATAAGTGTAGTTCAAGCTACTGACCTTGTGTTGTGTTGTTGCAGCAGCAACAAGGAATTAAGAATAAATAAATCAATATTCTAGCCATCAATGTTAAGAAACAAAAAAATAAAGAGTAAAATAAACACAAGGCAGGCAAAAAGAAGAATAAAGTTGGGGGGTCTTATACTACTGCATTTTTAGCTCAAGCTGTGGTAATCAAGACAGTGTGGCATTGGTCTAAGGGTAGATATACAGATCAATGGAACAGAATAGGGGTTGCAGACCTGAATTCTGGAATTTTCTATTTCTTTTTTATCATATTGTCAGAGCTAGTCTTTGGGAAACTAGGATAATCTTTTCAATCAATGGTTTGGAATAATTGACTAGATGTTAAAAAATTGAAATTCAATCCATAGCTCATATACCATACAAAACAACTCAAAATGGAGCATAAAATAAAATGTATAACTTCAAATTACAAAACTTCTGAGGGAAGAATAATGACTCTCTGATCTAATATTGGGCAAAAATTGCTTAAATATTATACCAAGTGCATGATCCCTAGGAGAAAAATTTGAAAAATTGATCCTCATTACATTGAAAAAAAAAAAACTGCTTTTCAAAAAACACCATTTATAAAATGAAAAGGCAATGTATAATCTGAAAGAAAGCATTTGTAAATTGTATATCTGATAAAGGACTTCTATTCATAATATATGAAAATCTTTTACAATTCAATAATAAGACAAAACCCAATAAAATTGGGTGAATTTTATTAAAAATCAGCATTTCGCAAAAAAAGATATATAAATGACTAATTAATACATGGAAAGATGCTGAAGATCCTACTTCATTACGGAAATGAAAATCAAACCAAGTCAATACTATTACACATATGCTAAGATGAGTACAATCAAATATACAGACAATACCAGGCATTGGCAATGATGTGGAGAAACTGGCACCTTCATACTTTGCTGCTAGAAATTAAAATATTACAACCATATTAAAATATTTTGAAATTTTTTTACGAGTTTACACATATACTTAATACAATTCACTCATAGGTTTTTACTAAAAAAAAAAAAATGACCACCTAAAGATTTGCATGTGAATGTTCATAAAGGCATTATTTACAGCAGTTCCAAACTAGAAATAACCCAAACGTTCATCAGCTTATAAGCAGATGATGAAATGTGGCACAATGGCATTAAAAAATAAAATAGAATGAAACACTGATACGCCATAGGATCGATGAACCTCAGAAGCATGCTAAGTGAAATAAGAAAGCAGATACATAAGATGTGTTGTGTGATTCTAGTCATGTGAAATTTCCAGTAAAGATAAATCTGTAGAAAGAGAAAACAGATCAGCGACTGCTTGGGGTGGGAGTGGGAAAATGATTTAACAGTAAATAGGCCCCAAGGAACTTTTGGGACGACAGGAAAGTTTTAAAGCTGGTCTGTAGTGATAATTGCCAACCATATACATTTACTAAAACACTGAATTTTATACTTACAAAGGATAACCTATTTAAGGAGTGGTCTATTACAAGATGTAGCTAAGAAACAAAATGTTCACATTTAAGTTAGGCTCTCTGCCGTCAGGTGCATTATTATATCAGACGCACCAAAATGTCAAAAAATTGCAAGTCTTCATATAGATGAAAAATTGTAATAAGTTGAGGCTTCTGAGTATTTTGCACGCTCCCCCGCCCCAAGTATATCGTATTGCACAATATTTCAAATGAGCACCATTTGAGGTTGGGAGTGATTTTTTTTATTGCCTTCAAATGAATCAAATTGAACAGCAGGGTTTTCCATTATTTGAGTATCTTTACAAAAGGAAGGATCAACTTAGTTTATAGTTTCCTTAAAAGAAAATTATCCTCTTCATCTATCCATCAATCATTGTTGTAACACTATAGGAATAGGACTTTCAATGTTACATAAGTGATCCATTTAGTTGGATCTATTCAGTTTCCATTGGTGATGAAATTATTATTTAATTACTGTCAACGGTGTTTCAAATATTACTATTTGGGAAATCTAGAACACTGACAGTCAATAGTAATTTATTAATCAATTCCATCGCACCGCTCAGCTAAGCATAATTTTCCCAATTAAAATAAATTAAATAACTAAACCTGGAACAGTGTATTTATGGCATTAAATATTTTAGCCTTAGAGAGAAGAACAATATTCTTGGCCAACTGACAAAGCTTTTCCTAGAAGAATGAAGGTTATAAGTGCGGTGCAATTGGCTTTAAACTAACAGTGTTTGTGAATGTTTATGCGATTTCCTCGCTCTTTCCCTCACTTCTTCCTTCCCATTCTTTCTCCCTCTTTCCCTCCTTCTTTCTCAGTCTTCCTCTATCCCCCCTTGCCTCTCTCGAGTTCTTCTACTTTTTCTTACTTCTTCCCTCTTGCTCCCCCTCTTTTACTTCTTCTTTTTCTATCTTTTGCGTGAGGGAATAAATCACTTGCTAATCTCTCTAGATAACTTTTCCTTTTGGGGTCATTTATAATAATAATAATTGTTTTTAAATCTTCAATTTTCCTCACAATTTTGAGGAGTGCTTTATTTATTTACCTGCAAAACAAGAATTAAAGATTAATCCTTAATTTTTTGTTGTTGCTATTGTGCCGGTGGGAGTCAACTTTGTGTTTACCTTTGGGGCACAGACCCTATATTGAGAGACATGGTGAAATTTATCCCCTGGCTATATGTGCCAAGGCCACATTTCCTGACTATCTAGCCGAGGGATTTAATGTTCCATAAGATCAGTTCCCTAGAGTTAGCTTCCTTATTGTATCCTCAAAATACTTTCTTAGGTGATTATAGAAAAGACTCATTTAAATGAGCTCAAACCAAACACTGAGGAAGCACACAAACAGGTTATTTATCAAATGTTTGTCTCTCCCAGATTCCAAACAGAGTCGAGAGGTTATCCTGGAGGTTATTCTTAAGCATTATATAGATATCACCTTTTTAGTTAAGGTGTAATGGAGAGGCTGGAGGGAAATGCCTGAAAATGTAAAACTGTGTTCCAGTAGCCATGTTTCTTGAAGATAATTGTATAATGATATAGCTTTTGCAGTGTGACTGCATGATTGTGAAAACCTTCCATCTGATGCTCTTTTTATCTACCTTACTGACAGATGAGAACAACATATGGATTAAAAATAAATAAATAATAGGGGGAAAATGTTAAAATAAATTTAGTAGATTGAAATGGTAATGATCAATGAAAGGGAAGAGTAAGGGGTACGGTATGTATGAATTTTTTTTCCGTTTTCTTTTTATTTCTTTTTCTGAATTGAGGCAAAAGTTCTAAGAAATGATCATGATGATGAATATACTAAAAAAAAAAAAAATTGTTTGTCTCTCCAGCCCTCAGAGTCAGCCCATCAATCAACCTTCAGATGCCTGCAGGCAAACCCGTCCCAAGCCTCCAAGGAGTGTCAGGTTGTCAGAAAACAGAGCTACTTCCTCAAATATACTTGTTTACCTGAATTCACTCTCAGGTCACAGGTTTCTCAGGTCTTAGCAGCTCTGCAGAATATTTAAGACCATCTCATACAATCTTTTGGTTTCTCCTTGCCTAGAGGAATAGAAGATGGCTGAATGTCCTCAATATCCAATATCCAGATACCCTCGGCAGCAAGAGAAACTTGATGTAAGAAAAATATGCTACAAATATGTAATTGTAGCTTCCAGGCACTAAGCTCATCTGTATAGATGCTTTAAAGAAATGTGGAATACCAACATACAATAAATAGGCTGAAGATGCTACTGCTCGCCAGTGGACCCAATGTCATGCACGTATGCATTGAGGTCCAGGCTGGGGACATGGAGGAAATTGCTAATGAGAGATGGACAAGTGCAATGTGCAAATGTATTAGCACATTTATTGACCCACTAGAGGGGGGTTTAGTGCAAATTACCACTTCAATAGGAAGAAAAATGTCAAGTTGCTTTATAACTAAAAGTGAATTTGGATTATGTTTGTCAATAGGTAAAATACCCATGAATATGTCATTTTCCACAACTTACAGATCCACTGATATTTGTTAGTTTTTGGGCAACCACTGACCAAGTAGAATAGGGCAAGTAACTGATCTCTCAATGAATCAGGTAAATGCAATGACAATGACAATGGAGGCCACAGAACACCAAGTAAGGATATGGCAAAAATTAAGCACCTTTAGGATTGCAATCTGGCTTGATTTCTAGCTATAAGAAGCAAGACACACTTTGTCTGAATTCCAGCACGAACACTTTGCAGTTGTGAGATGCTAAGAAATACTCTAATACTGAGGGGTTCATTTTTTCATCAATATACTTTCCTTATAGAATTGTTATAAAAATAAAATGAGAGTACGTATGTTAAACTATTTTACTATCTCTAAAGTTTTAATCCTGTATATTAAGCAGGAAATACGAAAAGTAACAATAGTATTCACAATATTCAGGAAGGAAACAATTAAAATTTATTGAATACACGCTTTGGGTGAGACGTATACATTTCATGGAACTTAGTTCTTAATGCCTAACTAGAATTGAGGATATGACCAATACGAGATGGAATCAGGAAACGAACCCAGATTCTCTGGCTGAAAAGCTAAAGATTTATTTAAGAAGATTTTTTTAATGTTTTAAAAATATCCACTTTTTAGGATGTATGTAAGACTATAAATTGATAAGATTTGGTCTTACAGTTGGTAAGGAAGGTTTTTGGTGTGACTAATCTTTAAAAGTTCTGTTCTCTTAATGAATGTCCCTGAGTGGAAGGATGCAGTAACTGAAAGCCCTGGCTGGGTGGAGGTTAGAGAAGAGAAATAGAGACAGAGACGTGACACCGGCAGCGGGGGAAGGAAGATTTATTAGCAGAGGGACAGCATGGAGAGTTGGTTCAAGAAACCAACTCTTGCCTGCCTGGATTCGAGTAGGGGTTTCCAAGGGGGTTGGGGGTAGGGTTAGGCAGGTTTCTCACAGGTGGGTCCTTGGGAGTTTGGCGGCTTTCCATTGGTGAAAGCACTGCGTTAGTTCTGCCAGATTGTACCTGCGGGAGGGGGAACGTGAGGGCAGCAGGTCCTTATCCTAAGACGCTGCAAGCTTGTAACTGAGAGGGCGGATGTTGATGCACGAGGGTTTATCACCAGATAGGGGCCTCGGAGCCTGGAGATGTTGATTCTCTGTGGCAGTATCTTTGTCCTTGCTTCTTTCTCCAGGTCAGCTCTCACAACAAGGGTTTGTCATGGCTCCAAGAAGCCCCTTATTCCCTGTGTGGGGACTTCTTGGAGTAGAAAAAGAAGGTGATTTGGGGGAACCAGGGATTGGGCCCTGTAGAGGTTCCACCTCAGGACTAGAACAGCTTCTTAGTTAATGCACTGCGCGCCTCAACTGTCCTAGATATCCTAGATTCTACGACATAACCAAACCACATGCCACAGGCCATGCTGGAGAAACTCAATTTAAGCTTGGTCAGTAGGTTAACGTTATTTTTCAAAATACTGTGTAATCTTCCGATGCAGATTCATTTACACAATTGCAAGACACCAAAGAGGGCAAAAAAGTAATATAAGTTCGAATGTTAGACGTTCATGACAAATTAGACATTCAGTCTAATGTACCTCTTCAACCCTCAACTTTCCCCAATTACTAGCTATTATTTTTCCAAAGATGCAAGCAAGAGAAGACTGAGCAGGACCATAGGGGAGTAACAGATGGCTGTGGCTATAAGGATAAAATGGGACTCTGGAGAGAATAGCAATGTGCAGGTGGAATGGAAAGGACTCAAACCACGTGATCCCCATTTCCACATAACGCTTCAGAATGAAAACACATGTGGGGTGCCCATATCTTATCGTGCATTGCCCTTGTAAGCTTGTGAAATAATTGGCTCCCTAGTATTTTCACAGCTAAAATACTTTACTGCCGCTGAAAATGCCTCTCTGGGCTCTTCTAGAAGCTTGCCTTAGAGGGAAAGAGAACAACTGGGTGAAAAATATGTTAGAAAAGCTTTGGAAGAGGGGAAGGAGAGAAGATGGAAGAGAGAATGAGAAAGGATTAGAGAATGTTTTTTTTTTTCCTTGTGGAATTATTGGTTTTTCCTGACACAAAGGAGAGTGCTTTGTCATTGTATTCTTTATAACATTGATGGATTTCTTGTTGAGTGGTTATTGGGTTTTAGTTAAACATGACAGAAGCAGAGATTTATAGGCAGTCGCCTCAGAGGCTGTTTGAAAGGCCTCATAATGCTTCAGGGCACAGATGTGAAGTCAGTGTTCACTTCTGGTAAATAACCAACAATTTCATACACTCCACCCCTTTGCCCTGATTAGCGAGCTCTCCTTGAAAAATGAAGTGTAATGAAATTCAAAGCAAAGTCAAGGAAGAAGGTTGGAGGTAGACTGCTTTGGTTTTTTATTTTTTAAATTTCAACTGATGCATACTCAAAAAGAACATATATTCTTCCTGTTCTTGTATTTTGTATTATACAGAAAGCCAACATAGCAGAAAACTAATTGTATATTGTATTCTAAATACTGTCCCTGCTTTCTTTTATAATCTGATAGCTTTCGAGAAATTCTACCTATTTGTATTTATTTATGTTTGTAAATAAATTGTTCTTGGTGAAAGCAAGAAAGTGAAGTAAGGGACTGGCATTATCCATATTCTCAGGAATTCCCAGGACAAAATCTAATCACTAAAATCATAAGCATCACTGGATCCTCTCTCTCTTTTTCTCTCTCACATATGTGTATGGGCAATGATTTAGAATTTATTTAATTCAAAGTATGCCAAAAGATTTCATCATGTTATTTTACATCTTCATTTAACAACCCTACCATGATTTACTTAACCCATCATTTTCAGATTGGTTATATTTTCAATTTTTCACAATTTGGTACAACACAGAAATGAGCCTTTTGTATGTAACACTTCTTGTCTGCATTTAGTATTATTCCCTTAGTAAAAAATCACGGAACTGCACTAACTTCTGTGAGTGTTTTAAGGACATTTGATCCATATTGAGAAATGGTTTTCCAAAAAGATTGCATCAATTTATGTTCCTAACAAGAGCCCATTTTGCCAGACCTCACTAGGTGGTATTTGTAGATTTTGTAAATATTTAGCTCATTTTTGGTAATATATATACACACACACACACACTATTATTGTCTAATGTTTAAAGTAACTGATGAAATTGAATAACCCATTTTTATTAACTACTTAATAATTTGCTCACCTCCTATGTCTTAGTGAAACCCTGTTATTTATTTTTTAATTACAGATTTTCCATATTAGAGATATCGTCACATTAAATGTTGTTTATTTCCCAGATCCCTTTGGACCTCAAATTCTGGATATTTTTTAAAGATGTTCTTTGATTGCATCCATATTAAAATCAAGCA
Organism: Tamandua tetradactyla; assembly: GCF_023851605.1. Classification (NCBI taxonomy): domain Eukaryota; kingdom Metazoa; phylum Chordata; class Mammalia; order Pilosa; family Myrmecophagidae; genus Tamandua; species Tamandua tetradactyla. The sequence continues at coordinate 87,388,285 of NC_135338.1, read as the reverse complement.
GAAGGATAAGCATTAGTGTCAGCTTTTTAAAAAAAAAGTCATAAGAATCCTAGACTTTGAGCAAAAGGGAGATGAACAAGAGTTCAGCAACTGCCTGCATAAAGGAGAGACATCTGAAATAAAACCAGTGAAGAAACACATTCATACCCAAACCATAAGCTTCAGACCTTGCCATTCTCCTTTGGATTTCATGTGTTAAGTCTGTCAAGTTGTAGAGAACAAATAAAAAGTTTCCATGTTCTTGTATAATGATACTGTATTTCCTTGGTCTCTTTGGTGGGAAAGACAAACAAAAGTTTTGAGTTGCCCGTGTGGCACCAATTAGGAGTGAGGGAGATGAGAGTTGGTGAGAATCTCCAGAGCACAAGAATGACATCGCTGTGTCCAAACACTTTTTCCTTCCCTTCACCTGGGCTTGTCATGAACCATCTCATCAAGAGCAGCAACCCAGCCTGGCTGGTGGGGAAAGGCGGGTACGTGGTGACCCATGCTAAGTGGGAGCATATTTCCACATCGTGCTCACTCACATTCCAGGACATTTACCTTGTCTGGGAACCTGCGTGCAGCAGAAAAAAAAATGCCAGTGTTCAAAATAATCTCCCAAGAACATCAGGGCTGTGTGCATCTTGAATTAGTTCTATCAAAGGTTTATCTACCATTTAGATGGTGAAACGGGCTAAATGGTTGTTCAGAAGGACTTCATTAAGGAATCTAGAAATTAGGGGAAGAACTGTAACACCATCTGGGCCTTGTGGATTCATTTATTCATTTAACAAATATTAGCCAAATGCCTACCATGTGCCAGGTGCTGGCTTGGCCTGCAGGATTTAAGAACAAACAGGCCTCCGATCCCGACTTCTCCTAGTACATAAGGGTAATGACACATGTGGGGTTAAAAATCATCTGTGTTTGAACATTCTGTCTTCATAATACCCAAGGTTTATCCAAGTACAAGAATAATCTGAAATCAAAGAAAGCCTTTGGGAACATATTATAAATTTAAACTTTCAGCATGCATACCTGGAAAGAAATGCTCAAGGTATGCTAAATTTCCATGATCGTGGCCAATACCACTTCATCTTCTCAGTAGATGTGGTCTACCTCCTGCTCCCTAAGTTTCTAAGTCTAAGCCCCTGAGGTAGGAATCTACAACAAAGATATTCTGAGTTAGCCTGGACCATAGGCAGATATATACTAAGGGCATTTGATTTCCAGCCCATTTGACGGTTGAATTTCAGAGGGCTTCCTAATGGCAGACTTTTGTTGATCAGATTTCCATCAGGCCCCATTTATATTCCATTCTGTAATTGTGTGTTAAATGATTAAGCTCTTGGTTGAGAGTTTGACAAAGTAGAGGAAATTCCAGATTAGTCATAGGAAAATAAAAAAAAGTCTTTCAGTGATGATCATTTGGATACCTAGTTTAGCACAATGCTGGTTGCATCATATTTCTATTAATTCCTAACTAGTAATGTCATTTAGCTCAGTGATTAAGAGCAAGGACTTTGGAATCTGACCAATAATGGTTCAAATTTTGATATCTCCTGGAGACTAGTTTTATAATCTTCAGCAAGCTGCTAGGTCTTTCTAAATCTTCATTTTGTCCTATTTAAAATAGGGATGAATAACAATACTTGATTCAATAATCTTTTGTTTTTTTTTCTGTAACTATTTTTAGTATGGTAATTAGTGTTTAACCTTAGCTTTAATCAGAATCAGACATCTGTGAATCCCTGGTTGTCCCCTCTGCTCACTGAAATAAACCTTATCTTCTTTTGAAGTTCAGGGTTTCCCATAGACAGCAAAGAGTCAAAAAGAAGCCAGAGAATACATTAATCAGACACTGGAATGGAAACACTAAGCATTTCTGCTCACTTCTTGGGTTCAAACTCTCTGACCTAAATGCTGATCTCCATTCTGCCATGACTCCGGGTGGGATCTGGTTCTTCCCCCTTGTCTTACAAACTTTCTGGACCCAAACCTCCAATTGCTTGCTGACCTAAAGCCCAGTGGGCCTTCATCCCGGTCAACTGGCTCCAGACCTGGCTAGTTGCAGCCTGGTCAACTTCTGCTGTTAAGTGTGACCACAATTCTGAGCATAAATAACCATTTATACTCAATTCTGACTTCTTCTTCTCTTGGTAGATGAGAATCTTCTATATGGGAAGGTGACTAGGTGGTTAAATCGTTGGGTGTTTTGTTTCCGAAGTTTGAAGATGAATGTATATATGCTTTGCTCAATAAATGAAGTGTTTGAACTCCTGACTTCAGCAGAGGACTTTTAAAGTGAAGGAAACACATCGTGGCTAAAGGAACACAGAACTATAAGACAAAAGACCCAGGTCAATATCTACCTCCACTGCAAATTTAGCTTAGAGTAGTAAAAGTTAATAATCTCCTTTATGTCTAAGGTCTCCTATCAGTAGAACAGGAATTATACTGAGTAATGTGCCTGGTACATGTCAAGTGCATACTAAATATTTGTTGAATGAATGAATAAATGACAGTAAGGAAAGAGAAGATGGTAATATTATTCACAGTCTAATAACATATTATTATTTCAAGTTCTTCCCTGAGTCATTTTGTTTTGCCAGTAGTGACTGATTTTATGACTTTTCTTGTCATACGCCAGGACTAGGTCCTCCCTTTCCCTTCCAAAGAATCCCTTATCACAATAATTCTGAAATCAAGTGTCTAATTAATTTTATTTTCTACCTCTGCATATCTTCATAGCTGTATCTTCTTCCAGGACGTAGGATAAAAGGAATTTGATTGCAGATTTCGAAAATAAGTTCTGTGTAAAAAAATGTATATATACTAAAGTAAGAAAAAAAGTCCCTTCTTTGTTCCTTTTTGGTTGTCTAAGAGGTTCCCGAGTGTTTTCACTCTAAGTCATATACTTAATGGAGAGAAGCAGGGGATAGTCCAGCAACTCAGGTTCTGATTGTTTGTGTACAAGTGTTAAAAGCTCTCTCTGATCATGCTCGTTATTTTAAAGTACATTTACTCCTGCAAAAAGGGTTGAATAAAATGGAGATCTTGCCTGAGGAACACAATGAATGACCAGGATGAGAACTGACAACAGCTGGGTCTTTGCAGAGAATCTGAGAGCATCTCACAAGTGTTTTCAGAACTTCTCTGCCAACCACATAGCTCTTGTGCAGAACACTTCACCAAGTTGGCAGGTCACTTCCCACTCACTGAAGATGCTTTTCAGCTCACTGAATTGAGTCTTGTCAGTTGAAACCAATGTTTGTCTCAACTTACCCATCAGAATGACCTGACTTTCCTGATTTCTAGGAAGAAGTTCAACTGATTCAAATATAGGGAAACACTGCTTTACCTTCTGGACTTTCACCACACTGGTTAACCTATAGATTACATATCACGTAACTTTTGCTATATAACAAATCACCCCAAATTTTAGTGGCTTAAAAATATTTTGCTTACAAATATCCAATTTGGGCAAGGTTTGGAATGAGGGCAGTGGCTTCTCTCTGCTTCACACAGTGTCAACAGGGGTAGCTCAACTAGTGCTTGGAAGATCTACTTTAAGGTAGTTCAATCACATGGTTGGCAGGTTGATGCTGACTGACAGCTGAGAACTCAGTCAGGGCGATGGTTCTTTTCCATGTGGTTTCTCTATGGTGGCTTGTGCTTCCTAATAGCATGGCAGCCTCCAAAGACCCCATAGTGTCACCCAAATGGTGAAGACAGTTTTAAGAGAAAGGGACATAAACTATGATTCTCAAAGGAGGAATAGCAAGCTTCCATAAGATCACATGAGATAGGAGATATTGCTGTGGCTACATTTGGAAAATACAGTGGGCCACCATAATTACTGTTACTTACAGTGGGAAAAGCCTTATGACATATACACACGCAAATACCTAGCCTTTCTGTTACTGAAAACAGCAACTGGAGCTAGCAGTCTCAAGTTAAAGCATTTAGAAATGGATTAGAATTTTTAAAGCCTTTCCTCTTCAGGTATTTCTCTTAAAAATAAATAGTGGCAAAGTCTTTTCCAAGTGTCCTCTAATAGTGACTTTGAAAACATAGCGTCTGTATTGAAGCTTGACCTAGGGTAGTGTGATGATTAGGTTCTGATGTCAACTTGGTCAAGTGATTATGCCCAACTGTCTGGTCAGGCAAGCACTGGTCTGACCTTTGCTGCAAGGATATTTTGTGGCTGGTTGATAAACCAGAAGACTGGTGTATTAAGTCACCAGTCAGTTGATTGCACCATTGGCTGATTAACTCGGTGATCAACTAAGGGCTGTCCCCCATAGCAAGATAATCCAATCAGTCAAAGGGTTTTAAAAGGGAAAGAGAGACTCTCTGTTTCTTCAGCCAGCGAGCCTCTTCTGTGGAGTTTCCCTTCATCGGAGCTGCCAGTTTCACAGTCTGCCCTATGGATTTTGGACTCTTCCATTCTCACAGTTGCGAGACACCTTTATAAATCTCATATTTACGGATGTTTCCTGTTGATTCTGTTTCTCTAGAGAACCCTAGCCAACACAGGTAGGTTTGCAACACCAGGCAATTTATATAAGAACATATGAAATGTTATTAATGAGCAATTTCTCCAATTAAAAAAAATTGCTATGAGCATTTGTGACATAATGGTCCTGTAGTGTACTCTTGGGCAATTTTTAATTTGCTTCTGTCAAAAAATCACATGTGACTAGTTCAGGTTGAAAAGAAATATGCAGGATTTAAAGAGGGTTTTGTTCACACATTCTTGATATACTTCCTTTCAGGAAATGAGGCCTGCCTCAAGTCTATATCAGTTAGAGCTCTTAACTGCTGACAGTAGATACCAACACTGGCTGATTTAAGCATCAAAGGGATTCATTGCAGGGATGCTAGTTAATTCACAGTATTTCCAGGAAGACAGGAGAATCAGGCTTAGGAAACTGTCATAAGAAGAGGGACTGGGGAGCAGGGTGGAACAGAGTTGGAATCACACCATGAATCCAGGGAAGTAAGGACACTGATACCATCTCTGCAGAACAATCAGTGGTATTGCAACCAGGGGCTGGACTCTACCGCCAGCTCCAACATGAGTGCTGGCTCCTGAAAAATGCGTATTGCTGCCACCATAACCACCATTACCACTGTAGTCTCCAAACTTCCAGCATTAGTAGCTCTGGATTCCGAGTATTGGATTTGTCAAGTCTAGGCTACAAGAAAAGATGATAGAGGAAATACCTGGCCTTTACAGATTATTTTGGAAAGAGGCATTTTATCTGGATTTTACAATGGGGAATTTCCTAAAAAAAGAAAGGGCATTCACACTCTGTCCAAAAAAGGAAAACAATACAACCTCTTTCTTCTGTGTTACTATAAAGGCATAATTCAAAATAGTTATATTAATCAGGATAGCTATATTAATCAGGATAGGCTCCCAAATCTTAGTGGCTTAAATGAACAAAAATTTATTTGTCACTCATCATACATGAGCATGTCAGGTTGGGGGGTGGGGGTGGGATATAAGTGCCATGTCATCCTCACTCTGGAATGGAGGCTGATGGAATCCCTAGCATTTGGAACACTGTGGGTTGCAACAGCAAAATAAAAAGATATATGGTGATTTGCACACTGCTTGTTAAAGTGACTTTTCATCACCTTTCATTAGTCAAGACAGCTTAAAAAGGGTACGCCCAATTTCAAGGAGGCAGCAATGCAATGCTGCCTTATCCCTAAAACGAGGAGAAATGGAAGACTGAAAAATGGGCAGAACTACTACCCCCACCTGCAGCTTTGGCCACCAATAATTCAGCTGACTCTTTTCCCAAAAGGGAACGTATTCTCATTATTCTCAAGAGAGACAAACTGAAAGTCCCATCCAGTGATCCAGGATCTTTTGATAGTTATAATAAGTAGCCTCTTCACTGGGGGCTGACACATGGTATCTCATTAGTTGCAAATGTCACTCCTCTTTATCTAGATATGAACTAAAAGACAGCATATCTTCTCCCCTCACAGTTAATATCCAATGCAATTAAAAGACAGGATAACCACAATAAACTCCCTACTTGGAAAGGGAGGAAGCTGGGATATGTCTGTGCTCCTTAATTATGTGCTAAAGTCACTTCTTGAGGCTGCTTCCCTTTTCCATGGTACTCTATGGACCTTACAGCTTCACCTTCTCAGTGCATGATGTTGATGGGAGCAGACCCAAGGAGACTAACCCCTGGGCATCTGTCCTTGTGCCTAGGGGTGGTGCATGCTACCCAGGCCCCATGCTGATGCTTCATGGCAGCATCTTAAGGACTTCATGGCTGCTTTATTGAGTCATTCCAAGTGCACAAGTGATCTAAATCCAACACTTAAGTAAATTCTACAGTTACGTTCACAACAGCTATCTCAAGTGATGGTTCTTATCTAGAGATGAGCCCACATGTGTGATTTCATGATTTAATATTAGTTTTGAAGCCAGAGAATGATGCATATCCCCACATCTTATCATTTCTCTTTTCCCCTTTCTCATCTTAAAATCGATCTTCCAATTACAACGTTGAGTTTGCCTCCACATTTTAATACAGTCAATTACTCAGTTATAATCCACTATCAAGTTAGAATAAAAAAATAGGAAAAAAAGTTGAAAAATTTTTTCAAGATAAGCATTGACCCAAGCAACCAACCCTAAATATTAGAAAACAAAATTTTAAAAATAAAAAAAGGTGCAGGTTCTGCTAACTGGATTTAATATATCTATTCTCCATGTTTCATGAGTACAACAGAGAGCTGGAAATATATTTCGGCTTCCCATAAAATTTGCTTTGGGTTGCACTGTGCCCCCGTTTTTTAGATCCCAACCTGCACACTCCTTTAGCATTTACTGTTAGCGCTTTGCCTTTGTAAGAGATATTGCATCTCTTAGCCATGAAGACATAAATGAGAGTTAATAACCATCAAATGTGCCCATTTCCTTTTCCTATAAATTAGAGCATGCTTTCCTACTGGATTTTGCAAGAAGGAAAACAGACTCCCTTCTGCTGCTGTGAGGAAGCAGTGCTAAATCTCCCTCAAGATTCACTTTGGCTTCTTACAGCTGTATGTTAGTACCTTTTTATATGCAATTTTACTTCATTTAGTCTTTAAGGTTGTGCCTGAGGTTAGTTTAAAAGGTTAGTTAAATGTTAATGGATGTTAATGCTGCAATTAAATTGTTAAATCAATTGAAAACTGTGGCTCCATCTCTATCTCTGTTAGTGCTGGCCTGAGCTGCATTGGCGTATAAATTAAAAGCTGTAAATCTAGTGAAGTCTAATTAGAGACCAAATTTCTCATTTATCTTATTTTCACAGGACTGTAAGCACTGATAGATAATCAACGAAGGGCTAAAACTTTTTAACATTAAAAAACTATTTTATCTATTTCAGGATTCAGGTGACTGATTATAATTCAGATCCAATTACTGTATAAGGTCATATGTGAAATGAAGTTCTTTCAGATGCTCTAAGTTTTATTTTACAAGTTTGCACACAACTCAGTACCATTCCCATCCCCAAAAGCAAATATAAATACATTATTCAAGAGCGACTTTAATGGTGGCTGAGAGTAACCTTGGCTCCGCAATGTGTGTTTAATAGACTACTGCATTAACCAAGGGGGGTAGAGATGGATTTGAATGCTTTGTGGATGATTCTTCAGGGAGCAAATTCAGCCTTCGCAGATGTTTCAGGTGACAAGTTTCCGTTGTTGTTTCACATTGGCTGTTGCCATCTTACTTTGCCCAACATCTGAAAACACGTGCATATAAAGAGGTTGGATGAAAGGATTTGGCAAGCTGAATACCCATCAGTTCATTTTTGGAAAACTACTCTGTTGAAACTATTCTATGTGTGATTCAATCTTGGTTCTACTAGATTTTACCATCAACTTTTTTTTCAAGAGCTCTTATTTGCTAACCTCCAAATGACAATACTAATAATATGACCCAGCTATAGCCTGTGATACACAAATGCTGGCATGAAGACATATAAATGTGCACCTAAATGGCTAAATCAAATACTGCCTTTCCAAAAAGCAGGATTATATGGCTTTGGTTTGCAAAGGTGTTACTTTGGAGATATTATTATTATTATTATTTTAAAGATCTCTGGAAAAATGGTTTTCCTCTAGTGTTAATTTCTTTAATAGAATCTTCTGCACAGAAAAATTACTAAAGTAGGAGAATGAGTTATAGGGGGGAATTCAACCAGAAGGCATCGTTCATCTAATGAAGACGTTGCCCATACACTTTCTCGTATTGTAAGTCCAGTTTCTGCATTGATTAAACCACAGAGAGACATCATGGAATGAATTGCTGAGTGGCTTTAATGTTAATAAATTTTTACCTTCTTAATTTTGCCAAGTGTTCAAATCTTCTAAAAGGTTGGATCATAGGCTCAGTAGGAAAAAATGTTATGTCAGTTTGCTTGTCCCATGAGGCAAATGAACAGGATGTCTATGTGTTCAACTTTGAAGAAGCACTGACTTCCTGACAGCATTTTTCACTTCATATTTGCAACAATTCTATCCCAAGAAAACAACTCACAGTAGTCTGCCGAGCAAAAAAAAAAAAAAAAGTCTGTTCATATTCATGAATTGCTGTGACTTTCAGGTGGGAAGGGTTGCAAGACCTTAACCAGCGGCTTTGTATGGGGGTTGAAATGGTGCAGATGGCCTTTTCAGTATGTACCTGGCAAGGGAAATGGGTCGATCATCTCTCTCTTTCTTACTTTAGCTGGACAGTGAAAGCATAGCAAAGCAACACCATTCTGACCATTATTTCGTGGCATGAGCTATCTCTCTGCTTATTGAAAGACACTAGAGACTCCTTTGAGCAGTTAAACTAGACGGGACATAGATTTTCCTAATTATTGAGCTTCTGGGAACAAGATATTTTTTATTTGGATGTTGGCATGCAACTATCCACTCTAACTAGGCAGATACCCAAAGGCTCTTTGCTTATGATCTCTGGGACTGATCTACGGTTGAAGCCTTAAAATTCTGATGTTAAAAATAAATTCTTTTGAATTGCAACATTTTTTTTCCAGTGCGAATACAGGCATCTTTTAAATTCAAAGAGCCATTCTCAGTCACTAATGTGTCGATGTGAAGCTGTATCAGAGCTTGTCAAGGGCTGGTGGAGGACATGGGGGAGGATGATTTCATAGGAGGCTGGAGAAGTGGAGCCAGTTCAAGGATCACTCCCCAAGTGGAGGGAAACCACAGGACAGTCCTTCAAAACCTCAGTTATGGAGACAGCAACTCTTCTCCATCCATCTCCATGGCTTGAAATCTTATCTACTTACACAAGAGTTCGAAATATCCATATTATTAGTCTGTTTATAACCCCTACCCACAAACTCTTATTTTTTTTAGAGTAAGCAGGCAGAAAATTTATCAGATACACATGAAAGAGGACATGCGTGCACTCGTACAAAGACAAAGATGAAAGAGGAGAGAAGTCCCCCAAACTCTTATCTCTAAGATGCTTTATTGGCATCTCTACTTAGACTTATTCATTCATTCATTATTAAGTGTTGACAATCTGCCAACCAATATACTGACATCAAAGATTCTGCAAATGAACAGTATAAAACACTTGTCCTTTTAGCATTTATGTTCTAATACAGAATAGAAATGATCAAGAAGCAAATAGACATTTAATATAGGTTTTAATGCAATAGATATACAATGAAAAAATTAAAGCAAGACAGAGAACAGAAAGTGGTTGAGGGTGCTATTTTAGGTTGATGGCCAGGGAGCAAAGAGCAGAATGAAGTGGGGGCGCAAGATATGTCTACCAGGGACATCTCATGTAACATGCTGAAAACAGCATTGGTGATTCCCTGGCTCCTAACTTATCCCACCCCTTACCTCTTCTCTTCATCCTGTTTTCCCCAACTGGTTCAGTTTGCTAAGCAGCTCAAAGCAAATACTGTGAAATGGATTAAATTAATCAGAGGGAGTTTACTTGCTCATGATTTTGAGGCTGGGAGAATATCCAAATCAAGATCTCATCAAGGTGATGCTTTCTTCAAGAAGACCAGCAATGGGGCTGGCTTCTGGTGATCCTGGCTTCTCTATCACATGACAAGGCATATGACCATATCTGCTGGTCTTTCCCTTTTCCCTTCGCTTCTATGCTTTGGTGATCTCAGTTTCTTGCTTCCGTGGCTTTCTCTCTCTTGTCTGAATTCATTCCATTTTTAAAGGACTCCAGATATAGGATTAAGATTGAGTTGGGCCATACCTTAACTGACATAGCCTCATTGTCCTACTTACAATGAGATCACACCCACAAGAGTGGAGTAAATTTAAGAATGTGTTTTTCTGGGATTTGTACAGCTTCAAGCCTCCATGTCACCTTAATGACACTATTCTTTGCATATTGGTTCAGGCCTAGAGACTAAGAAATATGATTTGATACTTCTTTTACCCTCACCTGCTCTCTTCCCTATTGTGCTGGTTTTAAAGGATGTATGTCCCCTAGAAAAGCCATGTTTTAATCAAAATCTCATTTTGTAAAAGCAGAATAATCCCTATTCAATACTGTATATTTGAAACTGCAATCAGATCATCTCCCTGGAGATGTGATTTAATCAAGTGTGATTGTTAAACTGGATTAGGTGATGACATGTCTCCGCCCATTTGGGTGGGTCTTCAAGTTTCTGGAGCCCTATAAAAGAGGAAAAGAGCAGAGAATGCTGCAGCACCATGAAGCAGAGAGTCCATCAGCCAGCGCTTTGGAGATGAAGAAGGAAAACACCTCCCAGGGAGCCTCATGAAACAGGAAGCCAAGAGAAGAAGTTAGCAGATGATGCTGTGTTCACCACGTGCCCTTCCAGATGAAAGAGGAACCCTGACCGTGTTTACCATGTGTCTTCCAGATAAGAGAGAAACTCTGACTGTGTTCGCCATGTGCCCTTCCACTTGAGAGAGAAACCCTGAACTTCATCAGCCTTCTTGAACCTAAGTATCTCTCTCTGGACGTCTTTGATTGGACATTTCTATAGTCTTGTTTTAATTGGGACATTTTCTTGGCCTTAGAACTGTAAACAAGCAACTTAGTAAATCCCCCTTTTTAAAAGCCATTCTGTTTCTGGTATATTGCATTCTGGCAGCTAGCAAACTAGAACACCTATACTGTCCATTCACATGTGTACTTGACTGCAATCCTTGAGATGTAGGGTAATATCAGAATGCCATTTTCCAGAGAAGTAACTGATGTTTGGTGGAGTTAAGTGACTGTATTAGGGTGATATAATCAGTCAATGGTGGATTCAAGGCTCTCTTGAAGGTAGACCTTCTGATACTCAGGATCTTTCCTTTTTTACTTTCTGTCTCTGGAGGAGACCATAAAAAAAGCAAGGGCAGTGAATGTCCTATTTATTCCCATCACCAAAAGTCTTCCCTGAAAATTTACACTCAAAGCTGGGTTTTGTTATTCGCCTTTTGCAGTAACTAAGTACTCTGTCCCACACTTTGTTTATATCACTTGGCAACTATTCTCTTACCCTTTCATATACATCCCTAAAGGAGGAGGCCAAGTTTTCTCTCCCCATGCACATGATTGGTGTTCAATAAATGCTTATTGCAGCTAAATGTAGATTTCCTCCTCTGTTCTCAGAGAATTTGAAATCTAACTTCTGCCACACAGAAGAAAGACCCATGACAAATTAAATAATGGCAAATAAAAGTGAGAAAATGAACGGTGTAAGGTTGACTATTTTACAAACTGGGAAGTGAAAGACATCATTGGAATGGTGAAGACTGGGTAGGGGTTGCGTGATGAGGAGGAGAAATGAGGAGAAAGAGTAAATAGGTCTCAAAGACGAGAATGAATTTGGGGTCAGGCTGACTTGAGGAGAGTTGAGTATTCTTGCTATGGATGAGCTCATGCGCCAAATATTTATCAAACCCTTAGCTAAGGGCAGGTACTTCATTGGCATATCCACTGGTGCCTGAAGTAAATATGGTTCTCTCTGCATGCAGTTTACAGTTTAGCAGGAGACAGAGAAGTTAATGCACAGGGATGATATAGCAAGGAAAGTACAATGTGACGGGGGTTTCCATCAGGAGCAAATAATGTGAACTGGGAGTGGAGAGAGGATCAAAAAAACCACTCTAAAGGAAATAACATTTGAGATTTGAATGATTAATGGAAGATCAGATTTGGAAAAATCAGGTTAAACTAGACTGCCTGATACCTTATGTAGCCTCTGATGTTGGGACCAGCAAAATGTGATGGCTAGAGGGAGGACAAAGCAAGGGAGGTAAGGAGGAGGAGGAAGCACAGGGGAAGGAGAAGTTCATTTAAGAGGATAAAAAGAGGCGTTTGGTTGAGAGGGCAGCACAACAGATCCAAAGCAAGATATCTCTGGAAAATTTGTAAAAAAGGTAGTGGTCCTAAAGAGGGAGCGTATAGCTGGGTCTGTAGATGTGGGATGTAAGATGTCTCCATCTTTACATTCATATAACCTAACTAATGAATTCTTCTTATAACCTAACTAATTAATTCTTTTTTTCAGAAACTTCCACCATTTTTAGCTCTGACATGGTATTACGTTCATCCTCCTCCTTCTTTATTATCACTGCCACTTGCTCTTCCTTCTTATGCCCTTCCAAAACAGTGGCATTTCCTCATGATGTGCCCTTGGCCCTTCATTCCCTTTAGAAAATTCACCTAAATTTCTGCCAATAACCATCATCTTTGTGCAAAGTATGCCTCTCAAAATTGCATTTTGTGTGTTGGGGGATAGAGGAAACAGATGACCTAAAAAACTTTGGAAATGAGTGGAATCTGTAAAACTAAAGGCAAAAAGAAAGTAGTATATAAGAAGTATACTCTAGCTGAGAAAGTTGTTTCCCACAGGGAATATGAATTAAACAAATCTGCTATACATGCATACTGGAAATGACCAATTAAGTAAATTGGTAGTAGATGGTGGGAGCAAGATTTTCACTATTGGTATGAAAATTGACAGATAAAGTGAAGAAACGAAGATGATCCATGCATGGGATTAGACCTGGGGACATCAATATGGCTTCACGTTTTGCTTTACTGTAGATACAAATGGTTACGTATAGAAATATTTATAACAATGTACATACACACAAAGATTAGCATACACACATACATTTCCTTGCTCTGTCAGTTGAGAGGGCCTAAGAAACAACCACATGCCAGTAGCAAAGAGTATATCTAGCTCCCAGATCCTGATTTTAATGCCATTTCCCAATTAAAAGTCAGGATTCCTTGGGAAAAATGGCTGTTTCCAGAACTGAGGCAGGGAATAGACCACATGAGCTTAGGGTACTTTGTAGCATAAGAAATTAAAGTGTTGAAAACAAAACAAAAACATTTAATGATGGGACTATTATCAACGGATAAAGGAGCCAATTGAAAGAGGTCCCAATGTTCAAAGCTGGACACTTTGAGTGACATAATAAATAAAGTAGTATTCAAATATAACCTAAAGTATAAAATACATATATGTGAATCCATACTATTTTAAATAAATGGAAAAGCAAATAAACAGGAAGGAAGAAACAGATCTTCTGTGCATGCGAATTCCAAATAGTTTATATAGATGGAACGTAACTTTCCTTTCTTTAAGTGTGAGCTGCACGTAATGACTGCCTTCCAAGGACTACAGAATGAAAAGGGGAAAGCTAACCTTATAGTGGATAAACTGACAAACACCATCTCAGCCAGGCGATCAAGGCTAATAGCACCAGAGGTTAGTCACACTGAGAGTATGTACCCGTGATATGATGTGATGAGAATGGCATTTAACCTCTCAGGTCTTTCTCACCAAAACCCATAACCTCAGTCTAATCATGAGAAAAACATCAGATAAACCTCAATAGAGGGGTATTCTACAAAATATCTGACCAGTATTCCTCAAAAGTGCCAAGGTCATCAAAAGTCTGTCACCACCAAGAGGAGCCTAAGGAGACACGATGACTCAATGTAATGTGACATTCTGGATGAGATCCTGGGATGCAAAAAGCTCCTTTGGTGGAAACTAAGGAAATCCAAGAAAACTACAGACTTCAGTTGATAATAATGCATCAGTATTGGTATATTACAAGATGCTAATAATAGGGGAAACCACTTGCAGAGTACGTGGAAATCTTCTGTATTATTTTTGCATTTTTTCATGAAACTAAAGGTTTTTTTAAATGTATTTTTACAAAATCATATTCTCCATCACAACTCCTTCCCTGAGCCACGCACATTTCTAAATGCCTGCTGGGCAGTTCCAGCGCCATGTTCTGTGGGTGCCTGAAATCATTAAGTTTGTCTAAATCCAAACTCATCATGTTGAGTGTCACTTCATCTAAGCTTCATGATTTCTTTGTCCATGTCATACGACCCACATCACTGCTTTACAGGCTACCCAGCTTAGAAACTTCACAGTCATCATTTATTTCGCCCTTTCTTTAACCCCACAGCATACTAATTGCCAAAATATGGGGAATTTATATCCACAGACTTTGGAGGAATCTCTCTCTTTGATTGTCATTGTCTACATTGTTATTCAAACACTCATTGTATATTCTTTGAGTTGTTTTCAAGGGCCTCCAAAATGCCCTTTGTGTTACTCCTTCTAGTATATCTCACTATCTAAATAATGTTATTAAAGAGTAATTCTTACCTTAAATTCTTCTGAAAAACTGGAAGTAGCTACCAACTGTAGGACACAAATGTTTTAGATTGGCCTTTAAGGCCCTTTGTGATGCATTCTCAAATTTCTTTCCGAATGCATTTCCCCTAGTTCCTACTGTTGTCTCATTACACCAGTGTCACTGCTTCATGGTCTCTCCTACCTCCCTGGAGCCTGTAGAAATCAGGGTATATGCTGCTATATGCCATGCATGTGTGTCTCGTGGACTCTTGTTCCCTTATGATGAAGAGGGATGAGATAAGTTAAAATAACACTTTCTCTGTTTCTTGAAAACCACAGCTCTGATTCTATATCTGCCTATAGACATATAAAACAAACTGTTCCTTCTTGTACACCATCCCCTCTTCCCAAATCTGTCTTTCAAAATCCAACTCTCCCTTCTCCATTCACCTCAAAAATATAGAGAGCTTACTGGCATGCCTAGAATCATGGACATTGGGTTAAGGCAGACTTGGGTTTAAGTTCTGACTTAGCGTTTCATCATTTCACAAAATTAGCCAATCAGTTGACTCTCTAAACCTCTAATTGCTCATCTGTGAAATGGGGATTTGGGGAGAATTAAATGAGGCAAAGCTCTTAGCTTAGTTCCTGGAACACGGCAAGTCTCTAAATTTATTTAAAAATTCTTCTTTCAAAAGAAAACTTTTCAGGAAATTTGGCCTGTGTCTCTGTATGTGTTTCATCAGATGAAATTCCATGTCATTTAGTTTGAATCTCCCTTCTGCTACTTTTCGAATTTCCCTTTGCTCCAAGGTTAGCTGTATTCTTTTTGTGCGGCATTGGAAATTATCCAGCCTCTCTACGCCTTCATTTCCTTCTCTGTAAAATGGGAATAAAGAGAGTAGTTGCCTCAAAGGATTCTTTCAGCATTAAGTTAGTTTATATGTGTGAACCATTTAGGATAGTGGCTGCCATTTAATAAATGCTAGGTATGGGTTTTCAGCTATTATTACTATTTTTCATACTCAGCTACCTAGAAAGCATCTAGACTTATCTTTACATGTGCTTCAGTGTCCTGGGCAAAAAATGCCTTGAATATAGTTGGTACTCCACAAGGACAATCTGGAATGGAATGTGATACAGTCTTCTGAATGAACACAATCATCCTTTCTCTGAGGACGACAGTATGGATCAATAAAAACCAAGGGTGAAGGCCATAGACCACCTACGTGCAGGGTCCATGGAGAGGGTGAGTGCACTGGAGAAGGGGTCATACAGGAAGAAGAGAACCACAAGTCTGAACTTGCCAAGAGCAAAAGTGCTGAGAATGAGTTGTGTTAAATAATGCAGTCATTATTGGTGCCAGATGAATAAATGAACAACCCTAATGCTATTTCATGCATGCTCAGAGATACATCGACCTACAATACAAGTTATTAGATGCTATTGCACAATAGGATAATGTCCAACATTAAACATTAGACAAAATCCCCCAAATCGAATCTTTGCATGAGGTGTGACGAGTTTGTTTAATGATATTGCTGTCTCCTATTAACTTGGGTAATTATATAACCCATACTTGAAGGACTAGAGGAGGGGATGCTGGGGTGTTTCAGGAACATGGAACAAGACTCACAGTCTTGCCTTAGTAAACATGAAATAAAAGAGCTATTTGTCTATTAGAGATCATTTTTCTACTGTGTAACATGAGCTGGACTGACAATCGTGACATGTTTCAGAAGATCACTAATTCTCTGTCTTCCTATTTGGCCTTTATTATCTTCTTCTATGACCTGTGAATGAGGATAAAAGCCTAAAGCATAACTTTTATAGACCTTGTTAATTGGAAATGTTAGATACATACTTTCTTTTTGGAAGTAGGATAATAACAAAGATGGTAAAATGTGTTTGTTTTGTTTTATCATCAAGCAGGATTTCAGAATTTGGAATTCAGTATTGTGTTCATCATCTCTGATGAGTTGTTAGCATGTTCCTAGTTCAAAGCAAGAACTTACATTTCCTCAAACCATTTCAGAAGAGATAAGAGACGTGGTCTGAAAAATCTGTGAAAGAGGAGACATGAAGAACCCCATTATTTTTATGGGCTTGACCTGATCCCTCATAAAACTTTCCTCTGTGACTTCTCAGTACAATATGAATCCTGTAGATACCCAGAAGGGGAAATGAAATCCCTTCCAGCTTGTCTTTAAACTTGACCCCAAAGCATATATGTTTATTGGCCTCATAAAGTCAACGCAACAGCAGCATTCATAAGTCCAGATTAGGGGCTGTGACAAAGACTAATTTGTCACTAGTGATGACATCACTGTTATCACTTCCATCATCATGGAATATATTCCCAGCATCTCCTTGGGCACAGCAGCTCGTCAGCCACTTCCTGGTACCCGGAGACCTGGGGCCTCTTTTAGCAGTTCACAAAGGTTCCATCAAGTGGAAAAGGTGAAGTTATTCAGCATTTCTTCATGGAATCATACATTAAATAACGAAGAAGACAGGACACATTTGTGAGGCTTCATAGGTTTGGTTTAGTTGTCTTATCCTAGGATGACGGAGAGAGAGTCTTATGGGTTTGGGTTTGGAATTTGACTTTATCTATAATACCTAAGTCCTTATTTTCTTTCTTTCTATTTATTTTTCCTCCTCTGCTGGTACTGTAAAAAGTATCTATAGAGGGGGAAGGGGAAAGGTCTTGAGGAATTGCAGGAGCCAAAGGTTAGCTCACTCCATCTAGGGTCTCATTATTTCCGCGCCCCGCCTGCCCCATTACCAGAATTCAGGGGCGCACAGCGTCGGGCAAGAGACGAGAGCCCCAAGAGGACTCATTTCGTTTAAAAGTTTCTCAGTCGACCCACCTTCCCAGCAAGGCTGCCCACCATGGGCTCCGTCAGAAAGGATTCTTGAAGGGAAGTGGTTAGCAGTTTCCCTTTCTTCCTTCCTTCCTGGCGCGCTGCGCCCCGCCCCCACCCTCCCATCTCCCCGTGGCGCCCGGGCCAAGTTTGTTGCTTGCAGCAGGAAGATTCAAACGTTTTCGGGATCCGACTGTTTTCAAACAGGCTCGGCTCCGGCGAGCCTTACCAGCTGTGACTAATAGCAAAGAGAAGGGGGGAAGAAGCTTCTCGGGCCTGCAGGCTTCAGACAGGCAGGCTCTGGGGGAAACAAGAGAACGCCATTAACTAACCACAGTGTTATCTCGATTCTCTCGGAGAAACGAGCTAGGGATGCCTAATGAACTAGGCTTAACGTTTCAGACTGAATGCACCTCTGGGAGCTCAACTAGAACAAACAGTGTGACAGATCAATGCTTCGTTCCTATATCAAGAGAAAAGGTTATTCGTTCCTCTAAGGAATAATAGGATTCGTACATATCTATGATAATACCTTCTCTCCCCTTAAAATGTAACTTTTCTTAGTATGCCAGAAGTAGAAGTTACAGAAAGTGGAAGGGAGGGGTGCCCACGTGAGGCGGCATGTTTAAACATACTGGCTTTAACTTTAATGAATATAGAAGATACCCCCGTAAGATATAATAGCATTTCTTTTGACCCTTTCCAGATGAGAGCTCTTTTTTTTTTGGCTCCGCACAAGGTAGATATTTCAAATAAAATCAGGCAGCCTTCAGTTCTTCAACCTAAGACTGAAACGTGGGTCAAGGTGCACGGAGGCAGAGCTAGCCTTTTCAGTTAAAAAATCCCCATGTGGTTATTAGCCAGAGATTTTCAGAAGGTGACTAGGTTTCTTAGCCAAATCCTACAAACCGTTCATTTTCTAGGAGGCTTAACTGCATCGGTTATCATTTTGAAGAATTTCTTGCTAGGGAGTGATGTAAAATATAAAATTCTTATCTCATGTGTCCTTAATGACTAAGATTGGAGCGCGCTTTTCTAAGTGCTACCCTTGAGGATAATGGAGGGCAATGCCAGTTTTACATTTTTAAAAGAATGCTGTTGGAGTCCTGAATGTTAAAAAAAAGCAGAAAATAAAAAGAGTTTAAATCAATGCCCGAATTGAGGAAGCCCCTATTGAGGTTAGATTCACATGTGAATCCAGCTTATCTTTATTCCTACAGAAGACTTTCACTTGAATTGGGACAGAGAGATTGTATGTGCTGAGCATTCTCAAGTTGTAGTAATTTGGTCATTTTTAAAACAAAAGGAAGAGCAAATTCTCTCTATTACTGATATTTCACCCTCTCCTAATTTCCAAGTGCTTTCTAGAATTCACAATCTGAGTCCCTGATTAAATATGAGTGATGGCTGTCAATGAGAAGTTCTCCTTTCCTGCCTGTCTTATTTAACCACATATAGGCTAATTGCAAAGAAAATTATTTAGAGACTAGTATAAATGCAGTTCAGATTTCTATGAACATTCACTCCATCAGAACCTTAAAATGTGCATATCCTTGAGTCAGCGATTGCACCTCGAATAATATCCCAACTCCAAAAATGTCCATAAGTAAATAATCATGGATCTATTTAGATATTACCAATAGGCATATTATTGTAGTAACAATGATGTTAGAATACACTTTTCCAAACTAATTATAATGCCCCACCCATGTTATCGAATCATTGCCTTGCAAATTTGCTTCTTTTAAGTGGATTAAACAGGGCCATTTCCTACCCACAGGATTTGACATGATGCTATGTACTGGATGCTAAGCAAACCAGTTCTTCCTATAAAGCAAAAAATGTGGATTTCAGATAAACCTCACTTGAATTATTGCAGTTGCTGTGTTAGCAGAAGTTTTTATTTATGAGATATTCTTTAGATAAATATTTCAAAGACATCTCACTGAGTCTCAAAGAAGATTGTATAATTAGGCCAAAAAAACTTCCCACCAAAAGTTCAAAGAAAGCTCCTGTTGCATTTTACACATGCAGTTAGAGATCCTGGGGTCTAACTCTAACTACTACGTCAACTGAAACAAGGTCTGTGGCCTTTCTTGATCTTGGTTTCCACATCTTTAAAGAAAGAGGATTAAACCAGATGTCTGCTCAGGTTTCTTTTAGCCCAAAATTTCATAAGTCTGTGACTATTTCTTATAGCTCAAGGTTCTCACACCTGCGGTACAACTGTCAGAAATTATAGTGTGGTAAATAACATTTTTCAAACCTCATAGTTGCAAAAATTTCATGTGCCAATAATTTATGCGTGCATATGAATTTGATCAACAGTTGCGTTTGTACAGAGCATTCTGTATTGTTGTATCCAACTGAATAAAATATGTTGATTTATTTTCAATTTGGTTCTTGGGGTTGGAAGCAGAAGAATGAAATGTAACTCAAATTTAAAGGAGAAATTAGATCCATATTTGGAATTTCAGGCAGGACCAAGGAGTAACGTCCAAGAATATAATTTAATTCATATTTATGGGTGGAATATTAACAAACATATTTCAAAATCTGTCTGAATATTTTTACTGTTGAAATTTATTGACCAGTAATTTCCTCCATAGACTCTGTAAAACAGAGACAGCTTTTGTCTGATGAGCAACTTGTACCAATTATATAAACAAGTTGGGAAGAACATAAAAGGAAAAAAGAAATGAAAAATATAAATATCAGATTTTACTCCAACAGGTCTATATAAATCTCAAAAGTTAGAGGTTATCAACTTTGGGCTGACTCTAGGGTTATTCTTCAGTTAGCTGGATTTATAAAAGAACAAACCACTGGTGCATATGTTGGAAGAGTTGACATGATCAGCCTCAGAAAGGGTTCAGTAATGGGTGAAATCATCCTGGAAAATAAGCCAAGATTTTCGGGGACCAAAGTTTCCATTCAAGTGTTTAGTGTTTTAATAGGTAATTACTTTAAAAGACACTCCTTAAACAATTTCCATTAATATACCCCTCTGAGCCTGGATGGCTCAACTCTCCCAGGCTCTCTGGGTGTGTCTTTTTGTGCACTATTTTAAAATGTTTCCTAAATCCTTTTTACATCCTGCTTCTCACTACATCCTGTCACTGGCTTGAATACAATCAAAGTTATAGCCCCAACATACTCCATGCTAGAGCCAATGTAATTTTCAGCTGCACTAGACTAAATTGGATTTTAAGAGAGGAAGAATCAGAATCAATGAGGACAAAACAAAAACCAACACTTTTATAATGGGGAAATGCATGGATTTTAAGAATTTCAATGTCTAGAAAAAAATCTCTGTAAGACTGAGCTATTTCCAAAAGAAGTTTAACCTGGACAATTATCCAGAGAAATGAGGCTGGAGAGACAACCAATTTGGAGAGGCCCAGTGGAAACAGATAATTGATAATTTAATTATCTATCATGCCATCTATACAACTTTCATTTTACACATAATTGCCAGATAGCTTCTTGATGATACAGTTTGCAAAGCTGGGTGTACATTTTATCATGACCCTCCAAAGTGAGGATGTGGAAAAAGGATTAGTTCTTTGCAGTTATGCAGATGTAGATTCAAATACTCCCTTCTCCTCTGCACCAGCTGTGTGGTATTCAGATGTTCCACAACTGATTCCTCTTCTTTTACAAGCCTCAAATTAAATGCCCCTCACATCAGTCAATCTTAAGAAACTTCCACTATCTCTGTATTACATCATCCTATTTTATTTTCATCCCTGATGGTATTATTAGCTGATAATTTCTTGTTCATTTATTTAATATATTTGTAACTTCTCACTAAAATATAAACTTTGTGAAAGGAAAACTCTTTACTTCC
Organism: Tamandua tetradactyla; assembly: GCF_023851605.1. Classification (NCBI taxonomy): domain Eukaryota; kingdom Metazoa; phylum Chordata; class Mammalia; order Pilosa; family Myrmecophagidae; genus Tamandua; species Tamandua tetradactyla. The sequence goes on along the minus strand of NC_135338.1, from coordinate 87,366,938 downwards.
TCATTTACCTTTATTCCCCACTTCTAGGATAGTACCTAGCTCATAGTAGATGCTTAATATTCAGTGCATATTTATTACAGGATGGATAGATGGATGGATGGATGAATGAATGAATGAATAAAGAAATGAATGACTTTCAGTTGCCATATCTTGTGGATGGCACTGCCCAGTGCATAAACCTGTTCCTAGCACACGGGAAAATTCAATTTAAAGTGGCTTGCCTAAAAAGTCACACTCAGGCAGCCTTCACTCTTTTCCCTTCCCCCTTTCCTTTCTTTATTTCCTGATTGCAATTAAGGAAAGAAACAAAAGTTTTCATCAGTTGAACTTTTGACATCTACTTCTGTTTTCCTTAATATGAAAAGCTTAAATGCCTCTCCAGGAAATAGACATGCCTGGCTCTCCTTTTATTCCCAGCAACTTCCCACTCACCTCCTCCCCACAAAACAGTTGTGATTTTTATTTTCTCCAGAGCATGTCTGGTTCTGTCTGTGGTTCTGTTTATGAGACTGAGATGCCTCTTTTAGTTCTTGTGTGTTGTTTTCTTTGTCTTTCTTGTTTTTTTTTCCTAAGAGAAGATAATCAGGCTCTCATGTTACTACTAAGTGTTCTAGTAGATGGAAAATTGTTGCTACATGAGGTCGTTGCTGTGTGTGGGTGAACTTGTAGGTACTGACATCTCAGAGAACATCTAAGGGAAATATTATAGGGGCCATCAAGGCTGTTTCAAATTTCCTGATTGCATATATTAAAACAGGATAAGCTCCAATTACTGGAGTACTTGGCTGCAATATAATGGAGAACTGGAGTCCTGGGCAGATTCTGATCTCTCTAAGCAGCCAAGCACATCCAAAAATATAAAAATAAAGTTAAATATCTATAGTTGGAAGATCAGGAGAGGTAAGGAGCCAGTCCCTATCATTTGGGGCAAAAGAAAGCATTCTCAGAGTTCAATTTAGGTTTGTGGCTTTTCACCAAATGCGGTGTGGACTTGAAAATGCATAGCTTCGTATTTCTTTTTCTTGGTGAGAAGTCAGATAAGACTTGGTAACTCTGCTGTAATGGTTTTAAACCTTTCTATCCGTGACCATGAAGCAACCATTTACAAATTGGAATGTGTTACTGACCTGAGACCCAGTTGCTCCTGGACCTATCAGTACAAGTCGGACATCCAGTGAAAACCACAGCCGACTCATGCAAAAAGTTTCCCACCGTCTGCATGAGAGGAGTTGAACCAGAAGACAGCTGCTTAGAACAGCTGTCTACTTGCACGGCCATCTTAGGGGAGAATGATTAATGAACTCACATGGGCAGCAAGGAGCGCAGTTCACTGATCCATAGTTGCAGTACAGGTATTGATGTGAAACTAATGAGAAGTTTGATGCTCAGATTTGAATGTTTATTCCAATTACCAACCAACAGATCCCAAATCTTTTTTAAAGCTTAAAATGCTAACCTTTTGTTAGGAATGGGCGCAGTGGAGTTCTGGTTGTATGCTGTGTGTGGGAACTTGTCAACTGAAGTGTTTGGAGTCTCTTTTAATGAATGGTGCTCCTCCCAGGCACACAGCTTGCTTTAAATTTACCCAAGGAAGAATGGAAAGGAGGAAGCACCGAATATGTGCTTGAAACACAGGTAGCCACTTAGCACTAAACACACGGATATGATGAGAGGTCTCTCCAACCAAGTTAATATGACCCTACACTTGAAATATTTCATCAGGGAGTCAGACATATGTGGTGTCCTCTATGCTCATCAGATCACAGCTTAAGCATTGACACAGCCTTGGCTTTCACTTTTAAAAAGAGAGATTAATCAACTGGAATTTACCCCATGACCAAAAAAAAAAAAAGGGAAAGACGGTGAAAACCGTGCAATAAGAGGTTCACTTAAAAGGATAAGGATATTCAGGCTAGAGGAAAGATCAGGAAGGAGTTCTGCGAATATGTTGAAGATTTACAATAAGCATACATTGAACTTCTGCCAGTCCCTGTCTGGCACCTGCGACAGATACTGTTAATGAAATAAAGCTCCCTTTTAAATTAGTCCAGACAGGACTGATGTCTAAGGTCTTAACTGGAGATTGGCTTAGCATCACCGACCAATCGGAATCAAGGTGGGAGGGGAACCCCATTTGCCAGTCCAGACACGCATTCACTATATCCCTACTGGCTCACCCTGGGTCTCTGCTCATGTGGGCAAGGCCTTCCCTGACCACCTGACAACTTGAAGTTCCCCTCCTCTCCCTGTACCCCTTAGCATCCCCCTCTGCCTAGCCCTTCTCTATCTCACATCTACATTTTTACTTACTGGTTTGTTTATAGTCGCTTTTCACCCCTGATCTGGAATGAGGTTCCAAAAGGGCAGGTGGCTTTGTTTTGTTTACTTCTGTGTCACCAGCACCTAGATATGGGTGGCTGATGCTCAGATGGGTGTCCAGTACATTGCTGACTAAATAAAATACTGTTTTAATTAAAATATAGTAGGGATGTCCTGTGGGAAAATAATTCTGTCTACATTATCCAGCCCCTTAATACAGAAACAGCTCCCACAGTTAATGTTTTCGAGAGTTGATTATGACTAAGTATAAGGAAGAACTTCTCATTAGATCCCTTCCTGAAGGTAATGGTGGTTCTTTGGTATCAAAGGGCTCAGAGTACTCATAGCTCAGGTTCCTTCCAAGTGTTATGCGATGGACTTGTTCCTTCAGAGGCTAAATGTCATGGCTAAAGCACTGTTCTAGCCCATTAAAGCCAACTAGCAAGGCCCACGGGCATAGAGAAAGGTGTCAGACTATTCAAGCCACTGTCCCTTCCTGGGATAATGCCAAGTATGTTCTTATCACCATTAGTGTGAGTTCCTGCTGATGGGGGTTTGGATGTGATTTTGGTGCGGTCTGACCAGAGAATGATTGAGGTTAGCCCAGCATTTAAGCTGTATCACCAAAGCAGGGGTCCTTTCAAAGCTGCAGGGAATATTTCAGGAAATGGACCCATCATGTGCAGAAAGAGTTAAATATTCTTCCAGAGGAGGCTGACTCTAAGCCAGGATATGGCATTAAGCACAGAGAAAATTGGGCTGAATAATCCCTTTAGATTCTTTAAGGTGCTGAGCTGACATTTTGATATGCTGCGAATTGGCAAGTCAACGTTTCATAGTTTATCTCCAAATTCCACATTTTAAAAGTCTTATTTCCCTCATCCAAACAGACCATACCTGCAACCACCCTAAGCCTTACCTAGGCAAAACTGAATATCTTTTTTTTTTATTAATGCTAGGACAAAACAAGGAAACTTTAATATTATTCTGAATTTTGTGGAAAAAGGAATCCCATTTCTGCCTAAAACCCACCTCTTAGATTATATAAATCACAGTGTTTTGTAAGGACAATAAATTATCATCAAATACTTTAACAAATCCTACATTTAAACAAAAATGCAAGGTGTTATAGGGTTAATGCTTTCGAAAAAATATATATGATTGAAGTATGAATTTTCAAATCAGGTGGGACTACTTTATGAGGTTTGGATTACAGATGTCAAAATATAATTCTTTTTATATTCTTAATCAGACAGGCTACTGCAAATGTTTGCCTGCTGGGATTTCAAAACTTAATTGAAAGAGAGTTTTCAACTCTAGTGCATTGTGATAGCTGAAGATCAGTCAGGGTGGGGCTGGAAAAAAGAGAATAGGTAAAAAATGATACATGTACTCATTGTAAGAGAAGCTCAGTAAAGTAGGGCCAGATTGTACATTCATTTTATTACCTTTTCATGTTATTATAATGTATCTGGGTAGCCTTCTTCATTCCTTAGCCTAGGTTTGCTCCTCTTATTACCCATCACCTTGTGTGCAGAGGGTTCCAAGAGAGCTGGGTTGTAAATCTATTGTATTTAAATATTCTCAAGGCCTGGGGTAGAGTAAATTCTGAAGGTGCAAATGATGCTAGAGCAACCTTTACACTATTTCCACACCCGTCTCCAGCCTGAATGTCATCACCCCAACCTAGGGCTCCTTTTCCAGCCTATGGGTTGGGTACAAGACTCTAATTCCAAGGCTTTTTGGTAGGTGCAGAAATAGCATGTAACAAAAGCACCCACCACTATATTTAATAGTATACTTAATGGCCAAGAAGTTCCAAGAGTTGCTTGATAGTGCAAGGATGCATTTCAATCATTGGCTCCTGAGCAAGATTGCTTGTGAGGAAACACAACTGCCTGCAAATTGGCAGAACAGAGAAGTTTAGGGAAGAGAGACACTGGCTTCTTTGAGAACCTGTCACTAATACCCATGCAGGGTGGTGATAGTGATTTGGCTAACTCTGCTCATCAATTCACTTTTAAGCAGCCAAGTTCGCATAATGTAACCACAGACCACGCCATGTACACCTGCAGCTGAGAGAATCCCCTACCACGGGGTGCAAGAGTGGCATTTTCTAACACTTTTTACATTCAACTTTGCATGTATCGAGTTATGATGGCAAGACACGTGCCTACAGAGCAGGCCTTAGCTGGAGAATTGTCTATGACATGAAAAGTGTAAATACCACTCATTCACTCTGCTTCTGCAAAACCATAGAACAGAATAGGATTTGTAAAGTCAGACAAAATTCGTACTAAACATGTATTTGCCACAAGAAAAAAGAGAGAAATTTCTGACTGCAGCGCCACTCATGTTCTCAGCATCGTATAAGCTGTTTGACTTTGAAAAGATGGTTTCTCTCATTTCTGTTTCCTATTTTTCCTCCACATAGAGTACATGTGTACATGTTTGTTGTGTTTCCAGATTTGAAAGGTTTCTTCAGCCATAGTAGCACATGCATATGTGCACACACGCGTGCACACCTTTGAAATAAAGTGTGTGATCGCTGCTTTGCTTCTCGGCCTGCTGGCTGCTCGGGGGTCTCTCTCTGAGGACTTTGCCTGCGCTCCGGCAGTCAGGCGGAAACTGTGTGCCAGCGTTCGGACTGTGAGCTTGAAAGGCAGCACTGTGGAGATGGGCTGAACTTCCCGCCCCCCAAAACAGAAGGGACTCTGCAGGAAGCACCTGAAGAAGCCTGTTCCCTGTTGGCCGTGGCAAGGTTGTTGATGTCAGTGGTTTTGCTTTAGCGGTGCCCTTGTCTTCTTTACTGACCAGTGGAAAAGCCGAATGTTTTCTTCTCCCAGCTTCAGAGGCACTCACCTTGACTTTCCTCCGAACACCAAGGCAAGGGAGGAAAGAACAAAAAAAAACAGAGCAATATAACAAAGAACCCTGATGCTATTATCACATGGGATGTTGCAGCATTCTGAGGCGGCAGCGGGCTGGCTGCACACGGAGGTCCCATTTCCTGTGCATCTGCCACTCTTTGTACAAGGACTGCGTTTTTATGTTGTGGTGCATTTCTACCTTCGTATGTCAGGCCTCGTGATCACACAACATGAGAAATTTGAAAGTCGTGCGAAGCTCATTGGGAGACAACCAAAATGACTTTTACATGATTTTCTGCTACATTTCAGAAAATCAGTGATCTCAGTGCTCTTTGCATGGCCATATATAGAGGTGTAAGACAAGCCAAGGGTGTGCTTGACATAGAGGTAGGTGCTTATTATTTTAATCAACTTTTTTCTTGTGGCAAATACATGTTTAGTATGAATTTTGTCTGACTTTACAAACCCTATCATCACTTCCAAGATAATTCCTAGGCACTTTAAAAGATTGAATATTAACCTGCAGACCGAGGATCGAATATCTTCTCTTTCACAGTGGACAATTATAGACCATGTTTCCTTTTAACGTTTCAGATAGACGAGTAAAATTTTGAAGGGGAAGCTTTCGAGTTGAGTCCGGTGAACAAAGGTAAGTTTGTGTGCGAGACGGTGGGCCCAGGGGATCTCTGCTAAGAGAGATGAAATGATGGTGGTGAAATCAAATCACCTTTGCAGCCCCTTTGTCCAGTGTGCGGGGGTTCTCCTGGGGGTTCTCCTTTTGCTTGGGAAAGAGTCCGGCAGTGGTCAAGCTCGGGTGGATCAAATGAAGCAGGAATTAATGCACACACCACCCTCCAGGGGCCTCAAGGATGGTGAAAATGAACAATGGAGTGGAGGCACCGTGAAAATTGTGAGATTTGACTGTGTTTACCATTATGTTCTCTGAGTCCCTGAGACACATTCACCGTGGGTTTGCTTTAGCTCCCCTCACTGCTGGGGAACATCACCTGAAAGGTGGGACTTGTATCTCATCTGGCTGTGTCTTTTGAATCAAATGAAAAACTGACAAAATTACAAAATCCATCCTTTGTTCAGATTATCTGACAGAAGTTGCTGTTTACCCAACACACTCAATTCAGAAATTGATGAATCCATTACATTACAGCTACAATAAACTGATACTGATTTAGGAAAAATAAAAAAGCAACGGAGCACAGTCTTTTGAATGTGTGGCCTGTGTAGTACTTTGTGCCTGGGATGTAGGGATGTTCCCTCTTCTGCCCACAATGCATAAACCAGGGGGATAACATTGCCAATACCAGGCTGGGGAGGGGACCCAGGATTTTTAGAAGCCCCCAAGGGATTATTGGACCAGCTTCCTCAAAGGTGTGATAAACCTGGATTTATCTCCTGTGATCTAAAATAACACATTCTTAAGAGGCTTCTTTTAAAAAGTCCTGACGTTCAGAGTCTTAGGTTGTGCGACTCTTCAAATGCTTGCAATGGGAATTTGGAAGGATGGTGACCCCTGTTACCCTGAGATCAAACGATCTTGGCATGCATTTTGCTTTCAGCTGCACTGGTGAAAATTCAGAGCTTGTCTCCAGTAAAGGCAGCAGGATAGAGTATTCTGTTACAAGGACAGCGTTCTCACATGTATAGCTGGACAGCAGGTGTCTAATCAGACAGACCTGTGCATACTTAGGGCCTACTGGTCTAGTTAGGAGCAAACTGGATTAAGTCTGAAGGTATGGGGTAGGGAGGCTGCTTATCTGGCCCTTCCGTTCTCAGGGGCAGACTCCTGACTGCCATCATTCCTTGAAGGCCCGTTGATGAAGGTGGCTATTAGTAAGAGTGCCCGAAGAGGTGCTTTGATCAGGGAATTAAAAATGCATTCTGTACCGGATTCTTATAAATCGCACTTTACATGCTTCACTCATTTAATCCGTCCAACAACCAAGTTCAGTGGGTAAAATTATTATCACTTCATAGACGAGGAAATAGGCACAGAGAAGTTAAGCAACTTGCCTGAGGGCACACAGCTGATCATAGAAGATGGGGATTAAAACCCTAAACCACTACTCTACCTTACCTCTCAGTGACAGCATACCTCTCAGGATGCACAATGCCTGACCCGACCCACACTGTGAGATGGGAGCCGCGTTACATTTGCCAAGCACTGCTTTACACCACTGTGCACCCAAAAGCCCTGGATCCAGATTCTTGCAAGGCCTGCTGGTGTCTCTGTCCTCTGGGACTGGCTCCAGGATTGGTGATTCTGTAGTGATGCTCATCCTTTGGCCCTAAATTGCTGAAGCAGTCTTGGTCTCCTCTGGTGTCCCTGCAGCATTTTCAGCTGTGCCCCTTTCACTCTCAAGTGTGTTCTACTTGGGAATTATATGCTCATCCTGTGAATCTTCTAGTTTGGGTTTGTTTGCTTGGCTCTGAGCTTTCATAGAAAAATTTTGAGGTCCCTCATCTTGAAGTTTACCGGTTGTAAATTCCCGCATCAGGGTACGTCTTAATAGGGTGGATTTTGTCAATTTCCCCTCCACTACATTTTCCACTACATTTTCCTCCTATTTCATGCTTGTTTCCACTGGAGTGATTCACCTATTTTATTTGTCCAGAATCGCTCTACTGAGCTATTTCTCCAAAGTAACCAGAAGAGGCCTCCTCAGCTTCAGCTTGGCCGCTGCCAGGCCAGCGGGCTGAGCTGAAGAAGCAGCAGGACCAAGAGAGCCCCAAGCGGCAAGAGGCTGGAGGAGACCCAGGGACTGCCCACAGACCTGCAGGTACTACTTTGCAGACAAGACAGGAGAAGGGTGACCCTGTCACTCCTACCACTGAACCCCATGAGGAATCCTGAATTTAATAACCATACCATGTTGGCACAGGAGGGCATTTCTGTTCTTAGGAAATAGACCTGGAATATTGTGAGGCAAAGGGACGTGATGCAACCAGTTATGTGCTGTGAATGTTTTTCAAACAGTATTCTGGGGTGGGGGTGGGGTGGGAGGGCACCTGAGAAGTTTGTCGATTCCCACACCATGGCCAGTTGCATGCCACCAGTGACCAATAGCCAGCTTATAAAATTCTTAGAATCTTAATCAGCTCTTGCAAGCTGGAAAAAAAACAAATTGCACACTACTGTGTGTGACCTACTCACCAATGATTCAGAGGAAAACAGTCCATCTATCGATCTATCTCTTTATTACATGGGTATATCTATTTACCTATGACATATGAAATAGAGATATATTTTAAATGTAATAGAATATATACAGGATATGATAGAGAAAGATAAAGCAAATGTAGCAATATTAATAATCAATGAATCTTGGTAAGGGAAAATGGAAGTTTTTTGCAAATTTTCTCAAAGTTTGAGACTACTTTCAAATAAAAATTTTTATAATCTTTGTAGGACAGAAAGAAATCTGGAAAATACCTGCATTGATAAGGGAATTTCCTGTAAAGAAATAGGAATATTTACCCAACTGAGACATTTGCAGAACTCATAGCACTCAGAGAGTAAAAGTGAACTGGAAATGGAAAATCTTTCCTGGGTCCTTTCTCCTAGTCCTGAAAATTATCAGCAAGAGATAGTGAAAGGAACCAGCATATGCTTTCAGGTAACTTTTATTTTTTGTTCAAAGAAGTTGTGAGTTGGAAACTAATGAATTTTGAAATTCAGGGTTCCCATATACCACTCTATTATTAACATCTTGTATGGGTGCAGTATATTTGTTAGAACTGATGAAAACACATTTTCATAATTGTATTATTAATGATATTGCCTGGTTTAACTTAGAGTTCACTATGCTGTGTAGTTCCATGGATTATTTTAAATTTTATTTTATAAGCACCTGAAATCTCCCCTTTTAACCACATTCAAACATATAATTCAAAACAATTATTTTCACAGTATTGTGCTAACAGGTAACATTTTGAGTCCTTAGAAGTGAGTAACCAAGAGGAAGACATTTAGCATACTTGAGTTTCAATTTCTTTATCTGAAAATAGGAAAGCAGATTCTATTTTTCAGGATTAGTGGGAGGATACTGAATAATTCAATAAAGTTTCCAGGGCAAGGTAGCTGCTGAAAATGTAAGCTATTTATTGTTCTTATTACTATTATTTTACTATCTGAATCACATAACTTTTATGTTTAAAGGAAATTGTACTTGTGACCTGGCAAATCATAATCCTCTGTTTCATTCAATACCGTTATATCTTTCCTTTTCTAATAAACTTCCAAACTTTCTCCTTAGCGAACAGAGTATTTTAAACAAGGATGAAAATAAAGTTGTCATGCCGAAAATCCCAGCCCAAATGAATTTGTAGTTGGATTTGGTCACAAACCAGGATAAATCTCTCGCTGACAGCCGGGTTGCCCAACTTGGTAACATCTGGCCAATTTTAACTTGTGGCTGGAGGTTGAAACCATGTGAAATCCTGTGGTTATAGTAATTTCCTCCAGGAATCCCTGCGAAGCTGAGTGGTATGTAATGAAGAATGTTCAGTAGGGTTTATTTTTATTTCCAAGTTTGGACTTGAGATTTGGTAACATACAAGAATTACAGTGGCAAACTAGTTCTAAAGACAGCTCAGAGAGCAGATTTTTTGAAGAGTCCCCTTTTTCCGACACATATTCTTCTTTGATCTGTGGGATCTGATTGGTTGGAAGAGATCCCTTGTTTCCGAAGAGAAGCAGGCTATGGGTGATGCAGGATTTCTCACTCCCTTCCATGCCTATTAAGAACTATGCTAATGTAAACCATGGATAAGAGTCAATAGTACAATTATAATAATTGTAACAGACACGCTGTGCTAACACACAAGTATATGGGAATTCTATATTCTACAAGAATTTTCTATAAAACTAGAAATTTTCTAATAAAAAATTAAAAATCAAAAAAAGAAGAAAAGAACCACCACTCTCTGAATAGGCTCATTGATGGCATTGAAAGCAGGCCACAATCCCTCACAATTGATGTTAGTCCCATTTAAAAGATGAGAAAAATGAGGCTCTGACTGGATTGAAACAAAACAAAACTCCAGATACTCCCATGTCTCTCTTTTTTGACAAAATGCAGCTTCACCAATGGGATTTAAACTGTCCCCTCTCCCTCTCCTCCCCCCATGACATGGTGTTGACAGTTTTGGAATTTGAAGATGCCTCTGCTTAGAAATGGGCTAAAGCACGCAATCAGCTCCCTCTTGGACACCCAGCAAACCCTGCTACTTTGCAATAGTTTGTTCTCAAGGTTGGTGGCCTCCAGTCATGGCTTATCTGTAAGTTACTTCTCAGGAACCGGGCAGATCGATACTGTATTCTTTCAGCTCTCTCTCAACTCAGCGGGGGAGGCAATCACCGCAGTGCAGTTCCCTGCACCTTCTGGAGGAGATCAATACTCCACAACAGCGCAGAGCTTTGTTCCTTCCCCAGCTTTAAGATGTTCTGCATGCCCTACATGATTGCTTAAAGGCTTGCCTTCCCTTCCCCCGTATGACAGCCCAGCTCGGGCCCTAATGCCATCACTGTAATTGCTTCGACATGAAATAGCACAAACCCAGCGCCTGGGCTGTGCGGTGTTTTATCTTTTTTTGAACATCTCTATTAGTGAACGGTGTTGATTTGGCTTTAATATGTAGTCGGAGCTTTAATGCGAGCCTGCACTTATTTACACTGGTTAGCGAAACCCACTGAGATGATTTTACCTGTGGGGATCATAGGGGATTCTTTCAGGGGAGAGAAAGATATAAACTCCTGAGCCCAAGAATATTAGCTTAAACTTTATGCGGCAGGAAGCCCATTATACCTACCCCATACTGCCACGGCAATTGTCTTGGAAAGGCTCTGTGTCTTATTTACTTTTTAAGAGATGCTGGGAAAAATGAAATATTTATTTTACTGTTTTCAGCCAACATTCCATTAAGTAGCAAATAACACAAAGGCTCAGCAAATCCCATTTGTTCAATTCTTATTTTTGTTGTTGCCTCCTAAGTAAAGTTATTGATATTGAATCTTTACTAGCAGAGTTCTCCTCTTTTTTTCACCATACTTCTCATTAACATCCTTCACTCCCCCAAATAAAGAAAAGCAACATGAATTTTAAAATATATGTAACATGTTAATAGTATTGAAAATAGACAAGTTTAATGGAAAACCCACTATTTGGCCTAAGAAATAAAAGCCAAGCAGTTCAGTCTGGCATTCAATTTGCTTCATGACTTCACTAGTCATAGAAAAGTCACATACTTTGACCCCATTATGCTTTATTTTGCTGTTTACAGCCTTTTCCCATACTGTTCCCATTTCCCTTCCCCTCAGATGCTAGAATATCTCTCTGTCTTTCTCCCTCTCCATCTTCCCTACCCTGTGAGATCTGGCATAAATCCCAGCCCCTCTGGGAATTTTCACAAATTGATCTAACTCAGTAGCTCCGAAATGGAGCACCAGCCAAACAGCTGGTGGTGAGCTGAGTTAAAATACTTTTGCTGCCAAAGTTTGCTTCTCTAAAATGATCATTGGGGCAGATTCAAGGTTATCTTTCATAAGTTTCTTTTCTTCCCTCACTGGCACGCTGTTATATTTTTTAGAATAATAGAAAGCAGTGGGACTGCCCAGCCTGACTGCACCTTCCTTGAAGCCTGTTCTATGTAACTCATCAGTCACTTCTGGTGAGGTGCTGCAAGGCGTTAGGTATCTGAGGCGTGTTGGAACATCTTCAAATATATTGTTTTTCCTTCTTTGGGTCATCCACAGACTCAATATGTAACTTATGCCTATTATTAGGCAGAGAAGAAATATTTATGAGCATGTTGATGGGTGGAAGTCATCCTTTAATAGAAACCATGTGATCTCCGAGGATTCTCCATCCTTCATGAGTATGAGAAAAAAAAACAGAGGAAAGTAATTAAAAAATATTTCCCATATTGGAAACCAATTAGGTGAATTGTCATCTCTAATTGCTGATATGCCAAGGAAAATTGTTTCAGATCATGGTAAACTTTAATTTAAATTCTCATTCTACTTCAGGTTGAATATTTAAGTACAGCTCCTGAATATGTTGGATTTCTAAGATACATCATTTAAAAGTCTGGTTGTAATATTCTGATGTTTTATGCTTTTTACATAGAGCTAAGGAAAGTAAGAAAGTAACCAGCTTGTCAGACACTTGATTGTCTTCAGGAAAAAAAAAAGAATTGATTTTACTTTCTGTAACAACTCAGAACTACAGGCACATGGCAATGTATTGCTGAAGAACGCAACATGTAACATTTGTAACACATAAAGATGAGAAAGAGGAGGAGATAGAAAAAGAGAAAGTTAATTATTTCTCCTGCATTCATAAATTTGATCACAACTGAATTAATCTGGATTTTCAGGTACATTGCATTAGTGCTGTACAAGTTAAGAGCTACATGGACAAGATTTTATGAAACTTATTTAAAACTATTTGTCCAAGATGTAGATGTAGATAATTAAAGCATAAGGGAGAAGGATGAAACTCATTATGCAGAAGAAAATAGCATGCTGAAGAAACTGGGAGCCACTGCAGTGTGGCATACTGAAAGAAATTAAAATTGAAGTTTCATTTTTTTAATGTTAATGTGATACATGTTGAACAAGCAAAAGGCTTAGGCCTCTTTCCTTCCTTCCTTCCTCTCTCCCCCTCTCTCCTACCCTCTGTTTCTCCCTCTCTCCCTTCCTGTGGTACTTACATTCAGTTGTCACCTTGGCCAGGTAAAGGCACCTAGTTCTGTCGCTGTGGACATGAACCAATGGTACGTGAACCTTATCTGTTGCGCGTTACATTTGCAGTCAGCTAGGAAGCGTGCCTGCTCTGCAGTGGATGATGTTTGACTTAATTGTCTGGTGCTTACATGAGAGACTCAGCGAAGCACAGCCCAAGCAGCTCAGCATACCTCATCTAAGCACTCGCAGCTCAGCCAAGGCCTTTGGGATGCAGAAGGGAATCACCCGGGGAAAGTTGTTGGAACCCAGAGGCCTGGAGAGAAGGCCAGCAGAGATCATCCTGTGCCTTCCCGCATAAGAAAGAACCTCAGTGGAAAGTTAGCTGCCTTTCCTCTGAAGAACTAATGTAATAAATTCCCTTTCATTAAAAGCCAATCCATCTTTGGCGTGTGGCATTCTGGCAGCTAGCAAACTACAACGCTTCCTCTCTTCCTTCTTTCCCCCTTCCATTTCTCCCCCCAACCCTCCTCTCTAAACCTAGAACACTAGAAGAGTTGCTGAACTCTGTAACTGGGGCACATCTGTGTCATGGTTGCAATAGGGACAGGACTGCCCTAAACTTTGCAGAAGGTCATAAACTTTGCAGAGTATGACTTTCAGCATTCGCACAGTTTTATGATATATTTTTCTTTATGATCGCAGTGGTAATTGGAACTATCTACCTGGATCTTATTCAAGTTTGGTAAGAATATGCCCCCACAAACTTCTACTAGCTTTAAAAATAAAAAGTGCTGTAGCAAAGTAAGGAATTGTTGATAGCAATTTCTTCTCAAGTTCTTAATATTTCTCTTGCCTGCTAAATCTGTTTTCATTTATTTATCCATTTACTATGGATTGAGTTTCCACTGTGTACCAAGCACAAATTTTTAAAATGCCTTTGAATTGCTAAATATCTCTATTGATTGATTGTACTCATATTTCAGTCCAATATAGTTTTCAGGGAGGTTTATTTATTTATGTATTTTTTGGTATGAGCAAGTACCAGGAATCGAACCTGGGTACTCTGTCATGGCAGGCGAGAGCTCTGCTTGCTGAGCCACTGTGGCCCGCCCTCAGGGTAGTTTTAAATTTTTCATTTTTATTCTTTTTTACATATGCCAAGTACAGCTCATTCATGGTCATCCTAGTAATGGCACAGATTCTAAACTTATCATTTGATATGTTTGTTTTTTGGCAATCTCATACCTACAAAATCAAGCTGACTTGAAACAGGCTTTATTCAGTTAGAAAAAAAAGACCTAACTTCGGAAGAAAAATAAATCTACCAATGTAATTATTCACTTAATCAGACAAATCTTTGTTTGTATAGACTCACAGGTAGTCTATCAAACATTGTCTTAAAATAATTTCTCCCAGTATCTAAAATTATAGGAGCTTTAAAGGTTGTATTTAGAATTTTTGTTTGAAAAAAAAAATTATGGAAATTTATAAAAGTAGTACAATGAACCTAACACTATTTTCTTGAATTATATAAGATGTAGCTTCTTAAGTATTTCCACATCTACCTTTTAAAATAACAAGGATATTCTTTATAAAACAATTATCAAACTAAAAAAATTAAACGTGATAGTGTAAGTCTAAATTTAAATATCTCCAGTGCTCTCAATTTTTTTTTCCTTTGCAATCAGAAATCATGCATTTCTTTTAGTTGTTATATAACATCAGTCTCTTCTAAGCAGACATAGCTCTTTGGTTTCGTTTTTTTTCTCATGATGCTGATGGCTGGAAGAAGCATAGACCAGATGTTTTATGACAATGCCCCTTAATTTGGGGTTATCTGATTGTTTCATCATGATTAGATTCAGGTTGTGTTTTCTGGCAAGAGTACCATTTTCTCGTGTCCTTGACAGTGCATCATGTCAGGAGGCACAAAGTACCTTAGTTTTGGTGGTTTGCTTATGATTTTTCTATTGTCAGGGTTTCTTTTCTCACTTTATAATTAATAAAAAAAACCCAAGGGAAGATACTTTGAGATTGTGTAAATATAGGATTCTCTAGCAGACATTCCTACAATAGCTTTATTATTCACTGATGGTTCCTGCCTATATTAATTATGACTATCATGGTCGAAAAGTGGTGATTTTATATCTCTATCACTCCTTCTATGTTTGTTATTTAGCTTTCTACCTTCTCTCTTTCTTCCTTCCTTCCTTCGTTCCTTCTTTCTTTCCTTCCTTCCTTCCACTTTTAGAATCTGTCATGGGTTATTTTTCTATTCAATACAGTATTTTAATCATGTTAAATTTTCACATATGAATCTACATATTCGACAATAACCATGAGCAACTGTAGGTAAAATGGTTCTCTTTGGGCAATATTGTTTTACATCTCTCCCAAGTAAGAAAGATGGAATATAGAATCAGTCAAAATAAGAATCTGTTACCTCTTAAAATTTTAAGCCTGTTCACTGATATATGTATGGTGCAATAAATAAAGCTAATTTCATACAGAAAAAAACCAACAAAAATACCAACAAAAAACCTCTATAATTGTGACTGTAATCTTCTGGGAATAAGTGTTGGGTCCAAATAATGGAAATAATTGCTCCCTTCCAAAATCAAACAAACAGACAAACAAAAAGCCCTAACATAATTTCTACTCCAAAACACAGACCTACTGAGTGTATGTATCAAGGTTAATTGATTTTAAAATCATACCAGTCAGAGAGTACATTAGCCAATGATTTGTGTTCAAGGGTGGACCTGAAGCCGCCATGTGCAATGAGTTATGCAATGGGGTGGAGGCAGCTCTGTGTTGGATGCCAAGTTTGTCAGAGCCTTCTGGCACATTTTCTAGGGTTGCTGTAAAGAGGACCACAAACTAGATGGCTTAAAATGACAGAAACTTATTGTCTCCCAATTCTGAAAACCAGAAGTCTGAAATTAGGGTATAAGTAGGGTCATCCTTCAATTGAATCTAGTGGGAAAGAATCTTTTCAATACCTCTTTTACCATCTAGTGGCAGACGATACTCCATGAATTCTCTCCCCTTTCTCACTCTGTCTGCCTGTGTCCAAATATCCTCTTCTTAAAAGACAACAGTCATATTAGATTAATGTCCTACCTGCTCCAGTGTGACCTCATTTTAACTTGCCTTCTTCTGTCTGTAATGAATCTATTTCCAAATAAGGTAACATTCTGAAGTACTAGGGAATAGAACTTGAGCATATCTTTTTTGGGTGACCTAATTCAATCCATAACACACCATGTCTCTTCCATCTCCTGCTGCCTGATTGTCAAACACTCAGGACTCCACGCTCATGCTTTCTATCCAAACACGTCACCTAGACCCCTCTTACCTGATGCACACAGTGGAGTATGTTTGTCATACATCCCCCCTCTTCTGAAGATATGCTAATGGGTATTGACTGAAGCCTAAGCTGTCCGCCATCTGAAAGAACTTTCAGAGAGCAAGTTTTGGGGAAGAGGAAGGAAAAAACATAGGATGCTGGCTGCCTAGTGGGAAGGAAATGATTTGTTGGGAGGAGTGAGGAGCCTTAGACCCTGAAGACAACATAATTTGCCTCCCAGCCTGGATGTTCTGCTAACTCAGCCTCACTTTAGTATATGCTTTCTGGAGACAAAGCCTTATCCCACAGCATGGATTCTCAAAGTGGGATTTTCCAGCATGTGGAAAGCTAGGAGGAAAGACACTTTTGCAAAAATACTCCTTTAGACATCCCTAAAATTGACTTCCTACCTGGATTTGGAACCCCCAATCCCCCATTCTGCTCTATTTTCACTTTTGTCAACAATATTCCTCCCTTTCTGTTCTAGTTTGCTAGCTGCTGGAATGCAATATGCCAGAAGCAAAATGGCTTTTAAAAAGGAGAATTTATTAAGTTGTTAATTTACAGGTCTAAGGCCATAAAAATATCCCAATTAAAGCAAGTCTATAAAAATGTTCAATTAAGGCACCAACAAGAGGTTACCTTCACTCAAGAAAGGCCAATGAAGCTCAGGGTTTCTCTCTCAACTAGAAAGGCACGTGGTGAACATAATAACATCTACCAGCTTCCTCTCCAGACCTCCTGCTTCTTGAAGCTCCCCCAGGAGCTTCTTTATCCCCAAAGGTCTCTGGCAGCCTGGGTTCTCTGCTTCATGGCTCTGCTGTTCTCAAGCTTTCTCCAAAATGTTTCTTCTTTTAAAGGATTCCAGTAAACCAGTCAAGACCCACCTGGAATGGATGGAGTCACATCTCCCTCTATTTAAAAGTTAATACCCACAATTGGGTGAGTCACATCTCCCTGGAGATTATATAGTCAAGTTTCCAACATGGACTGAATAGGTTTTAAAGAAATGGTTGCACCCACAAAATTGGATTAGGATTAAAACATGGCTTTTCTAGGGCACATAAATCCTTTCAAACCAGCACACCTTCTACTATGCCACATGATTTGCTTATTGACAATACTTATCATTTCTTGTCTATCCTCTCAGATAGTGCTACACAATCACTCCCAGAAGGCAAGTGTTTTTGTCTATTTTGTTCCCTAATATATGCTGAGTACTTAGGAGATGGTAGGAGCCCGGTGAGTATTTGTGGAATGGGTAATGTCTGTGTAACAAGTCAAGCACCCTCCCCAAATCCTTGCAAATGAATGACTAAAGATAAAAATTTGCAATATATATGTATAGTGGGAGTCTTTGTTTCTGGTACTTAAAAAACAGACAACCAGACACACCCAAGTCTGCTCATTAACATGTCCCACTATTCTTGACTATTTGGGAAACAATATTTACCTCTTATTTTTCCATTATGTTCATATATAAGATTCTGAACTTGAATGTCTATTATGCCAAGCTATTATGACAAATACCACATAATAGGTTGGCTTACACAAGAAGAATTTATTGCCTCACAATTTTAAAGGCCAGAAGCCCCACATCGAAGCATTGGCAAGACCACACTTTTCCTCACAGTTTTAGAGACCTGGTGCTGGCTTGCTGCCACCCTGAGGCTTATTGGCTTGCATCTCCGCCTCACATCACATGGCGAGAACGCTGTCTCTTTCTATGCCTCTCTTCTAGTCTCCACTCACTTTTGTCTTCTGCCCTCTTTTGCTCTGTCTGAATTTCTTCCCTTAATAAGGTCCCTTAATAAAGTCATATAGGTTAAGGTAACCTTTATTCAATTTGTCTACACCTAAATAGGATTATAGGAGATTGGATTCACAAATTACCCGATACCTCTTTTAAAAATACATTTTCAAAGGGTCCTATTGATATATGAGTTCACAGCATAGGAATGTGTATTGAGATTATGAACATGTCTTTGTTAGGGTACACAATGCTATGTACCACATGGGATCTTCCCTGTTAGAATCTTCTCTCTGAGAGTGAATCCACGGTTCAAGACAATGTTCAAACCTGGTGGGAACTTACAAGGAACATGGTCATTGGGGAATGTCACATATGCAGAGCCCATAACGCTGTGGGTGATTGCAAAATGCAGAATGAGGCCAGGAAATGCTGAAGTTAGGCAACTATGCCTTTTAAATTCGTAGTCCTATGCTCATGCATCAGTGTCCATGTGTGCTCCCTGTGTTTTGGGAGAGCAGCTCTATTCATCCAAGTTGACAAGACTCTAGCACAGATTCCACTATCATTATGCATCTCCAGAAAAGAACCTTTGCAACCTGGAGTAGATGGTTACTATCAGCTCTCAAAGAGAGAACCATAGTTCTCAGTTTACTCTATTAGGACTTAAAGCCAACAGTGAAAGTCAGAAATTCTATGCAATTGGAGAAGAACAAAATGAGTAGTTGTGGAGACTTACGTGACTTAGTTTAAGAGGCTCTTTAGTTGTTCTGCCTTGTATAATAGCATTCGATTAGGAACTTCACCTTGTGTCCATATAAATAATAAAGTTATTCTAGAGCCTTCACAGGGTTTCTCAAAACAGCCTCCATGGACCCCTACAGGGTCTAGCTTCATGTGTGTGACATTTTCTGTGGAGAAAGCCAGCAGATTTCATTAATTTCTCAAAGAAATATATGATGTTCACCAAAAAAAAAAAAACAGAGGAATTAAGAATCACTAGATTATTGTCTTATGTCCTTGTTTAATAAATGAAAAAGCAGAGACACAATGGTGGGGACTGATCATTTCATGGCCAAAAAAGCAATGGGCTGAGATAGAGCTTAAGAAAAAACCCCATGTGGTGATGCACAGTGGAGTTTTCTGAGTATCACTGTCCTGTTCTGCAAAAGGGGCATGATGGTCATGTTTGTCTTGTTCACATGTTCACAAGGTTGTATGGAGACACAAAGACATATGAAGAATTTTCTTTACAGCATGCAGTGATTTCTTTTATTATCACCGGGCATAGTATTATGTAACTAACTTTATATGTGTATGTGTTTATTATTCAGGGTTTTCTGGAGAAATAGAACCAATAGAATCAATAGATATTATAATTATTCAATATAAATGTATTATACTATTAATGTACTTATTAATATAATATATAGCATCAATATATTACTATATGCTTATTTATATTAAGAGATTTATTTTAAGGAGTTAAAATAACTATTTTGGAGGCTGGCAAGTCTGAGTTCTGTAGGTAGGGTGGCAATCTGGAAACTCAGATAGCTGTTGATGTGGTAGTCTTGAGTCAAAATTTCTTAGGGTAAGCCAGCAAGTTGAAAATTCAGGTAAGAGTTCATGTTGAAGTCCTGAGTCCAAAACCATGGCAGAGGCCAGTAGGCTAAAAACTCAGTGTGGATTAGATGGGGTAGTCTTGTTGCAGAATTTTCTTCTTTCTCTGGAAATCATAGTTTTTGTTCTTAAATGTCTTCAACAGATTGTATGTGGCCCACTCACATTATTGACCATGATTGCCTTTATTCAAGGTCAACTGATTGTAGATACTAATCCCACATATAAAATACTTCACAGTAACATCAAGGTCAAACCAAACATCTTGGACTCCATAACCTAGTCTGAGTTGACACTCAAAACTAACAAATCACCTACAATAATTACAATACAATATGAGGGATATTGGGAAAAAGGTCAGTTTCAGGATCATAGGAGAAAAAAAAAACAAAAGGACAATACCGTGAGGGATTGTTTATATTTCATATAAATATATGATTATTTCATATATTTCATAATATATGAAATATATTATTTCATTATTTCATAAAATCTTGACATTGATAAGAACATTTTGGGCATTGGGTGCAGTCCTTGGTGCAGAGAGTAATCTTTGACTGTCTGTTCTGTGCCTGGTACGGGCTCTGGGAAACCAGATGTCTGCTCTTTAGAAGGTGTTGATAAAGAAGAGGGACAGGGACAGTAAATCCTAAACAAATAATATTATAGGATGATTCCAGGTACTGATAAATTTGTGAGGATATTCTAGGTGGGAGCAGAGGTGTGTGGAAGGAAAAATATTTTATTAAGTAGCCAGGGAAGGAGTGCTAGTTTGAAACTGTTGTGTACCCCTCCAGAAAAGCCATGTTCTTTCATTCTGATTCAATATTGTTGGGGGGATCTTTTTAATTAAGTTTTTCCCATGGAGATATGACCCACACACTTATGGGTGAGACCTTTTGATTAGGTAGTTTCCATGGAAAAGTATCTTTCTCTATTTAAGATGGGTTGCTTAATTAGACTCCTTTAAGAGGGAAAAAGCTTCAAAGCTGACACAGACATTCATTTGGAGATTCAGAACAGGGAAGTGGCTTGAAACCAGGAGTCAAAGGACCAGCAGATGCAAGCCACATGCCTTCTGAGATTGGCCTTTCTTGACTTAAGGTATCTTTATCTGGATGCTTCAGTTTGAACATTTTTATGCCTTTAGAACTGTGAACTTGTAACTTAATAAATTCCCTTTTACCAACCTAATATATTGCATTTCTGACAGCATTAATAAACTAAAACAGAAGGCCACCCTAAAGAGATGGCATTTGAACAGATGTCTGGAAGATGACAAGGAGACCGTTGTGCAATGAGATGGGGAACAGTCCTGGAAGGAGAGGGAGTAAGGCAAGTGTTTGAAAAAGCAGAAATTCAAGACACTTACATTTAGTTCTTCGATCCATATTGAGTTACTTTTGCATATGGTATGAGGAAAGGGCCCAAATTCATTGTTTTTCAGGTGGCTACCAAGTTGTCCCAGCACTATTTGTTGAAAAAAACTATTCTTTTCTGACTGGATGACTTTGATACCCTTGTTGAAAATCAGTTGATCACAGGTGGATAGGTTTATTTCTGGACTCTCAATTCTATTGCATTGATCTATACGAATATCTTTGTGCCAGTACCACACTATCTTGATTACCATATTTTTGTAGAAGGTTTTGTAATTGGGAAGGGTGTGTACTTTATTAGTTTTCAGGATTGTTTTGGTTATTCTGGGGTCAGTAATTTCACATAAATTTTAGAATCAGCTTGTCAATTTCTAAAAATAAGTCAGCCGAAATTCTGATAAGGATTATACTAAATGTATGTAATCATTTTGGGAAGTATTGCCAATTTAGCGGTGTTGTCTTCTGATGAATGAAGACGTGATTTTTTCCATTTTTTAATCTTTAAGTTTTTTCAACAATATTTTGTAGTTTTCAGGATGTAAATTTTGCACTTCCTTTGGAAAACTTATTCCCAAGTTTTTTTTATGACTGTGGTGGTATTATGAATGAAATTATTTTCTTCATTTTGTTTTTGAATTGTTCATTGTAAGTGTATGGAAATACAACTGATTTTTATATATTGACCTTGTATCCTGCAGCCTTGTTGAACTCATTTATTAGTAGACTTTTAGTGGATTATTTTTTTCTTGTCTAATTGCCCTGGCTATAACCCCAAAGACAATTTTTACTAGATGTGGTGAGAGTAGACATCATCATCTCATTCCTGATCTTAAGGGGAAAGCATCCAGTCTTTCAACATTAAATATGATCTTAGCTGTAAGTTTGGCATAGATGGCCTTTTGATCAGGTTGAGAATGTTTCCTTATATCCATTATTCATTCAGAGTTTTAATCAGGAAGGGATTTTGCATTTTTCAAATGTTTTTATTTCCTGCATCAATTGAATGATCATGTGATTAAAAAAATCTAATGTTAGAAGATATTCCATTAATGGATTTTTGGATGTTGAACACATATTATATTCTTGGAATAAGTTTCATTTAGCATGATGCACAATCTTTTTATATGGCTGGATATGTTTGCCATTATTTTGTTGAGGATTTTTGCATTCATATGTGTAAGAAATATTGGTCTATAGCTTTTTTTTCTTGTAATGTTTTTTCTGGCTTTAGTATGAGGGTAATCCTAACCTCATAAAATATGTTGGGAAATGTTTTATCCGATTCAAACTTTTGGAAGAATTTTGGATGAGTTTGTATTAAGTATTCCTTAAATCTTTGGAATCTTTCACACCTGTGAAACCATCTGTATCTGGAAATTTTTTTGTGGGTAGTTCTCTGATTACTAACGCAATATCTTCACTTCTTATCTGTCTATTCAGATTGTCTATTTCAGTAGTTTCTAGAAATTTGTCAATTTCATTTAAGTTCTCATTTGTTGGCACACAATTGTTCATAGAATTCTTTTATAGCCACTTTTATTTATTTAAGGTAGTTAGTAGCATGTCTTTCTCCTTTTCTGATTCTACTAATTGAGTCATATATATATTTTTTTGTCAATCCAGCTAAATGCTAGTCAGTTTGGTTGACCTTGTCAAAGAACCAGATTTTTATTTTGCTGAATGTTACTATTGTTTTTTATTCTCTATTTCATTAATTTCCTCTCTATTCTTTATTATCCACTTCCTACTATTTTCTCTAGGTTTAATTTGTTCTTCTTCTTTTTTTAATGTGTATGTTGTACAGTAAAGATCATATTTCATTCTTTTTCCATGTGACTATCCCGTTATTGCAGCACCATTTGTTGATTAACTTTTGGGAAGGGGGTGGGGAGTGCATGGGCCTGGAATGGAACCTTGATCTCCCACATGTCAGGCAAGAATACTACCACTGAACCACTTTTGCACCCCCACTGATAGTATCTTAAGTTGAAACACTGGGCTATTGATTTGAGATCTTTCTTTCTCCCTTAATATAGGCATATACAGTTATAAATTACCTTATAAGCACAGCTTTAGATGATAACATAAGTTTTGGTAATTATACCTTCTTTTTCATTCTTGTTGTGTTAGTTTTCAAACTGTTGGAATGCAATATACCAGAACTGGAACGGTTTTTAAAAAGGGAATTGAATACATTACAAATTTATAGCTCTACACCTGTGAAAATGTCCAAACTAAGGAATCCAAGGAAAGGTACCTTAATTCAGGAAAGGCCAATGGGTCTCGAACACCTCTGTCAGCTGAGAAGACACATGGCTTCTGCTCATCCCTTGCTCCTGGGCTCCATTTCTTTCAGCCTCTGTTCCTATGGGGGTTCCTCACTTTGCTTCTCTGAGGCTGGCTTTCTAACATATTACAGTGAGGTCTGCTGGGCTCCAAGCATCTCTGAACATCCATGTCTCTGTCTTCTAAGTGTCGGCATTGGTGTTAGCTCTCTCTCTCTCTGTTGGCGCTGTCTTTTCTGACTCTCTCCAAACTGTTTCCTCTTTTAGAGGATTCCAGGCAGCTAATCAAGATCCACCTGAAATGGGTGGAGTCCACATCTCCATCTAATCAAAAGGTCACACCCACAATTGAATGTGTCACATCTCTGTGGAGATAATCTAATTAAAAGTTTCAAACCTACAGTATTTTGCTTTGTTTTGTTTAAACCTGCAGTATTGAATCAGGACTAAAAGAAACTGCTGCTCCTACAAGATTGGGTCAAGATTAAAACATGGCTTTTCTGAGGTACATTATAGATTCAAACTGGCCCACCTCTCATAGCACTTTCTTTTATCTTTCTTTTCCCCTTTTAATTTCTTCTTTGATCCATTGGTCATTTAGTATGTGCTGTTTAATTTCCACAAGTTTTGAGTTTCCCAAATATTTTCCTGCTGATGATTTCTAATTTAATTTCACTGTGATTGGAGATTTGTTTTCTATGATTCCAATCCTTTTAAATTTATCCATTACCTCACAGTCTATCACAGAGAATATTCCATATTCATCTGAGAAGAACACATATTCTGTTGTTATGGGTCGAGTGCTCTATAGATGTCTTTTAGGTCTCTTTGGTTTATAATGTTTTTCACATCTTCAGTGTCCTTGTTGATCTTCTGTCTCATTGTTCCATGAGTAAGGGATCATCACCAGCTAGGATTTAGCCTTAACAGAATAGTGAGGGTAGGATGAGAAATGCTGAAGTCCTGCTCCTCCTAGGAAGAAAGGCCCCCAGCTGTGAGCTGGGGGTCCCTGTGTTCTTGGCTGTGGCACCTTCAAGAAGAATTTCAGTCTTGTTAAGCTGAGAATGGGTGAGGGATGAGTCTTGGTTCAAAAACCATAGACGCTTACCTATCTTACCAAATGTTCATAAATTTTCTTACATAGATATTTCTTCATTTGCTGTTTACCTTTAGGGCCATTTTCATAAGTTTTAAAAGGTAGATATCTTATAATTTTCACCCGTTTCCATGGAGAGTGACTCACTGGAACTTCTCACTCAGTCATGGAAGATGTCCATCTCTCTATATATGCTATTATTCAGGTAAAAACACAGGAAACAAGTGTTAAATTACTAAATGGATCTTGACTCTATGGCTAACTCTGTTTTTTCCATGACCGGCATACTAATATCAATGAACCAAATGAGAACTACATAGAACTATGTACTTAAGGTAGGGCCACACTTACCTCTTGCCTCCATTAACAGGTGTCCAAAATTATCCAAAGGTATCTCATGGGAGGATAGTCATGCTCAGATTTTTATTTTGGGTCTTGGTTACCTGGATGTGTTCATCTTATGAAAATTCATGAATTTATGAATTCATGATTCTGTATATTTGTTTTCTACAATTAAAAGGAAAATAGCTCTCTAGACCTCTGTGTGTCTTAATAAGATCCCCCCCGATCAGCTTCCACTATACCATGGGTGGGAGTGAAAAAGGGACCCCAGAACTCTCTATTTCTTGAAAAATACCCACTCCTTTCTGTAAATATCTGTGCCAGTTTGGAAAGATTTATGTACCCTAGAAAAGCCATGTTTTAATCCTAATCCCATTTTGCAAAGACAATCATTTCTTCTAATCCTTATTCAGTACTATATGTTTGAAACTTTAATTAGATCATCTCCCTGGAGATGTGACTTAAGCAAGAGTGGTTGTTAAGATGGATTAGGTGGAGACGTGTCTCCACCCGTTCAGATGGGTCTTGATTAGTTTACTCGAATCCTATAAAAGAGGAAACATTTTGGAGGATGAGGGAGATTCAGAGAGAGCAGAGAAGAACGACAGAACCACGAGAAAGCCACAACAGAGGATTCCAAAGAACCACAAAGCAGAGAGTTCACCAGCCTGTGACTTTTGAAGATGAAGAAGGAAAACGCCTCCCGGGGAGTGGAGAGGAAGCTAGCAGATGACACCGTCCATGTTCACCAGCTGCCCTTTCAGCCAAGAGGAAAACCCTGACCATGTTCTCCATGTGCCTTTCCACTTGAGAGAGAGAAACCCTGAACTTCATCAGCCTTCTGGAATCAAGGTATCTCTCCTTGGATGCCTTAGAGTGGACATTTTTGTAGACTTGCTTTAATTGGAACATTTCCACAGCCTGAAAGCTGCTAATTTGCAATTTATTAAATTCCTCCTTTCAAAAGCCTTCCTTTTCCAGTATATTGCATTCTGGCAGCTAGCAGACTAGAGCAGCATCCCACAGCTTTACCACCATCATCTTCCTTGACTCATTCAAGGCTAGTTAACTACACTCTTTATTCTGTGTTACTGTGGTCTCTACAAAAAAAGCTTAATTCATCTCTGGTACTAATCCTCATGTGTCTCTGTTACATATTCTGGCTCCATTTCCACATGTTACCAAGCCATGAAAGTCCTGTCCGCCCCATTGGATCATATAATCAGTTATCAGCAAAATGAAACAAAACAAAAAAAATCAAATCAAACCAAACTAAACACATCTTCACCTCTTCCCTAATCATCTTCTCTTTGCTCTAAATGATATGAAGGATGTTCCCCGTTACTCATATACATTGCAACTATATAATTCATGGAGAACTGGTACTGGGCTCTTCCCTGCAACCATCTTAAGGAGTAGATGTTTTCTCTCCCATACACCTTTAGCATTTAGTCTGGAGGTGAAATAGACGTCTTTCCCATTTTGCATTGCTTTTTCCCTCTTATCACCCTAATCTTAAACAAGATAGATCTCAGGTCATCACACTATACCCTCCACTACCTTATTTTTTGCAGTCATCTGTAGACTCCTGGACCTCCTGTTTGTTCTTGAATCATGGTTCCTCTTTCCAACCTTTGCCATAGTTTTTGATGGTTTCATTCTTCACATAGAGGATCCATTCAATATTCTAGGCTTTCCTTCAGTAATTGTTATCCTCCGAGCTACCTGAGCCACTCACACCTATGGTGAAATCTTAGACCTTGCCATTGCCAATATTTGTAAAATACCCATTGGTTTAATTTCAAACAATGCCATCTCTGAATATCATTTGCTGTCTCCCAGCTAACTTAATTCTTCAGATCCTACAGTCTTTTGATCTGCTGCATTCACTCCCATTAACGTTCAAATATGAGAATGCATCTTGCAATTTTTTAAAAATATAATAGTAATTATATAATGATAAACTCTACTAATAGACTTTAATAATAACTCTTCTGAATCAAAAGTGTTTTTAGGGTTTTGGATCTTATTCCCTACTTAGGAAATTTGTCTCTGATTTCCCCTTGTCAACTCCTCTTTATCTAGTGTATCTTTTCTTACTTTATCCTCTTGGCTGCTATACTGGAACTCCATAAAGAAAGTCATCAGATGGGAATGGAGGGATTCCTAAGAAAGGAAATATTTCTTGTGGACTGACTGACAGCATACATAGGAGCATGGGGTAGGGAAAACATAAAATATATATAGAAAAAAAACTATGATCTTTATTTACTAGCAGTTAAGAGCCTGTGCACATGACCAGGACCAATAACACATGGGAAGTGTGTCATGGTTGTGACAATATGGACGTGAAAAATGTATATTTACTCAGTAGGCAATAAGGAGTCATTAAAGTTTTGAACAGAAAAATCACCTTTGGAGGGGATTCTAATGATGGTGCAGTACTCTGAAATATGCATTGGTGTGAAAGTAGCTTTTAAAATTCAAAATACACTTTTACTGAACAATATAAGTCTCCAAACTTCAGGATCCTAAGCCAAGTACATTTAAAATTCAGATCCAATATAGAGTTAAAGTCTGATTGGTTACTCTGGACTTTATAACATTCTTTGATTTCAAAATATTTTAGCTATTCTTTCTCTTGGCAGATGTTATATCTTATACATTGTTATTAAATATCAGTAATTCCAATTCATTGAACATTTGATGAACAACACTATTTTCAGGGCATAGTATACGAAATCAGATAGGATAGAGGAATGGATACAATGGGTTCCTACTTTTAATGAATCTAAGCCTTAATAGGGAAAAAAACTAATGGTCAAAAAGTATAGGATAATGCAAGAATATAGTAGATATCGTTGATGCTTACCTAAGTTCATTCTCTTTTTGTATTGATCAGAGTTCTCCAAAATAACAGAACCAGACAACATGTGTGTGTGTGCATATATGCATTCATACAGACATATAATGAGATTTATAATAGGGATTGGCTCAACTAACTCTAGGGTTGGGCAAGTTTGAATTCCATAGGCAGGCTACAAGCTGGGAACTCTGATGAAAGTTCTTCCTGACTGCTGAGATCATGAAATTACCACTTCTCCCTTTAAAGCCTTCAGCCAATTTGATGAGACTCTTTTCATTGCCAAAGAGTCTCCCTAATTGATTATTTAAATCCATGAAAGATCCTCACAGTAACAGTCAGACCAGTGCTTGCTTGACCAGATGGCTGGGCACCATAACCTAGCCAAGATGACATGAAAACCTAGCCATCACTCTTCTCTTTTCTGGGACAAGTAAAGCTATCCTTTTCAGTGCCCTTGCAATTAGATGAGGTTAGATGAGGTATGAAACTAGTTATGGCAACTTTGTGTGGGTATAAAATATGGTGGCACTTCCTGGCCATGTCATTAAATAGACCATCCAACTCTTTCCTCCCTTGTCACAATAGCACTTGAAGCCAGCATTCCAGATAATGAGGCTACTAGGTGCTACTAGCCTGATGCTCTGAATCAATGCTTGGGAGAGGGCTATTCTGGAAAACAACTAGACTTGGCATGAGTGAGAAATATATTTATGTTGTTAAGCAGCTTGTTTGTTTTTTCTAGGTTTGTTTGTTTTTTGCAGCCAAACCTAGCCTAGACTTTTACTAGCCAACCCCCCCACCACAAAAAATAAAACAGTTAAATAATTTAACAAAGTTCTTAGCAACATGCTCTGATATTGAATAGAAAAAGAAAAGTACATTAAAATTTAGTAAAAAGAAAATTAAAACACATCAAGCCCTTCAATTCATAATGTATTCAGGTTAGCAAGTTCATAGACAAGAAAGCATTAACTCTTCAGTTTTATTCTTCTATGTAAGATTATCAGGACAATGGGGGAGTCTAATATTCTCATGAATAATTATTATCAGTAATTATTATTTACTTTAAATTTTGATATGGTTCCAAACTTTGTAAGTTGTGCACGTAGTTTGATTTACATTATTTATTTTATCTTTCTAATACATGCATTTCAGACTATAAATTCTCCCCTATATACCTGTAGCCTTATACCTAGAAGTTTACTCAATTTAATTTTCATTGCACATTTAGTTCTATATAGTTTTCAATGTGCTCTTGAAACAGTGTTTTTTTCATATTTGCTGATATTTGCTTTCCATCTGTTCTTGTGCATTTTATTTTCTCAGTTTTTCAGCATTGTTTATCATTTTGTCCAGTTTATTTTCAGTTCTGAAGGGGAAGCATTAAAGATCTTGTAACTTGGTTGCTACCTCGTCTGCTTTTCATTGAAATTTTGTCTTTAAAAATGAATTCTAAGGATATTTTGATAGATATATACAGACTCAGGTTATTTATCTTATTCCAGAAGATTGGTTCTTCTATCACTATTTAATTATGCTAAGTATACTTGGTGATGACATTTGCCTTAAAATCTATTTTAATATTGATAAACCACCTTATTTTGATTAGTCCATTGCTTTAGCTGTCATCTTAAACTGGAATATAGGGTGGGCCAGGGTGGCTCAGTGGCAGAGTTCTCACCTGCCATACCAGAGACCTGGGTTAGATTCCCAGTTGTTGTAGTTTGCTAGCTGCTGGAATGCAACACACCAGAGACGGATTGGCTTTCAATAAAAGGGGATTTATTTTGTTGGTTCTTCAGAGGAAAGGCAGCTAATTTTCAACTGAAGGCACAAGATGGTCTCTGCTGGTCTTCTCTCCAGGCCCCTGGGTTCCAACAACTTTCCCCAGGGTGACTGACTTCTTTCTGCATCTCCAAAGGCCTGGGCTGAGCTGCTAGTGCTGAGATGAGGAATGCCGAGCTGCTTAGGCTGTGCTACTTGGCGCTCTCTCATTTAAGCACCAGCCAATTAAGTCAAACGTCACTCATTGCTGCAGACACGCCTTCTAATTGACTGCAAATGTAATTAGCAACAGATGAGGTTCACATACCGTTGGCTTATGTCTGCAGCAATAAGACTAGGTATGCTCACCTGGCCAAGTTGACAACTGAATCTAACTAACACACCAGTGCTTGCCCATGAAAAAAAAAAAAAAAGAAAGAAAAACTAGAAACTGGAACATAGCCAGATTTTTCAATCTGATGAGAATTAATGTTTAAGTGATAAACATTATCTACCATAGTTTAAGTGATAAGGTAGCAAGTTATATAACAGTAACTTAAAAAAATCTTTATAGTCACTTTATTAAACTCTCTTTACATTACTCAGTCTGAACGTGCCATGTTTCTTCTGAAAGCCCAGCTGATATTAGCACGAATAAAAGTGTCGATTTAGATAATGTAAGGATATAATACCACACGGCAATTAGTAGCCAAGGTGTGTTTCAAAGATGGGAGGGTGTACCTGTATAGCTGTGAACACTTGAAAAAAAATGTCCAGCAATGGAAACAAACATATAGTGTAAAAGTTTGTTAGCTTGGGGGATATAAAGGAAAGTTGGAGTTTGGAGACAGAAGGAATTAAAAAGGAGAAATAAATTCCCGAGAAAAGTGAGGAATCAATTACCCCAGCCATAGCAGGGGGTGGGGAGGGGGGTCATATGCTCCTCTCAGTGCCTCCCAAAGCTGAGACATAAAGGGATATGAGGCAGAGATGGGCAAGAAGGAGCTGCTGTGAGTAACTGGAGGTGAGAGAAAGTCTAGTAGTGGTTCTCCCCCCACCACACACACACAAGGGAACACACACACGGGCATCAAGGGACTTTGAAATGCATAGCTGGGGCACAGATGAAGATGAAGGAGCCAGGATAGTGTTCAGCTGCCTTAATTGTGCTCTGACATGGAGGAAATCACTGTGTGTGATGAGGAAGTTGCTCCCCCACCCAGCCCTCATGTTTTGAGCTTGCCCCTTTAGTTTAACTGTGACAGTGTTAATAAGTGACACTGTTTTACTGTCAGATGTGTCGATCCTTCCCTGCTGGTGCCCAAGAGAGCCCTGGTACAGAGTTTGCCTGTAATGCATCTGAATAGTCCATTTCAAGTGACTTACCCCAGAACTCACGTCCTCCAAAAACCTCTCCAGGTTGTCTGCACTCTGCATATAAAGAAGTGGCAATATAGTGCTAAGATGACTTCAGGGAAGCTTTTTGGGGCTTGCAATACACCTAAGCAGAGAATCTTGGGACTGAATAGCTACCTCAGGTGGGCACTTGGCAAATCAGCCGGGTGTGTTTCCTCATATGAAGCCCAGACTGTCAAATGCCACGATGATGTCAAGCAAGGTGAACAATCTTGTAACCTGTTAATTCACCTGAAATAATGACAGCAGTATTCAGATCAAGTTTGCCATCTGTCTCCATTTGAAGTGGACAGTGGTTTCCCCTGTTAAGCCTATGACACAGTAAGAAAAGTGTGTGATTATTATGTTCAGTATTGGCACTTGGTTAACTGGAGACAACCCACTGCTGAGTGGTTAACCCCCATTTACCATGTTTGGCACCCATTTGCGGTGATTGGCATCTTGGTGTGTTTTAACCTGTCTCTAGGTCCCTTATTTCCTTCTGGAACTACATCAATCACAATTTCCTTCAGCTGAGCTCAAGTGTATTTATCAATATGTTAAGCCTTTCTGAAAATATTTCAGCAGGAGTCATTTATAGGTTATCTTGGGTAATCTACTTGAACTCCCTAACCGAGGGGAACAAAGACAAAAATATATGAGTGTTGATAATGAGTTGTCTTTGTAAGTTTTGAGTAACTGATTAACTTTTTTGATAGAGTAGAAATTTGATCTTTGTTTCCTCCTCATACTTTTGATATGACATACAGTCTTCCAATTATACTTATACCTAAGAGTCAACAGAAAACTTTTAAGAATACTAAGGTATTAAAATTATTTATATTCAGGTAAATCCACAGTGACAATAGTTCATATGCAAACTTCCTCAATATCTACACTGACTGAAAAAAAGCAGGGATATATCATTTGAGCTCTTCATGAAAGTACAAAAAAATAATAGATCAACCATTGCTAAGAGGTAGTCATGAGATGTTTTCTACCAATAGATTCCTTTCCTCTGAAATAATTTAAACAATTATACAAAACTTAATTAGGGTAAGCGTTTGGTTGCATTGGCTGCACTTGACTTAAGGCCCACCTTAATAAACTGATTATGGCCCTCTTTTTTTGTAAGGGGGCACAAAATGTTTGATCAGAAAGAATAGAATAAATATTGGTAAAAGAAAATTAAAGCCCCATAAACATAAGGAATTTTCATAACATCCTCATTTAAAAAAATAAAAGAGTTTGTGAAAATTACAATTCAAATCTGTGGTCCAAATAAATAATAGTGAAACATGCTAGGAGAACTTGCTGACAGGAATGAGAAAGCTAGATAGATGATAGATAGCTTTTCCAAGAGAAACAAACTAAAATGCTAGACATGAGCAAACATTCCAATATGTAAAAACAAAATATGAAGATGGAAGATCCATAAACTCTAAACGAATTAGTAGGATATCACTGCTCGGGGAAATTCTGGAAGTGATTTTTATAAGGGAAGTTATGATCAGGAGGAGCCACCATAAGTGCTAGAGAAATGAGTCACATTAGATAAACTTCACTGACTTAATAGGTTTTTCTCTCAGTACCCTTTTATCTAGTCCCCTTTATATGTGGGGCCATCCCTCACCCTCTACATTGAGTTTGTCCTTCAGTACTTCTTCCAAAGCTGACCATGTGTCTTGATATCTTTCAATGGTTACCCTGTGCTCTAGGAATAAAAGTTCAAACTCCTCTGATGATATAAAAAAACAATCAACTCATTTACCCATAACTTATTATTAAATTCCCACTGATCCTTCAATATCTGAATATCATGCTTGCAAAATTTACTGTTAGCCCCACCCCCTTTATCCCCTAAAATATAAAGTCCCCTTTATCCACTAAAATATAGAGTTGGTCATTCTCATCTCTTGAACCAAAATAAAGTATACAAAAGCTTCT
Source organism: Tamandua tetradactyla (assembly GCF_023851605.1). Lineage (NCBI taxonomy): Eukaryota > Metazoa > Chordata > Mammalia > Pilosa > Myrmecophagidae > Tamandua > Tamandua tetradactyla. Next base: position 87,334,251 of record NC_135338.1, on the reverse strand, counting down.
AATAGGTCAATACAATAATGGCATATTGTGATATAATTATCATTTTACATTCTTGAGGCCCCTCAGTAGACTAAGGTCTCTAGAGCAGAGACTACATCGTTATCCCATTGCAATCCTGGAGGCAGGCACAATTCCTGGTAAGTAGTTAGCACTATATAGTTTCTAATGTGAGGAATAACATGAGTTGAAGGAAACAATCAATTATATCCCTTTACTGCAGGTGAGAAATCTTAAACCAATGAGCTCCATGATGGCCATGCCATGCAAGAGAGAAATAAACATTTTTTGGGATATGCCATTGAGATTTTGGAATTGTGTGCCATCATAACTTGGCTTAGCCAATCTAAACTAATGTAGAAACTTGTACATAGAAGCAGTTTGTTGCCCTAATGGAAATAATAAAATAAGTGGCATTGTTTTAGGGTCCAAACAGGAAGGAAGCTCTTCTCAGAGCTGGAAAACAAAAGCAATATGTATAAACAGCATTAAAACAATTGAACAAAAACAATGTTACTTGAGATGATTTGGAAGGTAGCCTCTGTATCTAAAATATGTATAGCTTTAAGGGTACAAGTTGCAAATTAAAAGTTAATACTATGTCTCCATGGTAAAAACTAAAAGCCTTCCTTCTAAGATCTGGTATAAGACAAGGATGCCCACTGTCAACTCTGATATTCAACATTTTACTGGGAGTTCTAGCTAGAACAATTCAGTGAAAGAAAGAGAGAGAGGGAAACAGAGAGGGAGGGAGGGAGGGGGAAGAAGGAAAGGAGAGAGGGAGAGAAAGAAAGAAAGAAAGAAAGAAAGAAAGAAAGAAAGAAAGAAAGAAAGGAAGGAAGGAAGGAAGGAAGGAAGGAAGGAAGGAAGGAAGGAAGGAAGGAAGGAAGGAAGGAAGGAAGGAAGGAAGGAAGGAGGAAGGAAGGAAGGAAGGAAGGAAGGAAGGAAGGAAGGAAGGAAGGAAGGAAGAAAGAAAGAAGGAAAGAAAGGAAGAAAGAAAGAAAGAAAAATAAAAATAAAATCAGTAGTGTTTTCATACATTAGTAAAGAGCAATCTGACCAGGAGTTGCTATTTGAATGGAATTTTTTCCTTAATTGTTTCCTCAGTTTCCTTAATTTTCTCCTCAGTTTTTGCCATTTATTCTTGTGTTTTGTCAAACGTCCTGTCCTCTAATTCACTTATTCTTTCTTTTGCCTCTTCAAATCTGCTGTCTCCAGTTTATTTTTAATTTGATCCACAGCATCTTCATCTCTGTGAAATCCACTATTTTCTATTTATTCTTTCAAATTCTACTTTATGCTCTTTTAGTGTCTTCTTGCTAGCCTTTATGTCATTAGCCAACTCATCAAACTTATTTAGCAGATTTGTATGAAGATCTTTAATTAGCTGTACCAATTTATGTGTCTCCACTGGTGTTTTAATTTGGTCATTTGGCTGGACCATATCTGCCTGCATTTTCATACGCTTTGTGATTTTTCTCTTGGCTGTGAGTCACTTGATTGTATTGATAGGGTTATTTTGAAAGTTGATTTCCCTTGCTTGTCTAATGTTTTATGCTTGTTTAGGTTTGCACTGAAGGTCTCCTTTAGCACTTGGTTTGTCTCTGCCAAACCAAGGCCTGGACCTCATGCAGGAGGTGCAACTCTATTTGAAAATCTCTTTAAAGCTAGATAGGCGGTTTGCCAGACTGCATTTTCTGTTTCCTCCCAGCAGATGGCACCCTTGGGGGTCCTCTTCACCTTAAGCCTGCCTCTCCCCAGCAGCAGTGCACTGAATTGGAAGGAGACCCAGTGCAAGTCCAGCCAGGTCTGCTGGTCCTGGTGTGCACTGAAAACTGCCAACTCTGGGGCAAGGGGGGTGGACAGTGTGCACCTCAATGGACATTCCAGTAGTGGGCCTGGTACATCTGGTAGCCCCCAGGCTCCCTCTTGGAATGCCCTTGGTCAGTGGGATTGGGTATTTCAACTGCCTCTGCCCACAGCCTGCCTGGAAATGCAGGCGAGAATGGCAGGGTGTAGGGCACGGTGTGTGGCCTGGGGCATGGGGAAGGGAATAGCAAATGGAGAGGGGCACAGGGTGCAGCATGGGATGGAGTGTGGGCACAGGGTGTATGGCACAGGGTGGGATGCGGTCTGGGGCATGGGATAAGGCACAGTATGTGGGGAGAGGCACAGAGCATGGCTTGGGGTGGGGTGTGGAGTGCAGAGTGCATGGGGCACAGGGTGCATGGCACAGGGCAGGCATAGCGTGGGGCATGGGGCATGGTACAATTCATGGGATGGGGCAGGACTTGCTTCCTCATCCCCACTTCTCCATCTGTACCCTCCTGAGAATTCCGAGCCTCCATCGGAAAGGGGAGGGGCAGGCTCAGTGCACTAGCTGGATGGTCGCTGTGCACAGGGAAAGCAAGTCTGCTGCTTCCCAGGTTCCCCACAGGAGCTCCAGGCTGTGTAGCTGCAGTGGCAGATTCCCGGCAAGCTGCAAGTTCAGGCAGGAGTGCAGAGGCACCCCACTCCTTCAGGACCCACACTTTCCTGCACACCACATTTTGTCCCTAATGGAGTCACAACCAAGCACATTCATCCCAGTCTCTCCATCCCAATTCCTCTGCTTGCTCATCTAGGAACTCCTTATATAGTGTAGAAGACCCTCTCTGGTCACTCACAGTCTGGAACTGCTGTCCTGCTAATTTATCTGTTGCTTCTCTGGTTGTTCCGAGAGGCTGGTTTAGACACACTGGTTGGGTCTGAAGCACATTCAAGTGGAAACCTCTAGTGAGAGGGGGCTGTGCCGCTCAGGCTTGACTCTGGCCACCTCAGGAGGAGCAGGGGAAGCCAGAATTCCTATTTGTGTTCATTGTAAATTTTTGTAAATGTATGGTTGTGATGTTAGCATAGCATTATGAGTTTAATTAACAGCACTGAATTATACATGTGTACTGAAAGTGAAAATTTTAGGTCATATTGTGTTACTAGAATAAAAATTAAAAGATAAAACATAGGATTGTACAACACAGTGAACCTATTGTAAACAATGGAGTATAGTTAAGAGTACAATTACAAAAATGCTTTTTCATGAAGTATAATGAATGTTCCACATTAATGCAAGATGTTAAAAAATAGAGTGATATATTGGGAAAAACACACCCAACTGTAAACTATGGATTGTAGTTAATAGTACAACTATAATATTCTTTCATCGATTGCAACAAAGGTACCAACCACACTACGGCAAAATGTTAACAATGGGGATATGGGGTATATGGTAACACTGTACGGTTCACATGATATTTCGGTAAAACTACACCTTCTCTAATTGGAAAAAAATGTGTGGATTAGCATTTGGCAAGTGCACAATGTAGTATCTATGATAAAAATATGAATCATGAGACTTCTGGGGCGATGTGGAAGAGGATAGGCTGAGTACACCTCTGCTCCAGGGAACAACTAGAGAAGTGACAGAGAAACGACCGGGACAGCAATTCCAGGACGAGTGACCTGAGAGGGACTTTAACCCTCTAGACAGGGGACCTGGATGAAAAAAGCAGAGAAATTATGATTGAGAAGTTGGGGTGGGTTTATCTGCACCTGGGGTGGGCTGCAATGTGCAGGCTAGAGCAGGAGCTGAAGGAGCACCATGCCACGCTCCCACCTCCATATCAGCTTGACGGATGTTCCCTCTCAGCTCTGCAGCCAGGAGCTCCCACGGGGACTCTGAAGCTGGTAGATTTGATATACCTATGCACAGAGACCTTGCTGCTGGGGCACAGTGCCCACCCCCACTCCTGAGACGGCTGCTGCAGGCGCCTGATTTTGGCTGAGACTGGGGGTCTCTCCCTTCAGGAGGGGAGACAGAGCTGAGATGATCTGATCACTGGCCAACAAAAAAGACTCCCTGCATCCCATTATGTCTATCCTTTCACCATGAAGTTCCAGAAGCATTCCTGGGCTGGCTGAGGGCAGGGGCAGTTGAAATACTCAGTCCCACAGCCAAGGGTCATTCCATACCGGAGCCTGGGGAATGAGACCCATTGTTTCCACAAGCAGATTCTCAGTGGAGGTGCACATTCTTCACCCCCAAGCACAAGAGTTGGCAGCTTTGGGCATGCATAGAAACTTGCAACCAAGAATGGATTTGCACTTGGTTGGCACATGTCCCAGCCAATGGACTCAGTCAGGGAGAGGTAGGTCTCAGGAGAAAAGATGGTCCTAGAAGGCCATCACCTGGGGTGACATGTAAAGTACAGTCTGGCATACTACCTTTCTGCCTAGCTTTAACAGCTTACCAATTAGAGTTGTACTTCTTGCATGAGGCCCTGGCATTGGTTTGGTGGGGAATGATTGACAAACCAAGAGCAAAAGGAAACTTTCAATGCAAATCCAAGCAACTGCAAAACATTAGAGGAGTGAGGGAAATCAACTTTCAAAATAACCTTATCAAGGTAATTAAGTGCTTTGAAGACAGCAGGAAATCACAAATCACATGAAGATACAGGAAAATATGGTCCAGGCAAATGACCAAATTAACGCATCAAAGGAGATGGAATTTGGATCAACTAATCAAAAATGTCCATTTAAATCTCCTAAATAAGTTCAATGGGTTGGCTTAAGATATAAAAGATATCAAGAAGACTAGAAAAGCATAAAGAAGAATTAGAAAGAATAAATAGAAAACTAGCAGCTCTTACAGAAATAAAAGGTACTGGAGACCAAATTAAAAATATACTAGAGACACACAACAACAGATTTGAAGAACCATAAGAGAGTATAAGCAAGTTAGAGGATGGGACAACTGAATTTGAACATATGAAAGAGCAAATGGCAAAAAAGATGGAAAATTTTGAATTAGATTTCAGGGAAATGATGGACAACATGAAGGGCACAAATATAAGAATTATTGATGCCCAGGAAGATTAATTAAAGACATAATTGGGGAGAACTTCCCAACCCTTATAAAGTACATAAATATGCAAATCAAAGAAGCCTAATGAGCTCCAGAGAGAATAACTCCAAACAGACCTACTCCAAGACACATACTACTCAGACTGTTAAGTGCTGAAGAGAAGCAGAAAGTTCTGAAAGGAGCAAGAGAAAATTGATTCACTATATACAAGGGAAGTCACATAAAATTAAGTTCAGACTTCTCAAGAGGCACCACAGAGGTTAGAAAGCAGTGGTGTGATGTATTTAAGATTCTGTGTGAGAAAAATTTCCAACCAGTAATTCTTTATCCAGCAAAGTTGTCCTTCACAAGTAAGGGGGAGATTACAATTTTCACAAACAAATGCTGAGAGAATTTGTTAAAAAGAGACTGGCCCTGCGAGAAACATTAAAAGAAGTTCTGTCATCTGAAAAGACATGGCACGAGAGAAAGGTCTGGAGAAGGACACAGAATTGAAGAGTACTGGTAAGAGTAACTTAAAGGATAAAAGAAAGAGACTGGAAAATATATAGATCTGATAAATAAAAACCAAAGAATAAGATGGTAGATTCAAAAACTGCCTTTACAGTAATAATTTTGAGTGCTAATGAACTAAACTCACAATTAAAAGCTACAAATTGGTAGAATGGATTTTAAAATATGGCTTATGTATATGTTATTTACAAGAGATTCTTCTTAGACCCAAGGATGCAAACAGATTGAAAGTAAAAAGGTAGACAAAGATATTCTATGTAAGTCGTAAGCAAAAATTGTAGCTATACTAACATCAGATAAAATAGGCTCTAAATGCAAAGATGCCATAAGAGACAAGAAAGAACACTACATATTAATAAAACAGACAATTCACCAAGAATAAATAATAATCAAAGGTATTTATGTTCCCAATCAAGGAGTTACAAAGTACTTGAGGCAAACAATGGCAAAACTGATGGTAGTGATGGAAGTTTCAACAATAATAGGAGACTTCCATACATCACTCTCCTCTATGGATAGATCAACCAGGCAGAGGATCAATAAGAAAACAGGGAACCAAAATAATGTGATAAATGAACTAGACCTAACACACATATTTGATCATTGCACCCCAAAAAACAAGGATATGCATTCTTCTCTAGTGCTCATGGAACATTCTCCGGGGTAGATCAAATACTGGGGCACAAAACAGGTCTCCAAATTTAAAAGATTTAAATTATTCAAAGCACTTTCTCTAACCATAATGGAATGAAGTTGAATATCAATAACAACCAGATCTTTCACAAATATATAGCAATAAAATAACTCACTCTTAAACAATCAGTGTGTCAAAGAAGAAATTGCAAGAGAAATCAGTAAATACGGAGACAAATGAAAATGAGAATACAACATATCAGAACTTACAGGATGTGACAAAGGCAGTGCTCAGGGGGAAATTTATTACCCTAAATGGCTACATTAAAAAAAAGAATAATGAGCAAAAATCGAGGACTTAACAGCTCACCTGAAGAATTAGAGAAAGAACAGCAAACTAACCCCAAAGCAAACTGAAGAATAGAAATAACAAATATTAAAGCAGAAATAAATGAATTGAGAACAGAAAAACCACAAAAAGAATCAGTAAAACCAAAAGTAGACTCTTTGAAAATTTTAATGCAATCTATAGACCCTTTGCTGGTTTGGACCATGTCTTAATCCTAATCAATCCTGTGGAAGCAATGGTTTCTTCTAATCCCTATTCAGCACTAAAGGTTGGAAACTTGATTAAGTTATCTCAATGGGGATGTGACTCAATCAAGTGTGAATATTAAACTTGATTAGATGGAGAAGTAACTGTACCTATTCGGGTGGGTCTTGATTAGTTTACTAGAATCCTATAAAAGAGGAAGCATTTTGGAGAAAGCTGGAGTTTCTAAGAGAGCAAAGAATTCCACAGAACCACAAGCAGAGTCCACCAGCAGGTGACTTTTGTAGATGAAGAATGCCTCCCAGGGAGCTTCATGAAGCAAGAGGCCTGAAGAGAAAGCTAGAAGATGCCTTGATGTTTGTTGTGTGCTCTTCTAACTGAGACAGACATGCTGAACATATCGGCCTTCTTGAACCAAGGTATCTTTCCCTGGATGCCTTAGATTGGACATTTCTATAGACTTGTTTTAATTTGGACAATTTCACAGCCTTAGAACTGTAAACTAGCAACTTATTAAATTCCCCTTTTAAAAAGCCACTCCATTTCTGGTGTATTGCATTCTGGCAGCTAGCAAACTAGAACAACCCTTCGCTAAGCTGACAAACAAAAAAGACAGGATACAAATAAATAAAATCAGAAATGAGAGTGGGCCCATTACCATGGACCTTCAAGAAATAAAAAAAATCATTAGAGAATGCTATGAACAATTATATGTCAATAAACTAGACAACTTAGATGAAATAGACACATTCCTAGAAACACAGAGACAACGTACACTGACTCAAGAAGAAATAGCAGACCTCAACAAACCAATTACAAGTAAAAAGATGCAATCAGTCATAAACAATCTTCCTACAAAGAAAAGTCCAAGATCAGAAGACTTCAGGGAAATTTTACCAAACATTCTAAAAAGAACTAACACCATTCCTGTTCAAACTCTTCCGAAAAATTGAGGAAACAGGAGCACTACCTGTGCTGGTTTGAAAGGATCTGTGTACCCTAAAAAAGCCATGTTTTGATCCTGATCAATCCTGTGGAACCAACGGTTTCTTCTAATCCCTGTTCAGTACTATAGGTTGGAAACTTGATTGGGTTATCTCCATGAAGATGTGACTCAATCAATTGTGGGTATTAAACTTGATTAGATGGAGAAATGTCTCACCCATTCTATGTGGGTCTTGATTAGTTTACTGGAATCCTATAAAAGAAGATGTATTTTGTAGAAAGTTTCAGAACTTCACAGAACCACCAAGCAGAGAGACCACCAGTCAGCAACCTTTGGAGATGGAGAAGGAAAACCCCTCCTGGGGAGCTTCCTGAAACTAGAGGCCTGGAGAGAAAGCCAGCAGATGCTGCCATGCTTGCCATGTACCTTTCCAGGTAAGAGAGGAACACTGACCCTCACTGGCCTTCTTGAACCAAGGTATCTTCCCCTGGATGCCTTAGATTGGACATTTCTATAGGCTTGTTTTAATTGGGACATTTTCTTGGCCTTAGAACTGTAAACTAGCAACTTATTCAGTTCCCCTTTTTAAAAGCTGTTCCATTTCTGGTATATTGCATTGCGGCAGCCAGCAAACTAGAACACTACTTAACTTATTTAGTGAAGCTAACATCACTCTGATAGCAAAATTGGATAAAGATACTACAAGACAGGAAAATTACAGGCCAATCACTCTAATGAATATATATACAAAATTTCTCAACAAAATACTTGCAAATTAAATTCAATGCCACATTTAAAGTATTATACACCACAAACAAGTGGAGTTCATTCCAGGCATGTAAGGCTGTTCAACACAAGAAAGTTAAACAATGATTAATTTTACCATTATAATATATATTAATATTAATCTATATTAATATTAATGAGTCAAAAGGGAAAAATCACATGATTATCTCAATTGATGCTAAACAAAAATTGACAAAATTCGCAGCATATCCTGGCAAAAACACTTTAAAAGGTAAGAATTGAAGGAAACTTCCTCAATGTGATAAACGGCATAAATGTGAAAACCACAGCCAGCAACATAAACAATGGTAAGAGACTAACAGGCTTTCTCGTGAGATTGGGAATGAGACAAGGATGGCCCTTGTCACCACTTTTATTCAACATTGTGCTAGAAGTTCTAGCTGGAACTATCAGCCAAGAAAAAGAAAGGAAAATCATCCAAATCAGAAAAGAAGAAGTAAAAATTTCATTATTTACAGATGACATGGTCCTATACTTGAAAATCCTGAGAAATCTATGTCAAGGCTACTTGTGCTAATAAACAAATTCAGTAAAGTGGTGGGATATGAGATTACTGCACAAAATTCTGTAATATTTCTATACACAAGCTATGACCTAACTGAGGAGACATTAAAGAAAAAAATCCATTCACATTAGCAACTAAAAGTATCAAGTATCTAGAAATAAACTCAAGGGTGTAAAAGACCTGTACATAGAAAACTACCAAACATTGCTAAAAGAAATCAAAGAAGATTAAGTCATTCTGAGTTCATGGATAAGAAGGCTACATGTTGAAAAGATGTCAGTTCTACCCAAATTGATCTGCAGATTCAATGTAATACCAACCAAAATTCCAGCAATCTTGTTTGATTAGATTAGAAAAAGCTAATCTAACTTTTTAGATTAGCTAAATCTAAAAAACTAGCTTTTAGAAAACCTAGTTATCAAATTCATTTAGAAGGGAAAGGGGCTCCAAATACCCAAAAACATACTACAAAAAACAGAATGAAGTGGGAGGGCTTATACTTCCTGATTTCAAAGCTTGTTATAAAGCCACAGTGGCCAAAACAGCATATTTTGGCACAAAGATAGACATATTGATCAACGGAATCAAACTGAAAGTTCAGAAATAGACCCCCAGATCTACAGTCAGTTGATCTTTAACAAGACCCCCAAGCCCACTGAACTGAGACAGAACAGCCTTTTTCAATAAGCAGGGGCTGAGAGAACTGGATATCCATAGTCAAAGGTATGAAAGAAGACCCCTACCTCATACCCTATAAAAAATTAACTCAAAATGGATCAAAAACATAAATATAAGTACTTTGTCCAAAAGATGAAGAAGCTACAACTCAATGGGAGAAAATATTTAGAAACCATATATCTGATATACAGTATATATAAAGAAATCATACAAGTCAACAACATAAGAACAAACAACCCAAGTATAAAATAGGCTAGAAATCTCAAAAGGTATTTGTTCCATATAAGAAATACAAATGCTAAAAAACACGTGGAAATATGTTCTTCTTCATTAGCTACAAGGGAAATGCAAATAAAAACCACAATGAGATATCATCTCATACCTATAAGAATGATTGCCATTAAACAAACAGGAAACTAGAAATGTTGGAGAGGATATGAAGAAACTGGAGCACTTATGCACTGCTGGTGGGAATACATAATGGTACAGCCACTGTCAAAGACATTCTGGCAGTTTCTCAGAAAACAAGATATTGAGTTATCTTAAGACCCAGCAATATCACTACTCAGTATACCCCTAGAAGAACTGAAAACTGTGTCACAAACAGTCATTTGCACACCGATGTTCATAGCAGCATTATTCACAATTGCCAAAAGATGGAAACAACCCAAGTGTCCATCAACAGATGAGGGAATAAACAAAATGTAGTATGTATATACTACATATATAGACACACACATATATATATATATATATATAATATTCCATCACATATATACATATATATGTGATGGAATATTATGCAACAGTAAGATGAAATGATGTCATGAAGCATGTGACAACAAAGATGAGCCTTGAGAGCATAATGCTGAATGAAATAAACCAGACACAAAAAGGCTGGATGCTGTATGATTTCACTAATATGAATCCCCTCAAAAATGTAAACTCACAGTCTTAACATGTAGAATATAGGTGACCTAGAGATAGGCAGGAGCTAGAGAAGGGGGAATGGTTACCTAATATGTACAGACTAGTTAATGAGATTGAATTTAATAGTATGGGAATGGATAGAGGTGATGGTAGTTCATTAGTGGGTTTTAAGTAATAGAGCCATATAGAAGGTGAATATAACAGAAAGGGGCTGTTTAGAGTTATGTATCTCACTAATTAGCACTACAAATATTAATAAGTTTTTTGCATGAAGTACTTCAAAAGAATGATACTTATGCAAAGAGCTAACAATACTAGAGTGTTGTAGTGTGCCAGCTGCTGGACTGTGATATACCATAAATGAAATGGCTTTTTAAAAAGAAGATTTTATTAACTTGCAAGTTTACAGTTCTAAAACCATGAAAATGTCCAAATTAAAGAAAGGCTATTGAAATGTCCAATCTAAGGCATCCAGGGAAACATGCCTTGGTTCAAGAAGGCCAATGAAGTTTAGGGTTTCTCTCTCAACTGGAAAGGCACATGGTGAACATGATGATGTCTGCTAGCTTTCTCCCCAGGCTTTCATGAAGCTCCCTCAGGGGCATTTTCCTTCTCAACCTCCAAAGGTCTCTGGCTGCATGGGCTCTCATGTTTTTTTGAGGCTTTGCTACTTTCCCCAAAATATTTCCTCTTTTAAAGGATTCCAGTAAACTAATCAAGCCCCACCTGGAATGGAGTCACATCTCCCTCTAATCAAAGATTAATACCCACAATTGGGTGCATCACCTCTCCATGGAGATAATCTAATCAAGTTTCCAACCTACAGTTGCTGAATAGGGATTAAAATAAATGCCTCCACGAGTTGGATCACAATTAAAACATGGCTTTTCTAGGGCACATAATCCTTTCAAACTGGTACATAAGGTATATGGGAAAATCTATTTATTGAATGCTATGGTCATTACTACCACAACAATGCTAGGGGTAAATAATTTGGGGGAGGGCAAGAGTTAGGGGGAATTTGGATTTTCTCTTTTGTGTGGGCATGTCTATCTGTTATTTTTCTATTTGGAGCCAAGAAAATTGCCTAAAACTGAGAGTGAGGATGATTGTACAACTAAGTGAGGGTAGTGTGAAACATCGATTATTCTGGATAGAATACATGCTATATGAATATATTTTTAAAAATCTGCAACTCAAAATAAAAAAATAAATAGAAAGATTCAACTGCTAGAGCAAACGTGGAGAGAGGGGTATACCTATTTATTGTTGGTGGGGTGGCAGAATGAGGCAGCCGCTCTAGAGGATATAATGTAGTGGATAATCATATAGGCTCGCCATATGATTAAGCAATACTGCTACTGGGAAATTACTCAAAAGAACTGAAATCAGGGCATCAAATAGACATTGTCACAGTGATATTTATAGGACATTATTCACGGTGTCCAATGTATGGAGGTGGCTGAAGGGTACATTGACTGAGAAGCAGAAGGGTAAACTGTGGTGTATACATACAATGGAATATTGTGTGACTACAGAAAAGAACAAGGTTGTGAAGGAAGCAATGAGGTGAGTGAAACAAGAGAACATTGTGTTGAGCAAAATAAGCCAGAAACAAAAGGAAAATATTGGTTTCTTTTAGAAAATACTAATAAGAAAAATGGGACCTAGACTGTAAGCTCTTACAGCAATCACATTTGTTCCTGAGCTTTATGTGTTATTTCCAATTTCTGAGATGCTGTGTTATATGTGTATAACCTGGCATTTTCCTGGAACTCTGGGTACCTGTGTGACACCTAAGACTCAGAGCTGGATTTCTGCAGCTCTGAAAGTCAGCATCCCTACAAACATATGAAAGTCAGCATTCTTGCATAGGGCAATTTTGTTAAAGAAGCCAAAATAGATCAGTCTTCAATCAGAGATAAGAATGATACCCATCTGGTCAGAACTAAGGTCAACCAGAATACAAGATAAAGGATGATATTGTCTGTGTTTGAGAATTTTACTTACTATATGAGACCAAAGGAAGAGGTTTATTTTGTCCAAAATCTAAATTTTCAGTAGCACACAATCTAATCTAACCTATTTGGCCAAGTCAGTTAATCAACCTAAATGCATAGAACATAGAATTGGGAATGAGGTCTTGCAATTCTGTATAGCTTAGTGTAATACACAGATACATTCCAGAGTATGTTGGGCAGATAATTAAAAAGTATTGGCAAAGTCCCTTGAGGGACTGGAGATAAAATACGAAACTATTAAAATTTGTGAATATATTGTTCCTGTTCTACTATTGTAAGTTGGATATGTTTGGATCAGGTTAGTTGTCCTTTTCAGTTCAGGGGCCTCTAGACTAAGAGATCCTGGATTTCCCATTACACACAGTGACTGAATGGTGCCTTTTAGCTGTTTCCATTGGGGAAGGTATGAGAGTGAGCTGCATGAAGGAAATAGAATGAAATGGATATTTTGTGACCAACAGAGAAAACTGTAGTGATTACGGCTCTTAAACACATATATCTACTTCTCCTCGTGATAGGATTACATATACTTCTAAGACCCTTTAAAATTCAGTGCTGTCACTGAATTTGCTTTGGCTAATGTAATATGACTAGAAGGGATAAATGTAAACCACAGCATACACTGTGGTTTAGTTTGCATTCTAGTCTAGTTCCTGATAGTCACTAAAATGATTTTAGTGTTTTGTCTTTGGAATAAAATGTAGGTGTAGTCTTCTCTTTATCATAATTTAATTAAAATTTTTATTGAAATAATTATAGATTCACATGTAGTTATAAGAAATAATCTAGAGACACTTGGGGGCAAGATGGCAGCTTAGTGAGGTGTGGAGTTTAGTTCGTCTTCCAGAGTAGCTAGTAAATACCCAGGAACAATACAGAACAACTGCCAGGGCAACATCAGTGATTGGACACACAGTGTACTCCAGTTTGGACCAGGTGGACCAGCTAAGACACCACACAGAACTATAAGTCCCCCAAGCCATGGAGGCATGTACCCTTCCCTAAAGGGCACCACAGGTTTGTTCCCTGAGAGGAAAGGAAACAGACTTTATGAGCATCAAGGGCTTAGCTCAATCAAGCTCCACTTGATGAATTAACAAATTCTGACTACTGAAAATAAACTCCCAGCACAGATAAACCTGGATAAGCACTAAAGGTACTAGGAGAGGTGCATAGGTGGTTCAGTGGTAGAATGCTCACCTTCCACATGGGAGACCTGGGTTTGATTCTTGGACCATGCACTTAAAAAAAATAGGCACTAGGAGTTTTTGCCCCAGTAAAGAAGGAGGGGAACTTTTTGAGTTGGATTCCACAAAATACTGGAAAAGTGCTGAACCCCAAGAAAAGGGGATAGACAGAACCTAGAGATACACAGAGCCATGTACCAACTTAAGCTCTTGATTGACAAACCTGGGGAGTAGGGGGTCCTACTCTGGGAAGAGTTTTTTCCCCCCTACTCCTTAACAGATCATTAGATAGAACTGGGAGCTCTCTCAGGTACCAGAGGTGCCCCTGGAAAGGGAGGAATTAAGCTTGTCTGAAAGGCAAAGTACTAGTCAGGTGAAAGGAGTTAATTCTCTAAAGGGTGAATCTTCTGCAAGAGAAAGGTGATGCCCAACTCAAGTGGAATCCCTCCTTCAAGGAATTCAGGCCTCAGGGACTGGAAAATTGAAGCAATTAATGCCAGCCTACAACCTCACCTCTGTCTCAACCATGCCCCTGCAGGGAGAGTCTACTGAAATTAAAGGCACTACATCACTTCACACTGGTGGGAAGCCATGGTGAAACAAGTACCACATGCTGGGCAGGATAAGAAAAGCAGCATCTAGAGGTTTCTTAAGGAAAGTCTGACAACCTAATGGGTCTCACCCTCAGGGAGAACTAATGCAGGCAAATCTTTCCTCCTAAGATATAGGCCAGACGTGTCTGGGAAAATCTGACTGGGGTTTATAATATTTGAGGAGATCCTCCTCATAAAAAATGGTCCATATAAGCAGGGCAAGAAAAATAAAAACAAGACTGAAAGCTTTCCCTTTAAGATCAGGAACAAGACAAGGGTGCCTAACTGCCAACATTGTTATTCAACATTGTGCTGGAAATTCTAGCCAGAACAATTAGACAAGAAAAAGAAATAAAAGGCATCCAAATTGGAAAGAAAGACGCTAAACTCTCACTGTTTGCAGATGATATGATACTATATGTTGAAAATCCCCAAAAATCTACAGCAAAGCTACTAGAGCTAATAAATGATTACCAGCAAAGTGGCAAGGTACAAGATCAACACCTAAAAATCAAAAGTGTTTCTATACATTAGTAATGAGCAATCTGAGAAAAAAAATCAAGAAAAAATTCCATTTACCATAGCAACCAAAAGAATAAAATAATTAGGAATAAATTTAACTAAGTGTGCTGGTTTTAAAAGAAGTATGCCCCCTAGAAAAGTCATGTTTTAATCAAAATATCATTTTGTAAAGCTAGAATAATCTTTATTCAACACTGTATGTTTGAAACTGTAATCAGATCATCTCCCTGGATGATGTGATTTAGTCAAGAGTGGTTGTTAAACTGGATTAGGTGATGACATATCTCCACCCATTTGGGTGGGTCTTGATTGGTTTATTGAAGTCCTATAAAAGGGGAAACATTTTGAAGAAAGAGATTCAGAGAGAGCAGAGAATGCTGCAGCACCATGAAGCAGAGAGTACACGAGCCAGCGACCTCTGGAGATGAAGAAGGAAAATGCCTCCCGGGGAGCTTCATGAAACAGGAAGCCAGGAGAGAAAGTAGTAGATGATGCCTTGTTCACTATGTGCCCTTCCAGCTGAGAGAGAAACTGTGACTGTTCACCACGTGCCTTCTCAGATGAGACAGAGACCCTGAACTCCATCAGTCTTCTTGAACCAAGGTATCTTTCCCTGGATGTCTTAGATTGGACATTTCTATAAACTTGTTTTAATTGGGACATTTTCTTGGCCTTAGAACTATAAACTAGCAACTCATTAAATTCCCCCTTTTAAAGGCCATTCTGTTTCTGGTATATTGCATTCTGGTAGCTATCAAACTAGAACACTAAGGATACAAAAGATATATAGATGGAAAACTATAAGAAATTGCTAAAAGAAATCATGGAAGATCCTAAACAAATGGGCGGGCATACTGCGTTCATGGATTGGAAGACTAAATATAGTTCAGATATCAGTTCTACCCCAATTGATTTATAGATTTAATGCAATACCAAATAAAATCCCAACAACTTATTCAGAAATAGAAAAATCAATAACCAAATTTATTTGGAAGGAAAGGGTGCCCTGAATAGCTAAAAGTATCCTGAGAAAGAAAAATGAACTGGAAGGTCTCACACTACCTGACTTTAAAGCGTATTACAAAGCTACATGTCAAAACAGCACGGTGTTGGCATAAGGCTAAATATACTGACCACTGGAATCAAATAGAGTCTTCAGATATAGACCCTCTCATCTATGGACAACTAATCTTTGAAAATGTGGTCAAGCCAATCCACCTAGGACAGAGCAACCTTTTCAGTAAATGGTGCTTGAAGAATTGGATATCCACATGTAAAAGAATGAAAGAGGATCCATATCTCACACCCTATGCAAAAAATATCTCAAAATGGATCAAAGACTTAAACATTAGAGCTAAGACCATAAACCTTGTCAAAGAAAATGTAGGGAAATATCTTATGAAAATTGTAATAGGAAGCAGTTTCCTAGACCTTACACTCTAAATACGAGCACTGAAGAAAGAAATAGATAAATGGAAAATCTTCAAACTTAAACACTTTTGTGCATCAAAGAACTTTGTCAAGAAAATAAAAAGGCAGCCAATGTAATGGGAGACAATATTTGGAAACCACATATCAGATAAACATTTAACATCCAGAATATATAAAGCCATTCTTCAGCTCAACAGCAAAAACAACAAACAACCCAATTAAAAAATGGGCAAAAGACATGAATAGACACTTCTCTGAAGAGGAAATACAAATGGCTAAAAGGCACATGAAAAGATGTTCAACTTTACTGGCTATTAGGGAAATGCAAATTAAAACCACAATGAGATATTATCTGACATCTATTAGAATGGTCATTATTAAAAAAAAAAATGACAAATGCTGGAGAGGATGTGGGCAAAAAGGCACACTTACCTACTGTTGGTGGGAATGTAAAATGGTACAACCACTCTGGAAGACAGTTTGGCAGTTCTTTAAGAATCTAAGTATAGAATTGCCATGTGATCCAGCAATCCCATTACTAGGTATAAATTCAGAGTACCTAAGGGCAAGAACACAAATGGACATTTGCACACCAATGTTTGTCTCAGCATTTTTTATGATTGCCAAGAGATGGAAACAACCCTAATATCCATCAATGGATGATTGACTAGACAAGCTGTGGTATATACACATGAGGGAATACACATGTGTATAATACACAGCTGTAAGACAGAATAAAGTCATGAAGCAAGTAACAATGTGGATGAGACTTGAGGACATTATGCTGACTGAAAATAGAGAGAAACAAAAGGACAGATACTGCATGGTCTCACTAGTATGAACTAATATTAATGAGTGAACTTGGAGAACTGAAGTAAAAAACACACAATACCAGGAGGTTAAAATAGGGTAGAGATTGGGCAATTGGTGTTGAAGGAATACAGATTGTATAACAGGATTGTTTTCATTAGCTAGCTGCTGGAATGCGATATACTAAGACCAGAACAGCTTTTAAAAAGGTGAATTTAATAAGCTGCAAATTTACAGTTTTTAGGCCATGGAAATGTTCAAATTAAAGCAAGTCTATAGAAATTTCTGATCTAAGGCATCCAGGGAAAGATACTTTGGTTCAAGAAGGTCAATGAGGTTCAGGGTTTCTTTCTAAACTGAAAGGGCACATGGAGAACATGGCAGTGTCTGCTAGCTTCCTCCTTGGGCCTCTTGCTTCATGAGGCTCCCCCAAGATGTTCTCCTTCTTCACCTCCAAAGGTCATTGGTCGGTGGACTCTGTGGTTCTCTTGTCATTTTGCTGTGGTTCTGTGGCTCTCTCCTCATTCTCAAAGGGACTCTCTCCAAAATGTCTCCTCTTTTATAGGATTCCAGTAAACTAATTAAGACCCATGTAGAATAAGACCCATGTAATCAAGTTTAATGCCCACAATTGATTGAGTCATATCTCCCTGGAGATAGTCTAATCAAATTTTCAACTTATAGTGCTGAATAGGGATTAGAAGAAAACATTTCTCTAACAAGATTGATCAGGATCAAAACTTGGCTTTCCTAGGGTACATAAATCCTTTCAAACCAGCACAAGGACTGATTGTAAAAATTCAGAAATGGATAGCACAGTACTGCCTGATGGTAGCATAATAATATACATTGAATGAAGCTGAATGTGAGCATGATAGAAGAAGAAGGCAGGGGGCATATATGAAACCAGAAGGAAAAAATAGAGGATAAAGACTGAGACTGTATAATTTAGGAATGCCTAGAGTGGACAACGATGATGATTAAATGTACAAATTTAAAAAAATAAACACGTTTTTGCATGAGGGAGAATAAATTAATGTCAATAATGGAGGGTGTTGAAAATAGATGGTACATGGGAAAAAGTATAATCAATGCAAGCTAGGGTCTATACTCAACAGTGACATTGTAATATGCTTTCACTGACTGTAACAAAGACATTATGCCAAAACTAAATGGAGGGCATGGGGAGGGGTATTTGTGGAAGAAAAGGAAATGTCTTCAGATAGATTATGATGGTGAAAGCATGTCTATACACTTCGGTTGGATTGTATGATGTGTAAATAAAACCGTAAAAATTGAACAGAGAGAAATAGGTGCTAGAGAAAATGTGGAGAAAGAGATGTACCCTTTCACTGTTGGTATGGAAATGAGACTTGTAGCCCCTTGGAGGGCAGTGTGGTGGTTGCACTGGAGGCTAGGGATGGAGTAGCCATATGAGCCTGAAAACCAGACACCAGTGTTTGCAATTCACAATGGATGGAGGCAGTCAAGGTACAATGACTGAGGAGTGGAAGGGGGAACTAGAGTAATACATACAATGGGCTATTGGGCAGTGCAATAAGGAATGAAGTTGTGAGGCATGCAACTAGGTGAATGAAACTTGAGGACTGTGTGTTGAGTGAATTGTCAGAAATAGAAAGACAAATATTATCATGCCCCACTCATATGGACTGAATATGATATAAAAACTTGGTGAACTGAAGTTGAGAGCATGAATATATCAGGTTGGGGCCTATTGTAAACATCTTAGATTGTAAGCTCATACAGCAGTCACATATATTCACAAATTGTACCTGTTATTTCTAAATCCTGAGATAATGAACTGTTTATTTATAACCTGGTCACTCCCAGAAACTTCAGGTATTTATGTGACACCTGAGCTCTCAAATTGTGAAAGTCAGCAGTACTCCATAAAGGAACTGTTTGAAAGTAGAAAAAGGGATCTGATTCTGAGTGGAGATATGAATGAAACTGATCTAGATAGGACTAAGGTAATTCAGCATACAGGGTAAAGGATGATATCATCCATATTTTAAAACTTCACCTTTTGTGTGATACCAAAGGGAGAGATGCTTATTTGTGCAAAATTTATATTTTGGGTAATGCATTTCCTAATTTAACTTTTATGGTCAGTTTAGTTGAACACTATAGGTACATGGAATCTTGAATAGTGCGTGAAACTTTCTTGGTTTGTCCAGGTTAGTATGATGCCCCAATATATCACACAGTAATTTGAGCAGTGAATAAAGAAGTATTTGAAAGGTCATCTTGGGGCACTGGGAGAAAGAAGGAAGTGTTCAATTTCCCATTTGGAGAATCCCGGATATTCTCAGAAGGATTGGAGAAAACCAGGACAACATGCCAAGCCCTCCATCTTGGGGTTTGACCCTGTGAGACTTACTCCTGCAAAGGATAAGCCAGGCCTACTTAAAATTGGGCCTAAAAGTCATCCCCCAGAGAAGCTCTCTAAGCTGACACAGCAGGTGAGCTCACGACCTTCTCCCTTACATGGGACATAATTCCCAGGGTGCAAATCTCCCTGGCAATGTGGAACGGAAATCCCAGGATGAGCCAGGACCCAGCATCAAGAGATTGAGAAAGTCTTCTTGACTAAAAGAAGAAAGAGATAAATGAGACAAAATAAAGTGTCAGTGGCAGAGAGAGCAGACAGAGTTGAGAGGTTATCCTGGAGGTTATTCTTATCCATTATACAGACATCCCTTTTTGGAGTATTGTGTATTAGAGGGAAGAAAGTACCTGAAACTGTTGAGCTGAGTCTCAGTAGCCTTGATTCATGAAGATGATTGTATAACAATATGATGACTTTTACAATGTGACTGTGTGATTGTGAAAACCTTGTATCTGATGCTCCTTTTATCAAGGGTATGGACAGTTGAGTAAAAAGTATGGATGGAGAATGAACAAATAATAGGAGGGAGAAAGGTTAAAATAAATTGTGTAAATGGAAAGACTAATGGTCAATGAGAGGAAGGAGTAAGGAATATGGTATGTATGAGTTTTTTTCTTTTTATTTCTTTTTCTAGAGTGATGCAAATGTTTTGAAAAATAACCCTGGTGATGAACGCACAGCTATGTGATGATATTGTGAGTGATTGACAGTAAACCATGTATGGAATGTCTGTACATTAAGGGTTAGCAATAAAAGTATTTAAAAAAAAGAGAGAACAACAAAAAAGATACAATATAGAAAGATCTTGTGTACCTTTGGTCTACGTTCCCCCAGTGGGAACAGTTTGGCATAACCTTAGTATAATATCATAACCAGAATACTGACATTGATTAACCCTCAGCCTTATTCAGATCTCAACAGTTTTATATGTACATAAAACCTTGTTTTATGCAACCAATATGTTCCAAGACCCTTCGCATAAGTTGAAAATAGTGCACCCCATTACTTAGTATTTCTTATATAATCATACCTATCATACATTTTTTATAAGTAAGGCAAACACTCTAGTAACAGGTGAACAGAATTAATCATGGAACTAATTTTTAAAAAATTAATTCTCTTTCTCTCTCTCTCTCTCTCTCCTCAACAGCCTTACCCTGCCCCACAGTTTTTCTGTCCCCCCAACCCAGATGAAAAAAATTGGTGGCAGCCAATGGGTGTTTGGGGAGGCACCTAAGTGAACTGGCAGGTGGTTTTGCCTGGAGGCCCTGGTAGGTGAGCATTCTACCCCTCCCCCATGCGCCTGCCCCACCCTACCAGGCAATATAGTGAACCCCATTTGTTAATTCCTATTTCTTATCCAAACATACCTATCACTTATTTTTTTATAAAGAAGGTAAATAACCACTCCGGTAACAATAAGTGATCAAAATTAATCATAAGAATAATTTATTAAAATTTTATTTCTCTCTCTTTGGCTTTATTCTTTTTGATTGCTGATATGTATTCCTGAATTCGCATGTGTTGATTTCATGTAAAATAAGTTCATGTAAAAAACATTTAATTTGCGTGTGCATGTGTATTCAGCTCTATGCATTTTTATCACATGGAAACTCACTGGATCATTACTACAGTTTAATATACAGAACAGTTACCTCAATTGGAGGGTCCCTCAATACACCTTTTTATAACCACATGAATTTTCCTCCTGTTCCCCATCCCCCATGCCTAATATCTGGCAACCATTAATCTGTTGCCCTTTTCTAAAATTTTGTAATTTCAAGAATGCTATATAAATAAAATCATGCAGTATGTAACTTTTGATTGGCTTCTTTCACTCAGTATAATTCTCTGGATGTACTTATTGACATCAATTAACCCTTCAGCCTTATTCAAATCTTATTGGTTTATATGTGCAGTAGAGTGTTGTTCTACTATTCTCTGTATATTCATATAAGTTGCTGCAAGAAATACTACTCAGCAATATAAAGGATATACTTTAATCATTTAATCAAAATTTATCCAATATAAAGGATATCCTTTATATTGCTGAGGAGTATTTCATGGTATGGAGATACATTTTTTTCCATAGACATTCATTCATTGAAGAATATCTAGGTTGTTCCTAGGCTCTGATTATTACAAATGAAGCTACTATGAATATTTCTGTACAAGTTTTTGTGTAGACATAAAATTCTATTTTTCTGGGATAAATGCCCAAAAAGATGCCTTTTTTTTTTTTTTTTTTTTTTTTTTTGCATGGGCAGGCACTGGGAATTGAACACAGGCAGTCAGCATTGCAGGTGAAACTTCTGCAATTGAGCCACTGTTGTAATACCCAAAAATGCCTTTTTGAATTGAAAATATTAATAGATTTTCAAACCCCTTCTATGGCAATTGACTGCATATTTCTATTTCCTGGGATGAAGTAGGTAAATAGTATTTTCCTCAAGATTTGCACGCATTGATAGCAGACTATAAGCCTGAAAAAATGCATACGGGAGACGTGAAGTGGCCTAGTAGAAACAAAAAGCTGGAGAAACCATAAATTACCTGAATTTTTAATGCATTCTCCAACAAACACAGCTATATACACAGAGAATGGAACACTTAATTTCCCAAAGATTTGAGCACAATTTCTGACCAGTCATTAACTAGTCACTAAGCTATGCAGATGCTGGAGTGTATCTTAGAGTAATGAAAAAAATACCAAAACTGCCAATCAAGAATTTTATATCCCATATAATTACTCTTCAAAAATTAAAGTGAAATAAATGCATTCCCAGAAGAAAAAAAAGATGAAATAATGTACTTTAAAAGACCAGCTTTAAAGGACATTCCATAGAATTGTCAGGCTGAAAGGATATAACACCAAACAGTATATTGAAACCACAAAAAGAAAGTGAAGGACACTGGCAAAGGTAATTATGGTGGGTTGAATCATGTCATCCCCAAAGTCATGTTAAGTCCTAACCCCCAGTCCCATTGGTGTGAATTCGGATCTAACTGGGATGTTCTAAGACCTATTAAGATGAGGCCAAACTGAAGCAGGCTGGGTTTTAAGCCAATACAACTGAAGTCCTTACAAGCAAAGCAAATTGGACACTGTAGAAGCCACGGAAGGAGACAGAAAGAAACGTATGTGCTAGACAGTGATTGATCTCCAGCAAACTATCAGAGCGCTACAGACCTGGAGGAGGCACGGCCTGTAGATCCCTGACTTGGGGCCACCACCCTCCAAATGTGTGAGACAACAAATTCCTGGTCTTTAATCCAACCAGCCTGTGGCAGTTTTGCCAGTGCTGCTATAACAGTAATTATGTGGATAATAATAATAACAAAGTTCAGGAACATCACAGGAGACAATAGTAGCACCTAAAAATCAGTTGTATTTCTACATACTAGCATCAAACAGTCTGATAATGACATCTTAAAGCAATACCATTCACAATAATATCAAAACACAAACTACTTAAGGCTACATTTAATAAAAAGATATATAATGCTCGTATGCTAAAAATTACATATAGCTGAAAGAAATTAAAGACCAAAATAGACATGGACATTCCATATTCATGAATTGAAAATATCACTTTTTTTAAGATGACAATCTTACCCAAAGTAATGTATGGATTCATTAAATTCCTGATCAAAATTCCAGCAGGTGCTTTGTAAAAATTGACATGTCAAACTTTCCTTTCTTTGCATGTCTCATAATGTTTGTTGGAAGCTGGACATTTGCAATAATATATTTCAGTGACTTTTTACACTGGTTTCTCCTCTCCCTGAGGCTTCTTATAGTTTTTTTGTTTGTCTATTTGTTCAGTAACTAGCTGGATTATTTTAGTGAAGTCTATTTCACTCCCACATTAGGAAGCCTCTGATGTTGCTCATTGCTGAGAGAAGCCTTGGGCAAGGGACCTATTATCCAGGGATAACTGCTTTTAGCGGGGCTCTCTTTGACTGGCTCTTTTCCTAAGTACCCCCAGTTAAAGCCAGCTTCTTTTACAGGGATAGTTTTGGGGAACTCTGTTGGCATTTGTTGTGACCCTAGGTGGTGTTTCTAATTGTCTTTACTTGGTTCTCTCTTTGTAAAGGAGGTAGCCAATTGGTTTAGTATATTCCACTAAGGAATTTACCAGTCTCTTTCCAATTACCCTGCATCACACCCTCCATTGTTTTATGAGTGCCTTTAACTTTGAACTTCCCCATGCTGTGTTGAAAATGAGGATAGATCCTGTGGGAATAGATTTGGAGCTCTTTGTTTTAGGCCTTTAGGTTCTGGAGGGGGTGAGGATGGAGACAGGGACAATGTCATCCTCTGAGGGACCCCCATTTAAGGAGTTAGGTACCTGCTATAGTTGTGGGGCAGGGGTGGGGGAATAGCCTCTGTTCTCTACCTAGCTGCCCTGATATGGGATCTCTGCTTTATAAACAAATTAGTGAGGATGATCTGGGCCCTAGTATTCTCAGTGGGCTGCACTTCAGGTAAGGCTTCCACCCAACAAGCAGTACTGGGGGGAAAGGAACCCTGCCTATTGGCTGCACTTTCATGGAACTTAGGCTCTGCAAAAGGAAGCTGGGGGTAAGGTGACAAATGCTGGTGACCTTCTCCTCTTGGGAAGATACAATAGCCCTCAAATTGGATCTGGTTGGCAATGGATCCTTGTGTTTTGGGCTGTACTCATTTACAGTGGAGCTTCTGTCATGATGAGTTGGGATGGGAGTGGAAGGGAGGCAGGTTAGATGGGGAAGGAGAGGTAAGTGACGCTAAGACATATAACAAAGTTCCTCAGTCAGGCCAGTACCTGAAAAGAACCAGTGAAAAATGCACCAATCCTTTATTAGCATAACCAGAGGGGGAAGGGCCCTTCTTCAAATCCTTATAATGTAAGGATTCCAATCTCAAAACATTTCTCCTTTGGTGAAGGCCCACGCTCACCCCCTTCAAACATGTACTTCCACTACACATTGAGATTTTGGGCTGTACACACTGGTTAGTCCTTGGATTTTTGGCTGTACATACTGACTAGTACTTGAGTTCTTTCCTGCTGCTGAATCAAAAACCTTCATGGCGTGACCCTTGGTCAATGTTTGAACTTCTCTGAGAATTCCCAGGTCACTCCAGCATCCAGTTGAGAACTCCAGGGTTCTCTGGTATTGAGCTTATTATACTATTTGGTTGTACACACTGACTAGTCCTTGAATTCTTTCCTGTGTCATTCCCTCACGACGCCAGACCTTGGTTGAGGTTTCAATTTCTCTGAGAACTCCCAGTCTTGTTTCAAACACCTCAGCCTCAAACTGATCTTAGCAATTTTTAGTACGTTTCTTGGTTTTTTCATTTGTGTATGTCCTTAGGACTATTTCCTGAGATGTTAAATTGTTTTTTTTAATTTTCACCAGTTTTCCTGGGAGCAAGTCCATGTTGGTTCCAGGTGTAAGTTCTGTTTGACTGGTCTCCTCAGCTGCCTTGGAGGCCACCTGGGAGAGAGCACGATCCCAAGCTGGTTCTTTCCTCAGAAATGCCAGTCTGGCCTAAGGTTTCAATTGCACCTAGTTTTGTAAGGGGTTTCAGCAGTTGTTTGTTTCAGAGAAGTTGGAAGTGAAATGAAAGAGGGTTATGTTCACGCCATGAAATCCTGCCCTATCCTCCTATCTCTGATGAAGCTCTGACATGTGGAAGAGGAAAACATCCAATAATTTATTAATATAAGCAAACTTTTCCAAAAATATTTAGTTCACCATATGAAAGTCAGCATCATAGAGGGGAATAAAATCCAACTGAGTATCTTCACCAAAAGTCTAATTCTCTGAAAATCCTTTGTGGTGCACATATCCTGCATGAATAATTTCATGGCTTACTCTTTCATTTTCAACTTTGGCTATATTAAACAAAGCAATCATAAGATTTACAAAATGAGAAACCCAAGAAATACATAATGATTAAAATTTAAAATACATAATATAAACTTTCATAATAAAAAATGAATGTTTTGCTAATGTGATCTCAAAAGTATATTGATTAAATACATTTTTATAACTAAGAAATAAAGGAAAATCTAATATGTATCTAAAATGAAGACATTCATAGCAATTAACTCTTGACCATACATGATAATGCATTCTAGAAAATTCTTTCATACATTTAGCAACTACTTATCATTGTTAGCAAATATTTTAAATGGCCTTTTCCATAACTATTTGTAAAAATATTTATATTTGCCTTTTGAAACATTCTTCATTGTTTTCCTCTATTCAGATAACTTTAAGGCAAATTTTTTGTACTTTATTTTGTTTATCATTAGTATCTTAATCATCAATGCTGATAATGCTTTTTTTGACAGAAATGAGGATTTTGTCAGACGTTACATGAATACTGACTCTAAACAATGTGCATTAGTAAACATTTATGACTAAATAAATAAAACATTTTAAATGAAATTTTCTTTTTCTGGGAATTCCATAAGGACACCTTGAGTGCCCTGTATGTTTTCATATCCCAGGAACTAGTCTATAGTAGGCACTCAATAAATGCCAAAACACACATCAATTGACCATATCATCATTCATAAAATGGCTTTACTAAAATATTAACTTATTTTTGTAATTTAATTATTTTTATCACTTGTAAAACAAATACAATCTCAGTATAAGAAGGTTTGGAAATACAAAAAAAATACATAAAAAGTAAAGCAGGAATTACCCATGGTTACAAAATCCAAAGTTGGACAATGATTCATTTAGTATGACTATGTATATTTCCACTTACATATTTACTTTTGTGCATAAAAAGTGGCTTGGTGGATATATAATATTTTATTTTATGACTATATCACAAATAATGGAATGTTTTCTTCATTGTGAAACATTTTGGGAGATTTTTTCTGTTATAAATAATGCTGAGATGAACACTTTGTATATATCTTCTGTATTTGGATATTTCTTGATGAAAGGATCTTAGAGTGGCATTACTACATCATAGCATAGTACATCTTTAGAGTTTTTGAGAGATATTACCAAACTGCTTTCCAGAGTAGACTCTGGATCATGAATGGATTTAATAAAGAGTATTCAACCTTGGTTGTTTCAGGGAGAAACATCTAAACTAGAAGTTTGAAATTTAAAAATGTAAAATTCAGTCTTTTTAAAGGGGGAGATTCTAAAAATTAGACACAACCCAAAATGAAATGGGCTTTCTTTTGGGGAAACCTGACTTCCATCAGGGTTGCTTCTGCCTGCTTTGGACTTCTCTTCTCATCCCCCCAAGTGCCCGTACAACAGGGGAGGGCCCAGTGTGGTGAATAATAACAACTATTGCTGCCTCTGCTGCATAACACCATTTATGGAGCCATGACCTGTGCCCCAGGCACAGCACCAAGAGCTTTTACCTCCCACATCTTGGTCATATCTCACAAAACTCTATTCTGTAGCTACTTAAAAAAAATCCCATTAGAGAAGAAAAAGCACTTGGGAAAGCCACACAGGTGGGATCTGTGCCCATTTGTCTATTGGCTCCAACACTTGCTTTGGCTATTCTCTCCATCAAAATTGCGTGTCATGGGTCTCTAAAGCCTCGACTGTTGTGTAATCAACTCCCTCCATAGGACTTATCCCATCAGTAGCACCTAATAGTAGACACCCAATCACCCAATGAAGCTAACCTGTACCGCTATTTCTGTGTAATGTGCTGTCAGAAAATTCCTGAGGTATTATTGTCTTATGTGGACATGATGGCATACGCATCCAGATCCTTCTAATCTGCTTGAAATGTACATTCATTTGTTATTCATATAACGCATGTTTCCAACTGTAAATACACATGAGAAAGCTATGACTTTAGGTCTGTGTCTGTTAAGGAGACACAGAGACCTGGGAAGGGTAAAATATAGAAAAGTGGATTTCTGGTGAAGGTACAGAAATACCTCACACTTCTCACAAAGTGGGGGAGATAAAAATATCAGGGAAGGTAGATGGGGGAAATTCTGATATGAATAAGCTATTTCAGTCTTGAGAGAATTCATGTCTAAAGATTTCATCTATCAAGTTGTTTTGCCTGAGAATACTAATGGGGGAGGAGAAGAAAGAGAACATGAGGGAGCAGGAGAGGCTGAGGGATTTGAAAAAGTCACAACATACTACAGAAGTACCAAAACTGGGCTGGCTTTCACTGGTGATTTTAACTGAAACAGAGTGGAGTTATCCTACCCAAATTAATTCTTATAGACCTAATTGACTCTTGGGAACGATTACAAGTCTATCAGGAGGTGATGGGAAAATTTGCTATGAGAATTCTACAGCTGCTAGAAACTAGAAGAGAATCTTGCTCCCCTGAGATGAATGGGGAAAGTCGTGCATGTGGGGATGTTTCAAAGACCCTGCAGACAGAACGGAGAGACCCCAATGGGATCCTGTTCCTCAGGAGAGCAGCACTCTTAAGGGCAGCTCAGACTTGGCCAAAGGTGGAAAGGCAGCATGAGAGCAGTGGCAGGAGTCCCTGATTGCACGATGCTGAGAAAAGATGTTTTATACAGAAAATAAATCTTTAAAGTAACAGACAAGCAATTGTAAAAACATTTAGATGGACTCACAGATTGCTAAAGTTGGGAGAGTTTATGTTTAGGAGATGAGGTGAGGGAAATGTATCCTAGAATTGTTTGGTGACAGGTCCAAAGTAGCCCAGTAAGTAAGTTAAAAAAAATAAAATGAAATAGGAGAATCTCAGGTCTCTTGAAGTCTACTCTAGGTCTTTTATCATGGCTCACATTCTCTCATTTCTAGTTTGCTCTGGCTGATTGTTTTGCATTTGCTCTGCTAGAATTTAGACTTTTACTATTTTCACAGTACTTTGCAGCTCTGTTTATAGAAATGCTACATTTTTGAATTTATATTACTGTGTGATGTTACTTGGTGGTCCAGAGCCCAGGTCCCCTCCTAAATGGGACTGAAACCCCAAACATGTGGCAGCCTGCTTGACCAGGACAAAGGTCAAGAAAGAAAACAACCTCCCCAGAGGAAAAAGAATAGAATCACAGATGTAAAGAGATGGGAGCAGGATGGCACTGATTGTATCCTAGTCTTAAATATTAATACTAATAAAACATCAGGTCTTAAGATCATTTAATGATTATACTAGAGCCCTGATGTCCTCATACTATATGGGATGTCTTTGTTCTAAAATCATATACATATTGCCCCTGGTACACCTGCCCCTCGGCAGGGAGCTACTCCTCTGGACTGCTGCCCCTGGAGACTCTCTCCTGTTTGTAAGTCCCAATAAATCTATGTCTGCTTCAGTGCCTGGTATGATTTTCAGCTTAGTGGTGGCCCCAGTTTACACTCTTCATGAACTCAATCTGGGCCTGAATACTACAGAAGTACCAAGCCAGCCCAATTTTGATACTTCTGTAGTATTTTGGTGGGCCTAGCTCTGCACTTGCTGAAATACTAAGCCTACTTAGTAATAGCTACTAAAGTCCTACATACCAAAGTACACCAAAGTGTATGCATTACTTTTGGTTTAATACATGAAAACAGCAATGAGAATGACAATCTTACTATAGCAAAATAGGATGTGTCACTAAGCCACCACATGTATATAACCACATGTATTGATTGGTCTTAGTTTCAGGCAGAGGAAGAGCTATTGAAAGATATATAAATCTAGAAAGTTATAATAACTGTTATAACTTAAAACCACCAATGAAATTAATATCAAAGCTCTAGCCTATACATCTGCAGAACTGCAGGCCAGCCAGCATGGTGCTGATCTGGGGGAGAAAGCAAGCCTTTTAGCCCCTGTAATCTATTTTGTTTACCTAACCCATTGTGCAGTATTTGTCATAGCAGCTAGAGAACTAAGACACAGACAGCATAATTGAAGTCAGAGAAGGAAGGAAATGAGAACGTGAGGGTCTGAGGCAGTGGCAAGTCAGGATGTGTGACCTGGGCATGCCTTCTCAGAAGGGAACTGCACTTGTTTCAACTTTCTTTAGCTGTGAGCTTGAAGTTCTTAATGATTTTATCTTTGAAATTTATACTGTGTAAGCAAGTTCTTATGAGATAGTGAAGCATATTATAGGGACACAAGTCAAGAGCTCATGCATGGTCAAACCTAATGCTCCTTACCTGTTCTCTGCTCTCTCTCCCTCAACCCTAGTGCACCAGGTATCACCCAGTCTCCTTCTCCGCATGCCCAGTCAACAATCACTGCCATCCTCTAGCTCTGGCAGAAGCCTGGATCTAGGTAGGGAGAAGGTCAAGCATGTAGGAAGGAAAGACTGACATCCACAACCCTGGCTAGAGAACAGAATGTGAATATGGCAGGTGCTAGGTCTTGGGGAAGTCGAATTACCAGGAATAGCCTCCTGGTACTTGTGAGGGTCTGAAATTTCTTGGTGAGTACTGGTGTGCCTAGGGAGCGCAGCATTAAACAACAAGTAAAAAAATCCTATGAAAGGCCATCATAGAAACCACAGAAAGAAAATATTTTGTTTTCAACTTTAATGGCCCTTTTGTTTCCACTTTTAGAACAAGAGCCCTGCCTTCTCATTTTTGTATTGGGTGCCTCAATCTACAGCACTGTTGATAAGGTCAATGCATTTGAAGTTCTAACAGAATTAAAAATTGTTGTAGGTCATGTACAAGAGCAAATGAGGAGGAAGACAGAGGATGGTGGTCAGAGAGTAGCATGGGCAATCTTGAGTGATGGACGAGGTGAGGGCACCATTTATGGGAGGCTATAGGGATGGGTGGCTGAAATATTACAAATTCAAAGTGCATTGCCAGTCAAGAAGTCAAGGAACAGAGAAGCCAGGTGTGTGGTTTGGAGGTATGGGACCCAGAAAAACATGTTCTTAAACTTAATCCATCCCTGTGGGTGTGAACCTATTTTAAATAGGAAGCACATATCTAGAAAGCCCTTGTATCCGAACTTTATACAGAACACTGAGAACTCATTAACACTAAGAACTTTATAAAGAACACTGAGAACTCAACGGTCTAATCAAGATAGGACAAAAAAATAATAATAAGTACATGAAGAGATGCTCAATGAAAATTTAAGCCATGACAAGACATCACACTACATCCGTCAAAATGGTGAAATTAAAGAATATCAAAAATACAAAGTGCTAGTTAGCATATGGAGCAACCGGAACTCCCTTGTATTGCTGGTGGGAGTGCACTTTGGAAAACAGTTTGTAAGTTTCTCATAAAGTTAAACACACACTTGTATGACCGAGGAATTCTACTCTTAGGTGTTACACAAGAAAAATGAAGGCATATGGGTTCACACATGCCTATACAGTAGCTGTATCCATTCATAACAACCTCAAACTGGATACAATTGAAACATCAGATGGCAAAGGAATATACAAATTGTGATACATCCGTAAAATGGAATTTTATGTTAACATTAAGAAGGAACAAATTTCTGATATATGCAACAAAATAGGTAAAAACACAAATACAATATGCTACATGAAAGAAGTCAGAAAGGAACAGCTACATATTGTGTTATTTCATGTACATGACTTCTAGAAAAGATAAAACTATAGGGTCAGAAATTAGATCAGTGGCTTCTAGGGAAGTTGGGGAGGAGGAAAACCGTAAAGAGACAAGAAGGGACATTTGGGTTACTTCTAAATCAGCCTAACTTTAGTAGGGTTTTCAACCTTTCTCCAGTTGCTCTGCTGCTAGGTGTTTTCTTGTACCCATCACAATAATTTGTAGGGA
This sequence comes from Tamandua tetradactyla, assembly GCF_023851605.1. Lineage (NCBI taxonomy): Eukaryota > Metazoa > Chordata > Mammalia > Pilosa > Myrmecophagidae > Tamandua > Tamandua tetradactyla. The sequence continues at coordinate 87,303,076 of NC_135338.1, read as the reverse complement.
TGTATAATTAAAGAAGAGAACAGGGAAAATTGCTCCATATGAAGCTTGAGTGTGGGAAAAAAGAAAAGGACAAAGCAGAAAGGAGAGGTGGGTAAGAAAGAGGAGGGATGAGATTCAGTACAGCCAAAGGATGAGGAGAACAGAACTACTGAAGTGACAGGAGACTTAAGTAGAGTCATAGGAATGTAATTTTTGAGAAGAGAGATGGGGAAAGAATAAAAATTTACAAAGTGTTACCGCATACAGTTGAGAGAGTCATCCCTTTCAGCCACTGTGTCATCAAGAAAGCTGTTTTATTACAGTCTATATTCTCCTCTAAGGTTTCTGGAGTTAGGCATAAAACTTATTTTACGTCCACCATTTTGCTGAGATAAGACTTAACAAAGAAGCATGAAGGCCCCGTTTTACCTGGATTTCGCATTTATTTATTTACATGCCAACTTCCTACAGAAAGGAGGTGTCAGAGTTAGTGGGCTTTAATAACATTTGCCCTGTCTCTCCACTGCTCCCTGTACCTAGCACAATTTCAGTTACAACCTGATGGGTGACCATTTAATTTAAATGGAAATGCATCTACTTGTATGTTTTGTATAGCAGTGGCCTTGGTTGAAAGGAGAAAAAGCATATGGACGACGCGACTCTTAATAAAATAAGCATGAGTTATCACTGGAACAAACTGTGAGCAAGTGTTTGCACATAACCTTGCAAAGCCTAAACAGCTTGAATTGCATTCTCTGACTATTCCTGCACACATGAGCATACAAAATTAAGTCTTTGATACTGTCCAACAGTTAAAGCAAAGTTTGCTGGGATTCCAAAGGTGATTTGACATTGCAACTAATATTTTGATATTTGGATATGTCAAATGGTACCAAGAACCCATTTGCTTTCTATTTATAATTATAATCAAGGATTTGATAACATTACTATCTGCATAAATACCATTGAGTGAGGAGAAGCATGCCTTTCATATTTTATAAAATGAGTCCATGGAAGAATTAAAAGAAAAAAAATCATATCACCACAGGAATATGGATCATTCCAGAGAATGTTATGTCATGCATTCTAACCAACAAACATTTGGACTTTTTTAATGTGCAAGAGCATTGTGGCATGCAACAAAGAATCCTTCCAAATGCCTATTTCTTTTTGGAGCTGCATCTGAGTGGAAACAAGCACAGGTGTCTTTATTAGGCTCTGGTCTAAGTAGCTTCCCTGGCGGGTGAGTTTGAGCAGGCTGATGCCTAATCTGAGGATCTCAAGGCTCATTACCATGCTCACTAGTGGAGGGTGACCTCAGGAGGAAGCCCCCGGTATTGCGAGCTGTGTAGATCCTAGGCCTGGTGTTTGTTCCCGTGGTAAAAGTGAAGCTTTCCAGACCCTTACTCTCAGAATGTGCCATCATTCATACTCAGACCTTAAAACACATCTCCACTAAACATCCCTCTTCAACATGTAGTTTCCACGTCAAAACAATTATGAGGTGTTCGCATATATGGTGTTTTCATTTGGCATCCAGAGAATTAGCTTATTCCATTAGCTTATTTCAGCTGTACCAATAGAACAGAGGTTTCAAGTTGCGAATTCCATTGGTTTATTCTGAAAAAAAAAAAAAAGAAGCTATTAATTTTTTATCATGCAGTTTTACTTGTCAAAAGTGTTTGTCAATTTTTACCTATTCCTGGCTATTTCAGGTTTGTATTCTGCCATAATTTTGGTTATATGAAGGAAAGGAAACCCAATGCCATTGTCCTGGCCTGTAAGAAAATTTTGAATGGCTGCTACATAAGTTGGTGGAAATCAAGAAGCAGACTTACCTTTCTTTACTATGAGAACGTTGATTTCCATGAGGGTGATCCTAATGATGGAAATTCTCTTTTTCAAAGTGAAATTTGAGTCCATATCTGTTTCCTTGCACTTTTGCAATAGCTCATAAATCTTCCCTTAAGCGCCATCATATCGATTTCCTAACCAAAAGTAAATGTTCCATAATTAAACATTTACTATTTTTATGAAATTTCAGACTGAGTGAAATAATAATATTTTCCACTAAAGTGCACACAGGCACTCAGGACTAGATTAGAATCAAGCAACAGAGTTCAGTCTTATCTCTGTTGTGTCAGTAACACATACAGTCAGAGAAAACTAAGGACACAAAAACATAGGACTTTCTTCCAATCTATGACTATATCCTCATTTCCCCTATAACCATTTGGGAAATTAAAAAGGGAAAACTCATTTTAAAACCTTTTTAAGAGAATCCATTACAAACTCAGTGACTTTGCATATTTTCACTGATTTTATGTCCACCTACACAGAAAACTACTTTTTGTGACTCACTTGAGGGAAAAAGTGCCTTGACCTTCTCTTTGAGTCACTTGCTTAATAGAAACTGGCCCAGGAACATTGTAAATGTGGTTAAGCCACAAGTTAATTAAGTTTGACATTGTGCTTGGGAGTTGGCAGAGGATGGAGGCTGGGGGAGAGGCTGGAGGAGTAAAAAGAGAATTCTAAAATTAGTGATTTTTTTCAAATATATAACCTTTATTAGGATTCTGATTTGAATAAACACAATGTTCAAAAATGTATTAGACCCTTGGTAAGATCTAATACCTTTTTGATACTTGATAATATTAAAAATTGCTATTTTTTTAGGGGTGGCAATAGTACTATGATTTCATTTTTGGTTTTTATTTTTGCTATTATTATTAGAGGAGTTGTAGGTTCACAGAAATTAAGTTAACACCAGCAAGATTTCTTTTCATTAAATAATATATAAAAGTTATAATTTTACATTGGGGAATTAATTTAGATGGCATCAAGGGAAGTTTGTTTAAAATCTTAATATTTCTTAGTTTTTTTTGCACATATCCTCTTAACTTTTTGCATCAAAACAAATACACACACACGGAGTTTGACTGCTATATGCCTGAAAATATATGTAAAATTCGAAAATAGCATATATTGTTATAGATGCAAAAATCCTCAACAAAATACTTGCAAACTGCATCCAACAGAACGTTCAAAGAATCATGCACCATGATCAAGTGAGTTTTATCCCACTTATGTGAGAGTGGTTTAACACAAGAACACCTATTAATATAATATACCACATTAACAAATTGAATGGAGAAAAACACATGATCATCTCAACTGATGCAGAAAATGTATTTGACAAAATTCAGCATCCTTTCTTTTTTTTTAAAAATTTATCTATTAATTAAAAAAATTTAACAAATGAACTAAAACATCAACGTATATAATCAGTAATTCACAATATCATCACTTAGTTGCATATTCATCATTTCTTAGAACATTTGCATCAATTCAAAAAAAGAAATAAAAAGACAACAGAAAAAGAAATAAAACGAAAACAGAAAAAAAAGATTATACATACCATACCCCTTACCTCTCGCTTTCATTAGCATTTCATACTAAATTTATTTTAACATTTATTCCCCTTATTATTTATTTTTATTCCTTATGTTCTATTCGTCTGTTGACAAGGTAGATAAACGGAGCATCAGACACAAGGTTTTCACAATCACACAGTCACATTGTGAAAGCTATATCATTATTCAATCATCCTCAAGAAACATGGCTACTGGAACACAGCCCTACATTTTCAGGCAATTCCCTCCAGCCTCTCCATTACATCTTGAAAAACAAGGTGATAGCTACTTCATGCGTAAGAATAACCTCCAGGATAACCTCTCGACTCTGTTTGGAATCTCTCAGCCACTAACACTTTGTCTCATTTCACTCTTCCCCCTTTTGGTCAAGAAGTTTTTCTCAATCCCTTGATGCTGAGTCTCAGCTCATTCTAGGGTTTTTCTCAATCCCTTGACAGCATCCTTTCTTGATAAAAACATTTTGAAAAATAGGGATGAAGGAAAATTTCTCAAGACGATAAAGATCATATATGAAAACCACACTGCTAACATTGCACTTAACGGTGAAAGACTGAAGACTTCCCCCTAAGATCTGGAACAAGACAAGGATGCCCACTGTCATCACTGTTATTCAACATTCTGCTAGAAGTTCCAGTTAGAGCAGTTAGGCAAGAAAAAGAAATAAAAGGCATCTGAATTGGGAAATAAGAAGTAAGACTTTCACTATTAACAGATGGCATGATTGTATGTACAGAAAGTCCCAAAAAACTACAACAAAGCTACTAGAGCTAATAAACAAGTTTAGCAAAGTAGAAGGTACAAGATCAACATGCAAAAAATCAGTATGACTTCTATACATTAAAAAATGAGGAATCAAAGGACTTGGTCAAGAAAGTAAAAAGTAACCTACTCAATGGGAGAAAATATTTGGAAACCACATATCCAGAATATATAAAGAATATACAAAGCATATATACAACTCAATATTATAAAGACAAACAACCTAATTTTAACTGGGGAAAATACTTGACTAGACATTTCTCCAAAGAGGATATAGAAATGGTTAAAAAGCACATGAAAAGATGTCTAACAATTGCTACTGGGGAAATGCAAATCAAAACCATGAGATATCATTTCACACCTGCTAGAATGGCCACTATTAAAAAAAAAACAGAAAATTCAAGTGTTGGAGAGGATATGGAGAAACAGGAACACTCATTCATAGTTTATGGGAATGTAAACTGGTGTAGCTGTTATGGAAGACAGTCTGGTGGTCCTGTAGGAAGCTAAGTGCAGAATTGCCATTATGGCCTGACAATCCTGCTACTAGGTATATACTCAAGAGAAGTAAAAGCAGAGACTCGAGCATATATTTGCACACTAATGCTCGTAGTTGCATTATTCACAGTAGCTAAAAGATGGAAGCAACCCAAGTGTCCATCAACTGATGAATGGATAAACAAAATATTATATATACATATGATGGAATATTATTCAGCTGTAAAAAGTAATGAAGTGCTGATGCATGCATCAACATGGATGAACACTGAGGACATTAAGTTGAGTGAAATAAGCCAGACACAAAAAGACAAATATTATATGATTTCACCATTACAAACTAATTATAATAAGTAAGCTCAGAGTTAGAATCTAGAATATAAGTTACCAGGCCATAGATTAGAGTCAGAGAATGGAGAATTGATGCTTCACTTGTACAGACTTTCTATTTAGGTGTATGGTAAAGGTTTGAAAATGGATATGGTGATAGTAGCACACTGTTGTGAGCGTAAACAACAGCACTGAACTATATAGGTAAATGTGGTTAAAAAAAGAAACTTTAAGATGTATATATTACTATAATAAAAATTAAGAGCTAGAACTGTACAACACAATGAACTCGATTATAGATAATGGACTATAGTTAATAGCACAGGTATAAGAATGTTCTTCCATGGGTTATAACAAATATATGACAAGGTAGTAATAATAGAATGGTATATGGAAATGATACACCGAATGTAAATAATTAGCAATAGATAGAACTATTTTAATACTCTTCTATCAAGTGTAACAAAGGTAACTGCTGTTAAAAAATACAACTTTAAAAAAACTATCATCAATAGTAACAAATGCTCCACACCAAGCAAAGTGTTGGTGGTAGTGTGGTGCACTTAATCCTGTGTTTTATGTATGATTGGTTGGTAAACTCTCAAAAAAAACTGGATTAGGTTTATGCTTACACTTAGGGTATCTCCATGACCATACCCAATCTACCATGCCTGGCATATAGCAGATTGTTAGTTAGTGTATGTAGAATAAATATATAAATGATACAATAATAAAAAATGATACTTAAATAAAATCTGAAAAAAATTACACATGCCATGTGTATGTCTTACAGACAGTCTGACTGTTATATGCAGGAAACTAGCTTCAAATTGGAAAACTGCATGTATTTTTGGTATAGTAAAACAAAGAATGTTATTTGCTTTAGTGAGTATAATATAGCAAAGCAAATAAAAGAATGTTACTTTTAACAAACAAATCAGAAAATGCTATAAAATGCATAAGAGAAGCTTTTGGGATTTTAGATGAGATTAGAGGGTTCCTTTCAAGCACACAAGCTGGAAATGTGTTAAAAACGTGATTTTGTAGTAGTAAAGATAAATGTCCTTTTAGAAACTTAGATTCCTCACTGTAGGAGATGTGGAATATGCCTCAGTACATTTACATGTATCTATAAAAAGGTAATGCACCCCTTGTCCTGGTGGCAGATTGGGAAATGCCTACTCCATGGCAGGGCAGGGGAGGGTACCACCTCCTGCAGGATCTTCTCTCATGTTTTAGCAAAGGGCATGTGGGATTCTCAGAGCCACAGTGGGAATTGTTTTGATGTCATTTGTTCCTTACAAGTCACTGCTCTTGGTCCATCCACTGTAGGAATCTCTTATCATTGCAGCATCTTTCCTGGCTTCAATGCAAAGTGCTTGTCTCAATAATATGCAATGATTTTCAACTTACATAGCAATAAAGGATTTGGTGGCAAATGGCACGTTTGTCTATGAAATGTATTGATGGGTTGTTAAAGTGTTAATATACCAGATGGATGGATGGTGTAGAGAGAAAGCAACGCTGAGTAACAAAGAAACCCAATGAGGCTGTAGGCCTGGTAATCACTACCAAACTCACCTCACTACGGTGCAGAGCTACAATTCCTATCTGCATTCCCCGAATCCCCAAAGCTCTCAAATCTGAAGTTCTGTTTTTCCACAATCTATTTGGGTGGCAAACATTGACCTGCGTTGATGTAAGGTTGATAATGGACTCTATTTCTTCTACTTAGTGTGAATATCCAGATATTTCAGTAAGAAATGTGAATGTGTTTGATATTGGGGGTGGAGGCTGAGCAGATAATGTACCTCCTTAAAATTTGAAAACTGAATTCTGAAACACACCTGGCTTTGAGAGTTTCAGATGAGAAGTTATGGACCTGCATTAGAAAAAAAATCCCTTCATTCACTGATTTGAGCTGAATGATTTCTTGTACTGCTTTTTTGTCCCAAACCAGGTCTTATCTCCTGTGATCCATGGTTGGCTGATGAGTTCCTTGACCCAAGAGTGATACTTACTTCTCGATTGTTCAATTTCTTGGTCACTGTTCTATTTGTCACTGATGCTGGTTGCTGAACAAGACCTGTTCTTCACTTTGTATGCTCTAAGTCTCCTTCATTTTCCTTTAGAATGGTGTCTCCTTTCCCTCTAATTCTTATGTGAACAACAGCAAAAAAAGATTAAAGGGATATACATGAGGCTTGACCTTTGGGTAAATATTATCCCTTTTGTTCAAAATGTTTTTAATACCGTTCTTCCCTAAGTTATCTTAGCAGAAAGTAACTTAGATCCAATAATTTTGGATTCTGTATCCTACCTTCTGGATGTCCACTTTTAAGTGAGTGGTATTTTCACTTTTGCAGACATACCCCAAAGCCTTGTAAGGTAGGTGTTTCTAAGCCCCTTTGTAGATCTGACAAATAAGACCCATGGATACTGAGAAACTTGTCTAGGCCTCTGCTGCTCAAAGTGTGCACTGGAGGCCAGCAGCATCACCTGGAACACTGTTATAAATGCAGAATCTCAGGCCCTACCCCAAACCTACAGAATCAAAATCTGCATTTTAACAATATCTCTCCAGGATTCATGTATGCACAGTAGAGTGTGAGAAGGATCATACAGCTCTTAAGTGAGAAATCCAGTCCTCTTCAACATAGATATTATTGAACAAATCAAAGGTGTAGGGTATTATGAAAACCAGTTAAATTGAAATTTTGACAAACATCATAAGAGAAAATAAGATTTACAAAAATATTCAGAGTTAAGAATTATTCTAAAGTATGATTTACATAGAAAATTACTAATTGTATCAATGAACCCTATTATAGCTTAAACCATCAACTAATGGGGCATTCTGGATAAATGACTGGATACGAATAGGATGGATGAAAAGGATGCAACTTTACTTGCACTCAGGGTGCAGCTGGTGGCCCCTTGTTTTAGGTTCCTGGCTAATAAGGCCAAAACTCAGACTCCATTCTATTTGCCATGGGCATGGTGAGAAAGCTAAGAACGAAGCACTTAAGCCCAGAAAAATACTTCTTTGACCAGACTAAATGGAGGTAGAAACTGATTCTCAAGACTTGGGTTTTCAATCATGAGATAAGATTTTCCAATCCTTAATGCCTAGGAGCAGCACAGGAGGGAAGGTGCCGCTTGCAGTTGTCCCAGCTCTGGAAGGTTCTAGTAGTCTCTGGGCATTGTTGAAATAGCTGATCGCTATTTGACATTTCTTTCCCCCTTGCATTCTGTAGGCACCTCAGACTCTTACTCCCAGCTAGGCAATCTTCAAGCCATGGACCCAGGAACTCTGGTTTAATGTTGAACCACTGTCCCTCACCCTCTTTATGTCCCCTCTCCAACTGGTAGGTATTGTCACCCCACTGTACTTTGGTGCCCCCTCCCACCCCTGCTATCACACAGGAGAGAAGTGGGATGCAGAAAAGGTTCTGTACAAAGGCTCATCAATGCTAAGTGGTAGGGCTGGAGTCCGAACGCAGGTTGACTTGACACCAATATGTTTGAAACTCATCTCTTCAGCTACGACTCATTGACCAGACCAATCACCAATCATGAAATTCATTCTGTTATGAAAGAGTTTTATAGTAAAAAATTATTTTAATGAAGGATTTTATGATGTGTATTTGCAGCTATGTTAAAGCTTGAAGGAGTCTTGAAAGTCTCACAGGAGTAGAAAGCTGTTAGGGCTAAATTTAGACAATAGATTCCATGTGGTCTACCTGTTATCAGGTTTTATTATTATTATTATTATTATTTTCAGTTTGAATACATTTAAGTGTGGCAGGTTTTTCCAGTTTTCACCAGTCTTACCTCTTTTCGTTTTTAGTTTTATTCTTTCCCTGAGTCACAATTCATAAGTAGATGGTATTCAAAGCAATACTATTTCTATGTTCAGGATCCATCATCCACAGCCTAAACAATGAACAAGATACTCGAAAAATAGGAGGATTATTTAATGCATTACCACTAACTACCTCCTCCCTCATCATCGGAAGCCTAGCACTTACAGGAATACCATTCCTTACAGGCTTCTACTCTAAAGATACTATCATGGAAACAGCAAACACCTCCAACACAAACGCCTGAGCACTCCTAATCACCCTAATTGCCACAACCCTAACAGCCGTATACAGCACTCGGATCATCTTCTTCTCCCTGCTAAACCAACCCCGATTTCAAACAACCATCTCCATTAACGAAAACAATCCATGTTTGCTTAACCCAATTAAACGCCTAGCAGTAGGAAGTATTTTTGCAGGATTTCTAATTACAAACAACATCCCACCTATATCAATACAACAAATAACCATGCCCTCATACATTAAACTTACAGCGCTAGCAGTGTCAATCACTGGATTCATCCTAGCAATAGAACTAAACAACACAACCCACAACCTACAGTACAATTACCCATCTCAACATCACTCCTTCTCTACCATGCTAGGATATTTTCCCAACATCATCCACCGCCTATACCCACACTCAATCCTCAAAACAAGCCAAAATCTAGCAACCTCCACACTCGACCTAATCTGGCTGGAAAAAATTGCCCCAAAAAGCCTCTCCAAAATAAACATCTCAGCATCATTAACAATATCCAACCAAAAAGGACTAATTAAACTATACTTCCTATCATTTATGCTATCCATATTGTTTATGAGACATGTTCACCCTTAGAACTCCATACACAATGAAGTTCCTAAAAGCAAAACAAAACTAGCATAAAGGACTAAAGAATTGCCCATATAACACTATAAGCAATTATTTTTTAAATTTTTTTTGGTGGGGGGCATTTATATTTTTTCATTTACTGTTTTTCAATCTTCATCCATTTTAAATGTAATCATCTAGCCGACATGTAGCTTAAGAGTAACTTGGTAAGTTGACATCTTTTAGTACTGACATTCAGCTTATATAGTTTTTAGTGGTGATCAACTATTTCCAGCTATACAACAGTTAATATCATTCCGTTTTTTTTTTTTTACTCTCAAGATGAGGCAGTGCGCTTTGTCTCAGTTCAATTATGTGAGTTTTGCTCTATATCATTCAAAATATACCTGGTTATGCTGAGTAACAAACAAGTTCTAAAGACTCAATGGCTTAAAACAACTAAGTAAACCTTCCTTGCTCAAGTTACCCATCCACCACAGTTTGACAAAGGTGTTCTCCTTTTAGGAGACCCAGGCTGATTGAGCCTCACCACTGTATGGGAACAAAAGACATGAGTCTTACACTGGCAGTGAAATGCACAATTCATCCCTCTGTTCACAGCTCACTGGTTGGCCAGCACTTAGCACGTGGTCTCACCTACCCACAAGGAAGCCAAGAGTTTCATTCCTACCACCTCTCTGGGAGGCAGAGGCCTTTGCCTCTTTTCCACCTCTTTCTTTTATCATTTTACATGGCTTCCTTAAATTCACTGACCTTTCTTTTTGCCTCGACCTCAAAATAATTCCTAGAACATTTTGGCACTGGTAAACAAAATTCAGAGATGAAAGAAATTTAACCAGAGAACACTGATAGCCTACATTTTCTGTTAGATTAAGGGTATTAAGGATCTGCCATGACATAATAAAATCCACTATTACAATACATTTTCTCGCCCTCATTTTGCAGAAACAGTTGTCTTATTTTATTATTTGCATTTAAATAAAGTCAATGTGTTATAATTCTTTGGGGATGGTGATTACTTTGCAATAATACATCTGAGAGTTTCTAATACCAACCTTTGTAAGCAGAAATTAAAAAGATCTACCCATTTACCAAAAAAGAAAAGCACCATTTAAAAATCGGAACATTATGTTCCACTTTATTTTATATAACTGGATTAATTATATTTATTTCACAACACGTTTCTCTGGACTCAGTACTCATATAGCATTGGAACTTCAGATTCTCCTCTAGGATTTTCTTTTCTATTTTTCTTTTCTTTGAATAATGACTCCTCCTAACATGAATCGAAACGTAGCAGATGCAATAAGAAGTTATACTGCAAAGGAGAAAAAAGACTTATCTTTATATCTTTGACTGCAACTCCCAATTTCCTATTTCTTTCCTTTCCCCCAACCGTATCATTTTATTAATGAAAAAAATATATTATGAACCAAAAAAGTGTAATTCATACTCCACCCTATTATTAGCAACTCTGGAACAAAGCACACCTATAATTTATTACGGTTACTCAGTTATTTTAAAAGGCTAGAAGCCGTATTCTCCTCCCGTGCCATCCAAAGCCAGCCTGCTTTTAGTCAGATGCTGGACGGATAACAGGCACTATAGAACATTTTAAACTCTTGATGTCAACATGATAAGCCTGCAAAATTATACAGACACGAATAATGTTGTTTCATCTGAGCAATTGACAGAAACCGGTGGTGCAGAAATTCAGCAGAGCCCTCTGGTAATACCCATGGAGCCAGAGAAGGAACCAGCAAGTGTTCTCCACTTCCCCGAGAGCTGTGGTTTCCGAGCTTGCCAGGCCGCAGGAGCTCACCAGAGTCCGTGAAGTCATTATATAAAGCTCACCAAAGGAACTCAGGGGGAGCTCTGGGCTTTAAGGACATACACAGCTGTGATGTCACACGCACAAAGACAATTAAAAAAATGTGGCTAGTGTGATGTCAACTACACCTTGGTCCTTTTGTCTTTTTTTCCCTTCCTCCTATAATTTTGTATCCTTGTGCGAATCGCCTCATTAGGGAAAGAGACTGAAAATTGGGGTCAGGGTATTTAAACCTGACCTGTGCAGAGGCCAGCCCAGGCCGGGGGCCCACCGAGGTTTCACTTCAGAGCCCCGGACCACCCCTGAGGTGACACCAATTCAAGCCTCATTTTATAAAGGCCTTATTAATTATTGTCCTTATAAGAAGGAGAAGCAGACTTATAAAGAAATGTGTCATTCTTGGAGTAGGAGTGGGCAGACAAAAAAAGGAAGAGAGAGGGAGAGGGAGAGGGAGAGAGAAAGAAACAGAAGATCAAAAGGGAGCTTTTTTTTCCCTCTTGCTTTTCATGCCTCCAAACCTCAAAGGAGGTCGAGGAACAATCAGGCTTAGGGGTCTCGTGTGCTTTCTGGCAATTAGACTCAGCTGATGGGCTGAAAGGGATTGAATGGCAGGGTTCAAGGCCCTTCTCCCGGGCTGCAGACAACAGGCTTTTCCAAAGCAGCCGAGCAGCAGACACCATCGAAATCATTTCAAATGGAGACTTACAGCGAGGATTCATTAATTCACTGGCCTAAACAATTACGGGAACATATAATGTCTCTATAAACACTTTGATAAAGACTGTCATCTTAGACCTTCATTTTCCCTATTTTATTAGGGATTTTTAATGTCACGTTGGATAGGCATCTTTTATTTCTCCAATCACTAAATTATAAACCCTTTTACTGGAAATCATCCATTCCCCCAAATAACTGAATATTTAATTTTTTTACATTAGGAGGCAAAATCCAAAAGAAAAAAATATATATGCATCTTCCACCCTCAAATCTATAAAGCTTAAGTTGTCATCTGGCTTAAGCACAGCAAACTAGCTCTCCGGTTTGATAATTCTTTCACAGCCTCTTTGTAGTTCACAATTTCTCCTTATTTATTTAATTTTTAATGGATCAATTGAGAAAATAAAATGTACAGCCAATTTAGTTAATGCTGGCACATCAGAGGGGAGGAAATGCAAGGGCGCCGGGGTAATGATTTCTACATTTGGGGCGGTCACCATTAAAAATAATAATAATAATAAAGAGAGGCCTAAGAGCCGTTTGGTTTTGAAAGACAGCTGGACATTTAGAAACCGAAAGAAAATCAAAACGCTGGACTCCAGAGCCTGCTGCAGGAATGAAGAATGCTGCATTTCAAGTGCTCTGCTACCTAAGTGGACGGGGATCAAAATGATCCCCATCGGTTTGGTCGGGACCCAAATGAGCTAATAATTTGCAAGAGAGCTCTATTACCCAGGCTTTAAAAAGCTGGGGCCTGTTTTTTAAAAAAAAAAAAACGTGCAGAGCGGTTCCGCGAACCCAGTTCCGCTTTTCAGTTCCCGTTTTCTTTTTCTCCATGGGTTTTTCACCTGTAATACCTGTGAGGCTTTGATTTTAGGTTGAGCTGACCTCTCGCACAGCACCCGCGAGCAGAAGGAGCTGCTCCTCTTTGCTCCCCCGCACGGAGAGAATGTTTGTGTGTGTGTGTGATCGCATTGGTCTGCGCAGCAGGGCGAGGGTTAACTACTTACACACTGTCGACTCCTTTCAAGCGGGGTCTAAGAACTGCTGCTTCTAGGCAACGACATCAAGCACTTGAGGGCTCTGGTGATTATTGATGACAAAATAATACAAAGAAATATGGCCGCTCGCACAGCCTGCTTCGCCTGCGTACCGTGGGGCACTTGTTGCACAATAGGCCGTTACTTTGTTTGACATATTTGGAAACTCAGGTAACTGGCTCTTTTGTATTTTCCAGAAGGCGCCCGGGCTGACCCGGAAACAGGACCCAACGTCCTCGGCTTGTCCAGGCCACCTGGGCAACAGTGGTCTCCGTGCGTCCTGACGCAGGAAACATAGGAGCGCGCTTTTTGTCTTCTCAACTGCTGGGGGACACTTAGCGCCGGAGAATGGAGGACAGGCAGAGATAGTTGCACAAATCGGCACGGATTTAGACTTCTAAGAGAACCTCTTGCTGGCACACAGTGTTCTCAGAGTCTAGAAACTCTCCTGCACAGCACCCAGAGGGAGAGGTACTGGAGAAATCTCCGCAGACTCGGATTTGCCATGTACACTTGGAACCGTCCCTCGGATTAATTCCTTCATCCATCCACTCATTCAAAAGCCATGCTTGAAAAACTGTTGTTCTCTATACCCTGTACTAGTTTCAGGGAATATGGAACTGAATGCAAAGCCCAGTTTTATAATTAAGGAAAAAAAGCTAAACTAAATGAAGAATATAAATGTTTTCCTGTCTCTTGCCCAGGCTCAGCACAGACATACCCTGCCAACACAGGCTATATCTGAGGTCAGCAAAAAATGACATTTGGTGTCTAGGCTAGGCAGATGAACACACATCCTGCTTGCTAATTCAGTATTAGACTCAGTTATAATTATATTTAGATATGTGGGTAGGGCTTGCAGAGACTGCAATACCGAATGAAGTAAAGAGATTTCAATGTCTCACTCTAAATTTATTCGAATTTCTTACTCTGAATATTCGCTGCTGCTTCAATTTATTAGAATCATGCAGTCGTTCCATGTAAATTTTAAAAGAAACGAGGCACAACCCTGTAATTGAGATATAGAAGTATTTTCTCTCAAAGAAGGATGCAGATTACATTTTACTTCTAGAAACAATACTTCAACTGGCTTATATTTATCTCCGTTAATTTCTTCCAAATTCAGATTTAACTCACAGATACTCTTCCTTTTGGTTAGTGCCAATTAAATGTTGAGTTGCTTTAGGGCAGGCTCTTCATTTCCTCTTGTCCTAGGCCCTTCTTCCTCTGAGAGCACAGCTCGTGACGCCTGGTGGCTGTCTCTCTGTGACAGGAACGTTCCTTCCTGGCATCTGAAATAGTCACCCTTGGTATCAGGGAGCACATTTTACCAAAAGAGACACTGGCCGAGAGAGCTGAATTAGCTTTCTCATTCCTGTCTCCTGAGAGGTTTTGTGGTTTGTGGTGTTTTGCACAAATGTACAGATTTTGAAATTAAAGAGTTTATTATTTTTTTTAATACCAAGCTGAGAATTTAATCCTGAGAATTTAAAATGTATTGTCTTTGCAGCAGGTTTCAATTCCTTATTCACTTCTTATCATTTTGATTTATTGTGTTTTCATAGAATTTTTTTTTTCTAATGGAAACTGATTTCGAATACAAGAGGGCATGATATGACTGAAGTGAGATTGGGGTATGAGTTGGGATGGGGAGGGGTTTCAAGGCCAGTCCACTTCAGTCTCGCTGCCTCCTCAAGATACCCCTGGACTCTTTTGAAGGAACCCTGGACTGAATCTAGTTTGAAATGTTGATGAATTGAGTTTATTGCCAGTCAATCCACTCTTCTTTGGGTGCCTCACAATCACCTTCTCTTTGAGATGCAGGACAGAGCATTACATGTACTGGAAACACCCATTTCCTTTTTCGTACACATGAGCCACGTTTTATTTTGCATGAGCCTCCAAAATCCAAAATCACTTCTACCTTCCAAAAATGTTCTCTGCTTTTTGTCTCTAGAGATCAACCACTCATATTTCTGTCCCACCCAAATCCGTGGATTCTACCCATCCTCTTTCCCAGTTCATTTCTTGTTTCCATCATGGTAAACAATCCCCATTCCCCTGTGCAGCCAGCCACTTAACCCCCAAAGTGCCAAAGCAGACTCCTTATAACCTTTTTCAGTAACTAATGGCCATATTTGCCTTGGGCTGGAACTATTGCTCAAAGTGTATGGTGCTTTCTGGACATTTCTTGTCTTCAAAAGAAACTTCTTAGACACCATTCAGAACACGGCATTAATTCAATAAGCATTCATTGTGCTCTTCTCCTGGGACCATCAGAGACAGAAGTGTCACCCTGCCTTCAGGACACTTGCAGATTGATAAGGGTTAAGATGTGTGCATTCATGCACAGCAGAGGGGATGCTGGGAGAATCAAGGTGTGGACTGAATGACATCCACCTGTCAGGCATTTCCAATTCATCATTTAATGAGTTGACATGGCAAGCCAGTGACATTTATCTTTTACCTTCAATTCTTATCACTTGATGAAACTGAGCTTTGGAGAAGTTCATTGAATCTGTTCTGATTTCAAAGCCCAGGTTTGTCTGTCTCTAAGAGGAGCCTACGAGCCACTCAACAAGGGCACGTCGAGGTCCACCATATACCCCAGGACACGCTGCATCTTCACAAAACAGAGACTTCCCCAACTAGGTGCTGCCCGTGGTTTTGCTCCTACATCTCATTGTTCATAGGATCGACTCCAGAAAATACCCACATGGCAACAACCAGAAGGCCAGATTGTGGTTTCAGTTGAAATGAAATGAAACCCATGACACAATTTCTTCTTTCACACAAAAACTGCTCTGAGGTCATAAGGGGAACCATTGTGTTTGCAGCCCACACGTGTAGGAAGAACTGACCCTTTGCTTTTCAATTAACTGGCCTCTTATGCTGGACAAGCTGTTTAAGCCTCTCCAGTCCACAGCGTGCAAAATGAATGTGAAAATACTTAGTGCAGTCTTAGATTCTAACAACTTATTTATAATCTAAAGGTACAAAAGTAATAAATGAAGGCTAATCGAACAGTCTCCTGTGGAT
Organism: Tamandua tetradactyla; assembly: GCF_023851605.1. Lineage (NCBI taxonomy): Eukaryota > Metazoa > Chordata > Mammalia > Pilosa > Myrmecophagidae > Tamandua > Tamandua tetradactyla. Next base: position 87,286,754 of record NC_135338.1, on the reverse strand, counting down.
ATCATGAGTGTTTCAGAAAGAGTTGAGAGAATTCTAGTCTTGTGAGAAGTGTGCTAGGCCTTTTGTGGAAGATTTATATATATATATATATATATATATATATATGGATGACATTCAGCATTACGTGAGAATAGTGGTAGGCGTTGGCAGGGAGAGAGTTAACCAAATGTGCACCGGAGCCGATCCAGAATTTTCAGCTAAGAGGGTGTTTACTGTGCTTTGAATCCCAATTAAAAATAAAACCCCTAGCTGGGCGAGCCTGCCCCGTCCTTAGGATAAACAAGATTTGATTCACTGCAATTGCCCTGTACAAACTGTATTGTAGAGTAATACAGTATATATGCCTCCTCTGGGGAGGCACAAAGGAGGCGGTTTAATTATCATCTTACCAGAAGGATGAAGCATAGTTAACACCTTTCTGGGTGGGCTGAAATGAATGACCCCTCTCCCCCACTATTGCCTACCTCCAAGTCCCTTTACAAATGACTATACAACATAGTAGTTGGAATTCAGATCACAAGAGAGGGCATTTAGCCAAAGCATTTGTCTACAGGGTTTGATCTCTTTTTAATTTTATTCAGATTTGCAACTGGGTTATTAAGTGAGATGACTCGATCCTGTCTGAAGTAGAACAGAGCCTTACCCACTCAAATCTGAACATCTGAAGTGAACATTAATTTTTGAGATTGGACGTAATGCTTTTTCCCAAATATTTGTGCCGACTGTTTTTGTGTAGCCACCCTGCACCCTCCATTCTGCAGGACTATGCCTACACAGCCTGCTGCCACTTCAGGCAGAGAGAGTGGGCTCTGGGGACAAAAATGGCTGGACAAAAATGGAAGTCTATTGAAGAAGCTTTAAAATTCACAGATGGTCCAATGGCCGGGGAATTCTGCTTCCTCCTTGGGGCATAAGAGAGAACTATGCTATATCTAATAAGGATATTTGAATTTAGCTTAGAATCTCCTTCATTAAATATATATATATATGTACGTGTATGTATTACATATATATAAAACATTTAATGACATTGTCTCCTTTAAATTATGCTTCTGTGGTTCACAAAGTAATGCAAGAGTAGGTGACATCATAAGTGTTATGTGATGTCATTAGGGTCGTTGATAATCCACCCTGCAGTGTTGAAATAGGGGCACAGTTAGCCCCATTTTCCCTTTGAGGAAGGTGACCTTCCAAGCCGAAGTGATTAATTCAAAGCTAAGGAGGATTGGAGTCAAGATGCAAGCATTTTTTTTCCTGATTCTAAATTCAGTTGTATTCAATGATACTTCTCTGCCTTTTCTGGAAATAAAGTCGTGGTAACAAGGAGTTTGCCTGTTTCTCTTCGTTTTCTTTCTGTTGAGTGTCATTACTGACAGTGGTTAGGTCTGGGTTCAAATACCACTCTTTACTCTGGTTCCTACCTGGATAGAGGTATTTACCCTCTTTAAATCTTGGTTTCCACACGTAGGAATGGGGGTAATAGTAGCATTTTAATAGGATTTTTGAGGACACAGTAATCCAGGAAAAATACTTAGAATATAGTAAGCTCTTAACAAATAGCATATTCAACTTCTTTATGAGTTTATATGGTTACTTTGCCTTTCAGAAGTTTCATTCTGTGTAAGTCTCCAGAAAGTGTACATATATATGCCATTCTCAAAAATTAATTTTCGCTTATGTGATTATTTTATAGCATAACCTAGAAAATATGTCTTTTAAAAAAAGCTCTCTTATTTTTATATTCTGTAACATTTGCTCAAAGTTCCCTTCAATTATTTAACATATATTTGATGAGCACATACTCTGTGGTAGGCATTGAGTTAAGTGCTTGGGACTCAGTAGAGAACACGAGCATGAAAATCCGAATTGGTTGTGGGTGTGGTCCTTCCGGGTGCACAATACCCCTCTGTGTGTGGACCAGTGAAACCTAGGTCACAAGTTATTTGCTTCCAATACACAATGGAGGGAGAAGTATAGGGTAAAATTCCCATTCCCATAGGGACAAATTGGAAGGAAAACGGGGTCAGGGTCCCAAACAATTCTGAAAGCCTGCAGAGCATACTCCATAATATTTCAAGTTCTGAGGGTCATCTATACAACGATTTTTTTTCCTCTGGGCTTGGTGAAGCAGCTCTATCCTTTTCCATGCTCTCCCTAAATACCAGATTGAAGTCTTCACAATTTTGGAACATTGGGATGATGGCTGCAATCTCCACATTCCCTGGGGAATAGGCTTCAACATCTGAGAACACGGGGTGGCAGCAATCTTCCTGAACAACAGGACGGAAGGTCTACACCCTACAAGCTCCGAAGCAGACTCACCATTTCCACACACATCTCTGGGACCCCTTCTCTTGGCTCAAGATATTGTTTTCTGTTCAAACATCAACTTCCATGTTTCTGCCCTTGAAGTGATTGTTTCCTTCAATCTGTCTCTTTCCTGTCTCTTTTAGTCCACACTGGCAGTAGTTCCATTAACACAGATCTTACCAAAAAAAAACTTGTTGGTTTTTCATGTAGCACAAAGGAGTCTAAACCGTCAAGCAAAAGAACTTTCCACAGTCTTTTCTGGATAACAGCATCTCCAGTGTGCTCAAGTGGCTGACTGGTTCTATGTTAGGTTAAATCCTCACATGGGGGCACTATTCTCTGAGAACTCACTTTTCAGAAACTCAGGATTTTCCAAACCATCAATTTCTGGTTTCTTTGTGCCCAGGAGTTCTCAGCTTATGCCTTTTTTCTCACATTTTATTATAAACTGCAAGGAGAAATTAGGCTGCACTTTCCATATTTAGCTTCAAAATCTCCTCAGCTAAATATCCAACTTCATCACTCTCAAATTCTGCCTTCTATCTGATATCAGAACTAAATTTTACCATGTTTTCTGCCACTTTAAAACATGCGTCATCTTTCTCCCAGATTCCAATAACACACTCATCATTTCCATCTAAGGCCTCATTGGAAGTACCTTTAATATTCATATTTCTACAACAGTCTTTTCAAAGAAATCTAGGACTTTTCTATCAAGCACATCACAATTCTTCCATCCTCTGCCCATTCCCCAATATAAAGCTGTTTCCACATTTTTGGTAATTGCAATTGCAGTGCTTTATTCCTGGTACCAAAACATATTTTAGTTTCCTAGGCTGCTGAAAGCAGATACCATGAAATGCGTTGGCTTAAACAATGAGAAAATGTCCCAATCGAGGTATCATCAAGGTGATGCTTTCTTCCTGAAGACCAGCTGCCAGTGATCCTTGGCTCCTCTGCCACATGGCAAGGCTCATGGCGGCACCTGCTGGTCTCTCCCTTCTCTTCTGGGTTTCATTGCTTTCAGCTTCTTGCTTCTGTGGTTTTCTGTCTCTCTCTGTCTGAATTTCACTGCCTTACAAACAACTTCATTAAAGGGATTAAGATCCTTCCTGAATAAGGTGAGTCACACCTTAGCTGAAATAGCCTCCTCAAAAGCTTCAACCTACAATGGGTTCACACCCACAGGAATGGACTAACTTTAAGAACATGTTTTTCTGGAATAAGTAGTTTCAACCAGCACAGCACTCTTTTCTGCCCTCACAGTTCTTGATCCATTTCTACCTGACTTGTTCTGGCAAAGGAAACACTTTTAAATTTTCCTCGACTTCTCACTCACAACCAACAATGAATTATTCGGTAAATCCTGGCAGCTCATTGATAGCCATATGTCTGGATCCTGATTACATTTTATTTCCTTCTCTGACAAACTTGTCTACACTACCAAGATGTTTTACTTCAACTTCTATAGTGTCCTTACTTGTATTGCTTCTGGATTTTCTCGTTTATTTCTGCACTTGGAAGCTAAAGAAATCTGTAGAATCGTTACCTGACTCTGATTTCTGCAGTAGCCCCCTCCATTATCCTTAGAACTGTCCATCAAACAGCCCTGCTTTCTTTCCTCCACAGCTCATGCACTGATTACTGCTGTAATCTTTTATGTAAATATTCCTTTCCTTGATTATTTTATCTCCCACCCCATTAGAATGTGAGTTCACAAGAGAGGTATTTACTGCTTTGTTTTTAGTGCCTAATGCAGTTTCTGGCATATAGTAAAAGCTCATTAAACAAGTTTTGAATAAATAAATGCTGCTATTAATATTAGGATAAGAAATAAGGGAGGGCATGTCTGCTAATAGGACACATGAATGATTCTAACTGTAAATAATGGGACTTTAGGAGAACTGTGATAAGGTCATAAATTTCTGGTAGCAGATAAGAGCTGAGGACATAGACACAAAATGTGGTGCAGATGCAAATTTTTCACTTGGACTCTGTTGAAAAATAGCAGATTTGGGTATTTTATAGCATGAATTCTATTGACAGGTTTTATTATATAAATATTGAGCATGGGTGATCTAAAGTAAATACGATCAGCCCACTGATTCTCTATTAGTATTTGAAGTCAGCTTTAAGTTCTTATCATTTCAGACTTAGACTTTGCTAATGAATTCAATTTCACTCCAAGCATTCCCTAAACTGCACATTATTGTCTGACTGGACAAAGCAAATTCATCCTTTCCAAAACTGTAAACATTAGTATAGAATGGGTTTGTGGAGAAACAAAATCATTAAATACTCTGCAGAAAGCAAAATTAGTCATGTCAGGAAAATTTTTATCCAAATAAATACATAAATTGCTTACAGAGTCACAGAGAGGCAGATTGTCATTTGAGCTGATGTATGGTAAAAAAAAAAAAATGCTTTCTGCAACCAAAAGCTCCATGAAAGAGTTGGGTTTTCAGGACAGGAGGGAAGGAAGAACATAATGAATGGGTTGGGAGAGATTATTCTACAGGTGAAGAGAAACCTGGGAAACAGGGCAGAGAAGGGAAACAGGAAAGATACTCAAGGGACTTAAGAAAGTCGATCTGAAGCAGAAAGGAGATGAGAGAAACTGGCAAGTGTTTATTGAATTTCTCCAAGTCTGTAATGCCCTCCTGAGCTGTGTGTGGAGCATTACCCTCTCATGCCATCACAATAAATTATTCATTCACAGTTCTGCATAGGTAGGAAAAAATGGTACCATTTAGACTTCGAACAGGTACTTCCCCGTTTCTTCGAGGGAAATGAGCACTTTTCACCTCTGCAAATGCCTTCCAATTGCAAGTAGGGCAGTAAGCAAATTTCTATACCTGTCTGGCAAACAGCACATGTTCCTTTCTTTGAATTCAGGGACTATCACTTCTGGGTTTCCTCTGTGAAAAACAGTTCTCATTACGACATGGGAAGCCAGACTTCTGGGGGACCGCCTGCAGAACTCTGGAATCTTCTTAGCCCTGGAGAAGGGGAGAGAATGCCAGCCACCCTCAGAACGCCTCCCTGGCTGATGTGCATTTGTATCTGGAAACTGGCCAATCCCAGAATACCACAGCGAATCCATGCCTTCTCCTGATTGCCATAAATTCTGCAGCATTTCAAATGGCAAAACGATATTTTAAAATCTGTCAACTAATGACTAAAAGGAGGGATATTGTGAAATATCCTCATAGCTGCAAAATAGATGTCTTAGTGTGTCTTAAATAATAATGTTGATAAATACGTTGTATATTTCAAAAGTATTGTATAAATACAAATGAATGAAAACATTTGCTTGCATACTTGAATATATGTACGTCACTTTGAAAGATTAACCATCTAAATTCTCTAAAATATGTTATTTTAGAAAATAATTAATAATTCAACTTTTGGTAAATTAGCCTTTTTGTGACAGCACTTTAGATATGTAATTCATGTACTCTACAGAGTATTTAAAATGAAATTAGAAATTCAGTTATAAAGCCCCTTAATTACTTAAGAACATATAGAAAAACACAGAAATATTCTATTTTTAATAACATTTTCTAGTTGCATTTAAAAAAATAATTTGTGTTATTGTTATTTATCTTTTGTGATTAATGAATATATTACCTCTAATTCATTATTAAAATTCAGTTAGCCCAAAAATGATTGGTTGAGGCAGAGTAATATATCTGTAATGTATGGTTGCGATATAATAGGTCACTTTCTCCTCACATTATTTTATATTTCTAGACCTACTGTAATAGCCCAAATGATTCCATTATACAGGTATTTTTTCATAATAATATTAAATTACCTTTACCTCTTCCATAAATTGTACATAGTGATTTGCACTGCATATCCATCTTCTTTTCTTCTGTTAGTTGAAATGAGAATTTTCCACGTGATTTTTTAACCCCAGCTTTTCCAACCATACCCATCCTACATTTGAAAAAAAAATAAAATAATGGGCGGGATCTTTTTTTAAAGATACTCTTATTCAACCAACTCACAAGATGGAACGAAAGGGGTTCCTCTAAATAACATTTTGAATTAATTTTTTCCCTTTAATATTTAAGTTGCTTTGGGTTGTTACATTAAAACAGCATATCATAAAACTTTTGGGCAATAAACCTTTAGAATTCAGACTTCATAAATCCACATTCTTTCCCCTAATGTGAACAGAGATTGAATGAAGATTAAACTTTATGCTACCCATTCCGGAGGATGAACGTTTACTTAAAAAGGTTATAAGAACTTTTACATTTTAATTCCTCCTAGTCTATTACAGCATTGATGCTTTTGAAGAATAGAATATTTCACCTTTTGGGTTTGTCTGATTTTCCTCATGGTTAGATTTGGGTTATGCATTCCAGTTCAGAATATTATTTTATAATGTTACTTACATATTATCAGATACATTATTATATATGAGATGATGTGTTCCCATCCTATGAGATCTGAATACAGATGATTCCTGTCAGTCCCTCTATGATTATGTCAACTTTGATCACCCAATGAAGGTGCGGCCTGATTTCTGTACTGTATAGTCACTCTTTTTTCCCTAATTATTACTGTAGAATTTATATGGAGACCTTTTAATCACATTCTTCATCAAAATCCCTCCTCAGATTTCTTCAGTCTTTTTTGTCCCTCCTTCCTACTATCAGAAAATTCCCACTGTAGTCCTTGGCTCCTGTATTTCCTTGCAGCTGTCCTTCTCCAGGCTTTGGAACGGTCATTTGCCTGGTAACCTACACTCTCTGTAGGGTTCTCGAAAAGTTCTTCATTTGCTTCCTGTCAGTTTTTCCTTGTTGTCAGAATGGGAGCTTCCATATCTTTTATTTATTTTTTTATTTGTTTAGCTCTCTACTTGTCCAAGCTAAAATTAAGTAATTGTTTTTGACATGTCAATACCTAATCCACCTGAGCCTGCTTTGGGTAAACATGACCAATTTTAGTTTGCTTATTAATATTTGCAATCTTTTCCCTTCATTTGTGGTTCTTGTACATAAGAAAAGATAAAAAGTTTAAAATTGTCTGTGTCCCACAGCAACTGGGTAATTTCACTTTTAGCGTAGCACACCAAAGGAGGTTCTTGGAATTCCAGAACCAAAGAATGGATGAGATCCAATTATAATCATATTTGGAACAACCTAGAAAGAGTCTTCCTAAAAGTTACCATAGACCCCTCTATGGTATTTCAGGTATTCTCCTTTTTAACCACCCACCCTCTTCATCACCAGATCCATTGGCATCTCTTTGGCTATAAGCCATTAGTCAAGAGTTTGGATTAACTTTCTACACTCATCTCACTTTTGCTATTTTTCTCTCTTTAGGCTGCAACTTCGTATTCTCTGGACTGATTGCTTTCTTGTTTCTGTAACAAACTTTCTGTCAGTCTACTGCCTGCAGAGACCCTTCCTTCTTAGGACCTCTTCGATTTTCAGGAGACTGGATGCCTTGGATGGCACTTTGCCTCCTCTTTTCCTCTGTGCCCTTGTTTTGTAAGGTAAGCACTGGATGATATTGTGAATATAAGTTTCTGCTTTGTCTTGGGATGAAATCATGGTTCCATTTTAATGATTCCTTGTTAAATATTTTTCTTCCCATTAGATGTCCAAAGGAATCTTGTGAAAATGGTGGATGAAGACCTCTTGAGCTCAAGCACTTTAAATGGCTCATCTTCTTAATGAAGCACTCTAATGTTCATTTGTGCCCATGATTCCACTGGCCAAAAAGTCCTTCTGGATGAAAACTTTGAATGGAAGATCTGTGAACCTCTTATTTATATTCATTTGTATGTGGTTACTATATATGTACATGTTATATTTAGTATTATATGTTTAGGATTATATTACATAATATGTGATATAATAGTATTATATTATTAGTTCATATATAACATATTAATTATAATTAAATGATTATTTCATATATTACATTCCTCTGCCTGTTATAAACTGTGGTGATCTGCTGCTCTATTCTTACACCCAGCTATAGACCCTGAGAGCTCAGCACTAAGCTTAGGTATATAATATAACCTCCTTGTACGGGAACGGGGTCAATAATTCCAGTTATGTCCTGACTTAGGATATTTTTTTATGTTATCTCCATTGCCTGGTATGATCTCACTCATATTCTTACTCATCTTTCAGGTCCCACAGTCATTGTCGCTTCCCTCATTGCAGACTTCAGTATAATAACTTCCTATTCAGGATTTACTTCTTCTATTCTGTGTTCTTATAGCTCCCTGCATTTCTCTTTTATAATTTGCCTGTCTTATCACAATTATAATTCCTTTACATGACTAAGATTTAAGTCATACTCTGTGCTATTGTCCATGAGTATTTTGCGCACACTTTTACTCCATCATGTGTCAAAGTATATGGTGAATGTCAGCTATTCAATAAATATTATGGCATTTAACAGCATTTATGGGACAACAGCTATTCTAGGAATTTGGGATAAAAATATGATTCAGTAATGTTCCCAGATTTTAGGAACTTAAAGGCTAGTCATGTGATGCCAGAGAATGGTAATGGAAAGCTATAAGATTTGGAGTTAGAAAGGCATGAGTTTCAGGCTGCCTTCTAAGACTTTTGTCAAGTTATTTAACCCTTTATATACCCACTTCCTCATCACTGCCACATATACTACTATGCTATTTTAAATAGTCGTTGGCTAGGTCTTTTATTTCTTTTGTTATAAATCTGAACTTTCTCTGAGGTCACATTTTCCTTTGGGTGCAATTCCCAGTTTTTCACATGGTCATGGTTGCTGCATCAACCACACAATTCTCCTTTTTTCCCTAGGTGATCTCATCTATTCCTAAGTCTTCAAACACCAGGTGTAAGCTTTTTCACATTTTCTACAGTTCTGAATGCTTTAGTTGAATTTCAACCTAAATCCAGATGTGCATACACATCTTGACTTGATAATCCAATAGGCATTGACAACTTATCATGTCCAGTACTGAGCTTCAAATTTCCTTCTGTTAATGCCCTTCATCCTCCATGATCCCTTTTGCAACAGACAGCATCAACATATATCCAGTGGTTTTTAAGGAAATAATTTGGAGTCATTCTTAACTCCTCTCTTTCTCTTACAACTTACATCCAGGGTATCAGCAAATATTGTTGACTCAACTTTCAAACTATGTCCTGAGTTTGGTATTAAGGATTTCTAATACCACACCATAGTCCAAGCCATTTCCCATCTTTCATGTGGAAGACTAAAATTGACCCATAACTGATCTCCTCTGATAGTCCTCTGATAAGTCTGGATTTTAAAATCTGCTCTTCTAGACTAACTGTAGTTTCTTCTACCCATGACATCCCATTCTTGTAAAATGTCATATATCATCTATCCCATGAGCCTTGCTCATCACGGTGTTTCCACTTTTCTTGGGGCTTTTACTCTTCATATACCTATACCTGACTGTGTAACTTCTATCCATTCTGAAAAACACAGCTCAAATGCTGCCCACATCATACAAATATTTCTGTTCTCAAAGTCAAAAGCAATATGTCTCCTTGGAAATCAATGGTACATTTTTGTTTCATACTTTTTTTTTTTAAACTACTATCTTAGTTTTCCTGACCAATTGTGATGAATACCGCAATTTAAGTTGACTTAAACAATGATAATTTATTGGCTCATGGTCTTCAGATTAGAAGAAGGCCAAAATCTAGATAGGCAAGGCTTGCTTGCTTTCCAAATACTGGTGTTGACTGCTGGTGATCCTTGTAGTGCCCGTTTTCCTGTCACATAGCAATATCCCCCCTGTCTTCCTGGTTTCCACTGACTTCCTACTTCTCCTTGTGGCCTTCTCTAACCGTATCTGGATTTCTTCTTATAAAGGGCTCCAGTCATCCAGATTAAGATGCAATTTAATTCAGTTGGACCACTTATTTACTAAAAATAACATCTTTAAAAGACCCCTTTTACAATGGATTCACAACTAAAAGAATAAGGATTAAGATTAAGAACATGTCTAAATCGGGGAACAAGTCAATCTATCACAACTACTTATTAATATTTTTAAATTAGAAAAGCAAGACAAGCTTAAGTTGAAAATTGGAACAATACAGAGGGATGAAGAAATCTTTTTCTCTTCCTCCACCCTACCCTGATACTTAGAAGTTGCCACTCTTAACCATTTTATTGAAAATATTTTCACAAATTTGTCATATGCCTTTTGACTTTGCTCTTTATTAATTTTGCATTGCTGAATACTTAAATATGTAGTCAACATCACCAACCAAAGTGATCACAATGTTTTGCAAATTGAAGGTGCATAGTTATTCTGTAAAATGAAAAGGAGATCAATGATAATATAGTAGAGGTTTTAAATGGCTTCTTACAATGCAGTGTTTTAACAATAATACAGTCACATATGATATAATTCAGTATAGGAATTTAAGCATGGGTTTCAGTACATTTATTTATATGCCCTTAACAACATCCCATATCATGCCAATATGGTATTCAACTGATTTATAATGGCCATACCCATCTGCCATTTTAAGAAACCATTTAATTTTTAAAATTATATTGAGAGTGTTTGTCCTTGACCTTCTTACAGATATTACTGAAAAATCAAGCTAAAAATTCTCCAAAATCTCATAAATTACCTCACTCCTAAAGCTGACATCATCCTGCCTCTTCCTTGACAGCTAAATTAATTTTAAGAAGTGACATGGAGTCATTCTCAGCCATTCATTACCTTTAAGCTTGTAGCAAAGCCCTACATAGGCATTTACTGACTTGTCCTTTTAATCACCTCCTAATGATGAATTGGCCTGGAGTGATTCTGTGTTTTATCCTTGTCCCTTCACTGACTCTTTTTTCTCCTGTTAGCCATTGTTCCTCTTCCAGGGACCTTATTGGAATCCATAGCATCACAGCAGAATCAAAGGCACACCTGATTATTCTTTCACTGCCTAAAACCAGTCATTACTTCTTCAAACAATTCTAACTTTAAGTCCATCAGTCCCTCACCCTGTTTCACCTTCCTTCAAATTTCGTGCTTGTGGTCATGCATGTGGAAATTGTATTCAGCTGAATTTGCCCCGAAGTCATAAACCTACAATGAAATCCCTAGCCTCTCCGTTCCCTTCCCAACCATGGCCTTCTCTTGTTCATACCCTTTTCTACTCCCATGTCAAGATTTTTCCACCCTCATCCCTTTGTCTCTCCTTCATGATAGAGCTTATGTTTTAAAAATAGTTGCTCTGATATGATAAATGCAGCTCTTTCATATGTCCCCATAGATCAGAAAAAAAACACATATGTCATTTCCATAAAAGGAGAACCCAAGGAGGAGAGGGACTGCTTTTTGGTCACCTGAGTTTTCTGACTCAATCACTCAACAAATGTTTACTCAGTGGAAGACACAGTTTGGGGACTCCTCTGAATTAGTCAGTATCCAATCAGATAAACAAACACACCACATATTTCAACAGACAGAATTCAATATTGGTTACATGGGTGTTAGAGAATTAAGAGAGCATAATGGAAACGTGAAGTAACACAGAGATACTAACTGACTTTAGGGAGGTCTTACAGTCACTGAGGCTTCAATCAAACGCTGCTGTTGGGGTTAAGGGCCATTGCCAGAGCAACCACACAAGGTCAAGAAGGAAAATAGGAAGCAAGAAGTCCCCTTCTCTGCTTTTTCTGCTTCCTAGTCTTTTATTAGCGCCCTCTGATGAAAACCTCACAGGGAGTCTGCAGACAAAAGGGGAAATAAAATTTTATTGCCTTCATCATAGAGCACAGCTGACTATAAGCAGATGAATTTGAAACTATGAGATAATCACTTAATAATTACTACCCAGAGTTCCTAAGTTTGATTCATCTCAGATTGCTCACCATTATTCTAAATTTTTCATACATCCACTTCTCTGCCTGGAATGCCTTCTTTTTTTTTCCACCTGCTGAATTCTTCTGAAGTTGCTTTATTTTTCTGTAGATGTTCTTTATTTTTCCAATCTTTAGATGGGAAAGGAAAAGAAATAATTGGTCTCCTATGATCCCATACCCTTTATATACATGGCCATTATGGCTCTGTGTAGTATTATATTCTGTCTGTGGGAATAAAGTATCTCTGCATGAGGGTCAGAACTCCTCAAAGATTGGTACTGGCCATATCCAACTATTTATTACAAGGGGTGGCTTGAAAATATGGTTGATATATACTACAGTAGCGACTTGACTAGAACTATGAAGTGGTGTGTGTGACTTTTTTCCAATTCCACCAGCCACAGAGTCATAGGATCCAACCCTGCTGCAAGGGAGACTGGGACGTATAGTCTTCCCAAGTACCCTGAGAGTGTAGGGTTGGAAGCAGGGTTAGTGAGCATCTACCTAGCTCTCACTCCCTCTACATTGAAATGTATCCCATCCAGCATGGAAAGCCATGTAGAGCAATAAATACATACACGTGCACACATATACACACATATTTACACATAAACGTATCACTCTTTATTCAACCTTACTTAAGGAAAAAGTTTGAAGATTTTCACATAAGTGTAATATCTTATGTCACCCTGACACATTCATATAGAAATTCTTGAATTACGCAATATCCCAGCATCTAGGTTTCCTGTGTACAGAGAAGATTGAGCCCTCTGACTCTGAAAATACCTCATCATAATATATTAAATGAAGTACACACATTCTATCATTTTGCCATTAGTACTTTTGCTCTTTAGAGCCATATCAGGAAAAGCTGTTACAATGACGACATTGATAATCAATTTGGGTTGTATGACTTGGGAGGACATTTTATCCTGAAGTCCATTTCCCAAAGATTAGTGACTTTTTTATACATCCTCACCTCTCCAAACTTCCATTCTTCAACATGTAAGATAATACTTCCCACATTATCATTTTTTACAAGAGAATAAGCAAAGGAAACCATCAATTTTGGCAGGCTCAACATGAACTTATAAACTTATCTCATTAACTTATCTCTTATTTGGAGTGTGACTTTGTGCTATAGAGACAATGCTGATTTGGGATTTGGAAACCAGGGGGAAACATTTTAGAGATTATGTTGGAGAAGTAAAGATTCTAAGTGATTTCTGGAAGCACAGAGTAGTCAGCAAACTTCAAAGACCGAACTCTTGATCTTTACTCCTAAACCCATCCTTCCCCAGTCTTCCCACCTCAGTCAAGGGCAATGCCATTATTCCAGTTGTACAGGCACAAATTCTTGCAGTTATCCCCCTGTGGTGTTCTACTGCTGGCTTGCTGCCAATTTATAACTCATTATCTGCCTGTGTCACATGGAAATTTCTCCTTCTGTCTCCACCTGACTCTTGATGTTTAAAAGGACCCTAGTCATGTGGGATTAAGGCCCACCCTGGTTCTCTTGGGCCTCCCCTTTATAGGATTTTCGAACATCCCATTTACAGATGAGTTTACATTCATGGGACTGGGGTTGAAGACTTGAACATGCCTTTGTGAGGGACGTAATTCAATCCATAACACAACCCAACACGAAACACGGGCAGACTAGTTGAACATACATTTAACAAGAGAAGATATCTGAATACCTAAATAAATACATTAAAAGATTTTAAACTTTTTAAGTCCCTCAGGAAATGAAAATTAAATCCACAATGAGATATACTACATCTAATGGCAAAATTTAAAAAGACAGAAGATATCAAATATAAGTGGGGATGTGGAGCATCCAGGACTATCATCCTCGCCTATATCTGATATTTTTTGGTTTTAATTTTTGCCATTAGACTAAATGTGCAGCATATCTCATTGTGGATTTAATTTTCAAAGACTATCATGCATTGCTGGTCGGAGAGCAAGCTGGTAGAACCACTTTGGTAAACTAATTAACTGTAGCTGGCATGTGCTTACCCAATGACCCAGCCATTAACCTTCTAAGAAAATACTCAGTAAGAAATATATAAATATGTTTGGACAAAGACAGCACTATTTGCAATGGCCAGAAATTGGATACTACCCAAATGCCTCAAAGCAGTATTATAGATAAATGAGCAGTGGTATATTCACACAATGGACATGGCAAACAATGAGAATGTATGACTTGCCATTATATTCAATGATATATATCAATCTAATAAACACAATGATTGTGCACAGGGATTCATATGCATAAGAGCCCATACTGTATGATTTCCTTTATATCTACAAGCAGACACAATTATCCTGTGCTGTCTTGATGTCAGGACAGAGACTTAGCCTTGGAGTGGAGAGAGGGAACAGGGGGCTAGTCAGACTTTAAGTTGGTCCAGTGTTGTTGTTCCATTCTATCAGGGTGTCTTATTTACTGTTGCATATCTTTCTAATGCAAGATTGCTTCTTTCTGATGCTGGACACAATGGTTTAGGGACATCAGGGAAGGAATTCTGACAAGTGTCACTGCAAAAGCTGCCTGGTCCCTAGCACGAGGGCTTGGAGATTTTTCAATGTTTTCCCTCTCCTTGCAAAAGAATGTAAAGCAGTTTTCAAAAAATCAGCCTACATTTCTTGATGGCTTGTGCCAACACCAAAGGTAGGTTCATTAAGTTTGGCCCATTCCAGACTCCTGGGAAAAGGGCAGGAAGTGACCAGGGCTTCTGATTCCTGCTGCCCTGCAGTGGCAGATGGCAGAGTGGTCTGGGAAGAGCTGCAGAGGGGGGGCAGAGGATGAGGAGGGTATGAGAGGTTGGCTCTATTAAGCTGAAGTGTCCAGAGCGCTTTCTGTCCCTTAACTAGCACAAACTGGGGAAACGATCCTGCATCTTTCGGAAAACAACTCCCTGACTTATGCTGGACACTAACCTGGTAGCAGCACTGGCCTCTTGGCAGATTTCAGTCTGTGCTAAACTTTTTATCTATCCCCTCTCTCCTTGTGCCAGTTTTCCCAATGTTTCTCGACATCACATTAACACCCCTCCCGGTACAATAATCGACTCCAATCTGCTATTATCACAGAAATAGAAGGAGTAAAGTGCCTGTAATAGGATCCAAATCAAATCACTTTCACTTCAGACGGCTTTGGCTGTGAAGCCAAGGATTCCCCAGAGAGACTCAATACAGAGAAACACCTGCAGACACAGGCAGAGGCCTGGGGACGAGATGGAACACGACAGGCTCCGCTTGCCTGTAGCATCTTCTTAGTTACAAGGCGGTCATCTCAGGCAGGCTCTGATAAACTTGTGACTCTTACTCCCTTTGACCCATCCCTGAAACAACACATTGGTTCACCATTCACGGCACAAGGCTAGAGCTAAATGCCCTTCCCTGAAGTCGTTGCCGTAGTTGGGGCTGGTTTTGCATGGGTGCTGCTTGACCTTTGAGCAGTCCACCCTCCAGAAACAAATGGCATGTGTGTACTACTTGCTCTTAAAAAAAACAAGAAAAGCCAAAGCAAATGGAATTGAACATAATTCAAGTCTGGCAGGGTTTGGGGTAAGAAAAAGCCCAGCAAATGCGTCTTTGGGGACTTTCAGATATTGCACATTTTGTCCCTCCCACTGCTTTTTTCCAGGTGATTACAGGTTAAAGTTCTTTCGAGTGAAGCCCTTTCTATATGTGATCCCAGAAGTTCACGTCTATTTTGTTGACCTTTCCCCCTGCATATTCCTGGTTAAACAGCAATGCTGTTGCACTCAAATTGCAACTTGCGCTCAAATTGCAACTTCTAATTCAGGCATGGAATCAGAGGCAGACTTGGCAGGAATAGCTTCCAGTCGATACTTATTTATGTGCCTGAGTCTCAAGATTTCGGCTGCCCAGACTAATTGATAGTTTCGGTAAGTGTGTTATCACACAAGTAAAAAGAGCAATTACAATCTTCATTTTGCATACCTATTAAAAAATTATGGCAGATATTTCCAAAGCAAATGTTCGCTGGAGAAAGCCTCTGAATGGAGTATTTTGTTTTGTTTTATTTGTGTGTGGGTGTGTGTGTGTGTGTGTGGTTTTGCCTCTGAACTTCATATGAAACGTAGACAAATTGCTTAATCATAAGAACGCCAGAATTGGAGTCAGAGCTGCTGAGATTTTGCTGAAGTTTTACCCAGGACCAGCCATAGAATTTTGAATGAATGATTTAATTCCTCTGATCCTTAGTTTTCTGATCAATAGAATATTTTCCTTATATAGTCATGAGCTTTAAATGAGGTGTGGTGTTCAAAAGTAGTTTGTTATTGCTAATACACTGATAAACTGATAGAAGAAATTATAAATGTCCTGAAAGTCTTACGTGGTTGGATTTAAAAGGACAAAACAATAATTGCTTCTTTGGCAAGGGAATCTAAAAAGCTCAAAAGAGAGTTGTAATGCTTCAAAAGAAGAGACACTTGTTAAGAGCAGTTCTGCTTAGGGCCCCTGTCCCACTGTCCTAGTTACAAAGCAGTGTGCATATGTGATAACAAGACCTGGATCTGCCATGAGGTTTTACAAATCCAACTCAGTCCCAAAGGCAACCAAAGCTGTGCCAACACTGAAGAAGTCATGGAACACAGAACTCTCAGTGGCCAGATGAGTGTCATGGTGCCAGAAAGCAGTAGCTTCCAGGCTTCTGGTGGGAAGAAAAGAGGAAGCATTTCGGGGAGAATACTGGATGGGTTATCCAGGGATGAAGAACCCAGTAGTATTTATGCCTGGGCTCCTACGTGCTCTCAGACCCCTAAAATTACATGCGATTGCTGTGTCTAAGGGAAAATGGTTTCATGACGAACGTGGATTTTGGGAAAATAACTGATTCCTGTTAACACACAGATGCCGGTTTCACTGAAAGTCCCCAACTCACTCTGGTTTTAATTGTGACTGTACTCCATCATGTTCTTCTGGATAACAGGAGAATATGGTGTGAACACGGAAAGGGCAGAGCCAGCTTGCCTTATATACATGAGTTTGGTGTATACAAGCATGGTACAAACAGTCACCAGAAGCCAAGGCAGGTCTGATTTCATAGGATTTTATCCTGCCCAACGAAGGACATTCCTTAAGTATGTAACTAGTTTTGGTTTAACATATATAGCCTTGGAAGGATATTTTGTTCAGACATAAGGTCATACAAGAAAGATAAAAAAATGTGGTCCAGTTTGAGGTTTGAAAAATAATGATCATTTTATCTTTTTATTCAACAAATATCTGCTGAGTGCCAGGAGGTCTGGTGCTGAATCCTGAGAATACCATAGCCACACATCTCTTGTGTCAGTACTGTGGGTTTCCGGTTTTGAGGAGGCATGAAGGCCATTAGGCTACAAGAAGATAATTGTGCTAACGGTGGCGGTCCACTTGTTGAAGGGGACAGCAGGTGAAATAGTACCTGTCCTAGCTGGACGAGCTGGGGAATGCCTTGGAGAAGGAGTCAGGCTCAAATGAAGATGTGATCGCAGAGTAGAAAGCTGTCAGCTAGAGAAAGGACATGGAGAAGACTATTTCAGGCAGAGGAAACAGCAGGTGCAAAAATTGAGAGGTATCAGAAAGCTTGTAACAAATGCCTTGAGTGTATGCAGGTGGGCCGGCACATCCAAAAATGCCTATGGCAATGGGAGAACACATTCTTTTAGGAGAACTGACTTAAATTCCTGATTTTTAACAAATGTAAGCATTCTGCAACTTAAAAATAGCTAACGGGTGCCCAGAGAATGCTCTCCAGGGGTGGCAGACCCAGGTGGAGTGCCCTGAGCTCCCCAACCTGCCTAATTTTCCTCCTCGGCCCTCCCCCATTCTCCTAATGAATCTTCCCCAATTATTGAGCACTTGATATGAGCAAGGCATTATAACTCCAACTGATAAAGAAACCAGAGCACAATCACTTGCTCAGGACTACACAACTAAAAGTGTTACAGTGAGGTGTCAATTACCTGCCCGTATGATTCCAAACCCAAGTTCTCAACCGCTTCCATCAGCTCCCTCCCTGCTATCTGCCTAATTGCCTGGGATCTCACCCATATCCCTTCCATCCTCTGTGCCTCACTTTTCTTAAAGACAACCTCAGATTAAGTCTTCATGTTCGTGAAGACAAGTTTAGTGGAGAAATCAGAGACTTCTCCTCAATACCTGTCGCCATTGTCTTCTCAAGCCTTTCTTTCCAACAAGCCTGCCAAGGGTGCTAATTGCATTATAAGGAAAGTTAGTGTCCTAAGATGGTCCAAAAATGTCTTTCATTTGCCATGGCATCCCAGTATTACAGACAACCATGTGAGTTAGTATATTTAAAACTCTGAAAAATTAGTATAGTGAAGCTGTCTTTTGAATTATATGGAACTCACTGCTTCTCAAACTCATGTGATGTCTGCTTTCCCTGTGTGCTGGTTAACATCCTGGGGAAAGGAAATCTTTGGGAAATACTACTTCATACTGTCACTGCTTCCTTTTAGCAGTACCGCCACCACTGTAGCTTCTTCCTGAATTTTATCCAAGAGTCCCCTTACCCCCTGCCACTTCTATGTCAAAATGTCCAAGGCAGCCTGAAATTCAGTTTTTCTCTGAAATATATGTGATGTTGACTTTGGTTGTAATTATTTTTAAACTCCCTGAAGGCCCCTTACTGGCTTGATCTCAATGAAAAACCAGAGGAAGGAAGGGAAAGCAAGACAGTGGAGACTTCTCCACTAAATTTACTATGATTACCAATCAACAGAACACTTGGGAATGTACCAAATGATCATGTGCTTCTTTGGAGGAGCTTTCTACTTCCCAGCGTCACAGAGGAAAGAAAGCCTAATCAGAAGGTATGGGTTATATCAGCTCCTAACATGCTCTTGTTCCTAGGAAGCTCAAAAGTAAGCACATCTTCAAATTGCATAGTTTTCCTGAGCCAAGAGTTCTTGTTAGTGTATTATTTTCTTTCCTATCATTTTCTTATTTGGTATTTCAAATAATACAAAATCTTTTACAAAGATTTACAAAGGTTTACAAAATCTTTGCCTTACTTGTATATATTTGTTTCTTTTTTTCTAAGATAGCTTTAGGCATTGGGTTTGGTGATGACATTGGATAAGGATGCAGGTGAGCCAATTCTTTGTGCTGATGGGAAGAAAGAAAACAGATGATTAAGGAGAAAGTACACGTACCCTTCATTGACATTGCTTAAGGCAGGCTCCAGCCTTCCTTTTGCCCACCTTCATTCTTTATTCTCCTTCTTCTATCTTTCTATCTTTCCTATACATGATTCAGATTAATACAGAATTTTTTAAAAGATGATGTTCCCACCCAGCACAGCCCCAAGACCAAAGAACCCACTCGATAGAGAGTTACTCATGAGTGTATTGAGTGACTTACTAACAGGAAAATGTTCTCCCCAGTGGTGGCCAGTGGGAAATGGAAGTTCATGATCAGAGCAAACAAGGGGAAGGGAGCAGACTCACGAGATTGGCTTACAGCAGAGTCTTGCTAGAGTTGGTTACCAGCAGTGATTCGAAAGGGGAGTTTTAATGCTTTGACACTGTGGTCATACAGGCTGCTACATGCTTAAGGATTTTTTTTCCCCTGGGTGAGGGTGGTCCCAACTCCTGGGTTGCCACAGATGACATATTTTAAATTTCCCGGACAAAATTTTACGTAGTAAAAAAAACAAAATACGTAAGAAAAACACAATCAGATAAAATAAAGATCTGTGGAGGGTAAAGATCTCACATGAAGTTCTTTTTATCATCCCCTCCCTCCTATGCCTAGCATAGAGCAGGGCACAAAGTAGGTGCTAAGTAAAAAATGCCACTGAAAAAAAGTAAAGCAAGGTGTAAAAAGTTATGTAATGTTCACAATCGCAGATACGGACTCTAGAATGAAGGCCTCATTTCTATTATGACACAATTTTGTAGGACAGTACAATTATATCTGTTACTTACCCATTTATATGCATACATGGTCCATTAGATACTACTGGAATAATCTGATATACTGATGATTATAAAATAGCTAATGGTTATTGAATACTTATAAATTAAGGCAATTCTTCTAAGTGCATGACATGAATCACTTCAATCCATGCTAGATATGTTCATACATTGTGCAATATACTATTATGTGCAATATACTATTATGTATTTATCTATTGCATATATTTCCTTCTTTTTAGTGTGACTTTTAAAGAGAAATTTATAGCCATGTCTCCATGCAGAATTATCTCAACAGAGAATGCTTAATTCATTCTAACAAATATGGAGGCGTATCTGTATAGTTATACCTATACACATACCCAGAAATGTCAGTTATTATTTTTATGATATTATTAGAGTGTAAAGATATTGGATTTGAACTTGATCTTGGACATTCTTTAGAGAATTGTTGGCATCTCTCCTCTGAGTAAATCTCTAGGTGTTTCACGTCTTGGGGTCAGTCCATCGGTTTCATTTATAAGAAGCTTATGGGTTGAGCATGAGATGTCTAAAAATATCCAAAGCACTCTTTAAAATGTATCTTCTTTTTGCAGGAAGCTTAATGTCTGGTTTAAATACACTGCTGGCTAAGGGGAGATTTTATATTTCGTTCAAAAATAGTCAAGTGAATCTCGTAAAATTAAATGCCATTGTGCCTGAAAAAAGGGAGTTATAGGCATTTGCTGATATTTCTTGAGAAACGATTACATATTGTGGCTCTTTTATGGATAAACAGAAGCATTCGCAATATCCACTGTAACACTTATATCGTTAGAAAATTATAGATGTGACTGAGAATTTTTGACTAATTAGGTTTCTTGGATAATAAGGGCTTTTTAATAAGGTACATATCATTTACAATATTGCTAATGAAATGTGAAAGCGATTCAGTACCCGGTAAAATAATGGCTAACTTGTTTTAATTGTTAACATTTTTTCTTGCCTACAATGACACAGTCATTATTTCACAGTCACCACTTATCGTGAAATCCAAGAGGATTAATGGTTTCACTTATACTGGCGAAAATGTTTAAGCTGTCCCTATTATCAGTGCAGTTGGAAAGAATAATGGTTATTTGTCATCGCGGTTAGCAGGAGAATGGATTGTCCCCCCAGATAGTGGCACCATTAACCCTTCGAGGACATGGTAATAGAGTTTTATTGCAGAATGGAGAATGCCAAGATTTGGGTGTTTATAGGCAGTTTATTCTCATACATGACCACCTAAAGGAATTACATACTCCCCCAGCAAAACTGAAAACAAATAGCTCAGCTCCACCACCCTCCACTGCCACCCACAAATTTGGATATCTGAAATCAAGTCTAGATAGTTTTTCTGATCTCCTCTTGAGATGAATGAGCAAACTGTCACATTAAAGAAATAATCAAAAGAAACATGACTTCTGGAAAAGACAAATATGTATTTGTGTCGTCTTTGCCCCTTGTCTCCTCCCCCTTTAAAAAAATAAAAATTGTGGATTGTTAAAAATAGTCCCTCCTAGCTGAAGGGATACAGACTGTGCAACAGGACTAGATACAAAAACTCAAAAATGGACAACACAATAATACGTAATTGTAAAGTAATCATGTTAAAACACTGAATGAAGCTGCATCTGAGCTATAGGGTTTTTTGGTTTTTGTTTTTGTTTTTTTTTTACTATTATTATTACTTTTATTTTTTTTCTCTATATTAACATTCTATATCTTTTTCTGTTGTGTTGCTAGTTCTTCTAAACCGATGCAAATGTACTAAGAAACGATGATCATGCATCTATGTGATGATGTTAAGAATTACTGATTGCATATGTAGAATGGTATGATTTCTAAATGTTGGGTTAATTTCTTTTTTCTGTTAATTAATAAAACAAAAAAAAGCAAAAAAAAAACCAAACAAAAAAACAGTCCTTCCTCATTTTTCAACCCCAGCCCCTGACTGTGTTTTAATAGAAATATACATTTTGCTAACTCCTGTGTTTACTTAAAAAGTCTCACCATATCCAGCTAAAACATAAAGCCATTTCTTCTATACTTGAACATCTACAATTATACTAATTGAGGATAAAGAATGATAAAGGTTGATAATGGTCTGTGCTTAAAAATCATGCCTTTGATTGAGTAAAAATGTCAGTGTACAGAGATATCTGCTGCATTATGCTTGATATTCTCGCTTGGGCAAATGAGTTCAGTTAGGGATTGCCCTGGTAAAACAAAATCACAGTACTTAAAAAAGCACAAGGCTATGTTATGAAAACCATATTTGCCTTCAGTAAAATTTGCAGAACGTTCCTTTTTCTGATTGAAGTCTGTAATAAAAGTTTTCTCTCATCAGGTCAGTTCTCAGTAAAACCACCACAGCAAGCGGCCTTAACTGCCTCTCACTCCCCTGCTCTCTCTTCTGTGGTTGAGATACAATGGCAGCTTAATTCACAAAATGGGAATGAAATCATAAAGCTCATGTGTTTCTCATCAGAGCACCCATGGCAGATGTGGAGGGACAGGGGATGGAAGGGGAGAGGGCAACAGCAACAAAAATAAAGCATGTTTTAGGAGATACAGCTTGGCCGCCTTATCTTGTTACAGAGAAACCAGTGTGTCCTGTCCCCACCAGAGAAGTGGTCACAGCTCAGCCCTGTCAGGCATGAGCCGGTCGCTTGGCTTAGCCCCTGGACAGTGAGAAATCTGTTTCCTAAAGTCGCAGAGTTCTGGGGGTTTATGTTTCTTTCAAAGACCTCCAGTTTTAAAAAGAGAGAGCAACAAGGTGACCTTTCGGCCGAGTCTATAAACACAAACGATTTCCTTCACAAAAGCTATCGCTATCCAACATACACTGATGAAGCGAGTT
The DNA here is from genome assembly GCF_023851605.1 of Tamandua tetradactyla. Lineage (NCBI taxonomy): Eukaryota > Metazoa > Chordata > Mammalia > Pilosa > Myrmecophagidae > Tamandua > Tamandua tetradactyla. The sequence continues at coordinate 87,263,732 of NC_135338.1, read as the reverse complement.
TCAAAACGGAGCCTAATATTTCGGGAAGTGAAATGCAGGTAGTTGAGATGTGAATAGAAATTATATTATTCAACATGACAGGGGGAAAAAATTGCCTCCTCGGGTGTCTTCGATCTTGGAATCAAGATGGTCAGTGCATGGAAGCTTCTAGCAACATCATTATCGTCATGTGTGATCTATTGACAAACCGGTGTTTCTTTGAGATGGTAGACAAGACAATTTCTACAGGAACCCCAGGAGGCATGCCGAAAGCGCCCACCCCAGCCGTGTTAGATGTAAGAGGTCACAGGAAACAAGTGCCACTAGATGAAAAGACATAAGGAACAAAAAGCAATGAAGCAGGCAGAGAAAGACATGAAGAGAAACCAGGAAAGAAGAGAGGAATGACACCATTTGACATGTTTGAATGTTTGAAAGTACAATGCTATAGACATAGAGAGCTATAAACGTGGCTGATAAAATTAAAGAGGAAATTTAGTGTTCTGAGTTTCTGACTCAGAGTATGGTCCTTGGGCAGACTGGAGTCTCTATTTCTGTGTACAGCTCTGGGAGCTCCCCTGACTTCTTTGGGTGAAGAGTGGTTCTGGTGGAAATGAGTCTAGGGTGATGATTTCCTGGAAAGATGCACCAGCAAAATGCCCTATCAGAACCCAATTCCTTCATCATGCAGGTTAATACCTTCAAAGTTAAAAGCAACATGGGATTGCAGCCAGCTAGATGCTTAAATATCCCCAATAGCATAGGCTATGATAAAATTTAACTTTTATTCTTGTCTCTAAATTAAATGTAAAGGTATTAAGCAGGTAAAAAAAAAAAGATGCTGACCAGTATGCTCTTTAAAACCCTGCTGATGGATGATGAGGTTAGAGAGGGAAGGTAATACAGACCCTTGCAGCCAAGAAGGTGAGTAGCTGACTGAAAACCAAAATGACGTGTATCTCTGAAAGGCTTTCCTTTCTGATTACATACCCCACATCCTGGGTCTTTGCTCTGACTGTCATAGAATTAAGAAGTGTGGACATCTTAGTAAGTGCTGAACAGGAAGGCTATTCTTCCACTCTGTGATCCTGATAAACTTAGATTTTTAGTTGAAAGACACCTAAAATATACTTCAAAATTCTCGGGGTGGAGGAAAGGAGGGATGTTTTTACTTAAGTCTGGAAAAGTAATTGGTACCCATAAACAGTACAGTCTTGGAGGGGCAGTGTGGTGGTTATTCTTTTATAGGAGTGCAGGACCCACAAATTGTGACAAAATGCTGAAAGATGCAATTTGAGGAAGACCTGTTTAGGGGGAGGATGGCAGCAGCAAAACTGCTTGGACTGATGGCCTAATTCCTGTCTTTAGTTTTCTCAATTATAACCACCTCTGCCTTGCCAGCTGGAAGCCAATATCCTGATTTCCCCCCTATAATTATTATCCTGGAATCTGTACTTCTTCATGCTCCTCTGAAGGGCACATCTTTAATTGCCATATTCCTGGAAATACGGTAGGTCAATTTACCCCAGACTTTGCCAAAAATGAGAAATTCCAGTCCTTTCATAAAACGATTCCTTCAAGGATTATTTAAATTTGCATTGTTGCTTATAGTGAAATCAGTTACCTGCCCCCCAAAAGTCTCCTGCTCTTTCATAATTTATCTTAGCAAACTCCTCTAATGTCTCATACTGGACCATCCTATATAATTAGGCATCCTTAACGTTCATGAATTCTGGAGCAGGGTCATTACTTCACTAAAAATAACCCGCGCTGTGGTTTGTGAAGCAGTGCCAATGAAGTGCAGGTGGATGGAATTCCCTCACGTAATCTGTTCACCGTGTGATAGAAATGACTGTATTAGGGAATCATCAAGGCTCTGGTGAAAATCATAAAGTCACCCAAGACCTTTATAAGACAACTGGTACTTCCTGTCTCACATTTGCCTCAATAGGCAAAATCATGCCAAAAAACAAAACAAAACAAAACAAAACCTATCTTCACCTGAGTTGGAAATTCATTGGGATGACGCATCAAGGAAAAAAAAATTCTAATGGAAATACATCCCTGGAACAAAGCCTGAGTCCTTGATACAGTACAAAATGAAAACATTGGGAGTTTTCCTTGCTGATATTTGTATACCTATTTGCTCAACTGTTGATATCCATAGTGATTTTACCTGACGGTTATTGAATACTTAATGCACACGTATAGTTTAACTCTTCCAATCTGCACAATAAGGCTGATGGGGTAAGAACTATTATTACCCCATTTTACAGAAGCACAGAGAAAGTCAATTGCCCACCGTGACACAGCCAGTAGGTGGTAGCACCTACATCTGATATCAGGCTGTATGGACATATGTGCCTAAACATCCTATTCTGCCTCTTCAATATGTTGGAAAAATCAATGATATGCTGGATTGTAACTCTCAGGAACTGGGGAGATAACACTAAGTTAGTTAGAGGCAATGCCTTCATCATAAGTTTTATTTATTCGCTGTTTAAAAGAAGCAGTTCTATCTAACCAGTTTTCAGATATAACAAATGCCTCATCTGAGGGTAGGATTAATATATAAAGACAGCATGGATTTGGAATGAGAAAGACTCGTGCAAATTGTTTCTCAGGTATCTAGTCAAATTATCCTGAGGAAGGTACATTGCATCTCCAAGCACAGTTTTGTTTTGTTTTGTTTTTCATCTGTAAAACAGGGATACAGGGTTGGCATGACACAGCGCTCCTCTCCAAGCAAGGGCTGATGATATGGTGGCCAGTGTGTTATTTTTGTCGCCAGTGCATATCTTGGCTTATATATATAAAGAACAAATTTGCTCAGCTTTAAAGGGATCCTAAGTTATTCTGTGTGTCTTCATGCTGTCACTCATGAAAACATATAGTTAAAATTATTGATGTTCACAATTGTCACAATGCCTTTAAGAAAATATTAACTTTGTCACCATGCTGTTTCCATTTCAAAGAAAATCATAAAGGAGCCTCATGTCTTGAAGATTAAATACAATGTACTTGAGACATTGTTTTAACATTTAAAGTTTCTCCTAGAGATTTTGCTAGGTATTTTTTAACTTACCATGAATCTTCAACTAATGAATTTTGGAGAAAGAGAAACTAAAGTAAAGAAAAAGAAAGTGGCAAAGACCAATTCCTTGGTAGATTGCTGCAGATTAAAATTCAGATATATTTTTTAAAGATTTCTTAATCTTTTTTGATGTCAGAAATTAGCGAAGGTGGTTATAAAAATATACCAATTCATGTCAAACCACATTTTTACATACTTTTGGAAACTTAGTGGCGATAACTCATGTGTCTAGTTACAACGTGTTTCTCTTCCACGCTCTTGACTAGTTCATATAACACTGCTCTTTAATTGAATTTTCTCATTAGTTGTTTTGAACTAAAAACCAACACATTATTCATTCTGTGGGCCCAACCAAGACCCACAGAAATTTCCAAGTCTTTATAAAATTTTCTTCTTATAAAATTTGGACTCTGAATGTTCAGCAAAAAAAGCAAAACCATTTAATCTGAAGTGAGATCTTAGGTTCCCCAACCTCAGCTTTTTATTTTTTAGGGAATGGAGGGGCTCTACTAAAACTGTCAGCTCACAAGCAATCACCCTGGGCCTTGCAAGTCTGATCTAAAGGACTTTCTATTTTGTAAGTTCACCTTCAATACCACTGTTCCAAAATAGGGGTCCATGGAGACAGCAGAAATGTACTAGGAAAAGAAATAAGTAGCACTGGTTTTCTTCTCTTTACTATGCAAAACTAACTGTGTTGTTCTTGGTTCAGTTATCACAAATACATAAATTATATTCCAGGATTAACCCATGAACACATTCAGTATTAGCATCTTCATTACTTGTCTATTTGCCATGATGACCTAGTTACCTACTTAAGATTACAAAACTCTGCAAATTTAGTGATTTCTTCCAATCAGTACATTAATTCCAAAGCGATCATTGAAATTCCATTCCCAAATGGGATTTTTCCATTAACACTAGATTATCTATTTTTTTCTCAAGATATGTGAAGGGTTAGGATATATTTTCCTAATGCTTCAACTGCTTATTCCTTAGCAATTTGCGATAGGGTAGATGGATTATAATCTTTCAAAAAATAAAATTACAAATGTAATGACTGTTTTTAAATGATGTTGTTGGTTTTTGTAGTGCTTGCTCCTAATAATCAGCCAAGATTCAAAAAATGATATGGTTATTGGAGAAGCTGGATGACATAGTGGTAAAAGAATATGCTTTGATTTAGATAGATGTGGGTTCAACTTCCTATGCTAGGTAATTTGGTCAAATATTCACATGCCTAAATCTCCAGTTCCTTATGTATTATAGAGAGTCTTATTGCTTCCATAGGGTTTGCTGTTGGAGTTAACAGAGATAATTTACCCACAATATCCGGTTCATAGTAAGAACTCAATAGATGACAACAATCTCATGTATACGGCCATTAGGGAAACGAGTGAGCAAGCCGCAGGCAGACTTCTGGTGGACCCCTTCCTGCCTCATGCCTCTTCCCCCAGTGCTTCATAATTGAATCCATCAAGATCTCTGCACACTGGGTGTCTCATTACCAGAATTGTACACCTGGTTCTGGGTCAGCAGAGAAGCCCACTGGCATTTAGGAGTGTGTGGAGAGGCTGCTCAGCATCTGCCTGCTGTGTTACCAGAGTCCAGATGGTCCTATTTTACTGTCACCAACATAAGCACTTGATGTCATTGCTTCTTCTCTCTTCATGGACCCGACTTCCTCTCTTCCCTACAAATGCAAGCAATGAAACAACAATAAGTTCAAAATCAAACCCAAAGTCAAAGCATGCAGAGTTATTTGAGTTAAGCCTGATGAGATTTCTCCCATGGACCACATCTGATATAACGACCCGAGGAGCTGTTGGCTGACTATTGCTCATTGTGCAGCTATGTGCTTGTGCACAGTCACCACTCCACATCCAGCATATTATCATTTATTTCATTGTTCTATAAAGTGCTCAGAGATGCAGAGTAGGGAAAACACCAAGGCACTCTGGTGCAATTCAATTTCGTCAGATATCCGACATCCACATCGTGTAAATGGAACACAAGGAACGAATCTGATCCAAGTGCCTACTGGTGTAATTGACTCCACAGAGCCAGCCTGTGTCATTAGTCCCATAAACAGTTACATTTACAACAATAAAACTGAAAAGCATGGAAATTAAAAGCTGTTAGGATTTTCTCTGGTGCGTGTTTATCTTTGGAGAAGTATGTACACTCTCTAACCAATTTTTTAATCTCTTTAGTAAACTAGCATCATAGTAACCTATGTCAGCAAAGCCTTCCATATCAAATTTGCGATAGGTGAAATGATAGAATAAAATGAATGATGTACTAACTTAATTATCCAGCACATGAATTCAGTACAAATTTCATGGCATGACATCCAATTTCTGGACAGTAACAAAAGCACTATATTTGGCAACTAGATGTTATTTAGGGGAATAATGTAAATAATATATTCATTGTCATACCGAATTATGAAGCTTGAATGATTGTTAGCCTGAACAGTCAATCTGTAGTTTCTTAATAGCATTTCTCCTTAGTGACTGTGCTACTTTATGGACAATTGCCCCCCCCCCCCCATAATGTTCAGTTGATTAGCCAGACTCTGTCAAACAAGCAGTCTGTAGAAGCGACCTTTTTTCTCACCACTCCCACCTCCATCCCCATTCAAATGAAGTTCTGAACATTTATTCTGCGCATTCCCATGTCAACAATAAAGAAATAGAATATTTTTCCATCTCTGGTGATATGCTGTAGGATCTCTTAACCAACAATTAAGAAAATATATTATAAGGATAAAGAACAGAGTTTAGGGTTTATTGTAATTCTCTTTAAGGGGTATTTCTATGCACTGATCATAGATGAATCAATTGATTTTTCTGTCAGAAAATGATCAGGCTTTATAAAGGTGGCTTTAATTGTAGAGGTACTGTTTACAGAGAAGGAGGATTTATGGGTTTTGACAGCATTAAATAGCACCATTCCTCACAGGTTACAGATTGTGGCAGGATGTGATTTGACAATTGCAAAGACATAAGATTTTGGCATTTCAGGTCTCCATGAAGTAGGCTGCTTAGAGAGACTTTAGGATTGGTCAAAAACTCCCTGTATTCCAAACTGGAGGTTGTGGTTTGATGCACATATGGAGAAAGGAAGGATGATGAATGCAAGGTGTGTTCTCACTGTTTTAATTCTGTTTTTCCTGAGAGGGAATACTAAACTCATTAGTTTTCTGTTATTTCATAAGAACTTTCTACCTCTAACACAGAGAACCATTCTTGCAAACACAATAGTCAACTACTGAGTTGCAAGAAGAAAAGGAAAGAACAAACTTCACTGTTGTTCAAAGGCAAGACTCCAACTTGCTTCACATTTCCTAGAATTTTTACTGCTAAACATTTTCTTAAACCAAAGTTATATGATAAGTTTGTCAATATATCTGAACATGCAACCTGACAATCTCTCACTTATAATTGCATACATTTATATTGACTAAAACCAAACATAATTAGAAAATGATTATAAAGAAATGCTATAAAAACCTAAATGACTTCTGAGATCCATGTGTCATGTTCACATTGGTTTTCAAATCCCAATATTGTAAAGATAAATGAGTTTGTGGCTTTCTATATCTTCCCTAATTCTTAACAATATCCACATACATTTAACTCACTGAAGGAACTACCAAACTGGCTTAGATTTAAAGACTGAAAATTATAAATAATAGACAATAGTGTTGCCTGTTGAAACCTTTTGACTCTATTCACTGATTGGTTTCCATGAAATTGGACAAAATTTTCTCTCATATTAGACACCTCACTGGGAAACGCTAGTAACAAATAATTAACAGCTTACAATCCACAAGCTTTTTTTTTCATATTTATCCTATAGAACAATAGAAACTCGTATCTAAAATGTACCTCTAACAAGTATTTTGAACAATTTTCTATTACTCGGAACTAAACTGGTTACGTATCCAGGTTGGCAGAAGAAATACGTCCTTACGATTGTCAGCTTCATGTCTCTAATATCCACTCATGGAATTTAAACTTGGTACGTGATGAGAAGGGAGAAGCAATTATGATAAACAAGCGAAAGGCATCAATATTATTTAGAAGCAAAATCTGCTGAGTTAAAAAAAAAATGAAAGCAGTCCCAAGACTGACAAGACTTTGGAAAAATGAGTATTTCAGAATTGTAGAATATAGAATTCTACAATGTTTTTCATTCTTGTGGGCACAAAAGCCGGTGAACCAAAAACAAAGGTCAGTTTTAACGAGAAGTTCTGCACCACCCGACTTTTCCTTGCTCAGTGCATCCCTCAAATCATTAAATGGTAGTAAGAAAAAAAAACACATAATTGCCAATGAAGGACTCTTAGCTCTAGCACTGCAACACAGTGTCCATCTAGATGAAAACTGAAAGATAATCTGAGGAGGAGGATGGCAGATGTTTATATATAGCTGAGATGCGCTCATGGTGGTTTGGGTTATATGGAAAGCGTTACCTAGACCTGTGAGCTCCAAGCCCTCTGGTTATATTATATGAGCATCATCCCTTCCGTTTTGTGAAACAGTACCAATAAATTCAGTATTTGCAACTTCAGGTTGGTTCACTTGTTCTGCCCACTGGCATGGCAGCCTACAATCAACTTCAGTCTGGAAGAGATTAGAGTTCTTTCTTTCTGAGTTGGCTTCAGATTGTAATAGTTTAAATAACAATTAGAAATGGCCATCAGGGATGTGAGAATAGGACCAGAAATAAATGAAAGTCTTCTGGGGGAAAGTAAAGTAGAAAAGCAAGAGGTGTTATGTACCAGTTTCCACGCTTGCATTTATTATTGCACTTTTTGCATATGTTGCTAAATATAATTCTCAAACCAATTGTCTGATAAAGTCATTATTCTTTCATTTTTGGGTGAAGAAAGAAGCTCAATATAGAATAATAAAATAACTTGATTGACCTTTGTCCTTAGCTTCTGGAAAAGCAACCTCTGAACCTCTGAATCTTTGGAATATCCTATGGTAGGAGTGTCTTCTGGTCGTTGTGAGCATGGGAGCACACCTGACAGATATAGTTGGGTCCAGCCACACATAAAGTCATACTGGGGTCTGGCCATACCAGAAAGATGAACCAGATAATTAGGGTGTTGGGATTTCGTGCCACTTCAAATCAGCCTACTTCTTCAACCTCTGTGGGGGGAGAAGAGAGGATGTTCCAGTTTGATTTCAATCCCAAAGACATTGATTCTATCAATGATGTCTATGTAGTGAGACCCCATATAAATTCAGAGCACTGAACACAAGAGCTTCCACGAGTGAGAAAGTGGATCTCTGTGCTGGGAGAGTGATGTGTTATGACTCTACAAGAAAGGACAGAAACTTGCATTTGAAACCCTCTCAGACCTCACCCTATGTGTCTTATTTTGGCTTCTTCTTTTTATATCCTTTCACTATAATAAAACCATAAGCATATAATCATAGGTATAGTGCTTCCAGTGAGTTCTGTGAGTCAGTCCAGGAAATTATTAAACCCAAGAGGGTGGTGGGAAACCTCAAAGTCGTAGTCAGTTTGTCACGAGTGTGGGTGGCCTTGGCCCCAAGTTTGTAACAGGATTAATCTGGTAGAGGAACACCTTAAACCTACAGGCGCTTCCCTAACTCTGGGTCCCATCAGGGTTGAAGTGATTGAGTTACTGTAGTCTTTGCAGTTGGTGTCAGAAGCTGTTGTAGAAGTTGCAGAAGTTTTTAATAAACTTTATACTCAATTTCTAAGTAACTGACAAAGTTCACAAAGCAGGGAAGTGGAGAACCCAGAATTGAACACACATCTTACTGATTCTAAATTCCATTATACTCTTTTTACTTCCCTAGGGAAAAGGTTATATTTTTAGCTCATTAGGGTAAAGCTTATATTCATTCCTTTGTATAAACTAAACTTTCCATGGTATCAGTTTCCTTCTTCCTAGGGACTTTTTAAATTTCCTTCTAATTTTGGTCTTCTGATGATAATCCTTCAGCTTTTGTATGTCCTAACAGGTCTTAAGTATGCTTTGTTTTCAAAAGATATAATCAGTGGGTATAGAATTTATTTCTCTTTTCTTTTCACACTTTGTTTTTCTACTACCTATTTACTTGCATCATTTCCAAGGAGAAATCTGCCATCATTGTTATTTCTGTTCCTATGAAGCTGAAGTGGCTGTTTTTTTCTGGTTGCTTTTACAGTTTTCTGTTTATCACTGATTTTGAGAAGTTTGATTATGATGTCACTTGGTATAATTTCTTCATGTTTCTTCTGCTTGTGATCCATTGAGCAACTTGGATCTGTAAATTCATAATTTTCATCATCTTTAGAAAATGTTCTTCTATTGTTTCTTCAGATATTTCTTTAGTCTCCTTGCCTTTTCTCCAATTCTCATCTTTAGGGATCGCCAATTAAGCTTTATACTAAGTTGTATATTAAGTTGCTTGAAGTTGTCCCTCAGCTCACTAATGCACTTTTACATTTTTAAAATTCTTTTTTCTCTTATTATTTCCTTTTGTACTGTTTCTACTACTATGTCTTTGAATTCTTTAATCGTTTCTTCTACGGTATCTGATCTGTTGTTAAAACCTTCCAATATATTTTTAAATCTCAATCATTATAGTTTTCACTTCTAGAAATTGTATTTGAATCTCTTAGTTTTTCCTACTTCTACTTAACCTTCTGAACACAAGGAAAACAGAACAGTGCTGTATGTTCTATTCTGTTCCTTCTAGCATCTGTTTCAGTGTTTGGTCACTTTCAGTTGATTGATTTTTCTCTTCATTATGGTCATATTTTCTTGATTCTTTGTGTAACTGATAATAATCCTTGTGAACTTTACCTTCTTTGGTGTTGAATATGAATATTTTGTGTTTCTATAAAATTCTCAAACTTTGCTCTGGTATGCAGTTGAGTTACTTAGAATAGATTTAATCCACATAATTGCTAAGAGAGAAATTCTTAATGGAAAAGAGATTTATAATCAATGGGAAATGAATTATAATGTTAGATAATAATGAGTAAATTTGTTTATCACTTAGCAGTTTGATAGTGATCCATTTTAAATTTTCACAAAATAGATCCATTTCTCAACTAGAATTCTAGGTACCTCAATTATAGACAACAGAATTTTTGGAAAAGCTGTAGAATCATTTTAATATACACCATGAATACTGAAGCCTCATTAAGTCTTAAGAATATTGCTTTCTATACATACCTGTTAATAAATGGAGACCACTAAAGAGAGTCCTTCTACATTTCTGGTGCTATAGGGCAGATACCCATAGACTCTTAGCTAAGGCTCATTAAAATCCAGTGACTGAATAGCCTGACATGTAAGTCAAATGTCTTTTAAATATTAAGATGAAAAAGAAGCAGCGTGATTTTTTTTTTTTTTTGGTATTTTTTCTTTTGGTCTTTGAAGACATGAATACAGTCATAATTTAAAGACAAATTAGAAACTACAAACAAAATGTATCCTTAAGCAGTATCCTATTTGTTTCTGGTTTCAGAATATTGCTTGTACAACAGTAATATTTTAGTACTACTGTCTCTTTCTTGTTGCATTACTTCATCTTTTCTAGGTAAAGAAAATCTCCATGGAATGCGACGCACTGGCTATTTTATTCTACTTATAATAGGGCAGATACACACTTGCAAAGCAAGTCTCCCCAGTGTGCCATGCTTTGAGTAAAGAAAGTTTGGCTGCAGTGGCTATGTTGTGATGAGCAGATTGAACATTTCCATTCTTAGTATATTTGTTATCAGAAAGAAGGGACTAATATATGTCTATGATTTCAGAAAGCAGTAGAAATTAGAAAAATATTGGCATTCATGAAGAAAGCTCACATTTGCCTGTTTTAGTATCCAGAAGTCAGAGAGATAGAAGAGATGACCCTTCAATGTCAATGTTAATCAAATTACTCAATTGCTGATGAGTATGTCTCTGTGGTTTTAGATATTAAGACTTATTTTGAGATAAGTTGTGGGAGAATCCTTACTACTAATAGTATACATGGGACTCCAGAGTGAAATAGAGAATAGCAGTTATCATAAGAACTGGTGATTCATGGTCATATAAAACAAGAATGTTTAGTCATAACAACAAATCTATAAACAAATTCATGTATAATTTCATTACCAATTTTGACTGCTATAATAAATACTAAATTTAAATTCTGAATTACCCATTAAAATTAGAGAAAAAGCCAGAAAAGGGATTCTTGAGTACAGAGAAGGAAACACAATTCAATGTTGCAATGAAATAGCCAAGAATCTGAAGAAGAAAGCAGCATAGGTGTCAGTATGTAAATGGACACAGCATGGATTTTAAAGGTGCTGCCAAGTTTCCAAATGGAGGAAGAACTCTTCCCCAAAGCCACCGGCTTTCTTCAGATGCTCTTGAGAGTCATAATCTTAATGGAAATTTTAAGATTTAAAAATCATTTTGTTTTATTTTTAGTTACATTTCAACCATAAGGAGATTTTTAGCCCCAGCTATTAAAGTAGATACAAGGTACTCTTTTTTTTCCTTTGATGCAATTTAATAGAGTATTTTCACATATCACAAAATTCATCCAAAGTATACAACCAATGGCTTCAGTATCAGACCATATTTGTGCATTCATTACCTGAGATGCTGCAGGTGTTAGACCTAATTCTCAGGAGAAATCCTCTTTAGAGAAGAAAGTGCATGTATGCATGTATGAATAGACAGGCAATAAATGAATGAATGAATGAATGAATACATAAATAAATAAATGTAAGAAGCTTATGCTGATTACATTTAGAGGTCTTGCCCATTTAAAACCCAAGCAAACTTCCCTTCCTTACATCAGGAAAATTAATGTGGAAGATGGAAACTCATCCCATACAGTTTACTTGCCAGCAACAAAATGTTTCATGAACAACGAGTAACACAGGCCGGGGGCCCACTGCTAGGACCTGAGCTGGGGAACTGGACCCAGTGATATGGAGATTCTCAATCCAAGGGTCTTTGGCCTGAAATGTTCAGAGGTTAGTAGTATCCTGGGGCTGAAACGCATTCCCAGGCACTGACCTCCCCTCTGTTGAAGTGAGTTTGTTCTTGTCACTTGCATGGAAGATCTCTTCATGTGCCAGGAGTACCCCATAACCTTTGGGCTAATTCCCATGACATCCTCTGTGTCTCACTGTAGGAATCTGTGAACAGGTCTTTGGAAGAGCAGGGAGAACAAAAGATTTATTCGGCACATCTGAAGGGGGCTGGCTGTGTGTGCCTGAATGTAGGGTCAGGATTTGTAAAAAGGCTGAGAAAAACCTGTCTTGTACCAAAGGCTTTTCAATATACTGAGACACATTTTTTAAATGCACACATATAAGCCATGTTCTGCCGATTACATTTGTGTATTCAGTTCAATTGCATCGGAAACAATTGTTCCCTAATTTAGTAAATGCCAAAAAATTCTCCAATGTCATTTGCATTCTTTTATTTTCTTCTTTACAAAAAACTCCTATAAATTTGCTCCCATGGATCAAAACCTTGTTTTAGATCAGAGATTTTGAGATGGGAAAAGAATACTACAAAAAGTAAATTACCTCCCAGATATAATTTAAGTGTAAAACCCCCTTGAGTGTTAAAATTATCTGAAGACAATTTATTTAGCTATTTCTCAAGAATAAAGATTGCACTAATATAGAAGTCGTATAAATGCACATTGGAAGAATGAGTAAATTTTCAATCATTTCATGGATGTTTTAAATCAATGTAACAACAGCTTAACTGATAAATTAAGAAAGACTTTAAACAGAAGGAAATAAGGTTTTTTTTGTGCATTTGTGTGTATGGGAGAGTGTGGGTGTATAGGTGCATATTTTGCCTATATTGCATTATAGAGACTAAGAGTTCACTTGAATTGATGATTATCTCAAAATTTGTAGAGATATGTCACTTAATTAAAATAACAACCAACATGTGGAGTCACAGACAATCTACAAAGCTATCAACACCATAATTCACAGACATTATGAACTTGCCTTCCTTTTGATCCTTGGTGACAAATATTTGTTATATAGTATTTATCCATTTTTATTGTTGGGGCTGGCTGTAAAACAGAACCTTAGGTGACAATCACAAAAAAAGTTCTTTTGAGAAGAATTATAGTAAATCACTGTTCAATTTTAATATATAAACAATCAAAATAATTTCATATTCTAATACTCTATAGAATTTTAATACTTATCACTAACATTTTATTGATGATCTTTATCTGATAGCTATAATTATTAATAATTACTGATATTTAAAATAGTTTATTCAATTTTAGCAATTATAAATGAGGTTATGCATTTTCAACATACAGGAATGTCACTCAGGTAATGACATAGGCAAGATTGGCTGATCATCCCCCTATGTGTCCCAGAACTGTGTTGAAAATCCCGTATATTATCACTAAACCTTGCAGAACCATGTTCTCGATGGATTATTAACCTTATTTGGTAGGAAAGCCATAGAGGTTAAGTAATTTGCACAAGGGCACAGAGCCAGAATGCAGTGGACCTAAGACATGATTTTATACCCAGTGTCATATAACCAATCTAGCTTACCTATTTCCCAGTGACAATTAGAACTTATAGAACAATATTTTCATAAGACTTAATCCAGTGTAAAATTCATGTATATCACTCTATTTAAAAGCACTTTCGCATCCACCTTTAAACTTGGTTACTCCTCCAGGAAACAGACACTGAAGTTGTGCATGGATGACACCTTTGAATTCCTGAGTGTGGAGGCAGAAGGCTTCTGGTGAGGATCCGAAAGTTATAAGAACTTTATTTTTCCCATAACTGAATATTGTGCCCTGCAGTCCTGGTGGTGGCCCCCGTTAGTGGTGAGGAATTTGTTTACATGGTATCAGCAGATGATTTCTCATATGTATAATGCTCATTAAGAGTAAAAGTGGGAATGTTATTTGACTACTGTCAACTTGGTTGTATGTTTAATAATAAATATGGGCATTGCCTTTGTAATTTATGCTAAATGTTGAAAACGCATCAGTTATTTTTCAAATATTTTTTGTTTTTCAAAAACCAAAAATAGGTTTTGCCAAACAGTTGCTCCCTTCATTCTTAATCCATGTTTTTACTTTAAGGAATATCCGATTCAAATGTTTCTGATGTGATTGCATGTAACTCACCAAACTATTGCCTTACAGAAATTATATTACAGTCCAAAAGGCCTTTAAAACAAATTTACAAGTTTTCTCTTTTAAATATCATCATCCAAGAAGAGTCACTGAGTCAGAAAAAAACACTAGATGTTAAAAGTTCAACTTGCAGTCAAAACTTTGCAATTCACTTCAAATTTGGTCAACATCTCCCCCCATTACTAAAAAACTTTATTACTATTGGAAAAATTGTTACAACATTTTGATATAAAGGGACATCATGTTTAAAGCATACTAGACTCTCTTTGTTTCAACATAAAATTTCTGGCAGAGCCAAGAGCACGTGACCCCTTTATAGAATCAGCAGAGCTTCAGTCCTTCAAATCAACTAATTCTCAGCAAAACTGAAACCAGCCACATAAAGGGCTTCATCTGCTCTGGTTAGAATTCCAGATTTGGGTTCAGTCCTGCCGATGCCAACGTGATTCTTACTCAAACACAAGGGCATAATTTAAGTATCTGGATTTCAGGAAATGCCCTCAATCTGGTGCAAATCTTTAAGGTGAACATGTTAAAATAACTATAGTACTTTACAAGACACGAGAGAACAATTAATTCTGGCCCCGTCAGCCCTCGGAGCATTACTGGCACCACTTTCAGCCTTAGGAGAGGAGAGAATTTTAGAGCACATACGATATATTAGAGAGTGAATGATTATTCACAGCCATGAGGCCAGCCCATGTTTCAATAAGACAAATTGCTCTGGAGTGTTCTGGTGGCAAGCAATGATAACTCATGCTCCTGAGACAGAGTGGGTGAAAATTACGGAGAATTGATGAAAATCAAGAGCAAGAGGACAAATGGCTCTGAAGAAAAGAATCTGTGATTATTATTTCCTAAGCCTTCAGCCTGATGGAGCTTGAATCTATTTCCTTTTGAAAAATCTATAGATCTTGGGACATTATATGTCAGCATGAAAATGGCTGCATTTGTTTCTCACCAATGGCAAATGATTAACTCTTGAGTATGGAACTAGGAATCCACCCCCATGGGAAGATGCATTTCCCAGGAGATGGTCTATATGGCCTGCAGTCTTCCTACAGGTCAAGTGCATACTCAGCATTCTAGGTGCTACGGACGCCTCAATCCCTCCTGTACTGTCATTGAAACAACAGTGAAGTTGCAGAGTTTTAAAAAGAAACACATGGACATTTTGTTTCAAATAATGAACGATAATTGATTTGTTATTGTAATGAACTAAAGGACACTGAAATACTGAAACCATGGGCAGCATGTACAAATACCATGGTGAATACAATATGTATATGAGTGAGTTTTCAAAACTGATTGCAAATAGTACTACTGAAGGGGATGGGACAATAAACTGTTTATATTGGTCCCACATGTAACACAAGTATATTCTTTGGAGTTGCCTAAGATCAGAATTATATAGAAAGGTGCTTCCTGGAATATGTTCTTGGGTCATTCCATGTAGCAACCTCAAAATTAATTCTCAATACTACTATCACCATACGTTCTTTACTATGCCTCCATTGTCTTGTCTTAAGGGTTTGCTGTGCCAAACCAAACTGCCTCAGCATCACCTCTGAGTTTTTCTAAACTTTAGAAAGACTGAAGAAAGTACTTAATCTAGCTGTAATTTGCTTTTGGGTGTTTATGTATCACTAGAATCCAAATAACCCAAAACAACTCACATTATCCGATAGTCACACAGTGCCATTCAAATACGTTTGTACTTATGTATGCCAAGGAACACTACAAAATACTTTGTCTTTCCCACCTAAACTGGCTCATTGAGTTTTAAAAGGCATCATCAGAGATATGCATTCCTAATTCAGTCCTAGTTCATCATGGAGGTTGACTTTAATGTCAGAATTGGATTGCTCAATCTGAAAATGTTACTGCTCCTTCAATGCCACTTGCATTGGACTTTTCTGAACCATTAGTAAACTGTCCTGAGAAGTTTTTAAGGAAAGGGAAAAGTTTTTAATAGATCAGAGAAAACCATAATTCCAAAGCAATGTCCACTGCCCTCTTTCCTGTGGGGGGGGGGGGGAGGATAACTCATAACCTTTCTTAAAGGTGACAGGGAGTCCTTGCAGTGATGGCCAAGCCCATCTCAGAGGAAGCATGGCCTAGAATGTGCTCTGGGGCAGCTTACTTGTTTGTTCTTACTAGAAACTTGTGTGGTTCTTGAAGCTGTATGTACCCCAGAAAAACAGGCTCTTAAATTTAATCTGCTGCTGTGGATATGGGCCCATTTGTAAGTAAGACCTTTTGATGAAGTTATTTCAGTTAAATTGTGACCCACCTCCTTCAGAATGGGTATCAATCCAGTTACTGTAGCCTTTTATAAGTGGAATGAATTCAAACATGAAAGAGAGAAAGCCAGAGAAGTAAGAATTTTAAATCACTGAAACCCAGAAGGGAAGGGAGAGACCAGCAGAGACTGCCATGTGCTTTGCCATGTGACAAAGGAGCCAAGGATTGTCAACAGCTTGTTGCCAGAAAGAAAGTGTCATGATGCTTTGATTTGGACATTTTCTCATCCTTAAAACTGTGAGTGAATAAATTCCCATTGTTTAACCCAACTCTTTTCATGGTATTTGCTTTGAGCAATCAAGGAAATTAAAACATCCTAAGCAATCCAGCCATTGCTCTAGCCAGCAGTGAGTAACAGTCATTTCAAGGCAGAAGTGCTTGGCTGCAGAAGTGAGACTGCCAGCATAGCCAATTCCCAGGCCCTCCAGGTAAGTCTGGTTTGGGGGAAGAGAAAAATGAGAGTGCTTTTGGCCTTCCAGTCACTCTACATTCCCATGAGATAGAGTCCAAATTCTTTCTTAGCCCCCTTTCCAACTTCTCCTCTCTAACCCGACCTGGCATCTTACTAGCATAGTAACTTATTACTGTAGTAATCATATTAGAATCTTGCCTTATTATATATGTATGCATCTATCTATTTACTCATTTTGATGCAATTAAAGTCAGTTGAAAATCAGAAAACTACACCATAACCAATACAGCATAAATAAAAATGACTGAAGTTCAATATTTGTTGCGGAATCTTTACTTTTCCTTTTAGGGTAAAATTTACACATATTAAAACCCACAAAACTTAAGTGAACTGATAGATGAGTTCTGATGAATACATTACCTGTGCAAACATAAGATATAGAATATTATTATCAGAGGGAACCAATGTTATTTTTTTCCAAAATACATTTTTTTTAAAACTGTGGATTTCACACTGAGTGTACTCTTTAGTGCCTGTCTTTCATTCAGTCTATTTCTGAGATGTACTTTTTGGCTTTCTAATGCTGCAAGAATGCAATATACTAGAAATAGATTGGCTTTTACAAAGGGGATTATTAGGTTACAGATTTATGGTACTAAAGCTGTGAAAATGTCCAAATTAAGGCATCCAGAGAAAGATAACTTGATTTTGAAAAAAGGTCACCAGCATCTGAAACACCTCTGTCAGCTGGGAAGGCACGTGGCTGGTGTCTGCTGGTCCTTGCTCCCAGTTTGTTACTTTCAGCTTCTGATTCCAGTGGCTTTCTTTCTATGAATCTATGGGGCCTCGTTTAGCTTCTCAGGGGCTGCCTTTATGTTTTATCTCTTAGCTTACCATCTCCAAACATCTGTCACTCCAAACATCGCCCGTGTCAGCTCTGAGCTCTAGCTATGTTTTCTACCTTTTATTATCTTCTCTAGTATCTATTCTAGTAAAAGGATTAAGACTCATCTTGAATTGGGTGGGTCATATCTCCATGGAAACACCCTAATCAAAAGTTCCCACCCAAACAATAAGCCTTCCCCCCAAAAGAACATGGGTACAGAACAGTTCCAAACCAACATAGACATCATGCTGTGTCATGTTGCCTTTATCATTTCATTCTTTTTTGTGTGTGAATAGTATAACATTTTATGGATATACTACAGTGTGTTTATCCATTCTCCTATTGACAGAGCACTGTTTCAAATTTCAGTTATTATGAATAAAGCTGCTATCAATCTTCTTGAACAAGTGTTTTTATGATTATACAAATTTTTCTCTTGGGTAAACTACTAACAGTGAAATTGTCGGACATAGAATAGGTGGAAGTTTATTTTTATACTTATTTTAAAAAGAAATTTCTAGAATTTTTTCCCAAAGTAGTTCATTTTCCTTTAACCAATAATGCTTTAACTCTCAATAAGCATGAGAGTTCTGGTTGGGCCTCTTACTCTCCAACATTTGACATTATAAGCCCTTTAAAAATGTTGGCAATTCTGGTGGGATTGAAAGGTATCTCACTATTTGTTTGATTTGAAATTCCCTTATGAACAATAATGTCAAGCACATTTTCATATGGATTTTTGTGAAATATCTACTAATATATATATATATATATATTTTTTTTTACCACATGTCATTGGAACATTTACCTTCTTATTATTGAGTGATAATAAATTATATAGTCAAGAGTGGTTCTTTGTCATCTATATGCTTTGCAAATATTTTCCAGTTTGTAGCTCCTGATTCATTTTCTTAAAGGAATGATTTAATGGGCAGAAATTTTTGACTTTGATGTTAAAATTATTCTAATTTGTTATATTTTCTCTTATGTTTATTGTCTTCTATTTCCAGTAAAAACTAAAATAAAACAAAAAATCCTTGGTCTATCACCAAGCCACATAGATACGCTGGAATGACTATACTAATATTAGACAAATAAACTTTAAGACGCAATGATGCTAGACAAAATAAGGGCATTTATAATGGTAAAAGGGTGAACTACTAGGAAGATAAAACAATTATAAACATATGTGCAGCTAATGATAGAACCCAAATATATGAAGCAAAAACTGAGGATTCAAGGGAGAAATAAGCAATTTAACAATAATAATTGGAAACTATGATAGTTAGAGTCAGGTGTCAACTTGGCCAGATGAAGGTGCCTAGTTTTATTGCTGTGGACATGAGCTAATGGCATGTGAAGCTCATCTGTTGCTAAGTACATCTACATTTGGCTAGGAGACATGCCTGCTACAATGAATGAATGATGCTTGATTTAATTGGCTGGTGCTTAAGTGAGAGAGCTCAACGTAGCACAGCCCAAGCAGCTCAGCATACCTCATCTCAGCACTCGCAGCTCAGCCCAGGCCTTTGGAGATGCAGAAAGGAATCACCCCAGGGAAAGTTGTTGGAACCCAGAGGCCTGGAGAGAAGGCCAGCAGAGATCGCCTTGTGCCTTCCCACATAAGAAAGAACCTCAGTTGAAAGTTAACTGCCTCTCCTCTGAAGAACTTATATGTCAACTAAATAAATCCCCTTTTATTGAAAGCCAGTCTGTCTCTGGTGTGTTGGATTCTGGCAGCTAGCAAACTAGAACACCCTCTTTCAACCATAGGTATAACTATTAGAGACGCAGGTGAAAACACAGACAGCTTGAATACTACTATAAATCAGTATAAATCAACCATACCTAGCAGATTTCTATAATGTACTCCCCACCATCAGCACAAGAACATTATTCTTAGGAGCATTCTTCAGGATAGACTACATATAAGCCCATAAACCAAGCCTCATTACATTTAAATGATTGACACCATTCAAAGTTTGTTTTTGGGTTGTAATAGAATAAAATTAGATATGAATAATGAAGGAAATTGGAGAAATAAAAAAATGGAAATTAAATAACATACTCCTAAATAACAAAAGGGTCAAAGAAGAAATGAAAATGGAAATTAGAAAATAAATTGAGATAAATAAAAAGAAAAACACAACAATCTAAAACCTATGGCATGTAGCTAAAAAAGTGCTAAGAGGTATATTTACATCTATAAAGGGCTGTGTGCTGGCTTGAAAATATTATGTACCCCAGAAAAGCCATGTTTTAATCCTGATTCAATCTTGTGGGGGGTAGCCATTTCTTTTAATTCTGATTCAATATTGTAGGTTGGAATATTTTGATTAGATTATCCTCATGGAAATGTAGCATGCCCCGTTTAGGGTGTGAACTTTGATTAGATGGACATGTGACTCCGCCCATTCCAGGTGGCTCTTGATTAGTTTACTGGAATCCTTTGGAATAGGAAACATTTTGGAGAGAGCTATGCATGACAGAAGCCTCAGAACCAACAGAAACTTCACAGCAGAGCTGACACAGATGTAGATACTTGGAAAACAGAAACACGAATATTTTGAGATGTTTGAACCTCAGCAGACATTGCATGAGATGTTAAGCAAGCCAGAATCTGGAGAGAGCCAAGGGAAACCAAGAGATGAAAGTTAATCCTAGAGAAGCAAAATGAGGAATCCCCACAGGAACAGAGGTTGAAAGCAGTGGAGCCCAGGAACAAGGACCAGCAGATGCCAGCCACGTGACTACCCAGCTGACAGGTGTTCCTGATCCATCACCTTTCTTGAGTGAAAGTCACCTCTTATTGGTGATTTAATTTGGACACTTTCACTTCCTTAGAGCTGTAAATTTGCAATTTATTAAATTCTTCTTTTAAAAGCAGTTCCATTTCTGGCATATCTTGTTCTAGCAACTTACTAACCAAAACAGGCTGCTAAAAAAGAAGAAAGATCTCAAATGAATACTCTAGCTTTCCACCTTAAAAAATTAGTAAAAGTAGAGGAAAGTAAATCCAAAATTCTGTAGAAGGAAGGACATAATAAAGTTTGAACTGAGAATTACTTAAACAAAGAATAGACATACAGTAGAGAAAGTTAAAAAAAAATGAAAGCTTTATTTTTAAAAACATCAACATAATTGACAAAATTTTTAATTTGTTTTTGACAAAGAAAAGAGAGAATCTCAAAGTACTAAGCTCAGGAATGAAACAGGGGGGATCACTACTAAACATGTAAGAATGAAAAGTATAATAAGGGAATTCCATGACCAATTTTGTGCCAATATACTAGGCAGTCTATAAAAACTGAATAAATTCCCAAAAAGACACAAAACAACCAAAAAGAAAAAAAAGTTGAATATCTGAATGGAAGTAAAAAAAGAAAAAAAAAAGTTTGAATTTTTACGCAAAAAACTACCCACAAAGAAAGTCATGGGGCCAGATGTCTACATTGGTGAATTCTACAAAGTCTTTAAAGAAGAATTTATACCAATATTTTACAAACCTTCCACAAATAGAAGGCAAGGATACACTTCCCAGTTCATTCCATGAGGCCAGTATTACCTTAATACCAAAACCAGACAAAGATATCAAAAAACAAGAAAATTACTGTTTCAATTTCCTAGGCTGTTCAAGCAAATGCCATACAATACTTTGGCTTAAGCACTGAGGGTGTGTTTACTCACAGTTTGGAAGCTATACTTCAAACCACCACAACTGCATACCAATATCTGTTGTAAATATAAACACACACAAACACACACAAACCAAAAAAAACTAGAAAATTGAATTCAGCAACATATATAATGGATTGTACACTATGACTAAATAAAATTTATCCCTGAATGTTAGTTTTGTTTAATGTGTGGAAATCATTCCATGCAATATATCATTTAACAGAATAAAAGATAAAGTGTATGATCACCTCAATAGATTCAGAAAAATAATTTGACAAAATACAACACCCTTCCATAGTAAAATCCATCTCAAGCTAGGGTTGAAAAGTAATATCCACCAACTGAAGACCTACCAAAAAACAAAAACACACACAGAAAAGTTACGGTCAAATTAATGGTGAAAAACTGAGCACACACACTCAAAGAGCTGGAACAAAACAAAGATACTTGCTCTCACTACTTCCATTTAACCTTGTTTTGGAGGTGATAACCAGAGAAATTACAAAAGAAAAAGAAAGAAAATGTATACAAGTTGGAA
This sequence comes from Tamandua tetradactyla, assembly GCF_023851605.1. NCBI lineage: Eukaryota > Metazoa > Chordata > Mammalia > Pilosa > Myrmecophagidae > Tamandua > Tamandua tetradactyla. The sequence continues at coordinate 87,241,661 of NC_135338.1, read as the reverse complement.
GGAAAGTAAAACTGTCTCTATTGGCAGATGACATGGTATTGGATATAGACAATTATAAAGAATCTAATAATCTAACATTATTAAAACTAATAAAAGAATTCAGCAATGTTGCCAACTACATACCAATTCGAAAGTAACAAAATCAGTTGTATTTCCATACGATAGCAATGGACAATCCAAAAACGAATATTTAAAAATAGTTTCATTTACAATAGCACGAAAATTATTTAGACATAAACTTAACAAAAGACTGCAGTCGTTCTGCACTGAAAATGACAAAACATCATTGAAAGAAATTAAGGGCCAAAATAAATGGAAAGCTCATGAATTGAAAACATTATTATTAAGATGGCAATTCTCCCTAAAATGATCCATAGATTCAGTGTAAATTCTATCACAAACCCAGCTATTTTTTATTTCAGAACTGACAAGTTTATCCAAATATTCGTATGGAAACAGAGGAATCTAGAATAACCAAAACAACCTTGAAAAAGAGCAAAGTTGGAAGACTCACATTTCCTGTTTCCAAAAATACTCAGAAGTGACAGTTACTAGGACTGTGTGTTATCAGCTCAAAGATACTCATGTAGATCAAGAGAATGGAAATGAAAACCCAGAAATAAATGCTTTCATTACCTTTTGTATGGGTGCCAAGGTAATTCAATTGTGAAGGAACAGACTTTTCAGCAAATGATGCTAAAATGACTGGGTATTGACACGCAAAATAATGAAGTTAAACCCCTAACCAACACAACATAAAAAATTCACTTAAAAGAGACATTAACTTAATTGTAAGAATAACACCTGTAGGATTCTTAGAAAAGAAGAAGTGAGAGTAAATCTTAATGACCTTGAATTAGGTAATGGTTCCTCAGATACTGCAAAAAAGCACAAAAAATGAAAGAGAAAAATAGCTAAATAGGGTTTCATCAAAAATAACACTTTTGTGTTTGAAAGGAAGCCATCAAGAAAGTGAAAAGACAACCCAGGCAAAGGACAAAATATTTCCGAGTCATATATCTTATAAGGTATTTGCATACAGAATAGATTATGACCTCTTATAATTCGACAATGAAAAGATGGATAAACTAAATAAAAATTGGGCAAATATCTGAACAGACAGTTCTCTAAAGAAGATAAACAAATGGGCAAAATATTCAGGAAAAGGTGCTCAACATCATTATCATTAGGAAACTACAAATTAAAACCACAAAATGCACTACTTTGCACCCAAAAAGATGGCTCTAATAAAAAAGATAGATAGTAACAAGCGTTGGCCAGAACGTGCAATGATAGAAACCTCATACATTGCTGGTAGAAATTTAAAATAGTCCCTTTGTGCTTTGCAAGAAAGTTTGGAATGAACTCAAGATGCTAACTATATAGACACCACATCATCTAGAAATTCCTCCTTAGGGATTGATGACATATGAAGAGAATGAAAACATATGTCCATGCAAAAATCTGTATATCGGGTGGGCCATGGTGGCTCAGCAGGCAGGAATGCTTGCCTGCGATGCCAGAGGACCCGAGTTGGATTCCCCGTGCCTGCCCATGTTAAAAAAAAAAAAAAGTTTGTATATCAATGTTTGTAAGTGCATTATTCATATTAATCAAAAAGTGAAAGTAACAGAAATGTTCATTAACTGATAAAGAAATAAATAAATTGTGGTATATTCATAAAATAGAATATTGAGTCATAAAAACGAATGCTACTGCTACCAGGCTACAACGTAGATTCACTTTCCCTTATGCTAAGTGAAAGAGAGCCAGATACAAAGTACCACATATTCCACGATTCCATTTATGTGAAATATCTGCAACAGGACATCTATAGAAAAAGAGAAATTAGTGGTTTCTAGGGACTGATAGTAGGGGAAAGATGGGGAGGGCCTGCTGTTGGGTGTGGGATTTCTTTTTGTGGGGATGAAAATATTCTAAAATAGAGAAAGATGATAGTTGCGGGTTTTGGTGATATACTAAAGCCCACTGAATTGCACACTTTGAAAGGATGAATTTCATGGTGTGTGAATTACATCTCAATAAACTTGGTATTAAAAAGTTAAATACAGACTTCCGGAGAAGATGGCGGCTTAGTAAGACGTGCGGGTCTTAGTTCCTCCTCCAGAAAAGCAACTAAAGAAACAGAAACAATACGAAACAGCTCCCGGAGTCACGACAGAGACCAAAAAGACAGCATACCCCATTCTGGAACAGCTGAACGGGCAGGGAGAATCTGCTGCGGTGAGATACCCGAGGGGCGCGCGTTTTCCCGGCCGGGGCGGCTGGCGACTGGGGTCCCCTCCACGCACGTGGCTCCCCGGTCTGACTGGGAACGTTGGATAGCGGGGCCCTCCCGTCACGCTTGGCGTTTTGGGCCAGCTGGGCAATTAGGACTGGCACTCTCCCAAGCCGCGGCAGCCAGCGACCCCCGCCTCCACGCGGTTTCCCGGGCCGACTGCCGTGCAGACAGACGAGCGCCACGAGCGCCACCTACTGGGCAGGAAAAGAAAAACAGAGCCCAGAGATTTCACAGAAAAACCTTTCAACCAGCTTGGTCCCACACCCAGGGAAATCTGATCAAACGCCCAGACACCAGCAGAAAATAATGGATGACGCTGGGAAAATTGAAGATATGGCCCAGTCAAAGGAACAAACCAATAGTTCAAATGAGATACAGGAGCTGAGACAACTAATGCTGAATACACGAACAGAAATGGAAAAACTCTTCAAAAACCAAATCAATAAATTGAGGGAGGACATGAAGAAGACATGGGCTGAACAAAAAGAAGAAATAGAAAATCTGAAAAAACAAATCACAGAACTTATGGGAGTGAAGGACAAAGAAGAAAAAATGGAAAAAACAATGGATACCTACAATGGTAGATCTAAAGAGACAGAAGCTACAATTAGTGAACTGGAGGATGGAACATCTGAATTCCAAAAACAAACAGAAACTATAGGGAAAAGAATGGAAAAACTTGAGCAGGGGATCAGGGAACTGAATGACAATATGAAGCACACAAATATACGTGTTGTGGGTGTCCCAGAAGGAGAAGAGAAGGGAAAAGGAGGAGAAAAACTAATGGAAGAAATTATCACTGAAAATTTCCCAACTCTTATGAAAGACCTAAATTTGCAGATCCAAGAAGTGCAGCGCACCCCAAAGAGAATAGACCCAAATAGGCGTTCTCCAAGACACTTACTAGTTAGAATGTCAGAGGTCAAAGAGAAAGAGAGGATCTTGAAAGCAGCAAGAGAAAAACAATCTGTCACATACAAGGGAAACCCAATAAGACTATGTGTAGATTTCTCAGCAGAAACCATGGAAGCTAGAAGACAGTGGGATGATATATTTAAATTACTAAAAGAGAAAAACTGCCAACCAAGACTCCTATATCCAGCAAAATTGTCCTTCAAAAATGAAGGAGAAATTAAAACATTTATAGACAAAAAGTCACTGAGAGAATTTGTGACCAAGAGACCAGCTCTGCAAGAAATACTAAAGGGAGCACTAGAGTCAGATACGAAAAGACAGAAGAGAGAGGTATGGAGTAAAGTGTAGAAAGAAGGAAAATCAGATATGATATATATAATACAAAAGCCAAAATGGTAGAGGAAAATATTATCCAAACAGTAATAATACTAAAAGTTAATGGACTGAATTTCCCAATCAAAAGACATAGAATGGCAGAATGGATTACGACCCAGCAATACCACTGCTAGGTATCTACTCAAAGGACTTAAGGGCAAAGACACAGACGGACATTTGCACACCAGTGTTTATAGCAGCATTATCTACAATTGCAAAGAGATGGAAACAGCCAAAATGTTCATCAACAGACGAGTGGCTAAACAAACTGTGGCGTATACCTACGATGGAATATTATGCAGCTTTAAGACAGACTAAACTTATGAAGCATGTAGTAACATGGATGGACTTAGAGAACATTATGCTGAGTGAGTCTAGCCCAAAACTAAAGGACAAATACTGTAAGGTCCCACTGATGTGAACCGACATTCGAGAATCAGCTTGGAATATATCATTGGTAACAGAGACCAGCAGGAGTTAGAAACAGGGTAAGATAATGGGTAATTGGAGCTGAAGGGATACAGACTGTGCAACAGGACTAGATACAAAAACTCAAAAATGGACAGCACAATAATACCTAAGTGTAATGTAACTAGGTTGGAACACTGAATGAAGCTGCACCTGAAATATGTTTTTTTGTTTGTTTGTTTGTGTGTGTGTTTGTACCTTTTGTTTTTGTTTTTTTTCTTTTTCCTTTATATATATATATATTTTATTATTATTATTATTTTAATTCTCTTCTCTATATTAACATTCTATATCTTTTTCTGCTGTTTTGCTAGTTCTTTTCCTAAATCGATGCAAATGTACTAAGAAATGATGATCATACATCTATGTGATGATACTAAGAATTACTGAGTGCATTTGTAGAATGGAATGATTTCTAAATGTTGTGTTAATTTCTTTTCTTTTTTTTGATTAATAAAAAAATTAAAAAAAAAAAAAGTTAAATACAGACATAAAGACATAAATGTCAAAATGGCTGAAGTAAGTCCTGCCATTGATTTGAATGTCAGGTTAATGCTAATGGTTAAGTTCTCCAAACGTCAGTCACAGACTGGCTGAATAACCAAAAAATGTTCCAACTATATGATATCTATCGGAGGTTCATCTTAGACCCTGAGACACAAAGAAGTGGAAATTGGAAGGATAGAACTAATATTCCATACAACAGTAACTGTGAGAGAGATGGATAACTATACTAATATCAGAAAAAAGTAGTAAATCAATAACTTTTATAAAAAGCAATGAAGGAAAAATGATCTAATAGTGATGGATCCATCAAGAATACATGACAGTTAAAAATATATATGCACCTAATAAAAGAACCTCAAAATACATGGAGCAAACATTGACATAATGGAAAGAGGAAATAGACAGCTCTACAATAATAGATACTTTAATGCATTAGTTTCATTAATGGATAGAACAGCTAGACAGAAGATCAGCAAGGGAACAGAGAACTTGAATAATAGTAGATCTAATAGGCATATATAGAACACACACAACGTCACAGTACACATCCTTCCCAAGTGCACACGGATCATTCTCCAGGAGACGCCATATGTTAGGTCACGAAAAGAATCTCAATACATTTGAAAGGATTACAGTCATACAAAACACCTTCTCTGAGCACAATGGAATGAAGCTAGAAATCCATAACAAAGGGAAACTTGAATTATTCACAAATATGTGGAAATTAAACCACATATTCTTAAACAACAAATTGGTTAAAGAAGAATCCACAAGGGGAATGAGAAAATTCTAAGACACATGAAAATGAAGACAAAATATAGAAAAACTGATACGATGCAGCAAAGGCAGTCTTTGGAGGGAAATTTCTAGCTGCAAATGTCTACATTAAAAAAGAAGAAAGATCTCAAAAAAAAAAAAAAGACCTTAGTCATACATGGGGATGAGTAGGGTGTAAGTGCTGTTTTTACTAGAGATGGTTGATGGAATTAGCAACATAAAAGAATGAGGTCTTCAAGAGCTGGAGCCTTCTAGAAGCAGTAAGTTTGTGGATATTCTTTTGTCTCTCTAATACAGGATGGAAGAATAATATAACTTCTGATTCCGCAGAGCTATCCAGGTTTTGTGGAGTGATAGGTCCTTATAAAATTTGAAGATCACTCTTTAACAAAAAGAAATATTAAATTTTAATAAAATAACAGAATATATTTATTAAATTATCTCCAGACACACTTGTATAGTTTGTTCTCCTCCATTTTGGGGTGCATTTTACAATGTTTTCTTCATATAACAACAGTGTTGTAATATTATCTTCTGGACAGAAAATTGAGAAATAATTCATGCTTTTAAAAGAAATTTGGATAAACAGTTGTTTGTTTCATAGTTTGGAGAATTTTGTTTCAATTCACATGTTGTTCTTGATTATGTCATGTAAATTTTTAGGATTGCTGTTGAAACGGAAAAAAAATTCATCAGGTTTATTTTCTGTATGCCTACTCACAGATGTCCTCCAGGTCTACGTCCTAGAAATACAGGAATTCCGGTAAATTTGAATTTGTAGAAATTGCATTCGAAAAAGGGAAAATAATGTATACTGTACTTACAATAATTACACACTGTATCATCAACTATACAACTGACAAGAGAGAACATATATATTGACTCTGGATTAAAAAAAAGTCCTCTGTTTACAATTTATGTGTTTACTGATTGGAAGAAAATTTCATCGACTGGTTTTTGGCTTTGTAAGTTTCAAATCTCCTGCGTCTTCTCTGTCAGTATATTTTAGGTGCTCTAGGATCAATTTATATCAAGAAAGAACCTCTAAACTGTTCTTTGCATCTCAAAGCTTGGTATGTTGATACAGAAGTCTAGAAATACTCTTGGAAGGCATTTCTAAACCAGAACACCGATACATGGAGACACAGTGAATGCAAACTACATAAATGTATCACCCTAGACCCACACTAAGTGAATCTCTGACTCAACTTCCCCTTAGCCAGATCCTTAAAATGCCCAAAGGCACTCAAACTTTCAACAGCCATGAGAAAGTTTAATGTAGGGGAAGATATACTGGAGAGAATTGAATGCAGTTCAAAATCTTTTGCAAATTTTACAAAAACAGATGACCATGTGAATGTCTTCCTAAGACCTGTTTCCAAGCTTGGAAAACCATACTCAGGTGACCTGAAGAAAACGTTTATTTAACCCCATGGTAAATACATTTCTGCTTTTTAAAATTTATGTCTTTTTGTGCCAATGAATTTGTAATTTTCTTAGGGAAACCAAGAGGGTAGCCAGTATAAGCTCATTAAAGTCTCTTTAATGAATAATAAAGTTAATGAATGAACGAATGAAGCTTAGTTTTCCAATCATGTTAGAGTTGTAGAAATGTTATAATTTTTATTAACATTTCACAATGAATATGAGATTTATTTATTATGATTTTACATTCAGTAAAGGTTATATTTTTTCTAAGTACTCTCAAGGATGGGTTAAGAAAAAACGTTTTACCCATATTCTCTGAAAATAATCTTTTAAAGTTATTAGAATCACAAATGAATGTGCGAGTATCCAATCATAAGGTTCTCGATGTCAAAATGTTTCTGCTTTTTTACTAAGAACACTGAGAAAAGACAAGAAAGAGAGCTTAGTTTCATTTTCTCTGTCTTTATCTATCACTTATCTCACTCATCATTCTGTACTCATGTCTGTTTATAAGCTCTCCCCCAAATAGGGATGCAGCAAAGAAAAAGAATACTGATGGCACAGCAGATGTGATTTAATCTAAACCCTGACCACAGTTCTGCAATTCCGTGTGTACCCACATCACATCACGTGCAGAGCTTTGCCTGTTAGGTTGGAATCAGCTCTGTGTGGTTTACCTATTTCTTCAACTTAACTCCATGTTGAGTACATAAGCCTCCCTCCTTGGATGTTTGATCAAAGCTCCTATTTACGATGAAACTGAATGACTCCCACTGGGGTAGACTAGCCTCAGAAATTGCTGCTAAATTACCACCGTTTTCACCACATCAACTTCCAGACACCATCTTTCCAGTTTGCTCCCCACAGAAGATACTACGCAAGGAAGCAAAATGAGTCAATGTACCTCGCTGGGGGCCAGGTCACCAGGCCTGATACAATGAACTGAATCCATCTTCTGTCAAATCTGGAGACCTTCTTTCTGGAAGGCATTGCTTTGAACAGAGCCAATACTGTATATCCATGCTTCTTGAGTATAAAAATGTTTTCCCCTAGAGTGAATGTGAAGGGTTCTGTAAGATGTGACTACTTCTTAGAAATTTCTCAAATAGCACTTACACATTTTGATGCTTTTTTTAAAAAGTACAATGAATTATACTTTAAAAATTTTAAAAATTCATATTTCTAGTTAAAATTTATTTTGTAGAGTTATCTATACTCAATGTTTTTAGAACTGACTCTAAAGTCAATTCATAAATTTAAATGCTTATGAAAATATTCAGAATGTAAATGCCTATTTTATCACATATTGGAGGGCTAAGTGAAAATTAGGAGACAATCGCAAAACAAAATATTTAAAGTAAAATGAATTTTGGAGACCAGCATTGTAGCTCACACAAGAAAACTTGGTTTTAGCAATCCAGAGTACTAAAATACTTACAGATTACCTCCCTTGTTCTGTATTGGCAGATGAATGGCTATTTTCTTTGAATGCACAAATGCAATATGCTAAACATGTGTCCATCTGAATGTGTTATTCAGTATATAAGTATGTCATGTGTGGTAGTTAAAGGACTATAATACATAGGAATGTGACCCTCTGTGAACATTCCATTCTTTAAATTACTTTGAGGCTACAAAATTCTTGAAAGAGGAAATGGAAAGAGACAGATTCTGGCATTAGATTAGATCTGGCTTCCAATAAAGACAATCTCCTTTTGCACTATCTTATTTGAACCTTTCTGAACCTCAGATCTTTCATCTTTAAAATGAGATGGTAATAATATTTCCCTGAGTAGATTGTAGGAAAATTAGGTGGGAATGGATGCCGTGTGTTGTACAGGATTTGGCAATAATGACTGCTCAACAATGTTGGCTTCCTTCTCTATAGCTTTGCAAAATTTCTTAAGAAGGTCTGCTTTCATATTTTATTTACTCAATACCTTTAAAAATTATATGTACGTTTGTGACTTTAAAGCTTAAATGACAGGTTAGATCCTTTTTTGGAATGATGGAAATGTTTTGGTAAAGAATGTTGGTGATGGTAGAGCACTGTGAGTACAATTAAAAGCACTGGAATATCTATCTGAATGTGGTTAAAAGGGGAGGTGTTAGGCTGCTAAGGAAATGTTAGCGAAATATATGGTAATAGAATAAAAAATTTTAAAGCTCATAGAACTTTACAATAAAAACTGAACCGTGAGTTAAACCATGGACTGTAGTTAATAGTACAAATGTAAAAATGTGTAACAAATACACCACACCAAAGCAAAGAGTTAATAATAGAGCGATATATGGAAATCCTGTATTTTATGCACGATTTCTTCTATAAACCCACAACTTCTTTAAAAACAAAAAGAGAGAAGAGTTTCCCAATTTTCATCTAAAATCTGCACAAACACACACACGCACACACACACAGACGCACATATCCAAACATGCAAAACTCTTCCTTCTCCTATTATTGATAAACATTCTTTGGTTTATCATTGGCTTAATTCATTCTTACTCCACATATCTGCTTCAGTCATTTAAAACGTATGTCCTTTGGCCTCCTAAATTTTATTTGAAATGACAGAAAAATACGTCTCTGAATTATATAAGCTTGAAGTGAATAACAAAATTGGGACTCAAGAATTATATATGGTTTAACAAATAAGAAATCTCCAGTCCCCTTCTAGAATATTTTCTTTAGAAACCTTGGTTTTTTAGCAAGAAATATATTCACAGCTTTCCCAACAGGAAAATACTGCACTGAGGTGATAACGTTTAGTCACATTTGCATCTCTCAGATTTTAAGCTTCTCTAAATTGAAGCTAAGACAATTAGTGGCATGGAAAATGGATAGTATTAAGCACATTACACAATCCAGATGCCTGATTCTCCCACTCCCTAGATCTTTGACCTTCTGAAAGTTTAATCAACTTCTCTGTGCCTCAGTTTGCTCTTTCCCTAAAGGGCATAATAATAGTACCTATCCTTCAGAGTTATTTGAAAATGAATGAGATGGTCTTGCAGAGAACTCAGAAGAGAGCTTGGCACATGGGCTAAATTAAAGTTAGCTGTTCTTTAAGTATCACTATACAATACCATGTATTGCAGTAGGATTAAAACATATTAATCCTATGTCTTAGACAACAGTTTGCAAACAACAAATAAAACAGCTTCAATCATTTGAAGTCTAAAATTTTGACTCTCCATGACTTTGATTTGTTACTTAGAATAAAAAGGTTATTTTACACTAAAGTTGTGATAAAGAAACAGAGCAAAACAAGAGATAAATTAAAACTCTCAAAATTTTAGGCGGGTAAATCCAACTCTGATTCACTGAAAGATATTAAAGGGCAACACTAACTTAGATTATTAAATAAAAGTATAACTATAGATTTAATCAAACAATTATGTACATTAATTATAATTGATCATTATTAAATGTGTAATTAGTGAGATTGAATAACAGAGGAAAAAATAAAAATCTATCTTTAATCTTTTGTTCACTCTCAATATGTAGGATTCTAATAATCATTGGCATATAATAAAATTATGAAGTTATAAATATAAATTTGTAAGATGGATTTGAGATCTTTATGCATTTCATATAATTGCTGCAAATTTGATTATGGATAAACAGCTAAATTATAATATGATTTTGAGTATTAAGCTTTTCTGGCTAAAATCTTGAATGCTAATTTCAAGCTATTCAGATTTTTAATGCTTGTGAAGCTTAAAGCAAAAATTAGCGAGTAAGACAAAATATAAATAGTAGATCCTGGCTAAGTTTGAGTTGATATGCACATAAGTAAAAAAAAAAAACAGAAAGCTAAAATTGTGGAAAGGTTAAATTATTAAGTTAAATTATTCTTTATTCTTATGAAAGCTGCCTTATGAATTACTCCTTTTGATATCAGCAACATGCTCATTATAATTAAACTGATGATATATGCCATCTCAGGGATGCCTATAAATAAGATGGCTTGACCCAGGATGCAGCCCACACCAGAGTAAATGTAGAAACCTTTTCAATGTCTCCCCATCATCAAAGGTCTCCAAAACTATCTGTGTCTGTCCCCTTTGTTACTGAAGCCCTCCACTTCTTAGCTCCAAAAGAGAACTATTCATAACTAAACAGAGAAACTTCACATTAATTAGACTTATTTTTTATTTCAAATATTGGCTTTACTTTTCATGCAGAGGAAGGAATTTACAATGTATGTTGGGTGAAGGATGTAACTCAGTGGAAACTGAGCCGCTCTCAAAGCTACTCTGAGTGGATAAATCCATTTCAGCTTGGACGAGGGGCTTCATCCAGCTTCACCCAGCAATGCAATGACCTTCAACTCCTGGCTGTATCCTCACGTGGGAGAAACTGAGGAATGCCACCAGCCCCTGCCATGATTCCTTAACTGGAGATAGAAAAGTAGCTAGCACATTTGTCACTGTGTCATTGTGAGAAGTAAATTACTCATGTCATTTAAGGACCTAGCACCAGTTATGGCCATTTACAGGTACCCATTTGAAAATATTGATAGTTACTATTGTGATTCCCTTTTCTCCAGCAGTCACATCTTGAGAAGATGTTTATTAAGAGGGATGAGGTGGGAGGAAAAGAGAAATCTACTTTTCTTACTCTTGTTCTACCAGGATCGATAAACTCTGATATCATTGGAAGTGTTGGAGGTACAAGCCATCATTGTATTCTGCATTATAGGTAAGTTTCAGTATCTCCTCTTGCCATAAGTCTATGTTTGGCAGGAAGAGATGATCATTTTGCAAGTTACTGTAATAGCAAATATTTAGGAAACATATGAGCAACAAGACATTTTCTTCTAATCTTAATATGAGAGGTTTTACTTTAATAGAAAATAGATGAATTTTGACTGTTTTCTGAACTTTATGTAATGGAATTATATAGTAAGTATTATTTTTTTGTCTTGCTTATTTCACTCAATATTTATCCTATTTCTTATATGATATCTTAATGCGTACAATTTTATAATGAGTCTTGTTATCAGGGAGAACATCATATTTTTCTTCTTCATGACAATCATGTCTACTTTAGATCTTTTATATTTTCAATATAAATACTTGAATTAGTTTGTGCCATCATACACACACACAATCACACAACAGAGTTCTATCAGGGTTTAATTGAATCAGTAGAACAATTTGGTAAAAGTGAGCTAATTATAACAATGCGTCTTCCAATCTAGGAACATGTTATATTACACATTCAGGTCATTTTGCTTTTGATACTGTTTTGCAGTTTTCTTTGTGGACGTCTTGTACATTTGTTGTTAGAATCATTTCTAGCAATTTAATAATTTGACACTATTATAAATAACAGTGGAATATGAAATCACATTCTATGTTTGTATATTGAACTTGCTTATAGAAAACTTGCTTATTAATGCTAATAATAATCTATTGCTTTAAAATAATAATGTAAGTATCTACATCAGTCTAATAATACAGGTAATTTTGGATTATTTACATGCACATTATATTATCTGCCGATAGTAATTTTTTTTTCCTTTACTATACTTTTTTTCTCTTTTCCAGTACTCATCTTGGTACTGGGTAAGATCTCCAGTGTGATGTTGCATATATATGTAGATATATATGCAAGTATCCTCACTTTTTTTGATGATTCCAGAGAGAAGCTTTTAATATTTTACTGTCAAGTATATTTGCTATATTTTTTGCGGATATCATTTATCAGACTTAGAAAGTGCCTAGATTGTTCATGGTTTTGACAACGATGAATCCTAAACTTTATCAAATGCTTTTTCGACATATTTCTTGATTTGTATCTTTTATTATCTTATACAGATCATTTATATTGAACAGTTTTTAAATGTTCAACCAGCTTTGCATTCCTGGAATAAACTCTAACTTGCTCTTGTAGACTTGTCTCTGATATGTTGTTGAATCCAATTTGATAATATTTTGTTTTGCACTTGTAAATCTATTTTTATGATGGTTGATGTGCTGGTTTGAAACCATTATGTAGCAATGTTCTAGCAATTCATTCTTGGTGCAGACATGTCAAGGGCAGGACTTTTTTATTAGGTTGCTTCCATGGAGATGTGACCCACCCAATTTAAGGTGAGTCTTAATCCTTTCCTGGAGTCCTTTATGAGGGAAAGCAAACAGGCATTTAGAGAGAGAAAAGAAATGCCCAGACACATTTTGGAGAGAATCGATACAGAGCCCAGAGAGAGAAATGCACCGGAGATGCTAAGAGCGAAACTGCTGGACACAGAGAGCTCAGAGAGTTGTCCCTAGAGGAGCACGCAAGGACCCACAGATGTTCAAAGAGAAAGTCACTGGGAACAGAAGCTGGAAGCAATGCAACCTGGGAGCGAAGGACCAGCAGATGCCAGCCACGTGCTGTCCCAGGTGACAGAGGAACCCTGGATGCCAGCAGCATTTCTTCAGAGTGAAGGTATCTTTCTCTGAATGTTTTAATTGGGACATTTTCACGGCCTTAGAATTGTAACTTGTAACTTAATAAATCCCCATTGTTAAAACCTAACTCATTTCTAGTACATTGCATTTTGGTAGCTTTAGCAAACCAAAGCAGTTGATGAGGAATTTCTCCATTTTGAAATATCTGTTAGTTTTTGGAGTCAAGGTTTTGCTAACTTCATTAAAGAATGTGGAGACTTTTTCCTCATTTTTCTTCTCAGGAGGAGTATATAAGATTGATATTTTGTCTTCTTAAGATTATTTCAAAAGTGGAATTTTTGCATCAAAAGAGTGTGTACTTTAAATTGTGATAAATATTACCAACTGATATCTAACCTATTGTAGTAATTTACCTCTTAATGCAGTCATTAGAATAAATATTTCCAATGAGATCTTAACAGTTGAGAAATAATATGTTAGCATTTTAATTTTCACTTAAAACTTATTAGCAATATTGATTTATTTGAAATTAATTAACCATTTGTTTATCTCATTTCTTATATTGTCTATATATTTCGTATAATTTTTTTCCTGTGGGAGAGTTTACAATTTATTGATTTATAAATAAGGTATATTTATAAATTACAACAAATAGTTCTAATGATGTCATACATGGTGTAAATTTATTTTTTTTACTTTATTTTAAATTTCAATACTAATTGTATACAAATTTAAACAGAATAACCTAAATGAAAAAAAAATCGTTATTTATTGGCTAATCTATATTTTTTCCAGCAAATTTATTATGCATTAGATTCCCATATGTGATTGATTGATTTCAAGACTATTTTTTCTTATTGAACAAACTGTCTTCTCCTGAACGAATTCCAAAGAGTGATAATTTCCATGGGTTTTTAGTGTGCTTTAAAATGTTAATATTAGTTTACCATCTTTGCCATTTTTCAATATATTGTATCTAATTATTCAGTAGTTATTCAGCTAAAAGAACTTTGTATTTAATTTGTCAAGGTCTCCAAAATTTTCAATTAAGATTTCAATTCTAATGATATTGAAATGATAAGGTTTATAGAGTGTTGTCTTTTTAATGAACAAACTTTTGCAAACACTATTCCATTTCAGTGAGTGGTTATTAATTTTGCTTTTATTCCCATAATTGAAATCTTCCTGTTATCCTTATGCTTCTTTTGAAGACACTTTCTCAATTCTTAGATGGATACTTAATTCATGTAACATATTAATTAATTAATAATATATCCAATGTCATAAATTACATTTTTTATAGTTTTCATTCTAAATTGGTTTGCTTATTTGCTTTTAATGTGTTCAGATGATTTTTCTTTTGTAATTTTTGGCATTATTTATTGATTAAGAGTTTGGCTACTAGGATAGAGAGACTTTAGTTTGAATATCAATGTAGCACTTATTAGTCTTCTCACCAGGGGAAAATAACTGACCACTTCAGTCTTGTTTTGTTTTGTTTTTTCATCTCTCAGATAAATATCATAGAAATAAAACTTCTGGATGGTTATGACCATTACATTGGCTAATCCGTGTAAATGCTCAAAGAGTATGTACTCAGCAATACTAACCATTATTTTGATATGGTAGTAAGAAAAATATTTTGCATTTTCTCAATCATGTTATATTTCTGAGATTTTCAAAATGCCTATTTTTCAGATATCTAAAAAAGCGTTTCAACATTTCCCATATAATTGTCTTGTTTCTTACAATGGACTTGGATTTCATTTCTGTGTTATTTGACATGTGAAAATGTGAAAAACATTTATTGCTTCATATTGCCATTGCAGATAGTACCTTAAATAAACAGGAAATGTCATTTTATTTCCTATTTGATAGCTCCTGACATAAAAGTAATCTCTGTAGTAAATAATACTGCTCCACCCTTAAATTTCCTTGAATTTTCTTATAAAACCTTTGTTCATTTTTTCCATTTTTCTTTTTAATTTTGTTTTCTGTGGTTTCCTGAAAATATAATTTAATTGTGATTTATTTGCTGTTTGTCGTTGGATGGTTTATCTGGACTTCTTTGCTGCACTATTATTTATTTTGTCTTCTTTAATTATCGCTTTAAATTCTATGTTTTCACAACGTTCCTTCCCCCACTATTGCTTATGTTCCCTTAAACTTTTTCTGTGAAGTACGCCTTTAGATCATTTGCTGTTACTCAATTTTCTTACATTTAATGACATCTTTGAAAACATAATCTCTAATGTAAGAATTCAATGTTAAAAGAAATTTATCATTGGTATCAAGAATTAATTTTATTTATAGAAAATCAGTGCCTACAAATGGGCCTGGTTATTGTGAATTTCAGATTGAATTCAGAATTATGATTATCGTTTGGTTGACTGGAATATCTTCTTCAGATATATATATATATATATTTCGCATTGGCAGGCACCGGGAATCGAATTCAGGTCTCTGGCATGGCAGGCGAGAACTCTGCCGGCTGAGCCAATGTGGGCTGCCCCAGATACAATTTTTTTTTAAAATGTTCATGAGTTAATATTTTCTCAGAACTTACAGGAGATACCTGGTGTACTATACTACCCTGTATCACAACTGTTTCTCAATATAAATTTATAGGCATGTTTTCAGTGTCTCCTTTCATTCAGTGTTGCAATCATTTGTGAGGAATATTAATTTGTGTCAATTTGCATATCAAAGGATGTTTCTTTAATCATATAACAATATTTTTTCCTTGAAAAATAAAAATGTGGTTGTCTTTCCCTTGTTATTTGGTAAAAACATGGTAAGTCACTTATGTTGCAACTTTAATTTGGGTAAAAGGGGGGCCTCTGAAGAAGATTTTCAGCACAGTAAATTTTAGATTTTCCTTTTTCCTGATTTTTCATCTCTATACTCTTTTCTAATTTAATTTTTTATTAACGATGTATATTTACAGAACAATAATACATAAAATATAGGATTCTCATACACCACCCTACCACCAACACCTTGCACTGGTGTGGAACACTTGTTAAAATTGATGATGGCACTTATTTATGATTGTATTATTGATTAAACTCCACGGTTTAACTTAGAGTTCACTGCTTGTGTAGGGTAGTTCCATGGAGTTCTTTCATAATTTTTTATTCTGTTACCATATATACAATCTAACATTTTCCCTTATCCAGATATATACTTCAGTGCTATTAATTACATTCACAGTGTTATGCTTTACCAAAACATTTCCATATTCCAAAAAGGAACGCCGAACATCGAAGCCTTAACTTTCCATTCCCTATCCCCACCTGTCCCCTGGCAACCTGTATTCTAGATTCTGACTCTATATGAGTTTGCTTAACTTAATCGTTTCAAAGCAGTGAGATCAGACAATATTTGTCCTTTTTGTCTGGCTTATTTCACCAAACATGATAAATGATGTCATCATCATCAAATAATTTAAATTTTTGTTTCTGCATCCCTTTTCTGAGTGATGCCTAAAATTTATCAGTGGGTTGGACTTCTGGGGAAGATGGTGGAATAGGGAGCTCCAAGACTCAGTGCTTCCATCAAAACAACCAATAAGCAAACAACCAATACCCTGAAACAAGTATTTTGAAGCTCCAGAAGCCAGAAGAATACTGTACAGCATCTAGGAAAAAGCAGGAGGAAGAAGCTGATAAGTTAAGGTAAAGAACTATAAATTCCTCTTTCTATGTTCTCCCAGTGCCCATACCCCAGTCTCATAGCAGTCACCGCCATTTCCAGGAGCTGTCAGAAAGAAATATAAGAAAACTTCTTTCCCAAAAACAAAGATGTGCACGCCAATCACTGATTATGGCTTTTGATAAGAGAATTAGATCCCTGTGTCCCAGCTCTGGGGGCAGCAATTGTTTTAACCTGTCCTAGAAAAAATCAGTGGAAGCCATTGTTTCATCTTTCCCGGAACAGGGACCTGCAGTGAAGATGTAAAGTTGCAGCATTTCTACAAGGCAGTGGGGGAGAGTTAACTGAATGGCTACATTTGCTGGGCAGGCCAAGAAAGTTTAGCTTTGGAGAGCTGTCAGAGAAGTTGTTGCTACCTATCTTGATCCTCTCCACAGGGCATATTGGAGCCAGTCTGTACCCATTTTGTGGGTCTCTGGCCCTGCTGTGTCTGGGAAATATCAAATTGGGAACTCCTCCCCACAATGACCCTCTGCCAAGAATTTTACTTCCAGCAAAATATCTTGAGACATAGAAAGGAGTATAAAATACTATAAAAGCTGACAGTCTGGAACAAAGGTCTGCCAACTTGAGACACCTGGAAGTGAGAGGTTTGTCCCTGGGAAACAGAAGGAACAACCAAATTCCTTAACAAGGAGTTAATACAATTAATAAGTAAACAATTAATAAGTAAAAGCTCAGGACAAGACATAGGCCCAGTAAAATAGAGAAACCACTGTGCAGTGTATTCTCCTTGGACAGAACTCCTTTTAGGAGATAATCTCTGTCTTGCACCAGCTGGTTACAAAACCAAGAAACAGGCATTTCAGGGAGCAAATCCCAGAGTTGACACTTTAAAATATTAAAATGTACAGAGTGCAGCAAAATAGTACAAGACAAAGAAAGAGGAAATGATGGCTCATCTATAAGAAAGGGACAAAGATACAGAAAACACCAATGAAGAATATAAGAATATGGGCGAACCAAACAAAGGCTTTACAAAATGATATTAAAAGTGCTTAAGGAGATGAAGGAAAGCTTAGAGAATGAGCTATAGAAGATCAAGAACACAATAAATGAACAATATGAGAGTCTAAATAAAGAGACAGAAATTTTAAAAAGTAACTAAATAGAAGTAATGGAGCTAAAGAACAAAATAACTGCAATGAAAAATGATCAGGAGAGTTTCAAGAGCAGACTGGAGCTGGCAGAAGATAGAATCAGTGAACTTCAAGACAAGACACTTGAAACGAGTCAGGCTGAGGAGCAGAGAGAAAAAAAGAAATCTCAAAAGTGAAAATAGTCCAAGACAGCTATGAGACACCATCAAATGCATCAATATACATGCTATGGTAGTTCCAGAAGGAAAAAAAAGAAAGAAACAGAAGGAATAGTCAAGGAAACAATGGCAGAGAATGTTCTATGCTTAGCAAAAGACATAAATACGCATATCCATGAAGCTCAGAGAACACCAAACAGGTTAAACATGAAGAAAAATATACCTGGTCATAAATTGATTACACAAACAAATGAAAGGGACAAGGAGAGAATTCTGAAAGCTGAAAGAGAAAAGCACCATGTTATGTACAATGGAGTCCCAATTAGACTCTGTACTGAGTTCTCAACAGAAATCACGGAGGCTAGAAGGCAATGGGTCAAAATACTTAAAGTACTGAAAGAAAACAACTGACAGCCAAGAATTTTATATACAGCAAGACTTTTTTTTCAGAAAATGAAGGAGAGATTGACATTTGCAGATAAACAAAACCTGAGAGAGTGAATCACCCCAGGCTTGTCCTAAAAATGCTATTAAAGGGAATTCTTCAGACTGAAATGAAAAGACACTAAACAGTGGTTCCAAGCAGTATAAAGAAATGAAGACTTGCAGTAAAGGTAATCATTTGTGTAGTTATAAATCCGGTTTTAATGTATTGTATTGTTTGATATGTAACTCCACTTCTTACTTCCTATAATAGCTAAAGTGCAAATGCATAAAGAGTAATGAAAAATCTAGGTTTATAGACATACAATGTACAAGGTGGGGGTACACAGAGGTATAGGATAAGAATATGTCAATGTTATTTAAGTTAAGTTAATAGCAAACCAAAGATCATTGTTAAATATTTAGATGTCAACTTTTAACCTGATGGCTATTACAAAGAAATGGATGAAAAATGTATCCAGATAGAAAAGAAAAGGCACTCAATATGGTACAACAGAAGAAAGCAAAAATATAAAAGTTGGCTTTAACAGAGGGGAGGGAAAAAATTATGAAGTTTTCAAAGGCTAACTATCAAAATGGCAGAAGAAAAACATGTATTATCAGTGCTGACTTTAAATGCAAATTGATTAGAGCAGTCAAAAAACAGAGATTGGCATAATGAATCAAAAATCATAGCCCAAGTTTATACGGTCTACAATAGTCACCTTAAATTCAGAGATACAAGTAGGTTAATGTTGAAAGGATGGAAAATATTTATATATATACCATACAAGTATTAACCAAAACAGAGGTGGGTTGCTTATACTAATATATAAAATATGGTTTAAATCAAAAGCTGTTGCAAGGGACAAAGATTCCAATTACATACTGATAAAAGGGTCAATTAAATAGGAAGATGAAACATTATAAATATTTGTGCATCTCACAGCAGAGTCGCAAAATATATAAAACAAATATTGAAAGATTTAAAGGGAGGAATTGCTAGTTCTTCATTAATAGTAAGAAACTTAAGCACACCACTTTCAATAATGGATAGACCATCTGGTCAGAACAATAAGGAAGTACAGGAATTGAATCATATTCTAAACCAACCAGACCTAACAGACATACATATAACACTGCAACCAACAAAAACAGAATACACATTCTTCTCGAGTTCACATGGATCATTCTCCAGGATAGACCATATTTTGGGTCGGAAAACAGGTCTCAATAATTTCAAAAATATTGAAAGCATGCCATGTATATTTACTAATCACAAAAGAATGAAGCTACGAATCAATAACAGAGGGAGAAAGGGAAAATTCACAAGTATGTGGAAATTGAACATACTCTTAAACAACCGATGGATTAAAGAGGAAATCAGAAACAAAATTAGGAAATATCTTGACAGAAATGAAAATAAAACTGCAACACTTCAAAACATATGGGATGCAGTAAAGGCAGTGCCATGAGGGAAATGTACTGCTTTAAATGCTTATATTAAAGAAGAAGAAAGACTTCAAAACTGGAATAACTAGGGAAAGAAGAAAAAAATATGCCCAAATCAAGTAGAAGGAAGGTGTGCCAGTTTGAAGCTTTTGTGTACCTGAGAAAAGTCATGTCCTTTAATCCTCATTCAGTATTGCTGGGTGGGATCTTTTTTATTATTTCCATGGATATGTGACCCACCCAGTATGGGTGGTAACTTCTGATTAGATGGCTTCCATGGAGATGTGTCTCAACCCATTCAAGGTGAGGTTGTTTATTGGAGCTCTTTAAGAGGAAACCATTTTGGAAAGCGCTTCAGAACCACTAGAACCAACAGAGCCCACACAGCCAGACACCATTGGAGATGAAGAACGAAAACATGCCTGGGAAGCCATTGAAGAAGCCTGGAGAAAAAGCTAACAGATGCTGCCATGTGCCTTTCCAGATGAGGAAGAAACCTGAACATCATCGGCCTTCTAAAACCAACGTATTTTTCCCTGGATGCCATAATTTAGGCATTTTCATAGCCTTGTCTTAATTTGGACATTTTCATGGCCTTAGAACTGTAAACTCACAATGTAATCAATTCCCTTTTTAAAAGCCATTCGATTTTTGGTATATTGCATCCCAGCAGCTTACAAACTAAAACAGAAGGAAATAACAAAGATTAGAGTGGAGAGAAATAAACTAGGAAACAAATAAATCGAAACAACAAAACCAAATGCTGGTTCTTTGAAAAGATCAACAAACTCAACAAACCTTTGGCTTGATTGTCAAGAAGAAAACAATGCAAATAACAAAAATCAGAAATGAAAAGGGGAACTCTGCTGAAATAAAAAGGACTATAAGTAGATACTGTGAACAACTGTGTGCCGATAAATTAGATAACCTAGATGAAATGGACAAATTCTTAGAAACACCCAAACTAATTACAAAGCCTCAAGAAGTAGTAGAAGACTTCAACAAACCAATAACTAGTAAAAAGGCTGAATCAGTAATAAAAGAGCTTCCCACAAAGAAAAGCCCAGGATAACATGGCTTCACAGGGGAATTATACCAACCATTACAATAAAAATTTACTCTAATTCTGCTCAAACATTTCCAAAAAATTGAAAAGGAAGAAACACTTTGCAATGCATTCTATGATGTCAACATCACCTTCATATCAAAGTCAGATAAAGATACCACAAGTAAAGATAACTAAAGATAGTCATCTCATGTATATAGATGCAAAAGTCCTCAACAAAATACTAGCAGACCAAATTCAAGAGCATATGACAAGGATTATACACTATGATCAAGAAGGATTTATTCCTGGCGTGCAAGGTTGGTTTGACATAAATTCAATTAATGTAATGTATAACATTATGTTAATTAAGGACAAAAACTCCCATGATCATCTCAATGGATGCAGAAAAGGCTTTTGACAAAATATAGCACCTAATCTTTTTTTTTTAACTTTTGAACTTTTTTTAAACATAATAACATACAAACATGAACATTCTTACCATATGATCATTCCATTCTTGGCTTATAATCAAAATCTCACAATATTATCACCATGATAATTTCTTAGAATGTTTGCATCAATTCAGAAATATAAATGAAAAGAAAAAGGGAAAAAAATTCATACATACCAGACCCCTTACCCCTCCCTCTCATTGACTGCTAATATTTCCATCTACCCAATATACTTTAGCCTTTGTTTCCCTTATTTTTTTCTATACCCCTTACCACTCCCTTTCATTGATCACTAGCATTTCAATCTACTAAACTTATTTTAACATTTGTTCCCCCATTATTTATTTATTTTTAATCCATAGGTTTCACTCATCTGTCCATACTGTAGATAAAAGGAGCATCAGACACAAGATTTTCACAATCATACAGTCACATTGTGAAAGCTATATCATTATCCAATCATTTTCAAGAAACATGGTTACTGGAACACAGCTCTACATTTTCAGACACTTCTCTCTGGCTTCTCCAATATGCCTTAACTTAAAAGGACAGCACCTAATGTTGTTAAAAACACTTAGAATGCTAGGAATAGAAGAAATTCTTCAACATGATAAAGGACATATATTGAAAATCTCAGCATAACATCCTACTTAATGGTGAAAAACTGAAAGCTTTCCCTCTAAGATCAGGAAGAAGGCAAGGCTGCCCACTGTCACCACTGTTATTCAGCATTTTACTGGAAGTTCTTGCCAGAGCAATTAGGCAAGAAAAATAAACAAAAAGGCATGCAGATTGCAAATTGAAAAGGAAGAAGTAAAACTTTACTTATTTTTATATATAATACTATATACCAAAAATCCAGAAAAATACACAAATGAATTGTGTATGTTGCAAAATGAATTCTGCGAAGTGGTGAGATACAAGAGCAACATCGTCAAATCAGTACTGTTTGTATACACAAACAATGAATAATCAGGAGAAAAAATCAAGAAAAAATTCCATTAAAGACAGAGGCTAAAAGAATCAAATATCTAGGAATAAAGGATGTAATGGACTTGTACAGAGAAAACTACAAAGAATTGCTAAATTTAAAAAGACATATATAAATGGAAGGATATTCCATATTCATGGATTAGAAGACTAAATGTCATTAAGATGTCAATATTACCCAAAGCAAATGTATGGCTTTATTGCAACCCCAATCAAAATTATAATAACCTTTTTTTGTACAAATGGAAAAGCTAATCATCCAATTTATATGAAAAACTAAGGGGCCTCAAATAGCTAAAATCATCTTGAAAAAGATCAAAGAAGTTGGAGGACTCACACTTCCAAACTGAAAACTTACTAGAAAGCCATGGTAATAAAAGTAGCATGCTACTAGCAGAAGACTAGTGGAACGGAATTGCAAGCTTAGAAATCAACCCTCATATTTTTAGCCAACTGATTTCTGACAAGATGGCAAAGACCACTCAATTGGAAAGAATAGTCTCTTCAACATATGGTGATGGGAAAACTGTATCTCCTTTTACAAACTAAAAAAGGAGGACCCCCACCTCATACCTCACAAAAATCAACTCAATATAGATCAAAGACCTAAAAATAAAAGCTAGAACTGTCAAACTCCTGAAGAAAATGTAGGGAAGCATTTTTAGGACCTCGTGTTGGGCAATGGATTTTTAGACATTACATCTAAAGTAAAAGCAATGAAAATAAAAATAGATAAATGGTACATCACCAAATATAAAAATATTCTGTTCCTCAAAGGACTTCATCATGAAAGTAAAATAACAACATACACAATGAGAGAAAATATCTGGAAGCCACATATCTGATAAAGGATTAATATCCAGTATATATAAAGAAATCCTTCAACTTAATAACAAAAAGGCAAACAACTCAACTTAATAAATGGGCAAAAGACTTGCATAGACATCTTTCCAAAGAAGGTATACAAATGGTCAGAAAGAACATGAGAAGATGCTCATCATCATTAGCCATCAGCAAAATGCAAATTAAACCCAAACTATGATGCCATTTCACACCCATTAGAATGGCTAGTATTTAAAAAATGGAAAACCAGTGTTTGTGAGGATGAAGATAAATAGGAACCCTCATTTATGACTAGGGACAATGGAAAATGATACATCCACAGTGGAAGACAGTTTGAATGTTCCTCAGAAACTTAGTAAAGAATTACCGTATGACTTAGAAAACCCAATAGTAGATATATTCTTAAAAGTATTGAAATCTGGGACTCAAACAGATATTTGCACACTGATGTTTATAGTGGCATTATTCACAATTGTCAAAAGATGAAAGAAACCCAAGTGTCCATCCACTGATGAATGGATAAATAAAATGTGGCATACACATATGATGGACTATTATTAAGCTGTAAAAAGAAATGAAATCCTGATACATGTGACAACTTGGATGAACCTTGAAGACATTGTGTTATGTGGAATAAGTCAGGTCAAAAGGACAAATATTGTATAAGTTCACTGATTTGAAACAATCAGAATAATCAAATTCATAGAATCAGAATACAGAATATAATTTACCAGGGGGTGGAATGGGAATAGGGAATTGGAAGTTAAGGCTTAAAACGTACAGAGTTCCTGTCTGGAACGATGGTATTGTTTTGATAATGGATGGTGGTGGTGGTAGCACAGCATTGTGAATGTCATTAACAGCACTGAAATGCATATCTAAATATGATTGAAAGAAGAAATGTCAGACTGTGTATTTGGTAATAGAATACAAACTTTTAAATCTTCGTGAAACTTCAGAACACATACCGCAAACCCAAAGTTAAACCATGGACTTTAATTAATAGTACAAATATAAAAATGTGCTATCAGTTCTAACAAATGCTCTATACTAGTGCAGTGTTGGTGGGGGTGGAGTGTGGGAAGTCTGTATTTACTTTAAAATGGTTAATTTTATGTTCTATGAATTTTACCTCCATACATTTTTTTTATTAATTAACGGAAAAAAAGAAATTAACCCAACATTTAGAAATCATACCATTCTACATATGCAATCAGTAATTCTTAACATCATCACATAGATGCATGATCATCGTTTCTTAGTACATTTGCATCAGTTTAGAAGAACTAGCAACACAACCGAAAAAGATACAGAATGTTAATATAGAGAAAAGAAATAAAAGTAATAATAATAGTAAAAAAAAAACAAAAAAACAAAACAAAACAAAACCTATAGCTCGGATGCAGCTTCATTCAGTGTTTTAACATGATTACTTTACAATTAGGTATTATTGTGCTGTCCATTTTTGAGTTTTTGTATCTAGTCCTGTTGCACAGTCTGTATCCCTTCAGCTCCAATTACCCATTAGGAAGTCTGTATTTAATGCATAATTATTCTATAAACCCAAAACCTCTGATGAAGAAATTAAAAAAAAAAACCTTAGTGGGGATTGAATGACAAGGACTTCTTGTTCACTCTTTGCCTGACATGTCTGCTCTTCCTTACTAAGAAAAATATGGTTATGACAGCCACTTTATATTTTATTCTATTTTCCACTTTCCTAAACTTAGTCTTGGTTTCCTTAAGCTATGGTCATTCCTAAAATTTGCAGTCTCATAAAAACAAGTCATTTACTCAGAAGAAGATGGACAATACACCTGATATTAAAAAGAAAAAGGAAAAAAAAGAAAATTTACCCATCTTTTCTCACTCAAATAGCCTTTGATGGGCATCTTTCATTTTTCCTCAAAAAAACACTTAAGGGCGGGCCACGGTGGCTCTGTGGCAGAGTTCTCGCCTGCCATGCCAGAGACCCAGGTTCGATTCCCAGTGCCTGCCCATGCAAAAAAAAAAACTTAAAAGAAAATCAGAAGGATTGTTATTTATAATATTGAACTTGTGACACACTATCAGAGTATAATCCCATAGTTCAAACTCTGAGCTGTCTTGTTCTCCTTAATCCTGAGGAAATAGTATAGAGTGTTCAGTGAAGTGAATAGACATCCCATTCAGTACCTTGGTACTATTCGTTAGATAAGAAAACTCTATCTCTGTATGTAATTTACAATTTTACCACTTTTATCATTCCATTTCTTAATCTTTTTCTTATTTTTATCATTAATATAAGTATTGTATATCTGGGTTTTTTCCCATGCTTTTTTTTTAAACTACTCGACTCTATATTTAAGTTGGGTTTCTTATAAACAGTGGATAGTTAATTTTGCTTTTTAATGGTTTGACATTCTCTGCATCTCAGTTGGAGTATTTAGACAATTTATATTTAATGTATTTTTCTATTTACTTGAGTTTAAGTCTCCAATCTTGTTTTTTATTTGTCCTATTTGTTCTTTCTTGCTTTGCCTTTCTTTCTTTTAGATTGAGTATTATTTTTTATTCCATTTTATCTTCCCTACTGGTTTATTAGCTTTACCTCTTGGTTTTATTATTATTTTTTTTCATGTTTGTTCCAGGTCAGAAGCTAGTCACCTTTTTTGGTAGAGGAATAGAAAGTAAATATTTTACTCTTTGCAGGCCAGACAGTCTCTGCCACATACAGTCAGCTTTGCTATTGAAGTATGAGAGTATCCATAAACAATACATAAATGGATGAGGACAGTGGTGTTACTAAAAAAAAAATTACAAAAGTGAGTAGTGGGTTGATTTGGCCTGAAAAATCACAGTTTGGTGGCCCTAGTCCTGGGGTTTAAAATATGCACCTTGAATTTGTAATAGTTTTCTATCAAATAATATTGTACCCTTTTATTTATAACATAAGAATTTTATGAGTATATTTCTATTTTTCCAAATTTCGTCTTTTGTCCTGATACTGTCATTTATTTCCATTTTACATAGGAAATAAACTCACAATCCATAACTGTTATTTCTGTTTTAAGAGAATATCTCTTAAAGAAATTTGAATAAAGGAAAAGTACTGCATCCTAATATATACACCATAATACCAGTTTTTTATTCTTTGATATATGTGGTGGCTTGGAGCTATGTACCATAGAAAAACATGCTCTTAAATGTAGTCCATTCCTGTGGGTGTGAACCCATTTTCGGTAGGGCTTTTTGATGAGGTTCCTTCAGTTAAGATGTAGCCCAACGCAATCAGAATGTGTTTTAATCCTCTTACTGGAGTACTTTATAAGCAGAATGAAATTCACACAGTTGGAGAGAAAGCCACAGGAAGCAAGAAGCTGAAGGTCAACAGAACCCAGAAGAGAAGGGAGAAGCCAGGAGAGGCTGCCAAGTGTATTGGCCTGGGACAAAGGACCCCTGGACTAAGAATCACTGCAAGTTACTCTCAGAACCAGTCTCTGGAAAGAAAGCCTCGCCCAGATGACTCCTTGATTTGGACATTTTCCAAGCCTTAAAAACATGAACTCACGAATTCCCATTGTTTAAGCAACCCATCACCATGGTATTTGCTTGCACAGCTGAGGAAACTAAAACAGTATGGATCCAAATTCCAGCTGGTAGTTTTTTTCAGTCTAAAAACACTTCCTTTACATGACTTCAAGTGCAACTATGCTAGTGGCAAATTATCTTACATTTGCTTTGTCTAAAAATATATGTTATCTTTTCTTAATTATTGAAGGATATTTTTATTGCACATAAAATTTTACATTGATAGATTTTTCCCTTTCCATCATAATAAAGTTGGCTTTTGCAATTTCACTTTTTTTGAGAAAAGTCAGTGAATATACTTATCATTTGCTTCCATAAATAATGTCATTTTTCTCCAGCTGTTGTTTTCTCTTAATCATTTGTTTCCTGCAGTTTGACTATCATATGCTTCATTGTACTATATTTTTCTTATTATCGCAATTGTAGGTTTACAGAAAAATATTCCAGAAAATAGTTTCCATATACCCTCTCCTTACACGCATAGTTTCCCTAATATTGACATTTTACATTAGTGTGTAAAATGAAACCACTGATGAAACAATACTATTATAATTGTCTCATTAACTATAGTCTATAGTTTATATTAGCATTTGCTTTTTTTGTTGTTTAGTTTCATGGGTTATTTTATTTTTACTCATTATATATATATATACAATCTAAAATTTCCAATTTTAACCACTTTCAAGTATGCAATTTAGTGGGGTTAATTACATTAACAATGTTGCCCTACTATCAGCACCATCAATTACCAAATCTGTTTCATCCCTCCAAACGGAAGCTCGCCTCTAATTTAACATAAACTCCCTTTTCCCTATTCTCAGCTGCCTCCTTGTAAACTATATTTTAATTTATGCATCTATGAATTTGCATACTCTGTTTTATATGTGGGTTCATACAGCATTTGAGTTTTTGTTTCTGGCTTCTTTCCCACAACATAACATGTTCAAGATTCATCTATATTGTAGCACATACCAGAAATGCATTCCTTTTTCTGTATAGTAATATTCCATTGTATGAATATACCAAAATTTTTTATCCATTAATCTGATGATGGACACTTGGATTTCTTCCACCTTTTGGTAATTCTGAATATATCCACCGTGAATAATATGGTGCAAACATCAATTCAGGCCCCTGCTTTCAACTCTTTGGGTGTATATTTATATATACCTGTAAGTGGGATTGCTGAGTCTTATGGTGATTCTATAGTTACTATTCTGAGAAACCATGAAACTCTTTCACAGTGGCTGCACCATTTTACATACCCACCAAAAATTTATGAGTGTCCCAACTTCTTTGCATCCTCACCAACTCTGATTGTTCCTTTTTTTTTTAAATAGTAGCCTTAAAGTAAGTGAGAAATTATATCTCATTGTAGCCTGACTTGAATTTCCCTAATGGCTAATGATGTGAAACATCTTTTCATGTGTTTATTGGATATGTATATCTTCATGGGAGAAATCTGTATTCCAATAATTTGCCCATATTTTAATTGGGTTGGTTGTCTTTCTGTTGTGGGGCCTTAGTGTGATTTTAGTTGTGCTTATCACACAGCTTTTTGAGATTTCTGAGTGTGTGGGCTTAATGAATTTCATCAAATTAGAAAAATTTTCAGATTTGTGTCTTCAAACATTTTTCCGTCCTCTCCTCAATTAGGACTCCAATTGTATAATATTACTATATAATAACAATAATATAATTTCATCTTGTGTCTCAGATCATCAGTGGTATGTTCATTTGTTCCCAGTGCTTTTCTCCTCTGCTTCAGTTTTAGTCATTTATACTACTGTAACTTCCAGTTGAATAATAATTTCTTTTGCATTTCCACTATAACTGATGATTTGAAGTAGTTTCCTTCGACTGAAAATGGTTTGTCTTCAGTTTTTGCTGGCTATAGACTATGTGGTTGACAAAGAGGGACAGAGGTCTTTTCTCTCTTTCAGCTCTTTATAAATACATTGTTCTCCTATCTTCTGCCCTCCATTGCTTCAGCACTTATTTGAATGATTATTACCGTACAGACAAGGTATCATTTTTCTCTGGTTTGTTTCATGATTTCCTTTTTATGATTTGTTTTCAATGATTAAATTGAAATATGCCTTGGTGTGTTTTTCTTTATATTTACGCTTGGGTTGTGCTGCACTACTTCATACACTAAATTGAGGAAATTGTTTTTCCTCATCCACTATTTCTGCAAATAACATTTTGGCTCCATTTTCTCCTTTCTCCTTATGGAATTCAACTACAAATATGTTAGAACTTTCATGTTGGTTTATTACCACAGCCGGTTTTTAATTCCCGTCTTGTTCAGTCTCATTTTAGATTAATTTCTATCGATTTAATTTGAAGTCCACTTGGTTTTCTATGCTTTCTATTTTGCTGTTAAGCACATTCTGTGATATTCTTACTTCAGATAACATGACTTTTAGTTTGAAAATTACTATTAGGTTTGTTTTCTTAGTTTCTATTTCTTTCCTGATTTTTCATAGTTTTTATTCATTGTATGTATGTTTTAACTAACTCACTTAGCCTAATTACAAAAACTGCTATAAAATTCTTATTTGCTGGCAGAACTTCCAGGTATGCGCAAATGAAAAGGTCCTCCAATCCTGTCCCCCAAAATAAAATATAATGGTGGACAAATTGACAAAAACAACCATTTTAGTTCTATAGATTTCAGCCAAAAGCATGTACAACCTAAGAAGCATTTGTGCTTGAGAAAGTGCTGATCTTCAGGTAAAAATAGTGTGATCCTCTGAGTTTCTTGCCTGGAGCTTCACTGGCCCTTCTTGTTTAATGCATATATTCTGTCCTAGTGGGTCAAACCTAGGTCTGGCAGGTTTTCTGCCATGACTGAAATGGGTTTCATTGTCACTTGTCAGTGTCAACAATGATCAAAGGGGTGAGTGAGATTAAAGGGCAAATGGCTCCCATTTGACATCTGGTTGTGGCCGTGGCAACCATCTTCCTGACTGATGTTATATGCCTATCTAGAGGAGATGAGAGAGGGCCAAAACCATCCACACAGTTGGCCAATTCTGAGGTTATGCACATGGACGGAAAATAAGTGAAAGGCCCAGCAGAAAATACAAGTTGAGATGCATATGAAAATGGCTAAATTTTTAACATACTCTCTTAACTACATGTAGATTAGCTATGTAGATTAGCTATGTAGATTACATGTAGATTGGCAGTGGTTAACCATGAAGCTGTAGAACGCAGGGGGGCAATTCCTAGATAGGAAAAATACACTGAGGTGTACAAAAACCCTCCAAGTTATGCCCAGAAGGAAATAGCTCATGAGAGTTTGGGATACAAGAAAAATATTGGGACTGGAAAAGTCAACTATATACCATTTCCATTAATTATAGATTAAGCATTGGTAGCAGACAACCTAGAAGTTGAAGCCAGGAAAAGTAGATTAGGTCTATGAGGGATTTGTATAAGAGCTCAAGAATGAAACAATAGAGAATACCAGAATTTTTTATATTCCTGGAAATAGCTGCAAATGGTAAGGAGATTTGATAGGGGCCAACTATACAATGATAGCTTCTTATAATTCCAGCTTGAGTTGATGTGGTAGAAAAGATGATGATGAAAATTAGAGCTAGTATGAAAGTAGAATTAGTGTGATGTGGAAAGTAGAATTATTTGCATATAGTTGGTACTTGGAAAGAAGATGCTCCCTGGACTTGATCTAGTGTAACTGGGATGTTAAGACACTTGACTGTAGTGGAGGGTTTATCCGTTTGGTATGGTGTGGGCTATGGGCCCTCTTCTTCCTTCCTCCCAACACCAATTCAAACACGTCAGCGAGGTGATCCCCAGAGCCAAGCCAGAGTCAACCACCAAAAGTTACTTTGGGATATATGTGCAGTGTGGTATAGAATAAAGAGTACTGCTCACTTACTATAAGCTGAGAAGGCTATATACAACCAAATGAAGAAAAGTGGGACAGAGCACAGCCCAAGAAAGAACAAAAATACTAAATGGCTGAAAAAAGAAAGCATTCATTATGAAACAGACATGAACCCAGTGCTTTATACACACGAATACTTAATTCTTATATCGTTAGCGATTTGCAGAAAAGGAAAGGAACATAGTGGGTGAGTCCCACAGACCTGCACAAAAATTGGAGGACAACTAAGTCCACGATAGCAATTAGAAATTGGCAGGGGTACTATAAACTATTAACTGAAAAGTTAAACAGAAAGAAAGTTATAGACATTCAGACTGAGTACACGTGAGAAAACTACTTAGGCAGATTATAATCAATGGTGTTGGAATGGAGCTCAGTACAGAGCTGGCAGATATCCCTTCATTCAATAAATATGCACCAACTGCCAAGTGTGTGTCATATAATGTTCTAGGCACTGAATATACAAATATGAACAGTGCAGCCTCTAACTCTTGCCTTCATGAAGCTTGCATTCTGATGAATAAGATTGTCAATACATTGACAGTATCTGTCAGATGATGGTACTAGAAAAATAAAGACATAAAGTCATTTATACCCTTAATAGGTATAAGGTTAGACAAGGGGTGTCATGGAAAGGGTGGCCATTTTAAACAAGGTGATTTGGGTAACTTCTCATTAAACACAACTGAAAAAAATTGAATTTTCATTTAGAGATGTCAGATGACAAGGCTTCATCAGTTCAAATATGTTGAATTTAGTTTCATGGTGGAATGAAGAAGAATCTTTTCCATTTAATTATTAAGCACAGATTTCTCATTGTTTTAGCTATATTAACTCATTTTGTAGGCTATAGTCAATTTAATGTTTCCAGTAAATGATTATAATGTGTGTGAGCTCTTCTGAGAAAGCAGGCTAAGAATAAAAACTTTGGCAAAAGGAGAACCTGAGTTTTCTCTTTAGCTATGAGTTTTTGGGCAAGCGCTGAGCTCAGTCCAACTATCAGATTTTAAACCACATTTATTGAAGAATTTTCCCTCATTTGACTTTTGGTCTTTTTATCAGAAGATAGATTTGAGAAAGGAGAAAATAAGCTCAACTCTGCCCTAAATCCAGAGAGTGGACTTGTCATTTATACCCTTAATAGGCAAGTAGATGTACAAGTTGTTCATTGCACAGTTACAAGACGGTGCTAATTACATGGTGGTTTGATTTTCTCAGTTCAAGTTTATTAAAATTTTAACTTCTGTAGACAGGATGCATGAGAAGGAAAGGGCCAAGCCCTCCTTCCTTATAGATTATGAAAACTAAAGTCATACCTGTTTTTATTGTGCCTCACCTTATTGTGCTTCACACTTATTACAAATTGAAGGTTTGTGACAACCCTGCATCCAACAAGTCTATCGGCACCATTTTCCCAACAGCACGTGTTCACTTCATGTCTCTGTGTCACATTTTAATTAAGGTATGGACATTTTTTTAGGCGTAATGCTATTGCTCACTTAATAGGCTGCAGTATATTATGAATGTAACTCTCATATAGACTGGGAAACCAAAAACTTCGTGTAACTCCCTTTATTGTGATTTTTGCTTTATTGCAATGGCTGGAATTAAGCACACAATATCTCTCTGGTCTAGCTATATATTCAATCCTCTTAGAAAGTCCTTAGCTTTATCTTGCTGGTTAATAATTTAAACAGTATTGCTAAATACCTATTTTGTTCATGTAATTTTCAATGTTTTGGAGAAAATAATAATAATGGCTAAGGAAATAATAATAATGTTAAGTAATTTTGATGGCCACAAAAAGCATTCATTATGATCTGGACCCATGAGTACTTAAGCCTTACAGGTTGAGCATTTTACAGGAGGAAACTGAGAAAGAGAGAGGTGAACTGTGACACAGAATTTCAAACTCAAGACCAATGACTTTGGAGACGTCACCACACATTCTTGGGCAATAACTTAATCCCTCAGCTCAGGATGCCATCCCTGGAGGAGTAACATCTAAAAAACAAGAATAACAATTCAGTTGGGATAGGGTGTTGACAATGGCAGTGACATTGGGGGAGTTCAGAGCAAGGTTTCTAACAACCTGGAAGAGTCATTGCAGTAGTAATATTCAAGCTGAGTCTTGAAGGCTGCAAAGGAGTAAACCAAGTGTGGTTTAGGAGCTAGGCATTCTACAACGATTTAAAAAGGTTATAGAAAGTGGAGAGGGCAAGACATATTTGGAGAATGCACATTGATTGCAATCCTCAGCCTGGAAAGTAGAGTTAACATTTTTATAATGGGGTGAGGAAGAATATTTCATTAATTCAAAATTACTTGCTGACCATTTTTCATGTGTCAGATTCTGTACTGGGTTTTTCAGGGTGGTTAAATAAATACAACCCACGCCACCACCCCCCCCCCCCAGATAACCTTATCTAACAACTCTGCCTACCATTAACAGATGAAATGCTGCACCTGTTTATGCATAAAAATAATTAGCTAAGCTTTGTCGAGTGTTAAGTATGTACCATGATCTGGGTTCAGGATATTATATGGATTGACATATTTAATTCTGGTATTCCTGGATAAGCTGGGTATTGATATTACTGACATATTGCAAAGGAGGAAAATAAGGCCTGGAAAAGTAAGTTACTTGTCTATGGTCACTCAGTGGTAAATATTGGAGGAGGAGCTCACACATACCATTCTCTGTTGTCAGGACCCATTTCTTAGGCACCAGAGTGTGCCCAGGGACCAATTAGTAAGTGTCTGCATCTGTTTTACTGCAGATAGGGTATCAAAAGTGTCTGCAGGCAGTGCGATGGTGGCTTAGTAGCAGAATTCTCACCTGCCATGCCAGAGACCTTGGTTCGTTTCCTGGTGCCTGCCCATGAGAAAAGAAAAAGAAAAACAACGTCTGAGACTTCCAATAATAGCTCCTGATACCAACTACAAATACTGCAATAACTCAATCCAGTTCAATTCTGATGCTAAGTACCTGGAGTTAGGACAGGCTCCACAGGTTAAGGAAATCCTTTACAAGATTTCCCTTCAGACAGCAGTTGCAAATTCGGGAGCCCCGGCCATTCACATTTCTGGCCAACTAGCTGTAATTTTGAAGTTCTCACTACCCCCTAATACTGAACTCACTGAAAGCACTATGGTTAGCATTACTTTTTATTGTAGTCAAAGGATGCAAATAAGAAGCCAAAAGAAGAGATGCACAGGGTTGAGTCTAGGAGTCTCTCAAACATAAGCTTCCATGTCCTCCATGCACAGAATCAGAACACATCACCCTCCTGACACAGAGTAACATTTTCTCAATCATGGGAGTTGTCTTGAGTTTCATGAGTCCCAAGTTTAAATGGGGTCTCATTATGAAGGCATTATTGATAAAATCAATGTCCACATGGTTGAACCCAATCTTCACTTCCCTTCTTTTTTGGGTTTGCTAATGCTACCAGAAGACAATATACCAGAAATTGATTGGCTTTTTTTTTTTTTATGCATGGTCTGGGGATCGAATCCAGGTCTCCCACATGCAAGGTGAACATTCTATCACTGAACCACCTGTGCACCCTGATTGGCTTTTACACAGGATTTATTACAGTACAAATTACAATTCTAAGACCTTGAAATGTCCAAATTAAGGCATGAAAAAAGGGATAGCTTCTTAAAGGAAAGGCCGTATATGGGTTCCTATATCACATGGGAAGGCACATGGTGACATCTGTTGGCCCATGATGACATCTGCTGGTGCTTTGCTCCTGGGTTTCATTGCTTTCAGCTCCTGATTCCAGTGGCCTCCTCTATGAGCTTCTGCTTGTCTCCAAGCATCTGAAGTCTCCGCTCTCTGTGTCAGCTCTTTTAAGGACTCCAGTAAACTAAATAAGATTCACCTTGAATGGATGGAGTCACATCTCCACAGAAAAAAATTAATCAAAAGGCCACACCCACAATTGGGTGTATGACATCTCCACGGAAACAATTTAATCAAAAGGGCCCATCCTAAACAAAAGGTCTACCCACGAGATTGAATTAGGATTTTAAAAAAACATGGCTTTTCTGGGATACAGAACCATTTCAAACCAGCACATCCCTCCTCTCTCAGAGTTCAAGGAAGTGGACTGATATGACACAGTTCAAAGCTCCATTTCCCTAAACACATGGTTGGTCTTTCTGCTGGGGCACTTTTTCACAGAAAATTCCACAGATACAGAAGTTACCTCTCCAGGAATTAGAGACACAACCAGCAAGTTTTTCATGTGTTAGAGCTGCAATATTCAGTATAGTCACCACTAGCCACAAGTGACTATTGAGTATTGATATGTGACTAGACCAAATTGAAATGTACAGTCAGTGTAAAACACACAAAAATTTGAAGACCTAGAATACAAAATGGAACATAAAATATTTCAATAACAAGCTTTTTATATAGCTAGTTCACCGATTGAAATTATATTTTGGATACATGGGATTAAATAATATATTATTAAAGTTAATGTCACCTATTTTCTCTATTAATTTGTACTAGAAAATTAAAAATGGCATACACAGTTGCTTTTTACATTCTTGAAGAATATTGGAAATCATGTATCATATAGGGATAATATGCAGAATATATAAAGAATACCTACAACTCAACAGCAAAGACAAAAAACAAAACAAAACAACCCAAAAAATGGACAAAGGGCTTGAGTAAACATTTCTCCAATGAAGATATGCAAATGCCCAATGAGCTCATAAAAAGCTAATGAACATCATTAGTCATTAAGGAAATGCAAATAAAAACTACAAATAAAAACACCCATTAGAATGGTTTTTATTTAAAAATAAATGATTTTGCTGATATGAACATGGAAGCACAAGAAGAAGCAGCATTTTTCTCTCAGCTTGTGTGATTGGCCTCATCTCCATCAGAGCCCTTGAAACAAGGCCAAAACCAAGAAAGTTCTCTAGGAAGGGGCTAAAATTTCTCTAGGAAGGCCCTAACATTTCCATTCTGCCTCTTCCACTAACTAGCAGCTCACCAACATACACTATATGTGTGAGTATGAGTAAGATGGCAGAGCTGAGCTAAATCATCTATAAAATACTCTTCATGGAAGACCATCTGATGCCTTAAGCAAGGGTAACAATGTGTCACAGAAATTGGATGTGTCTGTCTTCACATGGTGTCCATCTATAGAGTGTCCATATAATTATCATTCAACCAGGACACTTTTGAAAGTGAAAAGGCATGCTATTAGTAATTATACTGAACAATAGACTTGGATCAAAACTGGCTCATGCAAACTAGGACATCTGGTCAACTTGCCCATCCAAGGCTATTACCAACCAAATGAAGTATGAGATCTGGGCTTGTTACACAACTACTAGAGAAGAAAAATAATAGCAATAACAATAATATCAGGAAAAATATCCTTAATGATAATAAAGAGGAGAGATATTTAGTAGAAGTTTGCTAAGATTTCCAGTTTTGATTGATGGGTTCATTTCCAAATTGGGTAATCATTTTCAAAGAACTTTTCCAATCATCTAGACGGAAACACACACATGATATGTAAGTATGTACACATTTGCATATATCTGTGTACAGGTGCTCAATCACTGTAGGTGTATGTGTTTCACGGATTCCACGAGGAATCTATTCTTTGCAGTACAGTACTGTATCCCAGGCCCACAGCTGCCTGCTTTCCCGTGGGTGGCCTACAGCCTCTTATCTGGGGAGTCTTTTTTGTCCAGCTGATCTTTTAAGCTTTGTCTTTCTGGAGATTAGTGCAAGAGCACACTTCGTTTCCTGAAATGGGATATGCCACTTGGCTCTTCATCCCCCATATAACTCTGAGGATTCACTGGATCAGCTTGTCAGGTAAAACATTATCTCTACACAGGCAGGCCTGTGACTTCTCCAAAGTACTTCAGTTTCTTCGTTTGAGAAACTATAATCTCCTGTATTATGTGGATGTCATGAGTTTTAGCTCACGCAAGCAATTATTAAAAAAAAAAAACAGAAAAAAATTTCTTGCAAATGTAAACTTTGAAAACCTATCTGTTCAAGGTTCCATGCAAGGGGCTAATCTTGAATCTGAGCAAGTGCAGGTCCAGCATCCTCCACAGGTGTGCTGGTAAGTTTGTGGATGCTTTTCTGACTTTAGAATTATTGAATCTAAATTCTGTGAAGATGTTTTTAAATGTCTTCCTTTAAGAATCATGTAAAAAACACACTTCCCAGCATGACAAAGATATGAATTTTGTAAAACTCATGGCCTGCAAGAGCTGGTCCCTCAATTCTTTTAGAGATGATTCTCCTAAACCTGGATATAAATAATAAGAAATAAATAACTAAATAATATTCATTTTATAAATCTGTTCGCATAAGAAGGAAGGGTGGGAGGGAAGAAGGAAGGGAGAGAGAGAAGGGAGGAAAGGATGGCGGGAGGGAGGAAAGAAACTAAGGAGAGATAGAGAGACCTTACCTGATAATCAATTACATTTTTTTTAAAGGAGAAAGCAATGTTTAAAAAGTGAAACTGAAAGAACCAGACTGAATCTTTTGCTATCTTTAAACTGTCCGCTGGATTGCCACAGAGGCCATTTGTAGGGAAATTTGCAAGGAGAACATTTGATACGGGGGACTCAGCAAATGCCTGATTTCTAGTTAGAAGTCAGCGACCAGGGCAGGATCACTCATAGACGTATCATTTTAAAAGAAAGGAAATGAGGGTGGGCCATGGGGGCTCAGCAGGCAGAGTTCTCGCCTGCCGTACTACAGACCTGGGTTTCATTCCCAGTGCCTGCCCGTGCAAAAAAAAATGAGATGGTCTCCCACAAACTGTCTCACCTCCAGGAATCCCCTCTCAGATTCATGTTTGAAAAGATTGTGCCTAACCAGCAGTATTTCTCAATTTTATCTGCTTGAAATGAAACGTTGTGCCCCTTCACACCAACAAAAAGTTCCTCCCAGCCTTTAGGAATGAGAAATAATGAAAGCAGTGTGTTCCAAAGGCAGCTGCGGATTAAATTCCTATCTTGTTGCAGAAAGATATTTTCCTAATCTGGAGACATCTAAAAAGGTCCTTGAAATATGTGTTTATGTATTATTTTGAAAGAAAATATGTATCTGTTTATGTGTATGTCTCATAATATAAGCTTCTGGAGAATAAAAATTGTCTGTTTAATTTGCATCCTAGGGTACATTATCTATTTTAGGCTGTTCTTAGAGAAAATCATAATTTTCTATAGGTTACCTTGCCCCAGAAAGATCAGTAATCCTTCATAGCCATATTGGTCTCTCACATCAGTAAAAGGCACAAATAGTTTAAAACATAGCCTACTTCTGCTTCAAGTCATCATTTAATTATTACCCTTTTATCAATTTAGCAGCCCACTGCTAGTTGACACCCTAAAACCTGGCCTGAAGTCTGGAAATGCTGCTACTATTATCTTTTTGAAAATAATTTCCCATAGATCGAGTCCAAGAAAAAACTGAGTTTTCTGGACGTGAGTCATTTTCACCAACACAAATTTCCCTGCATGGGAACCCAGTACTAATATAGCAGTCTGAAAGTCCACGTGATGAAAGCATGTGTCACCACGTGCAAACTGTGAAATGTAATTGAAAGTAAAATGTTTAATTAAAATGGACGTTTCTGAGCCTACTTCTGGCAGCAGCCATCTTGCTGAAAAATTGTATTTGTTACACTGGCAACCTGGGAGAACAGTTCAAGTAATGGTGAGTGCCAGATTCCATCCCAAAGTGAGTGGGGTGAAAATTGGAAAGGGCGCTTGGATCTGAGGCTTCAGTTGTCCCGCTTGCCTTCAACACATGTGTCCTGGCACCCATCAGTTTCCACACGGGGGTGTGCCACATGGAGCTGTTCTGAAGTCAATCTTAATTATAACAAAGAACCCTCCACCCCCCCCACCCCCACCTCCTGATAATTGTCCCTTTGACTCAGATTTACTTAACAATTGTGCTTTCAGATGCTATGCTCTTTTCATACAGTCTGAAATGTGAGGATACTCATCGTCTCCAAAGTTATTTCTCCTTTGAGTTCTTGGGGATCTTTCTCTCCCCTCATAAAAGCCACTGATCTCAGAAAATCCTCGGATTTGAGCAGGGATGAGCTTCACTGACTTTTTCAGTTCGAATGTGAGAACAGGATTTGAAAATGAAATTCTGTCTGGCAATCAAAGGACAGCTTCTCCTCCCCGAAGTGCTGATGTGAGCAGGGGTTATTCTGGTCTCCCACTGCTGTCCAGCACCGGGCCAAGCAGGGTAAATTTGTCACCCAGTCATGTCATGTCTCTGAAAGTTTCCTCCTTGGAGAAAAATACCTTTGGCATTTTAAAAAGGGCACTTGGAATAAAGTTCCTTTTCGGTGGCATCTCCACTCTATTCTCTAAAAATCTCACCCGCCAACAGTGGATCCAAAGTTACAGGAAAATGTGAATGTGTCTTCATAAAGACAAAAAGTCTAACACAGCCTTCTTTTTTCGCCCCCAATGTTTGTACTTTTTCTATGTCTACCTGCTCTGGAATCTGATTACCATCCCTAAAAGTGAAAGAACAACAAACAAATGAATAAACACAGAAATAAACGAGCTGCAAATGTAAAACTTATTTCAAAGGTCAGTAACAAACATTGGGGAAAAATTCAGAAGATGTAATCATCGATCTATAAGTTTGTGATTTGTGTGTTAAAACAACTCCTATTGCCTGGATCCGGCAAGCATGTGATTTGATCAGTTTTTCCTGCCTGACCTTGCTTAGTGAGCGCTTTCTCCATAATATGTTCTTTATTGCCCAAGGAATTTTCTTTGAATTTACTTTCTTTCTGGTATGATTATAAATCTTCATGACATCCCTAATGATTCATCTCTTTTAGTGCTGGGCAGAAGGATAACCATTTCTACGACGTCCACATTTCATTTAAGGTGAAACCAGGAGGAAATTTATCAATCACTCCAGAGTTCTCAGGCACAAGTTGAACTCTGTCGCTGTAGCCATTTCTCCTTCTCCCTAACACATTTAACGTTGTGCACTTCCTGCTCTAAATGTCCCTTAATCCTTTTAAATAAGTGCTTGTTTTTAATTTGTATACAATCTAAACCACTGCACTGTTCTTCCACTAAGGGATAGATATAAATTCTAACCGTCGTCATACTGCAGAAATATATTTAATTACTATCGAAACAGCCACTGGATGATTTCACGCATCTTAAAATAGACTACTCAAATTGAACTCAGATTAGTGACTGTTTTCCGGGTTTTGCTGCCTATCATTAAAAAAGGAACAAGATAAATAATCTTAGGGTCTAAAATGAGAGACATCTTCTTTATTAGGGGGTTCACCTCAATGAGATTCATGCCTCATTTTAATGGCTATTTACCATGCCTTTCAGATTTCGGTCCTAGATTTCAATGGCTTTTACCAAGGTGCTTCTCGGGAGTGGAAAAAAAAAAATCTCTGAATCCCATGGGGTAAATCTCTCCCCTGAAATGTGTCTGGGATTGGACTCTTTCCTCCCATGGTGTACGCTTTTGGTGCAACAACGGTGTTTGCTTCAATCGAATGTTCCAACTCCACAGGCTAGTAGAAGCAGAAACCTACCTGAACATACAACAAACCCATATAAGAGAAGCCAACAACAGGGGGGAAAAGGCTTCTGCAAAAATACTTTTGAACTTCAGAGGGGAGACTCAAGCTTTGTCCACAGACCTGGAGAAAATGGAAGATTTTTTTTTTAACAGCCATATGTAGAACATTTGTTTCCGTTTTATTTCTGCTGTCATATTATGATGGTTTTATTCAGTTTTTAAACATGCTTCAGCTGGAAACGCTACATCTTTAAATTAGGCAACCCTGGCGTCTGTGTGAATTCCCTCGCTGCGCTCCCTCACCTTACCCAGGTGCATGTTAAATCAGTATTAATGACAATATCATTCTTGTGCAGTCATCTCCTGCCTGCAATTTGGTTTTAATTACCCGCCACGTTGTCTTTCCCCCTCACTGACAGCCATTAAATAGGGAATGACACTGAAGCCATGGTTATGTGGGATATTCACTTCCCCGGATTGCATTCCTCCTCCATAAAGCAGGCTGCAGTGCCTCCTAGTGGCGGGCTTCAGAAAGGGTCATAATTGAACTTGGACTTCACGAACACTTTGCAGGCTAATTTGGAGACCCGGGCAGAATTGGGGCTGCATGGACTATTTTTAAAGAGGAAAGGAAAATTAAAAATGACTTACAGATTAAGGAACAATTATGATGGTAACGTGCCATTTCATTGAAATATAACAGTAACTGCATGCACTATTTAAGCCTTGCCTGGCTGTCTGAAATGGTGGTTCAGCAGTAGCAAACTTGTCACATCAAGTATAACCTTACCAAAGTTCTTCAGGCGAAGTGTTCAACAAAGGTGAGCTGCAAATGCCCATAGAATTGGAACTTCAGCTCCTTTGCCTTCGGTGTGCTATTTTCTTCTATGTCACAGTTAGGGTTTCCTTCTTCTCCCTCTCTCCCTCCTTTCTTCCCTTTTCATTTTCCTTCTCACCTGTTTCTTTCTTTCATTTCCCTTCTTTCCTGCTTTCTTTCCTTCTAACTTTCCTTCCTTCCCTCCCTCCTCCTCTCTTTTGCTTCTGCCTTTCATATTCCCTTCCCTTTTCCTTTAGGGAAATTGCTTTTATTTTTAATAAAAAGCACTATTTAACAAAAGTATCCTGGTGAGCTACACGTGCAGAGATGCATTAAGCAGTATCTTTTTGTGCAATTTTGCGGTTCTCCCTTAAACAGGAGTTTGAAGTTGAAGTTGTTTGCCCAAATGTTAAAGTTAGACACTGCACAGGTGCTTTGGATTGAAGACGTTCATATAATGGCTATCTTGCATTTAAAAAAAATGGTTACAATAAATCAGCAGGAATATGCATTTCACAGGAAGAACATTAGACCTCTTGTACTATAAATTACAAACATTGCTTATAAACAATAGATCGCTGTGCACTTGGAGAGCGAGCACTGGTGAGGAATTGGATTCAATTTCTACTTTCTGATTTCTCTCCCCGCAAACTTCTCCTTGGTTTAAAGGTTGCAGCTGCACAGATTGCTCTTTCATAGTTGTGAACGCTGTATTTCTTAGCTTCTTTTAACAAGCATAATTACTCATTTTCGTGCTGCTAAATGCGAGTCATAGCTAACTGCTTTAATTAGAATTTTAAGCATACACAGTAGATGCAATAATTTTACATGCCTTTATTGTGTGTTTCTGCTTGTGTGTTCATGTTTATAAAAACCCAAACATAAAATAGATACAGAAAATTGCAATGCACCTCAGTCATCCCCTGCTCCCTAATCCAGCAGTCACGTTGACCATAAATTCATTTATTGTTACTGCTGCTACCTTTTAATAGTAACTCCTTTTATGTGTTGAAATTAATATGAAGCTATAAAAGTATTTTGTTGAAAAAATGGAAGTCATGAATAGTAAGTAGAAGTAACTTTAAGAAAAAGCATATTTGTTAGAAGTGGATTTTCAACTGTAAAAAATATATGTATGATATTGGAATACGAACTTTTTCACTAAAGGAGAAACTTTAAATTGCCTCTTAAACATTCTTTAAGCTTCAGATAGCACTACTTGAAGAATGAAAAAAAAAATACTACTGCCTTTAAGACTGAGGCAATTAACATATTTTAGAAGGAAAATCTCCCCATTTGGTTTGTACTTTTCTTTCAAAGAGAACAGTATTTCAGCTTTGAAAATGTTGCCTGAGTTGATCTTGTTTATTATTTTAAGGAATATTTTGCATCATTAAATAACAGGTAGGAAAATTGTTATTCCTTCCAGACTGAAATGGGAAGCTTATAATAAAAAAAAAAAAATGAACACTTAATCTCTGATAGGACTTGCATCTACTGGTTTACAGTTCTATTGAGTCAAGTTAGACTGAATTTTTTTTTTTTTTCCTAATATGAAACTCGATGCTGGGAAATCTGATAAAATGAGTTTCATTTCCCTGGAAAATTATTGCTTTATATCCAAGTGCAAAGAAATAACACAAGTGAAAAACAATGAGGAATCTGTAATGAGGCATTAATGAGGATAACTCTAGTTTCACAAAGATTCTGCATTGGCCAAAACGAAACAAAAGCTGCATTTGAGTCATTAAAAGACAAGAGCTGTGCTTCCTATTAGGATCGGCCATACTTCCCTTTGCCTGGCTGCTCTAATATCAAATCAGCATTTTCTTCAGGCATTTTTAGATGAAGAAGAAGCAATATCATGAAAGACAAGAGGGCGTTTGTGTCCCATTTCTCGCGCTGCTTGGGCCGAGAAGCTCCTGAGGCCCCTGTGGACCGTGGCAGGTGCTCCTGGCCACCAACCTTGGCAGGCCACCCGCCCCCCTCCTGCCCGTCTCCACCTACAGCTCCTGCTTCAGGGCGTTCCTCAACCCTCATCCTTGCAACATGCTCTGCACATTTTTATCTCCACTCCACTGCA
Source organism: Tamandua tetradactyla (assembly GCF_023851605.1). NCBI lineage: Eukaryota > Metazoa > Chordata > Mammalia > Pilosa > Myrmecophagidae > Tamandua > Tamandua tetradactyla. Next base: position 87,198,320 of record NC_135338.1, on the reverse strand, counting down.
TATGCCTATTGCTTGCTACATTACAGATGGGATAACAGAAGCTGAAGAACTTTTCAGAGAGCAGACAGTATCATTACATTAATTAAACCAGTGCCTACAGTTGTTCAGTGACTATGAAAGATCCTGTGATGGGCATTATGGAAGCAAGACAACATCAGTGATATTGATTGAGTGTCCTCTGCATGCCAGAGAAACTGCACGGGAAAAGGAGCTTACTATACATAGACAGTGGACGGTACGGAATGTTCTGGAGCATGCTGAGGCTGGTCCAAGGCTGGAAAACCTCATCCCATCTACTTGACCAGAAAGGCATTCCTTCTTTTTTAATTTCACTACCTGGTGATTGCTGATTTCAAGGAACTGAAATTCTCAACTCACATTATGCAAAAGATGATCAATGATGTGATACCAGATGCAAATGGCAGGAAATACATATAACCAAAGGCTGAAGCCCATCTCCGACAAGGAGAAATTCATTGTCTGCTAGACATGATGGCCAGAGAAAGGTGTGGGGAATGGCTTGGAGAGGAGATGGGACGGTTGCAATTTTGCTCTTTCAAACTGGGGGAGGAAGAGCACTCCTGGGAGAGAGGGTCAGCTTGAACGAGCACAGGTGCACAGGTGCACCCACCCACATGCATCAACACCCACTCGCGCACATACAAAATGGGGTGGGGGAGGGTAAAGTTATTATTCGGTCTCCTTGGATACATTTTTCTTTCATGACCCAGTCTCTCTGATTTTGCATCACTCTTCCTTCAAAAGTTTTTTGTTTAATTTGGAGGGGACGTTGGATAAGTTTGAGTTAAGTAAAATCAAGCAATTTTCTTTAATGCAGGAATTCTCAGAACCTTTACTATGTCAAAGTACAATATGAGTAACTTAGAGAAACTTAGAGTCTTTATTTCCCAAACTGATTTGTCCTCAGCATTTCTATCAAGTTTCACAGATCCTCTGCCAGGAAAAGGGTTATTGTTAACACAGTGTAGAAAATGCTGCTGCAAGGACGGAGGTAAATTAGAGCTAATGGATAGGAATCTTTGAATGTTAAATTAAGACATTCTCCTGTAGGCAATGCAAAGCCCCTAAAGCTCTTTGCAAGGGGAGATGATTTGTACTATTACGTTAATGATGGCTCCAATCTCCAAGGTTGAGACAGCAAGAGTAGCATATTCTCAAACACTGTGGGGCCAAACTTGTCAAAACAAATACTACACACTTCCTTTTTGGTTTACATCGTAAGCAAGCATGTGCTTCGCTGTGCTGATTTGCTGGAATTCATCCAAACGCAGTGGTTGGAAATAACCCACGCTTTACAGGTTTTAGGGAGTGCAGGGTTGATATTTTAATCTTGCTGAGTATGAAGGGTAGCAAAGAAAGGAAACTGGTGTAGATCTCTAAGCAAAGCCTTGGAAAGATTTTTGAACACGCCGGCGGCATCTCACAAGAAGAAGAGAGGAAGAAAGCTGGAAATGTGAGTTTGGGTGAAAACTGCTGCCTCGGGGAATGCTCATGTATTGTTGTCCTTGATGAGTAATTCCAGTTCTGGATTGTGAAGAATTCAGACTTCTTCCAAAGAGATAATTTTCTAAACATTGTTCTTTTCCATGCAGATTCCCAAGAGCCTCCAAGAGTATATAAATGCAGTGCAGGTTTTTATCCTGATGATGCTATCAGATGTTGCATCATAGTAAAGCCTCTTGATGTCCAGTGATTAATAAAGGCCAGTGTTTATAGACCGTGTCCGTGTTCTAAACACTGTTTCAAGTACTTTAAACATATTTACGCATCTAATTCTCAGTACAACCTCAGAGCAAACACTGTTATTACCCTTGTTCGACTAATTAGGAGAGTTAAGTCATAGAGAAGATACATAGTTTGCCAAGATCTTATAACCAGTTGAGTTACAGTTAGTTGTAGTTAGTGTCAGGGTTAGTTAGGGTTGGATCTGGGTGGTTAGTCTTGAATTTAGGCACTCTGATCTAAGCTCACTCTCTTTACTAGGTTGCTCGGCTATATCCTGGTTAAGAGGATGTTCTGAAAAAGACATCTCTCAGGTGGTGTGATGCGTGGTTCAGTGGCAGAGATCTTGCCTGCCGTGCCAGAGACCCGGGTTTGATTTCTATTGCTGCCGATGCAAAAAAAAAAGACATCTCTCTCCTTCCTGGTTCAGTAATATTACATCAATGACAACTAACAGATTCACCATGCACTAGGCTCTATATTAACTATTTACACCATTTAGTTAATTTAATTTTCACAACTCTGATATGAGACAGACGGACTTACTGTTCTCATTAGATATATGAGAAAATGGAGGCACAGAAGTGTTAAGTCATATATTCAAGCTCACACAGCGAGTAAGAGGTGATTCTGGAATATGAATCCGGGTTCCACTCCAGAGACAGTTGTTGTTAACCCTTGTTCTATCTAATCATATCCTCTGGAAATACATTATGGTAAGTCAGTTGCAGATAAAAAACTCAGATCAGATCTTGTATTGTATTTTTCTCCTGTCCAGTTGAAAAAAGATGTGGAAAATATTAATTACTCTGGGATCCCAGTGCTTTGGTGAGTTGTGTTTATCTTGCATAGGCTGGTGTATCTATTCTGCATCCACAAAGCTCGTTATAATCTTTTTAAATTGATCTTTTTCATTATCTTCTTTCAAAAAAAATTCTAAACAAATAAAAATCGTTCATGAGTGTTTTTCCTGAAAGTCAAACACTAATGAAACTCAACTACCCAACTTAACAACATTTTTTTTTTCTGCATCAATCAAGACAATTGGAAGAAAATGGTTGCTTAAGATTGACAGGTTTTATATGACAGTATACTAGCCACTCTTTTAAAAAACAGTTTTGGAAACACCACAATCAAAATTAAAGATTCTTATACCCAAATGATTTTCAACAGTTATATATTTTAAAGAAATCAATTGGATATTCCTTTATGTACTCTTGCCACAAAAAGAAATAGCTAATAAATAAATAGCCAAAAAAGTTAATAAAGAAAAGTGATAGTTAATAGATAAGTACCATGTGCAATTAAAAATTGAAACAATTTACAATGAGTTCTCTAATGCTCTTTATGTCATTGACAATGTTTTCCCTAAATATTGGAAATATTGGTAGAGGGCTCTCAGATTATGGGTTTTCTGCCTGCAATTTAGGGTACCTTCATAAATTAATGTTTCCCAATAATACACTATCAAAAACTGAACATGCATAGGTTTTCAACTCTGCAAACTTTTGTTTTCAAGTATGTTTGGAAAGAATTTTCTTTGCTTCAGAATTCCTCAGAGACCTTTGTTAGTGTGACTTGTCATACTATAAGGGAATGGGAGGATATAGTTGCTGCATTTTGAAATTTATCTCTGGATCATTTTTAATATGAAACATCTATTAACATTTTATAAAATACTTGTGTTTTAGAACAGCATTTTGGAAACGTCCATGCAGCAGATGGATTATCTACCATAATTGGTTGTAGATATTTGAAGGTAATAGAAATAAATATGATGAGTGCTCAAGGTTGGCTAGTACTACAAAGTGTGGTTTCAGGAAAGGAAAATATGCTCAACATATACAACTGACAATGGTTACAATCTGTTATCTACACCAAGGCTTCGTAGTAACTCAATGGGAATTTGCATTGTCCAAACTTGCAAATGATAGCACTCATTTGGTCATTAAAAAAGTATTAATATATTAAATTTCCATGTAGGAAATAGAAACTCTGAGTGTTTTGAGCAGAAAGGAATTTAAGACAGGGGGGTAGAGAACTCACAGCCCTCCCCACGACGTGGGACATGACTCCCAGGGCTGTAAATCTCCCTGGCAATGTGGGACAGAAGTCCTGGGATGAGCCAAGGCCTGGCATCATGGGATTGAGAAAGACTTCTTGACCAAAAGGGAGAAGGGATAAATGAGAAAAAATAAAGTTTCAGTGGCTGGGAGATTTCACACAAAGTCCAGAGGTTATCCTTGAGGTTATTCTTACACATTATATAGATATCCTATTTAAGTTAATAGTGCATTGGAGTGGCTGGAGGGCAGTACCTGAAACTGTTGAGTTTTGTTCCAGTAGCATTGATTCTTGAATATGAATTGTATAATGATATAACTTTTACAACGTGATTGTGTGATTGTGAAAACCTGTGTCAGATGCTTCTTTCAGCTAGGGGATAGACAGATGAGTAAAAAAAATAAGGGTAAAAATAAATAATTAATTGGTGGCAGGATAAGGGGTAAAACAAATTGAGTAGATGGAAATACTAGTGGTCAATGAGACCACTTTTTCTGGAGTGATACAAATGTTCTAAGAATGATTATGGTGATGAATACACAACTATGTGATGATATTGTGAGCCTTTGATTGTACACCCTGTATGGTCTGTATGTGTGTGAAGATTTGTCAATAAAAATATTAAGAAAAGATAAGGGTTAGGTGTTTTAAAAACTGTTGAAAGGGCTGAAGGAATAAGCTCTCAGCTGGGCATTTAGGAATGTGTCCCAGCACACTGGAAGATTTAATATGCCAAAGGGGCTCCAAATCTCTGCAAAAATTGGGAAAACAGGGATTCTGGAGGTTACCATTGGAATGACAGTGGCCGTGACTGCATAATAACGATCATTTAGGAATCAGGAAGCTGCCCCTATTGCCACAGTCACCATCACTGCTGCAGCTGCCATTTGTCACCTCGGAAGCTGCAATGTTATGGCAGGAATAATCACTTTTCTGTAATCTTGCCTCAGTGGAAAGAGCCAAAAGCATTGGGATTTGGCCTCCCCCTGACCAGTTTCTTAGATTTTTCCAAACATTCCTTTAATTGGTGGGATCAAATTTATATTCAGCAAAGTAAGATATGTGGCTTTTAGCTTTCCAGCCTTTATATTTCAGGAAGACACACTGGGAGTTGGGAAGGACGCTGAACATTCTACCACATGCAACTCATTTTGAAAATCAGCATGGTAGGTATGCAGAGTTGGGTAGTATTCATCAGCTCCAGAGCTCACCTGTCCCCACACGCTGCTTCCTGGGCTGGGAATGGAACCCAGAGCTTTCTACTTAAGTGGAGAAGAAAGCACTAAATGGATGGGTGGTAAAAGAGGATTTTAGGGCAGCAATAGGACAATGACCTTCCTTGTCTTAGCAGAATTCCACATTATTGGAGAACAGATATGGCAATATCTGGTAAAGTCCTTATGGTGCCCAGAAATTCAATGACATTATGTTGGTAATCAAAAAAAGAGCATTGACTGGGAAGGGAACGTTCAAAAGGAATATTGCTGCTGAAGAAGAAAATGCGATTTGAGATTTTCTTGGCAGCAGTGATGCCAGTTAGAGATGATATGAAGGAAGCCCACATCTGTGGTCAGGACTGGTAGATGTTTGGATAATGTGGTGAAGCATGAACCTGTACATATGCACCCCAAAATTCCTACTTTGACTTAAAACACATAAATGTTGTTTTCACTCATCTTTGGACGTATAATCATTTTCTTTTTAGTAGCATTATCTGATTTTGATTGCCTAATCTATTTCTTTCCTTCTTTCTTTCTTTCTTTCTTTTTCTTTCTTTCTTTCTTTCTTTCTTTCTTTCTTTCTTTCTTTCTTTCTTTCTTTCTTTCTTTCTTTCTTTCTTTCTTTCTTTCTTTCTCTCTCTCTCTCTCTCTCTCTCTCTCTCTCTCTCTCTCTCTCTCTCTCTCTCTCTCCCTCCCTCCCTCCCTCCCTCCCTCCCTCCCTCCCTTCCTTCCTTTCTTTCTTTCTCTCCCTCTCTCTCTCTCTCTCTCTCTTTCTTTCTTTCTTTCCTTCATTCCTTCCTTTCTTCTTCCTTTCTTTGCCTTTCTACATTTTCCCTATGTCTTCTAAGATATAAGGATAACTCTTAAATTATCCAGATTCTTTCTCTTTAGACACAAACACACACATACACACATACACTCACATTTATATGTATTATATTTTTTCTTTTTTCTTTAAGCTAAACTAGAAGATAGTTATTTACTTTATGTTACAATATATATATATTTTAAACTTACATTAGAAATAAAATTTGCTTTATAAATGGATTTAAAAATAGATTCCCTAAATAGAAACATGAGAAATATACATTTCCTTAGAGAAAGTCATTTTATATTCTGCTTTTGATATTGTGGCTTGAGCATAAAATGTGTTATTCTTTTAAATAGGAGTATGCTCATCTTAATATATAAAATTTAGTGAAAGCAACCAAAATTCCAGTATTTGAGGGGCACCACTTAAGTTCACACTAAATATTCTTTGACTACAAATCTAGTTTAATACTTCTATGATTATATTTAAATGACACCTCAAGAAATAGACACACAAGCAAATATAAATGAGTAAAAAATTATCCAGCTCATTATCTTTTGCACCCTCAATTTTGTCTTCTTTAAAATGGATGGAAAGTAAAAAGTGATTTTCAATGCCAAAATTTAAGCTTTACATGTAAATCTGATTTGAAAGAATGATAGGCAAGAGTAGTGGAAGTCTAGTGGCCTGAAAAATCTAGTGGCTTAGCATTGATGCGCCAGGAAAATGCCAAGAATATTACTACTGGAGAGGGTATTTGTGGAAGAGACATCACCCACATGAAAATAATTATAGGTTGCAACATGTAGATGAGAGTCAATTCCATGAAGATGCAAAGAATGAAAGCAAATTTCTTTATGATAGAATGGGGAGTTCAGTGTCACCAGAGTTGTACAATCTCAGTGGGCACTAGTTACACAGAATGTAATGGGACTGGTGCTCTTTGCATTCACACAGTGATGGTTCTTCAGGAGTTCCCTAAACATACTAGCTAGGATTTAGAAGAGGGATTGTAAGTGGGAGGCTAGCTGGGAATCCTGCATGGCTGAGATGAATAATGATAAGAACACAAGCCTGAAAGAGGTCTAACATCTTGAGTGGCAACATAAAGATCAAAGGTCATTTGAATTGGGAGCAGAGGGATAGAGGAAACTGAACAATATGGGGCTTTAATGCAAATTTGCTTTATTAACTGGAGCTTTGATTGCATCACAAATCTGGATCCAACTGTAGGTCCTGATAAGAAAATTCTGGGGATGTAGGTTGTTACCAAATGTGTGATGGTCTTTATCCTGTAGAAAATGGAAGTCAGCAATGATTTGGGGGCAGAGAACTGTTGTCCTCATACAATTATTTTATTTTATTTATTTATTTTGCATGGGCAGGCACCGGGAATCAAACCCTTGTTTCAGGCTTGGCAGGTGAGATCTCTGCCTGAAGAGCCACCATGGCCCACCCCATACAATTATTTTAGGAAAAAACTACTCTATAAAATTAGGATGGATTTTAATGGGGCAATCCTTTATCACAGTTTAGATGTTATTTAAGAAGTCAGGAAATGAGATACTTAGGACCTCATAGCAGTTGATGAAAAGAATGGAACTGAGCAACCGAAGATACTGAAATGAGAATCAGTAGAACTTGATGACTCTTGAAGTTCTTAAGGACAGCTCCTTTGCATGGGTAGTCAAGGTATGCGTAGTTGGGTACAAAAGAATGCCTTTAAGATTGATTTTACTTGTAAACACTTTGCGCTGCAAATTTTCATTTATCTAGTATCTCTGTAATCTGCAAAAGTGTTTTCAAGATCATCCTGAGCAAAATAATGCTGTAAGCATTTGTATTTACCTAAAGCCACAATAATGCTGTGTAACAAAGCACCCCCAAAACTTCGCAGTTTAGAACAAAAACCATTTATAATTCCTCATGAGTTTACAGGTTAGCTGGATGGTTCGATTAATCTGGGTTGAGTTCTATCACTCTCTGCTTGGCTTGCTCATGTACTCCCAGTCAGCTGGCAGGTCATCTGTTGACTGGCTAATCTATGTCCTCAGTATAGCCACTTACATCATCTCCACTTATCTCTCATAACCTTTCATCAGGAGAGCTTGGGCATGTCCTCATAGGAGCTGCAAAGGACCTAGAGAGGAGGTGTAAATGCAGAAGTGTTCTTCAAGTCTCTGTTCATGTGAAGTTTGCCACTATTCCACTGAACAAAGCAAGATGCCTGGCCATGCCCAGAGCAGGCATGGGAAGGCATTACAATAGAATGTGGATACAGGAAGGCATTGTGGAGAACACTATTAATACAGAGGGATCCCTGAGGACACTCAGTAGTGTTGTTAAAGAAGATAGGGCATCAGATGGCTGTCATTATTTCAGCATAGCCTGGAGGACCCTGGAGTCTGCTCCCTGACTTCTTTAGTCACTTGTCCAAGACTCATCCCTAAGATATGAAAAAAGTCCTAGTTCTCATATGTTTCTTTCACTGGTACCCACATGTCAATCCCAAGTCAAACTGAAATAGGTAGGAGGATAATTTCTTAGTAAGTGTTCTCCAGTCATTTTCACTAGCTCAAGTCATTTAAATGATCATCTGTACAGAGGAGAGTTCATGTTCCCATTAAATAATACCATTAGAAGTGTTGATTATGAGTATTTAAGATTTCTTTTATTTATTTCAAGTGATTATGTTACTTTTCCTCTGGAAATCTTTCTCCTTCTAGCACTTCATAGATAACGCATTATTTCAAAAGTGTTAACATTATCCTCATTTTCATTTTAATTATGAATTTCTTCAGTATGTCATTTTTCATACTGACCATTGGCTTAAAAAACACTTCCACAACTACTTTCAATTGTGAGGCACCAAATGACCAAGCTGTAAAAGCATGCTCTGTACTTCCGGTTCATGTCCTTTCAGGGCTTCCTCCTCGCTGCTCCATCAAGGTATAGGAGACACATTGATTTTCTAGGTTAGCAGTTTCTTCTCGAGAGTGCGTACTTTTATATTCACTCTCTACTCCTCCTCTTTTTGAGGTTAAGGGCTTGTATTGCTTTAAATTTTATGTTTTAAATACTAGGCTAAATGACTTATTTCCTGAATGACAATTTTTAAGCAGACCATCCATGTTCCTTGACTAGGCAGGTCTTTCTTATCTTCTTTTTATAATTTGTCATTTTTCTTTAGTTTTATTGTTTATCTTACCAGTATGTAAGCACCAGTGTTGATGACAAAATGAAATAGATGGATTTAATAAGAATAGTACTAATAATAGTTTTATTAATAATCATCAAAATATTTATCAAAATCCTGAAAGGTTGGTAGAAATGAGCTAATGGAGGAAAAAGGACCATTAACATCCCAACAGCCAATTCTATTTATTCCTTCTGTAACCATGTAGCTTGCATCTGTTGCTTGTAAATAATTCCACCAAAGTTCGGCTCACAGTAGGTCCAGCTTAGCTCTTTGGAAGGGCCTAAACCTCAATTGAGCGTTAGGGTGTAAGGTGTAAGTCTTGGATCTTATTATCTCTCCAAGCCTGGCCAGGTCCAGGAAATTAGAACCTGATCAGCTGTGTTCCTCAGGCTGTAGGTTGAAGACTGTCCTTGGTTCTCGCTCAGCCCAGCCTGTTGCCCTTTACTTGCAAGTACACACAGATGTATCAGCGAAACAGGTTTTTCCCCTCGAAATCAATCATGATTTGTCCATACCAAGAACCATCTACATTTTTATTTATGTAACATGTTGCATTTGTGGGTATGATATTGAACCATTTAAAAATTTCAGATATGTTTTAAATAAAATCAGTGTGTCTAGTGTAAATGGAAAATTACTAGCATTACCTTAACTGAAAAGTAGGTAGCTATGAAGAATACAGTGAAATCTGAGCAAAATCTCTAAATCTGAGCTCTGTATTTTGACCGTGGCTCTGAGACTGAAGTCTCCATTTCTTAAAAATGGAAACTAGCAAGTCTTTAAAAGACTAGCATCTAACTGAACCATCTCTTTTGAGATAATCAGAAAGATCTTTGATAATCAGAAATATGTTTGAAGGGAGAATTACTTTTTCCTGAGTGATCTGCCATGTATTTAATCTCTGTCTGGGTGCTAATTCTAATCACCTTCCAGAGCTCCAGTGTTTGCATACTATATTTTGGGAAACACTATGTTAATCCCTTTTCAACCAAGAAGGCAATATTGGCTTTGGCTGTTTGGCTGGTGGTTTAGCTATTCCTAGGCACCTGCGTTGATAGGGGACATTCTGAAATGAAAATTCTGTGCTTCCACAAACTTCCTCTCCACCCTAGGTTCCCAGTGGTGAATCTTCCTTCTCCTTTTCTTTCAGTGTTTTTTTTTTTTTTAATTTAGCCCCCCCCTCCATGACCTTGTTTCAAGTCAAATGATATTCCTTTCTTTATGCACTAGCTCAGGATATTGGTTCTTCATAAGTTCTCTAAGGTGAACCTATTACCAAGTACATCCAATTCCTCAGTGACTAATTTGACTCTCAGGGTTAGGAACTGGTGAGGCTGGAGCAATTGTACATGGTATCTGGCAATGAGTAAAGTGTAGATTAATTTGTGAGATGGAATGTTTCTAACTTTTTCATTCTTGCTTTAAGGTCTATTTAGAATTCATGAAGCTGTTTCTGTACTAAAATGCTTTGAACCATTAAAGAGAATTATTTAGCGAAAATTTCTAAAAATGCCGGCACAAATTGGTTTGTCTTGAAATTCTGGGGCTTTGTTATTTTGCCACCAAGAAAAAGGCTTAAGAAAAAGCTTGAGGGAAAATATGAATGTAATAAATATTTCATTTTTTTTTTGTAGCACATTGTGCATTGTTCTTCAGTTTCAGACCTTGCCAGCAGTCAACATAGTAGTAAATTTCAGCACCTGTGGACCTGTTTTCAGTAATTTATGTTTTCCATTAGATTTCCATTAGAGATGGGCTGAGAAGGTTCAGGCAAGTTCATACACCCCAACCATGAGCATGGTCGCCTGAGGGATTGTTTGCATGTGGGTACTTGGCAGCACGGGTGGACTTTGTTGCCCTTTTGCTAATTTCTGATATCATTTGGGAGCTGTTCAGAACACAGCCCCCAAACGTGAGAGCACAGCAAGGTGTTAGAGGCATCCGCTTGTTAGGATTCCTCTTCCACCACAAACTGTGCTTGTTGTCTTCATTCGTTTGACAAATATTTGGTGAGCACTTATTAAGCTCGTGGGTCTGTAGCACCGGACTTAAGCAGATGAAAAAACAATGGCCCCTGATTTCACGGAGTTTAGAATCTACTAAGGAGAGAGGAACTACTCAACCTTGCACGTAGCTAAGTATGCTATCGTAGTACTAAGCATCCATGAACAAGTAGAATAAATGGCTAGCCAAACAGACCCCCTGAAAAGAACTCTTAGAAGTAATACCCAGTGGATAGGAGGAGGGAAAGGAACTCTGGGCAGGAGGACTTGTTTAAGCAGAGACCCAAGGGTGAGAAGCCCTGCTTATCTGCAGAAGATGCATGGGGCATCTGGGACATGGAGGGGCTAGATAAGCCAGGATCCTAGGGAGCAGTGAACATTACAAGAGAGCAGTTGAGGGGAAGACTATAATATTTTCAAACCTTACAATGAGATTTCCTCTGTGCAATTTTCCTGTGCTTTGCCTTTTCCCTAATCAATACAAGCTATCTGTCAGCCTGGTAGTGCAAGAGAATTAGAGCTGTTACAGCAAGGCTGAGAAGAGAAAGAAAGAGTTCGTGTCTATTCTTTGATATTCAAAGTGAGATTTTTGTTTCAATAGCGAGTCCAGATGCTTGAAAGCTTGGCTTTGTCTGGGGGAAGAAAACATGTTCCATTTTTTCCACCTTTAACAAGGCTGTCCCAGTGGACTTGGTCATAGAGTTTTACTATGTGCTCAGAGTAGAAGAAAAGAGGCCATAGCAGAGGAAATGAAAGTCCTCAGCCCATTCCGTTTTGAACCAGAGTATTTTGGGTAACAGAAAGGAATATAATAGAAAATCAGGAAATTCAAAGATTGGTTCTTATTTCCTTCCCAAACTTAGAATGCAGGTGTCATTATAATTCAACATAAACGTATGGGACAAATTTTATGCCACTTCCTACCTGATGCAGAAGTAATGGCTGGAGGTGGGGAAAGAGAACAGGTTGACAGCTGAGCTTAGGAGCATGCTCCTGTTTCCCCAAGGTCCGCGCTTGGTACTCATGGCACCCAGAGGTGTCTTTACACTCTAATGAGGTCATGAAAAAATGGTTCCTCGCAGGTGGCCCAGCAGGAACCAGGCTCTGTGAAAGAGGCCACAAGCTATAGGGCCTTGAGACCAAAGCCAAATGACTGAGTCTGAGGATGTCAACATGGGGTGGAGGCATGCGGTGATAAAATGCCATGAGAGACAAATCTCCTCATGGTGCCCAGTGTAAGCAGAGGGCCAGACCAGCCATTTGGGAGCCCAGTGAGAATCACCGGAATAGCCTGACACTCAGATCCTCCTTGCCCCCAACTACCTGTCACTAGGAAGTAACGTAAACTGGGATTGCACTAAATGCAATTTTAGAGAGAGCAGAAGAAAAGGGAAAAAATCTAATAAAGGAACATTTTATCTAAACGATTAGGTAAAATGAGCATGTGCCTAACAGATTACTAATAAATTTTTACATAGTACTGCGTTTGCCAGATTGAACTAAAATTTCTTATTTTTCAATTCCATATTGGATTGAGACTCATTACGAATGGCAGTTCAATGATAAAACAGACAAACACACCACATTTTTCATGTACATCAACCTTGATATAAAACTTTTAATGGACATACATGCTCCAATTCACTAAAATGCTTAGCATAATCTGATTTAATCTCTTCTTCATCGATAGTCCTACAGACTCTAGGAATCTGGCAAAAAGATCAACGATCCAAAATGAAAACCACCTTGTGGCAATATGATGTTCATCAAAACTCAATGCATAATGGCAAAAAATGAAAACAATTCTATCTCTAAATTTAGAAAGTTAATGTAAACCAAAGGACAAACATAAAGCAGAACATTTTGTAGTTGTTACAAGGTTTATAAGGACTTTTCAAAACATTACAAAATGTGTATTTACATGATTGATTCAAAAGTAAAATACATAAGATGCATTTGGACACATTATCATTCATTTAAAGAAAATTGTAGAATGTTAGTAGGAAATACATAAAAATAGCAGCAGAATTTATTTCTGAGTATAGGTATATGTTTGATTGTTTTACTTCTTCAATTTTAAAGCCTCCTTTATATTATATAGTGCCCACATCCTATTTTTATAATTAGAAAATCTAAAAAGGTTTTACCCTTTATAAACAAAGTGAAGGGACAAAGAGGAAAAATGACTGTGAAAAATGACTTCACAGATTAGAGGAGTAGATCTTTTATACACATCCTTTGGCAGATGTTGGTAAACGTGAATTTAGGAGGTATAAATATTTATCCCTGATAATATTAGAAAGCTAGCTCTATAAGCTGTAAACTGAGAACTTTCACCAAATGAACGAATTGAGAAGAATTTAGTAAATGAAACCTTTAACTTCAAACTTGAGTTTGCCTTTCAGATTTCCTCTGTCTAGTCTTCTAAAAGTTTCATTTAGCATAAATCTGCACCACATGTCAAACATTTTCTAATATAGCTCTCCATTTCGTTCTGATAACAGATAACATTTCCCATCTATTCCTCTCAGTGAATTACTTTCAAACCTCCATGAGTAAATGGTAAAGGCACAAGGGTTGTTGATTTTAATAGGTATTGTGGACCCGAGGAGCTTTCAGGCACATTGGACATCAGTTCTCCAGGCTTTTCAAGGTGTGCTCTTGGCAGCTTAGTAAAAATTTCCTTGAAGAAATGATTCTGTGGTCAAGCAACTTTGGGAACTCTGGGTGAAACAAAATTACACAGGTTACTTTACAGATGGATTTCTCAGGGCTTGATTCATGCTGATATATACGTCTCTGAGAGGGAATTCAGTCCCTAGTATTGCCCTAATTCATTTTACCGGAAACCTTTCCTATTTTTCAGCAAAGCATTCTAAATTTTAAGCCACCTTTCTCTAGGACCTCCAAACATGGAAGAGATGGGTGCTTGCATAAGAAAACTCGTGTACCAGAAGCCATGGTCTATTCCCTCCAGTTTGGGTCTATTCCCAACAAGGTGAGGAGTGAACTGAAAAATAAAGAGAGAAGAGAGACGCCTGAGCAAGTAAGTAAGGCTCATACATGAAGCCAGGCTGGAGGATAGGGACTGTTTTAATCTGCCGAAGCTGCCAGAATGCAAGACACCAGAGATGGATTGGCTTTTAATAAAATGGGATTTATCGGGTTAAAAATGTGTAGTTATTCAGAGGAAAGGCAGCTAACTTTCAACTGAGGTTCTTTCTTACACAGGAAGGCACAGGGCGATCTCTGCTTGGCCTTCTCTCCAGACCTCTGGGTTAAACAATTTTCCCTGGGGTGATCTCTTTCTGGATCTCTAAAGGCCTGGGCTGAGCCGTGAATGCTGAGATGGGGTATGCTGAGCTGCTTGGGCTGTGCTACATCGAGTCTCTCATTTAAGCATCCAGCCAATTAAATCAAACAACATTCATTGTAGCAGGCATGCCTCCTAGTCCACTGCAGATGTAATCAGCAACAGACTAGCTTCACATGCCATTGGCTCATGTCCACAGCAACAGAACTAGGCATCTTCACCTGGCCGAGTTGACACCTGAACATAACTACCACAGAGACCAATGGGGAAGGCTGGAGGGCACCGTGCTCCATGGCTCACTGACCAAGAAAAAGGAGCAGATGTGGGTACATAATTTTCTACAATTCCAAGGTTTCCCCCACATCACCAGGTCTCCTTTCACTCTTCCGAGTGTTATCTGAGGAAGGGCAATGATGTTGTTTGGTAAAATTTAGTAATCTTGGGACTTCAGGGTTGTCAAGTGGCAGGAGACCAGTACTCCAAATACCAACAGCTTTTAGTCTCTTCACAGCTAACAGCCACTATATATTATACCCATTTTCCAGATTGCCTAAACTGAGTCAATGGCAAATTCTTCTCTGGCACAGATTTTATGACTGAGTCCCAATTCCAACAATGACTAGTTCTTTGGGAAAGTCACTTGCCACCTTTAAATGTAAATTTGCTCATCCTTAATTGTATCTGTATTCATCCCTATCTTTATCTTTATCTAATATTTCTGTGTAGATATATATGACTATCTCTATCTACCCCTATATATGTATAACTATAATCTATCTACATATCCTCATCCCTATCCCTATCCGCATCCATATTTATATATAATCTACATCTAATCCATCTACATCTTCTATAGAGTTATTGTGAGGATTAAATGAAATAATGTTTGCAAAGTGCTCAGAGAAGGGTCTATCACTTTACAAGTGCTTAATACATTAATTGCTGTCATTATAGTACTTAAAACACAATAGTTATTAGCATTGTGGTTGTTACTCATTTCATTTGTTTATAGTACATTAAACCTGGGAGGGTCACAAGAAATTGACTGAGAATAGATATGATCATTTAAATAGCACACCACAGAGTCTCCTCTATAGCTTTTGACATGAGTACTCATTTCATCTTATTTTCCTTTTGCCTATTAATTCATTAAAAATGTAATACAATTTTGCACCGTTATAGGCAGTAGAGTAAGGCGTTTAAGGGTAATTAAATTCCCATTGCCTACAGGATACCTAGATTACTTCAGTACCTCCGCTGGGTCCTTTATTTTTTGGACATTTACAATAGCCATTTATCATTTTCAGTTTCCACATACTCACATTTCAGAATATGGCAAACTCATTTCAATGACAACAACAACAAAAATGTTTTGTGTTTGTACAATTCACTCTCTGCTAGCTGTCAGGATGGAAACATACAAAAAAGTTGCACAACACTGGCAAAATACCTCCCTCATGAAGCTTTTATTTAACTGTGATATAATTTAAGCCTATATTTACGAAAGTGAAGAGAACAGGTTATCTGCCAATCCTACTCTGTTAAAGCTAAAGCATATTTGTTCATGACCAACTTCCCTGAATTTGGAGCAGATATACTAAAATGCTATTTTACCTATAATCTATCTATAGCTCCTCATCCCTATCCCTATCTGCATCCATATTTATAGATAATCTATATCTAATCCATCTATATCTGCCATAGAGGTATTGTGAGGATTAAATGAAATGTTTGCAAACTGCTCACCCATCCTGGAAGACAAGGCACTTCTTCACACTTTCCACCTCTAAATTCAAACTCTCCTGCCTATTTATTTATTTTTTGCATACTGTATACATTTCATTCTGCTTCCGCGTGAGTATCCCCTTATTGCAGCACCATTTATTGAATTTTTGTGTTTTTTGTTTGTTTGCTTGTTTGTTTTGGAAGTGCATTCCAATCAAATCTGTGTCTTCCGTAAGCCGGGCAAGAATTCTACCACTGAACTATCCTCACAGCCGCTCCTTCCTATTCTTTTTGACCATTGAAACACTATTCTACTATCCACTCCGGCTCTCTGCTTCTTTAAACTCTCTAATGCACTAGCAGAGTTTCTGTCCTCAGAAAAGGCTCTGACCGGGCCATTCTAAAACTTTTGAAATGTCAGAGTGTTTTTGGCAATAAATACCATCCCAGCTCCTTAACCCATGTTTGGGATTCCGAGCCCCATGCCCCCCGGCCCCCTCCATGGCCCCCTGCCCCCTCCATGGCCCCTGCTCCAGCCAAATTGAATTCCTCCTGTTTCCTGTAAATGTCCTGAGCGTTCCCTCTATGTTCATGCTCTTTCCGTCATCTCCACATGAGCAAAGCCCACCTGTCTTTCAAGGATCAGGTTAAAAGTCTTCCCTGACCCCTCCCCTACCAACATTGATTTACGTCCCCTCTGTCTCCCCTTAGCTAGTCAGAGGTAAATGACACTCACCACTCAGGGGCTACAGCCACGTGAACAAGCATATATTCAGCTGTGCTTTGAGGAATTTTAGTACCAAATCCATAGCTTTCTTATTATTGCATCCCACACAATACTTTGAATTCACACATGCATACGCATGCACAATATTTTAGTGTTTATTGTAATTAGTGAGTAGCGTATACATTCCTTATCCTCAATATAAGAAATCGATTGACATGATAGGATGTTTGTGTCTTCCCGTACTACAGAACAAGCACTCAAATAAGATCAACTATTTTTATTTAACTTATGTGACTCATTTGACTCTTGTTTTTCTATTTTGAATCAATTGTGGTTTTTCATCCATAAAAGTATTTACGATGCTTTTTCTTGCCCTGTACACTCTCAGTAGTTCTACTTTATAAATTTCTACTTTTGCATACAGGATGTGCTTAAGAAACAGAAATATGCTTGTTTCACTGTATCTTGTAGAAATGTTCAGCAATAATGAGCGATTTTCTTTGTTCCAAACACTTCCAACACTTTCTATGCATACAAACCTGAGTACTCTGGGAATAATGCAGCCCATTTTATCATGCTTGCAAGAACAAAATCTCCTAATATACTAGGCAGTGAGTTGGGGTATCTAAGTGCAAATGTTCTACTCACACTCAGTCCACGCGAAATTCTTTCCAGAATCTATCATTAGGCAGTGGTCACGCCAGGCCATGTGCCTTGCTTTCCTGATATCTTACTCCGAGTACATTGTGCAGTGATTTTCACAATGTGAAGAGTGACATTATCACTGTGGGATTTCTGATCTTTAACTTCCAGGGGAGAACATTATTTAAAGCAGTGTTTTAGCCACAGAGGCTTCAAATTCAGGGAACTACACAGTAAAAATCACCGTCTTCTGAAGATATTATACACATCAAATAAAAAGTTAGGTATTGTAGTATGTGTGTGTGTGTTGGGAGTGTGTGTTTGCACACCAGTGTGTATGTATAATTTCCAGTATGTTCTAAAGAATATGTTGATGTTTCTTTGACATGCTTCTTGCGATGAAAAATTGATAAATAAACCACATAATTGAGTTTGATTGCCAGTGCCTACCCATGCAAAAAAAAATTAAAAACCACATAATTGAGTAAATAAAAGAAAAAGGTGAAAAACAAATAAGTAGGTAGATAAGTAGAATAAGTAGGTAGATATACAGATTATTTATAGGTTAATTAATCATTAATAGATTGATGACAGATGATAGGAAGATGGATGATCACTGAACAGATGACAGAGAGGAGAGAGAGAAAGAAATTGAAACCAATTTTGGTGACTGTTTTAAATATATATAATTTACTATGAGATATTGTACTTGGTAATAGCAGCATATCCATGAAGTATGTATATGCATTAATGTATCCTTAGCCAGAGAAATATTAATCAGTTAATTCTACACACATTTACGTGTCCTAAATATTAATCAGTTAATTCTACACACATTTACGTGTCCTCTGTCATGAGCAAAACATTCCCAGTTCCATGCACAGTGAGTATAAAGTGACCACAGCTCATCTTTTAGGAACTTGGGTCTGAGGTTTGTTGTAAGTGTTTCCAACTCTCATTCTTTTGTCTTGGACAGAGTTTTAAACCAGGGCCAGAGCAAGCACCCTCACGTTCCAATTTACAACTCTGAGGCTGCTTATTTCCATTCCCAGCTTTCAGGTTGCTTCACCCCACCCCAGCCCCTGTCACTTTGTTGACTCTCTTATATTATTTAGATATTTGTTTACTTTCCTCCCCTGAAATGTAAACTCCTATGAAGGCTGGCAAACAAGCTCTTACCTTGTGGTATACTCTCCATCTCCCATCCAGGAGCAAGTCCCAGTACTTGACACTTATTTATTTAACCAAATACCAAATTTCCCAAGAGCATCCTTTCAGATTTAAATAGCTTTATATCAAGGACTTTTGAGGATCATAAAGAAGTTTGAAGTTTTTCTGCCTTCAAGTCATTTGAACGTCTTATAGGACAGAAGATTTGCAGAGAACAACATTGAAAGGACAAGACAGTTATCATGACTAATGTTTAACATAAGTTAATGCTTAATAGAAGCACTGCATTAAACAGGCCAATTTGTACTAAAGGAGGCTCAGAGGAATCTTAAACTTAATATGTTCAAAATTAAACCTCTGGTCATCTTTCCACCGATCTCTTTCTGGGGCTGATTCTCTTCTCCGTTCCCCATCTGGTTGCAGAAGCCATAAAACTTGGAGTCATCATCGATACCACTGCCTCCCTGCCTTCCCACTCCTGATTCATTGCCGAGACTGCACTCCAAACCCAACCTCTTTCCTCCCTTGTCCACAGAGGCTGTAGTCTATCTGCACTCGTCTAGTTCATACTAACACCTCCTCATTGTTCTACCTAAATGTGCTTTTGCCTCCTGCCTGTCCATTTTCCATGATGCAAACAGGGTGATATTTACAAGATACAAAATGATCTCTTAGAACTCTTAAAGAACTTTTCTTGGATAAAGATTACATTTCTTAACCTGACTTCCCCCATTGACACTGGCTTTGTTCAGTCCTTCTCGCTAAGCCTGCTCTCCCTTGCCCGGAGACCGTTGTACATGGTCGACTGTGTAGATCACTCAGTGCTCCTTCTTTTGGGTAGGAAGTTGCTTCCAAGGCCTCCGATCTCAGATTAAGCCCCACTTTCTCAAAGCAGCCTTTGTGGACCTCCCAGATTCATCGAAACTATTATTGGCTCTGATTGTGCCATCTTCCTCCCCTTCAGAGCTCTTAATACAGTTGCAATTTTATATTTATTTTTGCTTTATTTAATACCGTTCTTCCACACAAGTAGCTGCATGTTGTACAGATTATTACGCATCTTGCTTTTATTCACTTAATAACATGCCTGGAAATTATTCCTATACCTTAACAACTTATTTGAGTTGTTCTTTTTAACTAAATAGAATTATGTTTTATGATATTTCCTGATTCATGTTATGTGTTTCTGATTGAGGCACATGCAGGTTAACTGCAGTTGTTGATGTTTTGTTACTGGAAACACTGCCATGATATTATTGCAGAACAAGAGACATTGTGGATTAGCAGTTAAGAGGATGGCTCTGAAGCCAGACTGCCTGAATTTCAAACCTGCTCAACTACTTCCAAACCTAATAACCGTGGGAAAGTTACTTAAACTTTGCATACTTCAGCATCCTTAAAATTGGCAAAACAATAGTTCCTATCTCCTGAAGTTGTAAATTAAATGAGCTAATAGACTTAACACAATGACCACATAGAAAACCCTCATAAATGGTAACTATAACAGTGAGTATATTTTAAACTTTTTATTTCAGAATAATTTTAGATTCACATTGAAGTTCTAAAAGTAGTGTGGAGAATAACCATGTCACCTTCATCCAGCTTTCCTCAGTGACAACGTTTTACACAGCAATAGTACAATTGTCAAAACCATGAAATTGACTAAAACACTTATTTAGATTTCATCATTTTAATGCCCTGTCTTGGTGTATGCTCCTATGAAATGTTATCACATGTATAGATTGATATAACCATCGCTACGAACAAGATACAGAATTTTCACCTCAATCCCCCCAAAATTCTGACATGCTAATGCTATACAGTCCTCACCTCACACAACCCTAATCCCTGGCAACAAACAATTGATGTGTTTTATATCACTATAATTTTGCCATGTACAGAAGGTTAAAGAAATGGAATCAGGTTATATGTAAGCTCTTGAGCCTGGCTTCTTTCATTCACTAAAATGCTGGTGAGGTCTAACCAATTTGCTGCACTGGTCAATTCTTTCTTCCTTTTTCCTGCTGAGTAATATTCCTTTGAAAGGATGTACCACAGTTTGTTTATTCACTTACCTTGCATATTAGTTTCCTATGGCTGCTGTAACAAATTACCACAAACTTAGTGGCTTAAAACATTAGTAATTTACTACCTCACACCTCTGGAGACTAGAATTCCAAAATCTGTCTCATTAACTGAAATCAAGCTATTGACAGGGCTGTGTTCCTGATGAGAATTCATTCCTTGCCTCTCCCATTTCTGGTGGCTGCTGGCATTCCTTGGCTTGAGGTTGCCTCACTCTACTCTCTGCTTTTGTCTTCACATGGACTTCTCCTCTTCTGTCTGTGTCAAATCTGCCTCTGCCTCCCTCTTATAAGGAGACATATCACTGCTTTTAGGTCTCACTTGGATAATTCAAGATAGTCCCCCCATCTCAAGACCTTGAACTTAATAACCTCTACACAGACACTTTTCCAGTGAGGTAAAGTTTATAGGTTCCAGGGATTAGAGCCTACTATCTTCCAGGGTCATTATTCTGCCTATTACAGGCAGTGAAAGACCTTCGGGTTCTTTCCACCTTGGGGCTACTATAAATAAAGATGCTATGAGCATTCATGTGCAGACTTTCGCGTAAATACAAATTTTCATTTCTCCAAAGAAAATACCCAAAAGATGCCGGACTATATAGTAAATATATGTTTAACTTTATAAGAAATTACTGAGTGGTTTTCCAATATTTGTGGTTAAACTATTTTATCTTCCCATGTATGAAAGATCCATTTGCTCTGCATCCTTACCAATGCCTGGTAGTGTCCAATAGCATCTTTATTTATAATAGCTAAAAATTTATTTTAGCCTTCTAGTAAATCTGTATGGTATCTCATTCTGGTTTTAATTTACAATTTTTTGGATGATTAATGGCATTGGTAACTTTTTTCATAGTATAATATAACATATCTACAAAAGCAAAGAAAGAAAAAAGTAATAGTTTTCAAAGCACTCTTCAACAAATAGTTACAGGACAGATCCCAGAGTTTGCCATGGGCTACCGTACGATCCTCTCAGATTTCTCCTTCTAACTGCTCTAGAATATAGGAAGCTAGAAGGAATAAATATTTTTTTTATCATCACCATAGATTTCTTTTTCTTTTGTGTGAAAAGTAACATATATATATGTTTCTGTATATATATATATATATATATATATATATATATATATATATATATATATATATATATACAGAAAAAAAACACAATAAATTTCAAAGCATAGCACGTCAATTAGTTGTAGAACAGATTTAAGACTTTGGTATGGGTTTTAGGCTTGTACTCCTAGCTGCTCTAAGATACTGGAGACTAAAAGAAATATTAATTTAATGGTTCAGCAATCATATTCGTTTGTTAAAGCCTACCTTCTCTGTATAACTCCACCATCATCTATAATCTCTCTTTTCCACCCTTTAGGGGTATTTGGGCTATGGCCATTCTAACTTTTTCATGTTGGAAGGGGCTGTCAAGAATATGGGGTAAGGAGATGGAACTAGCTGATGTTCTGGAGAAGCTGGGCCCTCTAGGTTTCAGGATTTATTTGGTCAAGGGACCTATCTGGAGGTTGTAGGTTTCTGGAAAGTTACCCTAGTGTATGGAACCTTTGTAGAATCTTATATGTTGCCCTCAGTGTCTTTAGAATTGTCTGGAATGGTTTTGATTGGGATTTGTCAAGTTATAATAGGTAGCAATATATAGGTAGAAATGTCTAACTGAAGTTTGCATAAGAGTGACCTCCAGAGTAGCCTCTCAACTCTATTTGAACTGTGTTACCCACTGATACTTTATTGGTTACACTTCTTTTTCCCCTTTATTTCAGGATGGAATTGTTGATCCCGTGGTACCAGGGCTGGACTCATCCCTGGGAGTCCTTTCCCACGCTGCCAGGGAGACTTTCACCCCCTGAATGCCATGTCCCACATAGGGAGAAGGCAATCATTTCACTTACAGAGTTGGGCTTAGACAGAGTGAGGCCACATCTGAGCAACAAAAGAGATACTCCAGAAGTAACTTTTAGGCATATCTATAGGTAGGCAAAGTGTCTCTGCTACCTACATAAGCTTCACAAGAGTAAGCCTCAAGATCAAGGGCTTGGTCTATTGATTTAGGTGTCCCTAATGTTTGACACAGTATCAGGGGATTCCCTGATGGTAAAGTTTAATAGTTCCATATTTTTTCTCCCATCCCTCAAGGGACTTTGTCAATACTTTGTTATTTCTGCTTAATATATTCTAGGATGTATCCAGGTATCACATTAAGCTATACAGGATTAAAGGCCCTCATTCTTATTCTGGGCTCCCTGTGTTTCAATTGTTCATATGAGCTATCCAGACAGGTTGCGTTAGATTATGTGCTACAGAAAATTTAGGTTCCATACAAAATAAACCTTTCTTCCTTTGGTCTCAAAGATTATGTGCAGTTCTAAAATATAGACAATGTCTTCCTTACCCCTGAGTTAACTGAATCCTGGCCTGATCTGCTTCATTCTTATCACTAAATGCTAGATTATAGATATATAAAATATCCTCTCAAAATCCAGAAATAATAATTACCACTCCAGAATAAATGTGTCTGCTATAAGAGCTTACAATCTAAGTCCCTATTTTCTGATAAGCATTTTCTAAAGGAGACCACACAACTAATTGCTCTTTTGTTTCTGGCTTATTTTGCCTCACCAAATGTCCCACAGGTTCATTCACATCATTGCATGCCTCACAACTTCGTTCCTTTTTGTAGCAACACAATATTTGATCATATGTACACACCATCGTTCACCAATCTACTTCTCAGTTTATGCATCTGTCAGCCATCTGCATTCATTAACCATCATGCATAAAGTCCAAAGTCTACAATTCATCAACACTCTCAATTTTAGATAATTTCATTGCTCCCAAGAGAAAGATAACCAATAATCACACCCTCACCAAACAGGAAATTTCAACCTCCCCTAACTCTTGTCCCTCCCCCCATTATTTACCCCTGTTGTGGCTGTGCTACTACTGATGATTTTTTGTTAAACATAGCCCATAGCATGTAATACCAGTTTTCCCCCTGTACTCTGGACTTAAGCACTCTTTGTACATGAATCATACCTTTGAAGTAGTTCTTGCAAGAACTTGTTTATATTTCGAGTGTTAGTCAGTGGAACACAAAGGTCTATACAACCCCTTTCAATCATGTTCACCTTCAATATGGTAATATTACTTGTAGACCCACTAAAGAGCTTCCTTTACTTCTATCTATTTCCTTACGTTTGAGTTCAACCTCATTAGCTAACTGTTCATCCATTTCTAGCTTCTACATATCTCTATGACCTATGTATTCTGTATTATAAGCCTCTGATTTTACCCTTACCCTGATCATAAAAGTGGAATCATACAGTATCTATCCTTTTGTGTCTGGCTTATTTCACTCAGCATTATGTCCTCAAGGCTCATCCATATTGTCATATGCTTTAGGATGTCATTTCTTCTTACTGCTGCATAATATTCCATCATATGTATATGCCACATTTTGTTAATCCACTCATCTGTTGATGGGCATTTGGATTGCTTCCATCTTTTTGTGATTGTGAACAATTCTGTTATGAACATCGGTGTACAAATGTCTGTTTATTTCACTGCTCTTTCAGCTCTTTTGGGTATATACCAAGTAGTGCTATTGCTGGGTCATAGGGCAATTTGATATTTAGTTTCCTAAGGAACCACTAAACTGTGTCCCATACTGGCTGTACCATTATACTTTCCCACCAGCAGTGCATCAGTGTTCCATTTTCTCCACATCCTTTCCAACATTTGTAGTTTCCTGTTTGTTTAATAACAGCCATTCTTAGAGGTGGAGATGGTATCTCTTTGTAGTTTACATCTGCATTTCCCTTATCGCTAATGATAATAGCATCTCTTCATGTGCTTTCGAGCCATCTGTATTTGTTCTTCAAAAATGCCACTCATATCTTTATAATTGGGTTGTTTGTACTTTTGTTGTTGATTTGTATGATTTCTTTAGGTATACAAGACATCAATCCTTTGTCCAATGTGTGATTCCCAAATATTTTCTCCCGTTGAGTTGGCTGCCTCTTCAACTTTTTCACAAAGTCTTTTGACAAACAGAAGCATTTGAATTTGAAGAGTTCTCATTTATCTAGTTTTTTTTGTTGTTGCTTGTGCTTTGGGTGTGAAGTTTAGGAAGCTACCTCCTATTACCAGGTCTTGAAGATGTTTCCTTACATTTTCTTCTAGAAGTTTTATGGTGCTACTTCTTATATTTAGGTGTTTGATCCACTTCTAGTTAGTTTTTATATAGGGTGTAAGGTAAGGGTCCTCTTTCATTCTTTTGACTTTTGATATGCAGTTCTCCCATGCCCATTTATTGAAAAGATTGTTTTGTGCCTGTTCGGTGGGTTTGGGGACCTTGACAAAAATCAGTTGACCATAGATTTGGTGGTCTATTGCTGCACTCTTGATTTGATTCCATAGATCAATACTTCTATCTTCGTGTCATTACCATACTGTTTTGACCACTGTGGCCTTATAATAATTTCTAAAGTTAGGAAGTCATAACCCTCTCACTTCATTCTTCTTAAAGATGCTTTTAGCTATTCAGGGTCTCTTTCCCTTCCAAAGATGAATTTGGTAAATAGCTGTTCCAAGCCTTCAAAGTAGGTTGTTGAAATTTTGATTGGTACTGCATTCAATCTGTAGATCATTTGGGTAGAACTGACATCTTTTTTTTTTTTTTTTTTTTTTTTAAAGACAGAAGGAAGGAAGGATAGAAGGAAGGAAGGGAGGAAGAAAGGGAAACATCTTTTAAACATTTTCTTGTTTTATTGTATTTTGTTTGTTTGTTTGTTTTACATGGGCTGGGGCCGGGAATCGAACCGAGGTCCTCCGGCATGGCAGGCAAGCACTTTGCCCGCTGAGCCACCGCGGCCCGCCAGAACTGACATCTTAATTGTATTTATCCTTCCTATCCACGAGCAGGGAATATTTCCCCATGTATTTAGATTTTCTTTGATTTCTTTTATCAATGTTATGTATTTTTCTGTGTGACAAGTCATCTAAGTTACTAGTTAAGTTCATTCCTAAGTACTTGATTCTTTTAGTTGCTATTTTGAATGGATTTTTTTCCTTAACTGATTCTTCAGTTAGGTCATTGCTTGAGTAGAGAAACATTACTGATTTTTGCACATTAATTTTACATCCTGCCAATTTGCTCATTTTTTTTATTATCTCAAGTAACTTTGTTGTAGATTTCTTAGGATTTCCCAAGTATAACAACAGGCCATCTGCAAATAATGAAAGTTTTACTTCTTCCTTTCCAATTTGAATGCATTTTATTTCTTTGTCCTTCCTGATAGCTCTAGCTAGAATTTCTAGTCAATGTGGAATAATAGTGGTGACAGAGGGCATCCTTGTCTTGCTCCTGATCTTAGGGAAAAAGATTTTGTTCTCTCTCCATTGAGAACAATGCTGGCTATCAGTTTTTCCTACATGCTCTTTATCATACTTAGGAAGTTACCTTTGATTCCTATCTTTTGACATGTTTTCATCACAAGAGAATGTCAAACTTTGTCGAACGCTTTTTCAATATCAATCGACATGATCATGTAATTCTTCCCTTTCGGTTTATTAATGTGCTGTATTACGTTAATTGATTTTCTTATGTTGAATGATTCTTGCATTCTTGGTATAAAACCCCACTTGGTCATGTTGTATAATTCTTTTAGTGTGTTGTTGATATGATTTGCTAGTATTTTGTTAAGAATTTTTGCATCTATGTTCCTTAGGGAGATTGGCTTGTAGTTTTCTTTCTTATAGCGTCTTTAAGCAGTTTTGGTATTAGTATCATATTAGCTTCATAAAAGGAGTTAGGTAGTCTTCCTTTATCCTCAACTTTTTGGAAAAGGTTGAGCAGGATAGGTGTCAGTTCTTTTTGGAATGTTTGATAAAATTCCCCATCTGGCCCTGAGCTTTTCTTTGTTAGGAGGATTTTTGATGACTGATTGAATCTCTTTACTTGTGATTTGTTTGCTGAGATCTTCTATTTCTTTCTGAGTCATTGTAGCTTGTTTGTGTGTTTCCACCAATTTGTCCATTTCAACTAATTTGTCTAATTTGTTGGGATACAGTTGTTCATAATATTCTCTAATGATGTTTTTTTATTTCTTCAGGGTCTGTGGTAATGTACCTGTTCTCATTTCTGATTTTGTTTATTTGCATGCTCTCTTTTTTTTTTTGTCAGTCTTGCTAGTGGCCCATCGATTTTTTTGATTTTCTCAAAGAACCAACTTTTGGTTTTATTGATTCTTTCTATTATTCATTTGTTTTCCTATTCATTTAACTCTGCTTTGATCTTTTTTATTTCTCTTTTTCTATTTGCTTTGGATTTGTTTGCTGTTTTTCTCAAGTTCCTCCAGTTGAGCAGTTACGATCTTGATTTTTGCTCTTTCTTTTTTTTAAAAAAATGTAGGCATTTAGGGCAATGGATTTCCCTACCAGCACAGCCCTTGCCACATCCCATAAATTCTGATATGTTGTATTCTCATTTTTATTCGTCTACAGATGACTACTGATTTCTCTAGAAATTTCTTCCTTGACTTACCAGTTGTCGAAGAGTATGTTATTTAATTTCCATACATTGTGAAAGTACTTGTTCTTTGGTGGTGGCTATTGATACCCAGCTTCATTCCATTGCAATCAGAGTATGTGCTTTGAATAATTTCAAGGTTTCTAAATTTATAAAGATCTATTTTATGCCCCCCAGCATGTGATCTATCCTGGAGAATGTTCCATGAACACCAGAGAAGAATGTATATTCTGGTGTTTTGGGGTATAATGACCTATATATGTTTATTAGGTCTAATTCATTTATCAAGTTGCTTAACTTCTCAATTTCCTTGTTGAACCTCTGTCTGGTTATTTTATTGACAGAAGAGAGTGGTGTATTGAAGTTTCATACTATTATTGTTGTGACATCTTATCACTCCCTTCAGTTTTGTGAATGTCTGTCTTATGTACTTTGGAGCTCCTTGATTGGGAGCATAAATATTTATGATTGTTATTTCTTCTTGGTGAATTGTTCTTTTATTAATATATGGTGTTCTTCTTTGTCTCTTATGACGTCTTTGCATTAGGAGTCTATTTTGTCTGTATTAGTATAGCTACTTCCACTTTCTTTTGATTACAGCTTGCGTGGAACATCTTTTCCCATCCTTTCACTTTCAATCTATTTGTATCCCTGTATCTAAGATGAGTCTCTTATAAGCACATTTCTTAATTCATTCTGCCAATCTGTATCGTTTAATGGTAAATTTGGTCTGTCAACATTCAAAGTTATTATTCAAAAGGTGTTTCTTGAATCCACCATCACATCTTTTGGATTTTTTTTTTTTGTCATATCTATATGTTCTTTTCCCTCTTTCTCTTTTTATCCCCTAAGTTACCCTCAGTGGTACTCTTCAATTCTGTGACCTCCTCCAGACCTCCCTCTCCTGTCTTTCTTTTTAACTGGCAGATCTCCCTTTTGTAATTCTTGTAGGACCAGTCTGCTGTTGACAAATTCTTTCAGGATTTGCTTGTCTGTGAAAATTTTAATCTCTTCCACAGTTTTGAAGGACAAATTGTCTGGGTACAGAATTCTTGGCTGAAAGTCTTTGTCTTTCAGGATCTTAAATATATCATACCACTGCCTTCTCACCTCCATAGTGCCAGTTGAGTAGTCTGAACTCTGCCATATGTGGTTACCCTTGTATGTAGTAAATTATTTTTCTCTTGTTGCTTTCAGGATTTTCTGCTTCTGCTCAACATTTGACAGACTGATAAGTATGTGTCTTGGGGAAGGCCTATTTGGAATTCTTCTATTTGGAGTTCATTGAGCTTCTTTGACTTGCATATTTATGTCCTTTATAAGGATTGGGAAGTTTTCCCTCAGTATATCCTCAAGCAATCTTCCTAGCCCTTTATTCTTCTCTTCTCCTTCTGGGACACCAGTGTTTATTATAGTTGTGTGCTTTGTTTTGTCCATCATTTCCCTGAGATTCAATTCAAAATTTTCCATCTTTTTTTGCCATTTGCTGTTTTGAGTGTTTGAAATCAGTTGTCCTATCCTCTAGTTCACTTATTCTTTTTTCTGCTTCTTCAAATCTGCTGTTGTGTATCTCTAGTATGTTTTTTATTTGGTCTACAGTATCTTTAATCTCTGTGATATCTGCTATTTTTCTATTTTTTCTTTCAAATTCCTCTCTATGTTCTTCTAGTGTCTTCTTGATCTCCTCTATGTCATTAGCTATCCCATTAATTTTGTTTAGTAGAGTTATATGAACATCTTTCATTAGTTGTTCCAAAGTCGATATCGCCTGTGGTTTGTATTTGGTCATTATGCTTGGCTGTATCTGTCTGCATCATGATATGCTTAATAATCTGCTGCCTTTGCTGCTTGTCAATATGTTATTTTTTGGTGTGGGGAACTTTATATGTGCTTATTTGCCATTCATATATTCTCTTTGATAGCGTATTTGCTTAAACCTTTTGTCCATTTTCCAGTTGGGGTATTTCTTTTTTTCACAATTGAGTGTAAAGAATTTGTTTATTCTGGAAACAAGTCATGTTTCAAATATTGTAAATATTGTTTTCCAGTATGTAGCTTGTTTTTTCATTCTCTGAAGACTGTCTTTTCACAATAAAATTTTTTAATTTGATAAAAGTCTCATATATCAATATTTTTTTCTGTTTCACGTATCATGCCTAAGGACCCATTGCTTAAAGTCACAAAGGTTTTCTCTCATGTTTTCTTAGAAAAGTTTTCTAATTTTATATTGTCCATTTGGATATATGATCCATTTTTAATTAATTTTTCTATATGATGTTAGGCTTAGAATGAGGTTAATTTTTTGGCTTCTGGATTTCCATTGAATTCTTTTTCCATTGTTGTAAAATCTCAGAAGTCTGCAATTATATCAGTCTATTTCTGGCTCTCTGTACTATTTTCTGGTTCTGTGCATCTCTCCTTCCACCTATATCATACTTTCTTGATTACTGTAGCAATATAGAAAGTCTTAATACAACTGTCCTTCTCTTTACAAAATTACTTTATCTATTCTGATTTATTTGTCTTTGATATAAATTTTAAAATGTGTGTCACAATATCAACAAAAATAATGCTGGCTTTAGATAGGAATTGCATTAAACTGATAGATACATTTAGAGAAAATTGTCATCTTTCTATAAGGACTCCTTCCAAACCATGAACACAGTTGTCTCAATTTGTTTAGATTGTCTCTTAGTTCTTTCATTAGTGTTTGTAATGTTCAGCATAGACATTCTGGTTACACTTTGTCAGATTTATATTTAAGGATTTCGTTCTTTTTGGAGCTATTGCATATGGTATAGTGTTTTAGAATTTCTTTCTAAATATTCATCATCAGTGTATAGAAATAAAATTGATTTTTATATGTTGTTCTTATATCCTATGGCGTTGTTGAACTTACTTATTCTAGGTACATTTTTAGTAAATTTCTTGGGATTGTCTACCTAGAAAATCATGTCTTGTGCAAGAAGGGGCCGTTTTATATCTTTCTTTCTAGTATAAATGTCTTTGATTCCTTTTTCTTGCTTTATTGCACTGGTTACAATGTTTAGTACTGCACTGAATAGGGAGGTTGAAAGTTACCATTTTTTGCCTTTTTCCAGATGTTCAAGAGAAAGCATTCAATCTTTCACAACTAAGTACAATATTAGATGTAGACTTCTAGAAATTCTTTATCAAATTGGAGACTTTCCTCTCTGGTAATTTGTGAGAATTTTTATCATGAGTGGATGTTGAATTTTTCTCCAGTATTTTCTCTGAAACTATTGAAATGATCATGTAATTTTCATTCTTAAAACTGACATTATCAATGATTACATGGAATGATTTTCAAATAACTCAGACTTATTTTCCTGGAATAAACACCACTTGATTGTTGTGCATTTTTTATTTTTAAATATTATTGGTTCAATTTGCTCTAATTTTTTTTTTTGCTGATTTTTTCATCTATTTTTGTGCAGGATATTGTTGTATGTATTTTTGTACTGTCTTTGTCAGATTTGGGTATCAAGGCAACATTGACCCCAAAAATGTGTTGAGAAGACTCTTCTCTTCTATTCACTGAAAGATAATTTGTAGACTTAGTGTCATTCGTTCTTTAAATATTTGTTTGGATTTGGAGGTGAAATTATTTAGACCAGAAGGTTTCCAACAACAAACTCAACTTATTTATTAGCCATAACAGTATTCAGCTTATTTATTTCAATTTGAGTGAATTATTGTAATTTGTGTTCAAGGAATCTATCCATTTAATCTAAACTGTTGAATTTGTGTGCATGGAATTGTTAATCATATTCTTCTATTATCCTAATAGGGTCCTGTAATGATATCCTAATTCTTTCTGATATTAGTGGTTTTCGTATCCTCTCATTCTGACATTCTTGATGTAAATTTATTAATATTATCAATATTGATTTTCAAAGTGCCAACTTTCAATTTAATTTATTTTTCTATTTTGTTTGTTTTCAATTCTATCGATTTATACTATTATTTTATTATTGCTTTATTTCTTCTTGCTTGGGATTATTTTGCTTTTCTTTTCTTAGTTTCTTGAGAAAGAAGCTTAGAGCCTTTTTTTTTTTTCTGAAAATCCGTTCTTTATTTTAGTACAAAAAAATAAACACTCGATCCATAAAGAGCATTTCATATTATTGTAGATCAAAGTTAGAGTATACGGAAATCAAAGATATCACCTGTATTTTAGGAAAAAAGTCATTGCTATTTTGATTCAAACAAACATCAATTTAGGAGGGAGTACTTAATTATCTCACTCTCCCGATTTTCCATAGTTTTACCAAATCATCACTGGGAAAACTTGTGGTTGGAATGTCACATTGTTATGCCAGATTCTGGTAAGGATGGTACAACCAGCCATCTGAATTCAGTTAAACTATGAAAAATGACATTTTGTTACACTTATTCTCTCCTGTTGCTGGAATAGAAGTCTTCTACTATATTCCTAATGGGCCAGTGGCAGGCTAAAACTTGCATTATAATACTTTGCTTCCTTTTATGGTGCAAAAGAAGCCATCAGATTCTTGGGTGTTTGTCATCTCTTGGAAAGAAGCAAGCTAAGTGGCACATGATGATCTGCATTTTCTTAGATGGAAGACATGTGCAATAGGAGTTCAGTTGATATGCTATCAAATTTAAAATGACCATGCTTGTGCTGATCAGCATATTCAGTCAGATGATCAGGTTTCTATGTCCAAATTGTTAAACAGCACGTCTGAATTTAGTTCCCACTGTAAGGTCTTGGTCTCAACTCCATTAGCTGTGGTTGTCTTCTCTTTGATTTTAATGCCTATCAGCCCTCACCAGCTGTACCAACCACTGCTTGATAAAACGTTGCTGCAAATTCTGGCTTACTGACTTCCAGTTGCAGACAAATTCACTGTACTCTCACTCAGCCCAACCTCAAAACCACTGATCCCAAAAACCTAGCTGGGAGTCAAAGATGCAAAGTGGTTGGTTTGCCCCAGACACACCAAGTTATTCCAGATCATCCAACAGTGGCTGTAATTTTCCAGGTACTGTTTTAGCTACCTGTAGGAAATATTCACGCTGGGGATATGATTAACTAGTAAATCACTGCAGAATGCACTTCATCTCCTGGGAAATGATGTAAGACATTGGCGGAAGGGAGATAATACTGTATGGTACTGAGGGTAAGGGAGGAGGGAAGATAGAATCAGTGAAACGAAAGATGTTTCCAGTTGCATCTTCTTCTCTCCTCTCAGAGCACACACGGAGACCATCACAAGAGTTCATAAACTCCAACTCTGGCAGCTGCTTCCATGTTTCCTGAGAAGCCTAAGCAGGGCTAGCTGGGCCAAGTTTAATTTTAATTGAAAACTTTCTTTTGTTCTAACATAAGCATATAAGGTTATGAATTTATGTCAAAATGCTGCTTTAGCTGCATTTTGTATTTTGTATTTTGTATTTTGATAGGTAGATTTTCATTTTCACGATATTTTTAACTTTTTTTATGAAGTGATTACAGACTACAGTATACAACAAAAATAGTACAAAGAGATCTCTGAACACTTTCCCCATTCTCCCTTAACAATGACGTCTTAAACACCATGCACTCCTGAAATCATATCAAACCACAAAATTGAAATTAGCACAATACTGTTGATTAGACTAGAGACCTTATGCTGTTAGCATATGTATTTACATGCATTCATCTCTGTGTGCATGTGTGTAGTTTTATGCAGTTTTATCCCATGAATGCATTATGTTTTAAATACACACACACACACACACACACACACACACACACACATACAAACATACACACACACATCCTTATTTGTAAAATTTCCCATGTGATTTCCTCCACGGCCCAGGGATTTTTAGAAGTGTGGTATTTGATTTCCCCTTTTTTGGAAATTTTACTTCCCATTCTTCTCTTTAAAATTGATTTCTAGTTTTTCAATATGTCATATGCAGTGCATCAACCTGCCTAGGTTAAGAATACGTGTCCTGGACCACTTTTGTGAACCTCGGTCAAATGCCAAATTAGTTTCAAAGCTTTCTAGTGCTTTTCTGTTTTTCTCTGTTAAAGGTTTCCTTCCACAGCCTAAGCATCTGTAAAGGTGGAAGGGAAAGTTGGCTACTTCTGCTCTCATTAGGGTAGGTTCAGAGTGTCTGCAGATTCGCCTGCACTGTCACTGCAGTGCTTGGTGGACAGGGGGCAGGGGACCACCTTGAGTAGCAGGGATGTTTGATAGGGCTTTCCCCCATGGTCTTCACATCCCACAGCAAACCCAGAGGGGAGGGAGAAAGCCTCTTCCTCTTTAGCATACGCTGAAAATGTTCCACAGTGTCGCAACCACATTCTCCATGCATATAGACTCAATGAAGAGGGGAGGCATGGCTTCTTTAGTGGGGTTCACCTGGATTATGGCAGATATAGTCAAAAGGTTACAACCTGCTGGACTACCCTTTTCTCAGTCCTTTGGCTAGAGAGATGACACTAATACTTACAGACTTTTTCTCTGTACCCAATGGTATTTCTGGGTTCTGTGCAGTCCAGACTAAGATATTTAGAAAGCAAATTGGTATGAGGACTAACTGAATGTCCCAAATACTTCATGGACTCTCATACCATATTAAAAAAGACTAAGGAACAATTTTAAGGAAAATGTGCTGGGAAATAGATTGGAGTGCATAGGAAACAAGGGTGTTGTTAACACTCCTGATGCAGAGAAAACTGAATTTGTGGGACAAGGGAATGACCTGTTGAATACTTAGATACAGCTCTAGCTGAGAGATCAGATCACAGTGTGCAATCCCCACGCAACACTGTTCCTCCCATAGATAGGTGTGGTACCTGCAATCATAAAGCATGCCTCTGTAATAGTTGTATCTGAGTTTCACTTGTTTAAAAGCTTTAGTATACACAGGATGTCTTATGTAACAAAGTATGTCTCACTGAGTTGATGATGAACCATGATCATGTGGACCTGCAATCATAACAGTAAGCACAGATGTAAAAATGTGAAGCATTTAATGTTATGGGTTTACTGAACCTGCTATTATACCAAGAAGAATAGGATGGAACCTGCAGTTTTCCAAGGGCACTTCCTTGTACCCTGAGGTCCAAATGTAAGGTTAACCAAGGTCTAGTACAGGATTTTAACAGCAAGGACCCCATAGGATGCAGATAGTTCAAGAATTTAGCCTTGTGTCGTCTTGTTTGTTGCTGTGCAAAAACCAAGAAGAGCATGGAACGCTGTTGGCAGAGAGAAGCAAAAATTACAAGCCATTGCAGAAACTACCAAACTAACTGTAGAAACTGAGATGGTAGCTTCTACTATTTGCTATGTCACATACCTTACCTTAACACCTCTCTTCTCTTTGGTGTTCCTTTACTTTGCAGTGCAGAGTTGTTGGTTGTACTGTGTGAGTTGGTGCTTTGAAATTGCCATTTAACTTCTAGATGTAGTTTACTGACATACAATCATAGTGGAACTCGTAAAAGAATGATTTATTTATTCAAATCAACATTTCTATAATACTTACAATATGCCAAGGACTAAGTGTTCTACAAATACTGATTCAGCTAATTGTTTTAAGTTCTTAGTAAAATTATATTCATTTTACTAAGAAAATAGAGGCATAAAGAGGTTGAAGAACTTGCCCAAGGACACTGGGTGAAGTGTCAGAGCTGGGACGCAGCTCCGTTGTCCTAGCTGTCACTCACAGATTCTGGACATGAAGCTCCACATACTGACCTGACATTGTCCCTTCCTGGAAAGGAAGAAGATGGTCTAGTGTAGATCGCATAATGCTTGGGGCGGGGGGAGTGGGGAAACTTTCAAGAACTGAGAGGTTGCAAAGAAGGATGGTCAATAGAGTTGTCCACAAATATTTCTAGTTCTCCTTCAGGTTTATTGTAGGATTGTACTTCCAGTATACTTTCAAAATGTTCCTTTTTTGGCTTGTTTGTTTTAGTCTTCTTGAGGTAAACATCGCTAGTAACTTTTTCCTATTTTTAAATATTTTTAATGATATATCTTCACACACATACATTCCATACATAGTGTACTATCAGTGGCTCACAATATCATCACATCACCATGATCATTTTAAAAAACACTTGTATCACTCCAGGAATAGAAATAAAAAGGAAAAAGAAAAAACTCATTTATACCATACCCTTTCTGATCACCACTAGTGTTTCAATCTGCTCAATTTATTTTAATTTTTGTTCCCTTATTGTTATTTTTTTCCATATGTTTTTTTTTTACATTTCTTTTTTTTATTATTATTAATTAAAAAAAGAATTAACAAAACAATTAGAAATCATTCCAATCTACATGTACAATCAGTAATTCTTAATAACATCACATAGTTGCATATTCATCATTTCTTAGTACATTTGCATCGATTTAGAAAAAGAAATAAAAAGACAACAGAATAAGAATTAAAACAATAATAGAAAGAAAAAAAACAAAAAAAAACAAAAACAAAAAACCTATACCTCACATGCAGCTTCATTCAGTGTTTTAACATAATTGCATTACAATTGGGTAGTATTGTGCTGTCCATTTCTGAGTTTTTATATCCAGTCCCGTTGTACAGTCTGTATCCCTTCATCTCCAATTATCCCTTCTCTTTTTTTTTTTTTTTTAATTAACGGAAAAAAAGAAATTAACCCAACATTTAGAGATCATACCATTCTACACATGCAATCATTAATTCTTAACATCATCACATAGATGCATGATCATCATTTCTTAGTACATTTGCATTGGTTTAGAAGAACTAGCAACATAACCGAAAAAGATATAGAATGTTAATATAGAGAAAAAAATAAAAGTAATAATAGTAAAATCAAAACAAAACAAAACAAAACAAAACAAAAACCTATAGCTCAGATGCAGCTTCATTCAGTGTTTTAACATGATTACTTTACAATTAGGTATTATTGTGCTGTCCATTTTTGAGTTTTTGTATCTAGACCTTTTGCACAGTCTGTATCCCTTCAGCTTCAATTACCCATTGTCTTACCCTGTTTCTAACTCCTGCTGAACTCTGTTACCAATGACATATTTCAAGTTTATTCTCGAATGTCCGTTCACATCAGTGGGACCATACAGTATTTGTCCTTTAGTTTTTGGCTGGATTCACTCAGCATAATATTCTCTAGGTCCATCCATGTTATTACATGGTTCATAAGTTTATCTTGTCTTAAAGCTGCATAATATTCCATCGTATGTATATACCACAGTTTGTTTAGCCACTCTTCTGTTGATGGAGATTTTGGCTGTTTCCATCTCTTTGCAATTGTAAATAATGCTGCTATAAACATTGGTGTGCAAATGTCCGTTTGTGTCTTTGCCCTTAAGTCCTTTGAGTAGATACCTGGCAATGGTATTGCTGGGTCGTATGGCAATTCTATATTCAGCTTTTTGAGGAACCGCCAACTGCCTTCCACAGTGGTTGCACCCTTTGACATTCCCACCAACAGTGGATAAGTGTGCCTCTTTCTCCGCATCCTCTCCAGCACTTGTCATTTTCTGTTTTGTTGATAATGGCCATTCTGGTGGGTGTGAGATGATATCTCATTGTGGTTTTGATTTGCATTTCTCTAATGGCCAGGGACATTGAGCATCTCTTCATGTGCCTCTTGGCCATCCGTATTTCCTCTTCTGAGAGGTGTCTCTTCAAGTCTTTTTCCCATTTTGTAATTGGGTTGGCTGTCTTTTTGTTGTTGAGATGAACAATCTCTTTATAAATTCTGGATACTAGACCTTTATCTGATATATCATTTCCAAATATTGTCTCCCATTGTGAAGGCTGTCTTTCTACTTTCTTGATGAAGTTCTTTGATGCACAAAAGTGTTTAATTTTGAGGAGTTCCCATTTATTTATTTCCTTCTTCAGTGCTCTTGCTTTAGGTTTAAGGTCCATAAAACCGCCTCCAGTTGTAAGATCCATAAGATATCTCCCAACATTTTCCTCTAACTGTTTTATGGTCTTAGACCTAATGTTTAGATCTTTGATCCATTTTGAGTTAACTTTTGTATAGGGTGTGAGAGATGGGTCTTCTTTCATTCTTTTGCATATGGATATCCAGTTCTCTAGGCACCATTTATTGAAGAGACTGCTCTGTCCCAGGTGAGTTGGCTTGACTGCCTTATCAAAGATCAAATGTCCATAGATGAGAGGGTCTATATCTGAGCACTCTATTCGATTCCATTGGTCGATATATCTATCTTTATGCCAATACCATGCTGTTTTGACCACTGTGGCTTCATAATATGCCTTAAAGTCAGGTAGCGCGAGACCTCCAGCTTCGTTTTTTTTCCTCAAGATGTTTTTAGCAATTCGGGGCACCCTGCCCTTCCAGATAAATTTGCTTATTGGTTTTTCTATTTCTGAAAAATAAGTTGTTGGGATTTTGACTGGTATTGCATTGAATCTGTAAATCAATTTAGGTAGGATTGACATCTTAACTATATTTAGTCTTCCAATCCATGAACACAGTATGCCCTTCCATCTATTTAGGTCTTCTGTGATTTCTTTTAGCAGTTTTTTGTAGTTTTCTTTATATAGGTTTTTTGTCTCTTTAGTTAAATTTATTCCTAGGTATTTTATTCTTTTAGTTGCAATTGTAAATGGGATTCGTTTCTTGATTTCCCCCTCAGCTTGTTCATTACTAGTGTATAGAAATGCTACAGATTTTTGAATGTTGATCTTGTAACCTGCTACTTTGCTGTACTCGTTTATTAGCTCTAGTAGTTTTGTTGTGGATTTTTCCGGGTTTTTGACGTATAGTATCATATCGTCTGCAAACAGTGATAGTTTTACTTCTTCCTTTCCAATTTTGATGCCTTGTATTTCTTTTTCTTGTCTAATTGCTCTGGCTAGAACCTCCAACACAATGTTGAATAATAGTGGTGATAGTGGACATCCTTGTCTTGTTCCTGATCTTAGGGGGAAAGTTTTCAATTTTTCCCCATTGAGGATGATATTAGCTGTGGGTTTTTCATATATTCCCTCTATCATTTTAAGGAAGTTCCCTTGTATTCCTATCTTTTGAAGTGTTTTCAACAGGAAAGGATGTTGAATCTTGTCAAATGCCTTCTCTGCATCAATTGAGATGATCATGTGATTTTTCTGCTTTGATTTGTTGATATGGTGTATTACATTAATTGATTTTCTTATGTTGAACCATCCTTGCATACCTGGGATGAATCCTACTTGGTCATGATGTATAATTCTTTTAATGTGTTGTTGGATACGATTTGCTAGAATTTTATTGAGGATTTTTGCATCTGTATTCATTAGAGAGATTGGTCTGTAGTTTTCTTTTTTTGTAATATCTTTGCCTGGTTTTGGTATGAGGGTGATGTTGGCTTCATAGAATGAATTAGGTAGTTTTCCCTCCACTTCGATTTTTTTGAAGAGTTTGAAGAGAATTGGTACTAATTCTTTCTGGAACGTTTGGTAGAATTCACATGTGAAGCCATCTGGTCCTGGACTTTTCTTTTTAGGAAGCTTTTGAATGACTAATTCAATTTCTTTGCTTGTGATTGGTTTGTTGAGGTCATCTATGTCTTCTTGAATCAAAGTTGGTTGTTCATGTCTTTCCAGGAACCCGTCCATTTCCTCTAAATTGTTGTATTTATTAGCGTAAAGTTGTTCATAGTATCCTGTTATTACCTCCTTTATTTCTGTGAGGTCAGTAGTTATGTCTCCTCTTCCATTTCTGATCTTATTTATTTGCATCCTCTCTCTTCTTCTTTTTGTCAATCTTGCTAAGGGCCCATCAATCTTATTGATTTTCTCATAGAACCAACTTCTGGCCTTACTGATTTTCTCTATTGTTTTCATGTTTTCAATTTCATTTATTTGTGCTCTAATCTTTGTTATTTCTTTCCTTTTGCTTGCTTTGGGGTTAGCTTGCTGTTCTTTCTCCAGTTCTTCCAAATGGACAGTTAATTCCTGAATTTTTGCCTTTTCTTCTTTTCTGATATAGGCATTTAGAGCAATAAATTTCCCTCTTAGCACTGCCTTTGCTGCATCCCATAAGTTTTGATATGTTGTGTTTTCATTTTCATTCGCCTCGAGGTATTTGCTAATTTCTCTTGCAATTTCTTCTTTGACCCAGTCGTTGTTTAGGAGTGTGTTGTTGAGCCTCCACGTATTTGTGAATTTTCTGGCACTCTGCCTATTATTGATTTCCAACATCATTCCTTTATGGTCTGAGAAAGTGTTGTGTAAGATTTCAATCTTTTTAAATTTGTTAAGACTTGCTTTGTGACCCAGCATATGATCTATCTTTGAGAATGATCCATGAGCACTTGAGAAAAAGGTGTATCCTGCTGTTGTGGGATGTAATGTCCTATAAATGTCTATTAAGTCTAGTTCATTTATAGTAATATTCAGATTCTCTATTTCTTTGTTGATCCTCTGTCTAGATGTTCTGTCCCTTGATGAGAGTGGTGAGTTGAAGTCTCCAACTATTATGGTATATGAGTCTATTTCCCTTTTCAGTGTTTGCAGTGTATTCCTCACGTATTTTGGGGCATTCTGATTCAGTGCGTATATATTTATGATTGTTATGTCTTCTTGTTTAATTGTTCCTTTTATTAGTATATAGTGTCCTTCTTTGTCTCTTTTAACTGTTTTACATTTGAAGTCTAATTTGTTGGATATTAGTATAGCCACTCCTGCTCTTTTCTGGTTGTTATTTGCATGAAATATCTTTTCCCAACCTTTCACTTTCAACCTATGTTTATCTTTGGGTCTAAGATGTGTTTCCTGTAGACAGCATATAGAAGGATCCTGTTTTTTAATCCATTCTGCCAATCTGTGTCTTTTGATTGGGGAATTCAGTCCATTGACATTTAGTGTTATTACTGTTTGGATAATATTTTCCTCTACCA
This sequence comes from Tamandua tetradactyla, assembly GCF_023851605.1. Taxonomy (NCBI): domain Eukaryota; kingdom Metazoa; phylum Chordata; class Mammalia; order Pilosa; family Myrmecophagidae; genus Tamandua; species Tamandua tetradactyla. Next base: position 87,158,167 of record NC_135338.1, on the reverse strand, counting down.
TTTTGCCTTTTGTATTATATATATCATATCTGATTTTCCTTCTTTCTACACTCTTTTCCATATCTCTCTCTTCTGTCTTTTTGTATCTGACTCTAGTGCTCCCTTTAGTATTTCTTGCAGAGCTGGTCTCTTGGTCACAAATTCTTTCAGTGACTTTTTGTCTGAGAATGTTTTAATTTCTCCCTCATTTCTGAAGGATAATTTTGCTGGATATAGGAGTCTTGGTTGGCAGTTTTTCTCTTTTAGTATTTTAAATATATCATCCCACTGTCTTCTAGCTTCCATGGTTTCTGCTGAGAAATCTACACAAAGTCTTATTGGGTTTCCCTTGTATGTAATGGATTGTTTTTCTCTTGCTGCTTTCAAGATCTTCTCTTTCTCTTTGACCTCTGACATTCTAACTAGTAAGTGTCTTGGAGAACGCCTATTTGGGTCTAATCTCTTTGTGGTGCGCTGCACTTCTTGGATCTGTAATTTTAGGTCTTTCATAAGAGTTGGGAAATTTTCAGTGATAATTTCTTCCATTAGTTTTTCTCCTCCTTTTCCCTTCTCTTCTCCTTCTGGGACACCCACAACACGTATATTTGTGCGGTTCATATTGTCCTTGAGTTCCCTGATACCCTGTTCAAATTTTTCCATTCTTTTCCCTATAGTTTCTGTTTCTTTTTGGAATTCAGATGTTCCATCCTCCAAATCACTAATTCTATCTTCTGTCTCTTTAAATCTATCATTGTAGCTATCCATTATTTTTTCTATGTTTGCTACTTTATCCTTCACTTCCATAAGTTCTGCGATTTGTTTTTTCAGTTTTTCTATTTCTTCTTTATGTTCAGCCCATGTCCTCTTCATGTCCTCCCTCAATTTATCGATTTCATTTTTGAAGAGGTTTTCCATTTCTGTTCATATATTCAGCATTAGTTGTCTCAGCTCTTGTGTCTCATTTGAGCTATTGGTTTGTTCCTTTGACTGAGCCATATTCTCAATCTTTTGAGCGTGGACAGTTATCTTCTGCTGCTGGCGTCTGGGCATTTATTCAGATTTCTCTTGGTGTTGGACCCAGCAAGGTTGTAATATTTTTCTGTGAAATCTCTGGGTTCTGTTTTTCTTATCCTGCCCAGTAGGTGGCGCTCGTGGCACACGTTTGTCTGCGGGTCCCACCAGGAAAAGGTGCTGTGGGACCTTAAACTTTGGAAAACTCTCGCCGTCCTGGGGGTTCGCTAGCCGAAGCGGCTTGAGCCGGCCCGGGGTCCGAACGCAGGGAGGGTTGCTGGTCGCCGCAGCCAGGGAAAGAGCCCGTCCGAATTTCCTAGTCGGCCCTGGGCAACAAGCGTGGCGGGAGGGCGCCAGCGGCAGCGGCCCGCCCGAGGGAGTGCACGTTCCCCGGGAGTCACGGGGTCACCGTTCTCCGCGGCCTGGGGGTTTCCGATCCAATTCTCTCAGTTGGTCCGGGGGCTGCGCGTGGTGTGGGCGCCAGTCGCCTTGGTTTCAGGGGACCACCTCTCCAATTCTCCCAGCTGGCCCGGGAAGGGGGAAGGGAGTAACTCCGGCCGCTTGCCACCCCGCCCAGTAAGGCCCGCGCGCCTCGGCGATCTCACCCGAGCTGCTTCTCTCAGCCAGCCAGCCGTTCCAGGATGGGGTACGCTGTCTTTTTTATCTCTGTTGTGGCTTTGGGCGCTTTCTGTATCGTTTCTACTCCCCTAGTAGGTGTCCTGGAGAAGAAACTAAGATCCGCGCGTCTTACTAAGCCACCATCTTCCAGGAAGTTCTCCATATGTTTTTAACTCATCTGCCCATACCCTGGATAAAAGGAGCATCAGACATAAGGTTTTCACAATCACACAATCACATTGTAAACGTTATATCTTTATATAATCATCTTCAAGAATCAAGGCTACTGGAACACAGCTCTACAGTTTGGGATACTTCGCTCCAGCTTTTCCAATACACCATAAACTAAAAAGGGATATCTATATAATGCATAAGAATAACCTCCAGGATAACCTCTCAACTTTGTCTGAAATCTCTCAGCCACTGAAACTTTGTTTTCTCAAGAAGGCTTTCTCAATCCCTTTTTGTTGGGTTCTGGCTCATCCCAGGATTTCTGTTCCACACTGCCAGGGAGATTTACACTCCTGAGAGTCATTTCTCATGTAGGAAGGAGGGCAGCGAGCTCACCTGCTGAGTTGGCTTAGAGAGAGAGGCCACATCTGAGCAACAAAAGAGGTTATCTGGGGGAGGGACACTCTTAGACCTAATTTTAAGTAGGCTTAGCCTATTTTTTTTTCAGGAATAAGTTTCACAGGAGCAAATCCCAAGATCGAGGGCTTGGCCTATTGATTTGGTTGTCTCCAATGCTTGTGAGAATATGAGAAACTCTCTAAATGGAGGATTTGAATATTTCCTCCTTTCTCCACAATCTCCCAAAGAGACTTTGCAAATACTTCTTTATTCACTGCCCAAATTACCCTGGGACATTTTGGGATATCACAATAACCTGGACAAGCCAACAAATCTTATGCCTATTCAAGATTCCATGTACTTATGGCATTCATCGAAGCTGATCATACGAGTTAATTTAGAAAATGCACTACTCAAAATATAAATTTTGCACCAAACAAATCTTTTTCCCTTTGGTCTCACACAGAAGTTAAAATTTTAAACTATAGACAACATCATCTTTTACCCTGCATTCTGATTTACCTTGGTTCTACCCAGATCAGCTTCCTTCATATCTCCATCTGAAGTCTGATCACTTTTTCAACTTTTTAAACAGTTCCTGTATGGGGTACTGCTAACTTTCATAGCTTCAGAGCTCTAACTCTGAATCTCAGGTGTCACATAAGGTTTCTGGGAATGAAACAAACAGCTTCAGTATTTCGGAATTTAGAAATAATAGTTACACCTCCTGAATATATGTGACTGCTATAAGATCTTAAAATCTAGGACCCTTTGCAATAGGCCCTGATCTAATAACCCATGTTCTCATCTTTTCCTTACCTTTAAACGACCATATGTTCCATGGGTTAGGAAATTATTTTGTTTCATTGATTTGTTTAAAGATAAGTCCTTGGATTTATTCACATCTTCAAATTAATTTCTGTATTTGTTGATAATGAAACCCATAACATTAAATGCTTCACATTTTTACATCTGTGCTTACTGTTATGATTGCAGGTCCATATGATCATGGTTCATCATCAACTCAGTGAGACATACTTTGTTACATAAGACATCCTGTGTATACTAAAGCTTTTAAACAAGTGAAACTCAGATACAACTATTACAGAGGCACGCTTTATGATTGCAGGTACCACACCAATCTGTGGGAGGGACAGTGTTGCGTGGGGATTGCACGCTGTGATCTGATCTCTCAGCTAGAGCTGTATCTAAGTATTCACAGGTCATTCCCTTGTCCCACAAATTCAGTTTTCTCTGCATCAGATTTCCTTGGGTTTGTTTTCATTACTTTTTCTTAGCTTGTTTACTTTGCCTCCTTGTTTAGCAATGCATATTTTAAAGGCTATGAAATTTTCTTTGAGCACTTTTTTGGCACTATTGTAGTGTTGTAAATTTTGGTATTTTTATTATCATTGTTTTCTGGATATTCTGCACTTTTGAATTCTTATTTCTCCTTTAACAAAATGTTAAGAATTTTATTTTAATTTAGTCAATGTTTGCTTTATTTTCCAATTTTGTTATTAATTTTTGATTTCTTGTGATCTGCAAATTGATTTTTACAATTTGTATGTTTTAGAAATTTTTGAAATTTTTTTTGCAGCAAAATAAAAAAATCAGGTGGGGTTCAGCATTCCATGGAAATAAAAAATATATACATATTTGTGGTTTTGGAATATGGACACCATATATATTTCATCTATCTCATGAATCATTATTTTAATTCCCTAGACATTTTTATTTGCTTGTGTAATGGATCCAACATGACCCGGGCACATGAGTTATTCTTCTAATAATCCTGTTATTTATTATTCTATAATTTTGCTTTATAAACAAGTGTTGATGTATTTTTTAAAATGCAGAAGGATACCTGGCTTATTTTCAATGTAAATTGAGCGTTGTTATTCTAAAGTTATCTTGTATCTCTTGGTTTATAAATGTGATTCCATTCTATAAAAGTAAGGCTGCTCAGTGACAAATGACACTAAGAAATTTCAGGCCAGTTCTCTTAGTCAGGTATTAAATTGGAAAAAACTTGGAAATGAGACCATTACCAGTGGGAGGTAAAAGTAGAATTTCCACACCTTACTCCTTGTACCAACATAAATTCCAGATAAGCTGACTTAAATATAAGAAAGCAATTTATAAAATATTACATAATTTTAGCATGACAAAATCCTTTCGAATTGTGATGAAAAATACAGATGCTATAAAGGAGAATATTGTCAGGTTTGACCATACAAAAACAAAAATGATTTTTAATGATTAAAAACTGTAAATAAAATTTAATTACATAGAACATTTAAGAATATTTATGACATGAAAAGGATAATAACGATAATCTATAAATGTCTCATCAATATATACAGAAGGACATATAATTCAATAGGGAAATGAACAAAGTGCCTGAACAGATAGTTTATGAAAGAAAAAAATGACAAAGAGCCAATGAACGAGTAAAAAGAATATACATCATTAATAATCATATAAATGCTAATAAAATAATATAGTTACTGTGATAATTCCTGTAATAATTTAACAAGATACTGGGTGAAGTGTGAGTAATTGATATTTTCCTTCCCTGATGGTGGTCGGGAAATTGGTACAACTCTCCTTCCAAACAGCAAACACTTAAAATATGTACACTCTTCAACCTCCAGGAGTTTATCTTAATAAATAAATGATTGCAAAGATTCCCTTCAACAGGTTTGAAACAGAAAATAATGTGGAAGCAATCTTAGGGCTTATCAATAGGAGATCTGGTAAGATATACCCATGCAAACAGCTGCATGGGTAAATGGTTTAAAAGTGACATCGATGTATGTAATTACAGCATAAAAAATGTCCAAGATGTGCCATTCATAGAAAAAACCAGGTAGAGAATACTACGTCGATTGTATACATAATCTATATATGTATACATGTAGATTATGTATACATATAGTACATAAAAATAATTGAAAGTAATTACTCTTAAAATAATAAAAGTATATATATATAATTATATATATATATATATATATATATATATATCCAGGTTAGGAACACATTTCAAAAGTTGATTTGAAAAACGTTAAGACTAATTCTTTCTGGGACAAGCCTTCTTATCATCTTGGGATACAATGGCAAAGAGAACATTTGGGACAATGACACTGTAGAATGATTTTAGAAATTATTTCGGTATCATGACACCAATGCCAAATTTGCTTGCCTAGCATTTAAACCATACCACACATAATCTTGTTTTCTTACCCTCTCTATCCAAACTAGTTCCTCAGTAAACCCTGAATGCTCATATTGTCTTACAGGATGTGCCAGTTTGAAATGATGTACGGACCCTAGAAAAGCCATGTTTTAATCCTAATCCCATTTTGTAAAGGCAGCCACTTCTTCTAATCCCTATTCAGTATTGTATGTTTGAAACTGTAAACAGATTACCTCCCTGGGGATGTGATTTAATCAAGAGTGGTTGTTAGGCTAGATTAGGTGATGACATGTCTTCACCCATTTGGGTGGGTCTTGAGAAGTTTACTGGAGTCCTATAAAAGAGGAAACATTTTAGAGAAGGAGAGATTCAGAAAGAGTAGAGAAGAATGACATAGCCATGAGAAGCAGAGAGAACCAGCCAGTGACCTTTGGAGATGAAGAAGGATAACGCTTCCTGGGGAGCTTCATGAGACCGGAAGCCAGGAGAGAAAGCTAGCAGATGACACCATGCTCACCATGTTCCCTTCCAGCTGAGAGAGAAACCCTGACTACCTTCACCATGTGCCTTCTCACTTGAGAGAGAAACCCTGAATGTCATCAGCCTTCTTGAACCAAGGTATCTTTCTCTGGATGCCTTTGATTGGATATTTCTGTAGACTTATTTTAATTGGGACATTTTCTCAGCCTTAGAACTAAAAACTAGCAACTTATTAAATTCCCCTTTTGAAAAGCCATTCCATTTCCGGTATATTGCATTCTGGTAGCTAGCAAACTAGAATACAGGAGTTCCCAACTATGGTCATTTACTGATTCCACTTGATGAAGAAGGCTCTATCCCCATTTCCCATCTTTCATGCAAATCCTACCCACACATCAAAGTGTAGCTCAAGTTCCTTCTCTTTCATGAAGTTATCCAAAGCAATGATACACATATTTTTGGATGTTTGCAGCTGTCACCATGAAAACAACTAATTAATTGAAGGACTGTATGGTTGATGTTCATCTGGAGATATGTAATCCAGGCTAAAAGTATTTTGGTTTTCCTCTATTATTAAGTATCACCAGTTGGCAGGAGATACAGATGTTTAACCAAATAAAACACTAAAAACATTGGTTTCAATCCATTATTTTTAATAGTGTGTATTTAATAAACATTGAAAAATACTCTAGGCTCAAAAATAAGCAAAAATAAGACTCACATCAGAGGCATTTTGTGCTGTGATGAACAATATTTACCATGTGAGAGGATGAGAATGTGGGTTGGTCAACCAATTCTGTGGAAAATGCACAAAATAAGCTTCATAAGATTTTGCAGTGTGTATTTAGTCATTTGAGAAAATTGCCCAGGGCTTATGAAGGACACTTATCTTTATCTCCTTCAACATCCTGTTTCCCAACTAATTAATCAATAAGAAATAAAACGGACAGAATCTACAGTGTTACCCATTTTGGGATGTGAGCATTTTATTTTTAAAGGTCGGTTATATTCAGAACCTTGAAGTCTGTGCTGGGTGACTATGAGCTATTGGTCTCCCTATTGTAGACTCTGTCTTGGTTGAAGGCTAGGCAGTGATCCTCACAATAGTGTTTCTACAGGCAAGTTGTCATCCTCTGCTCTTGAGGAAACTGTTTAATTCATAAAGCTATCTGATGTTTAAACTGCTTCCAACCTGTGAGCACCCCAAGGCAGAAAATTAGCTGCCTGGAAAAATATAATGATCTGCAACCAACAATTTGGGACACACATGTTATAGTCTGTTTCATGAATGTTAACTATTTATATTGTCTCTTTTTGGAATGGGTTGTCTTGGAGGTCTGTAATTGGAGAAGGGTGCTAATTTGAAGAGTTTGGAAATGACTGGGTATGGAACTTCATTTAAGTGCCATTCTTATTAAGGTCTCAGCCCAGAGGCAAGATCTAAGAAGCTGGGTTTAAAAGGTTGTTTCTGTGATTTGGTCTCTATTATTTGCACTGTGAAGAGTAAAATGACACTAATGATTATGTACATAAAGCGGCAGACATACATTTTTAAGTCAAGTGAATTTCCATAGATGTTCTTACTTTCAGTATCATGTTAAATTGAGAAATTGTGCTCAATAATTCTAATTTATGAAGTTGATTTTAAATAGCCTTCTTCTTCCATATTAATAACTGCATATTTTCATGATAAAGGCCAAATTCAGATTAATGAAAAGTTACCAGTTGCAATAATTAAGGTGCTGTTTACAAAGAGCTCTGGGATAGAAACCAAAAGAATTCTTACTGTGAAAAAGAATTAAGAGGAGAATGTGGTCTGCAAGAAATGCATTGCATGTAGTTGGGCAAAATTGAGTACCTACTATTCAGGGCAATGATGTCATGCATGTGATCACCTAGAATGACAAAGAGTCATAAAAATTGTTGAACAGTCAGCATGACCATACCTTTCAGTGTACCCAGGACAGTCCCAGTCTCACCTACTTTCCCAGGGTAATTAATACCATTCTTATCTGATTTCTATTTGAACTTTTATGGTCACTCTATGTGGGTCACTCTAAACCATGTACCCATAAAAAGCATGTTCAGGGTCCCATACCCTGGTCCTGTAGATATGAACCTATTTGTACATAGGACCTTTGAGGATATGATCAATTAAGGTGTCCCCAAATAGAGTGCTGGAGAGCCTCAATCCAATCTGGCTAAAGTCCTTATAAACAAAGGAAATTAGACACAGAGGAGGAAAGCATGAGAAACTAAAAACCAGAAGTTAATGGAACCCAGAGGAGAAAAGAGAGGACATTGCCCTATGACTGAAGAGCCAAGTATTCTAGTTTCTTAGCTGCTGGAATGCAATATAGAAGAAATGGGATGGCTTTTAAAAAGGGGAATTTAATAAATTGCTAGTTTACAGCTCTAAGGCCAAGAAAATGTCCCAATTAAAACAAGTCTATAAAAATGTCCAAACTAAGGCACCCAGCGTTACCATTATTCAAGAAAGGCTGATGAAATTTAGGGTTTCTCTCTCAATTAGAAAGGCACGTGGTGAACATGGCAATATTTAACTTCCTTTCTAGGCCTCTTGCTTCATGAAGCAACCTAGGAGTGAGCAGCTTCTACACTCCAAAGGTCACTAGCTGGGGGATTCTGTGGTTGTCTTGTCATTCTCTTGTGGTTCTGTTCAAATATTTTCTCTTTTAAAGGATTCCTGTAAACTAATGAAGACCCAAGTGGAATGGGTGGACCTTCCTTCAAAAGTCAATACCCACAATTGGGCGAGTCACATCTCTGTGGAGATAATCTAATTGAACTTTCAATATACAGCACTTAATAGGCTTTAAGAGAAATGGTTACTCCCATAAGATTGGATTAGGTTTAAGCTTGGCTTTTCTGGGGTACACAAATCCTTTCAAACCATCACAGCATGGAACTTCAAGGATCACTGGCAGTCAGCCCCAGAATACCACAGTCTTTGTGGAGAAAGCATAGCTTTGTTGACACTCAATTTTGGACATCTCCTTGCCTGGAAACTATGATCCAATAAATTCCTATAGCTTAAGCCAACCCAATGTGTAGCATTTGTTTTAGCAACCAGGAAACTATGACACCCTGTTAAAAGTTGACCTCTACAGGAAAAAGAAGTCAATCTTTAGCATCATACAACTGGTTTTTTTGAGAGAACGTGAAAGAAAATAGTTGTTACTATTTTATGAAACCATTGATTCTTCTGGCTAAAGGAGGATATGTTGGGGTGATTGCAATCTTTTCTGTTTACTGCCAGTGATGAACAGATCTATATCATCCATCACTACTGAACTATAGACCCAATTTTTCCTACTTGCTTCCTGGACATTTCCACAATGATGTTCCATAGCATCACTAGCTCACTCTCTCCAAACAAATAGTTTCTTCCCCAAACTTGCCTTCATTAATTACTGTGAGTGCCATAATCATTCATCTACTCATTAGCCATTATCCTGAGACTCCTGAACTTTCCCCTGTGCCTCATCCATTAGCGCAAAGGGATTACCGTGTCTTATTTATTATACTCTAAAAGGTCTCAATTTTTGTTTAAACTTCCTTTTACTTTTTCCCAAAATGTGTTTCATTTCTGCTCTCTCTACCTCCCTCATCCAATCCATATGTTAGTTAAATTTCTAAAATAGATCATTCTCCTTCCCAGAATCTTGGATGTTTTCCTTTGACTTCAGACTATTAGTACATTCACCCGAGAATGGTATAGAAGATCTTTCCCAATATGGTCTCAACCCAATTTTCTCCTGTATTTCCTCCAACTCCCCACAGCTCCTGTAACACAGAACTGTGCCCCTTCTCAGGAAAATGACATTGTTGACTTCATGTCTGTGCTTCCAGCCAGATCTTCCCCCAAACCTCCTTTTCCTGAACTGCCAAATGTTACTTAATACTCCAAATATACTCTTCTCAATGAGGTCTAGCCCAACCACTGCAGGCTGATTTAGTCACCTCTTCATGTGTGTCCTGCTAATACAATATTCACAAGTCTTCCATGGCTGTTAGTTCACTGTACTGTATGCATTCATTCACTCATCTTTCTCTCACATGAGGAAGTCAGCTAAGTGCCGTGACGTTCATTTTTGTCTTCAGAAATTGACATAGTGTCTGACTATGAGCAAGCTCTCAATTTTATTTTAATTATACATCATGGTTATTTATTGTTTATCCCAAAAATGTATAATTGAAAGGCCACAGCAGTCACAAGAATTGAAAATGCTTAATGATCTTTAAAGAGGTTCGTGATGTTCCCCCTTTATAGGGAAAGAACTGGGAGAAAGCTCTAGATTGGTGATAAGAAGCAGATTATCAAGACTCTTACTATTCTCTGGATGGGAGGGTAGGTTCCAGAAGGTTTATGTAACACAATAATATCTATTCCATAGAAGGTACTGTGGTAGTTAGATTCAGTTGTCAACTTGGCCAGGTGATGGCACCTAGTTCTGTTGCTGTGGACATGAGCCAATGGTAAATGAACCTCATCTGTTGCTCATTACATCTGCAGTCAGCTAAGAGGCGTGCCTGCTGTAATGAATGATGTTTGATTTAAGTGTCTGGTGCTTAAATGAGAGAGCTCAATGTAGCACAGCCCAAGCAGCTCAGCATACCTCATCTCAACCCTGACAGCTCAGCCCAGGCCTTTGGTGATGCAGAAAAAAATCACCCTGGGGAAATTTGCTGGAACCCAGAGGCCTGGAGAGAAGGCCAGCAGAGATCACCCTGTGCCTTCCCACATAAGAAAGAACCTCAGCTGAAAGTTGGCTGCCTTTCCTCTGAAGAACTGATGAAATAAATCCCCGTTTATTGAAAGCCAATCTGTCTCTGGTGTGTTGCATTCTGGCAGCTAGCAAACTAGAACAGGTACTCATCAGATGGCTGTTAAGAAAAAAATCTTTAAAAAAATTAGAACACAAGTGAAAGTCTGGAGTATTGGCAGATACAGTTTTTTTTTTTAACTCTCCTTTTAGATAACAGATGCAAATTATCCAAATTTTAATACAGCAGTGAAAAGAGGCTGAAAATGAATCAAATACAAAATGCTTTGGGGTATAATTTCAGGCTTGTGTATATTTAGCTCACACTGCTTTTTCTTACTTCCTAATCTTTAATATTTGTACAGTTCCATATGCCAACCAAAGTATATGTATGCTCATTTTCAAATATGAACCTCTTGATGACTCTGGAAGATAGGTAGGACAAATTTTCCTCTCTGAGATGTAGAGAAGAGGGAACTGAGTCAGAGGTTCAAGATTGCAGAACAAGTTAGTTACAGAGTTGGGAAAAGGGCTTACTTTATATTCCAATTTCCTTCTGTGTACATAATGCTCTTTCATTCAGAATAAATATTTAAGTGCTTACAGAATAATTAGTAATTCTCTGTCATGTATATTCTAGTAAAGTGGATTAATACATAAAAGTTGGGGCTAAACCACAGATGTTGAGAAAAGAAGACATTTTGGATGACTTGGTTAAACTGAAAATTCCATTAAACTAACCTATTCTAGCTAATTGGTTTTTTACAGTAATAACAACTATAATAAAACCTGATCTTGAATTTACACAGTGCCCCTCCTTCACAGAACTCAAAATGCCATCACAAAGTCGACCTCTCATGCTTCTGATAGTCCGATAGAATTTATCATAAAGAACACCTGTTCCCAGAGTGTCAGGCCTGTGTTCAAGTCTGAACATTAAAATAATCAAAGAACCAGTATTGAAATCCATGGCATACATGCTCAGCAGCAACCCTTATTTTAATGCATTTAATACCTTATTTCTTTAAACACATTATATCCTGTAGAGGTTATTTTACAAAAGGAATGCAATCAACCCTACAGTAAGCCTCATTTCCCCACCAATATGATACAACTATCAAGAATATCCTCATTAATTGTCATACAAAAGTGCTTCTCCATACTCTATTCACAAAGTAGTATTTAGAGACCAAAATGCTTAATCTCTGGGATACCAAGCATAGATAAGCTTTTATTTTCCTCCTCAACTAATTCTTACTGTCCCCCATTCTAACCACGGGAGTATATTAAACTCTCATTCATTGTAAGATTAGGCCAATGAATAAATGAATAGACCAATGAATAAATAATAAATCTACTTTTATCCAGAAAATGTAACTTTTCTTTCAAGTATTTCCCAGAAGAAGGAAACACTTAGGTTCACATCCTTTTCTTGGATAAAAAACACAAACCCATTGACTTGGATGTGAGATCCTCATGCCACAAGCACATTGAGTTCATTGATTCTTTCAAACAACTGGACAATCCTTTGCATTCATCAAGCAGTGAGGGACTCACCCCAAAGTTGGCCCATTGAAGGACAGGAACACCAGCAAACCTGGCCTCTGTGGGGGCTTCTAAGGGAATTTCAGATGGTTGGCGCTTTGCTTCAATTTAATCTCACTTCTCTAATTTGGAGGTCGAGTCCTGAATTAATTAAATTACTTTTGCAAAGTCACAGAAACTATCAGAATTCTTTTCCCAAGATTCAAGAGCCTGTTGAACATACTGTAGCCAAATAGAAAATTAGTTTTTAACAATAAAAAAAGTTGAGATTTTTGATGTGACAGATGAAAGAGGTGGGCAAAGGAATAATCAGGCACTGAAGCAGCAATTAAAAAAATAAAGTATTATGGGCATTTTTCATTCTCCTATCATTCTATTTTATTGGTATCATTAAATATATTCTTTTCACAATGAGATACAAGCCCCATGGAAAGCATATATACACACTTAAACATTGGGTACGTTTGAAATAAAATTGAATGAGGTTCCAGAAGATATTTTATGATATGGGATTCTGAGGCTTTGGAAATGTATTCCCAATAGAAAAGGAGGATGTATAACACTTTTTGCATAAACTGCTAGAATTCCATAATTCCTTGATGAAATGACTGCTAAAACTTTGAATACAGCTCAAATTTCTTGGCAGAATTTTCAAAATGGAACATGCCTTGGAAGTTTCCTTGAGGATGAAAGTTGTGAGTGATTTGTGTCTGAGATGCTGGAGATCTAAATATATATTTGCTGAAAATTATTGTATCTACTGACAATATCAGGGCATGGTAAGCTTACAACTTAGTTAACGACTAGAAATAGGAAGACCTGTAAATCTTCAAATATCCCTGTCCATGATCAATTTAAAGATGAACTTTAAAAAAGGAAATCCCCTCCTGATTTAATCATTAAAAAAAGAAGAAAGAATGAGAGAAAAAGGAAGCAATGAGCAAGGGAGAAAGAGAGAAGGGAGGCTCATGGTTTTGAGGCAAAATAACATCTACAATCAAGGCATTCACCAGGTGATGTTATCTCCCCAACATCTGTAAGATTCTGGCGCTTGTTGCTTGTACTCTTGGCTCCTTGACTTGCATCTGTGCCTCCTGTGACATGGCGATGTCCTCTTCTTTCTCACGGATGTGATTTCCAGGGTCTTCATGTAGGGGCTCTAATAATCTGGATTAAGACCCACCCTCAACCAGTTAACTAAAAATAACATCTTCAGAGGTCCTAACTTTAATGGATTCACACCTACAGGGGATGTGGATTAAGATTAAGAACGTGTTTGTCGGGGTCAAGAATTCAACCTACTACACATATATGTAGGTAAAACTCAGCAGGTACAAAAGGGTATTCAGTGGAAAATCTCTGTCTACCTTAATCTACCAGGTCTCCAGTTTTTCTCAGTTGTCCAACTTTACAAGTTACTTGGATAACTTTTGAGAGACTTTCAATGTATTCCCAAGCATCATTGTGTTTGGATTACCTGTGAATGTGTATTTTACTAAAAACAAACACTACACGATTTTCAGTACTTTATATATACCTATGTATTTTTTAAATTAAAATATATCTCAGAAATGATTCCACATAAGAATCTATAGATCTGCCTCATTTTGTTTCTTTGTTTGCATGGGCAGTCACTGGGACTCAAACCCAGGTCTCCGGCATGGCAGGTGAGAATTTTGCCTGCTCATCCACTGTGGCCCACCTAAATCTGCCTCATTTTGATTAAAGTTGGCAGATTATCCCATTATAAGATTACCTCATTATTTTAACGTTCTCTTATTTTTTCCAGCTGAATGCTTTCTGCGCTAAATTCAAACTTTCTTATGATTATAATTATTTTGTTTGAGTTGCCTTTATAAAACCGTCTCCCCAGATTTTTAAATAGCATAGTAATCATATTTTATTCTTACGTTAAAGAATAAGTGTGCATGATTTTGAATATTGATTGCCTACTCAATGGGACCTTCTGTCTCCTTATTTCCTATGTCTCACAATAGAGGCTGAAATTGCAGATATTAAATATATTCCCTCTCACCTTCTTTGGGGCTAGGCTTGGCTATGTGAGCTAGTTCTTATAAATGAATGTCTGCTGGGGGAGTTCTGAGAAGAGTATCCTTCCAGTTGGGTATTTTGTTGCTAGTAGCCAAAGACATTTGAACTGGCAGAGGCTCTAACACACTGCTAGGCACTGAGTGTACAGGAGTCTGCAGATTCTCTCCCCACTGTTAAAGATACCCACTTTTTCTTTCTAAATAAATGTTCGGGTTCTTTACTTTTTGACTAGTTCACATATTCTCTGAATCTGTGCTAGAGATTATTTTGTAGTTATTCTAGATTGTAACCGTTGTTGAATTGTATTTATTTTTAGACTGTGATAAAATTGACATAATAGTCATAAGCAATACTACAAATGACTTAAAAATAAATAACCGGGCAGGCCACAGTGGTTCAGTGGCAGAGTTCTTGACTGCCATGCCAGAGTCCCAAGTTCACTTCCCAGTGCCTGCCTATGTAAATAATAAATAAATAAATAAGTAAATAAATAGATAAATAAAAATTCCAAAATTTAGTTTTGGTTCAGGACAAAATATATGATGCAAAATTTCATTTTTACATAATCCTCATTTCTTGGCAAAAATACCAATTTCATTTATGAAATAAAAATGACTAATAAATGAAAGAGCCCATGACAAGATTTTGTACATTGTGTTTTGTGATACCAATGCATTAGTAAATGCAACATGAGGTTGAATCGTGGGTTGTCTTTTGTGTTTTCGGAGAATCGTGCCTCTTTAAAAGCCAGTAACATCACTTTGTCTGTTAGACAAAGAACAGAACATACTTTATGAGAGAGTTTTCCTCAAGGAAGGATTTGATGGTAATAAAAAATGTGATTTCAGTAAAGGGATATCTGAGTGCCATCTCCTAAACATTCAGAGAGGAATACAAAATAGACTGAGAAGCAGGTTGACCAGAAGTTTTGGTTAGGTGCTCTCCAGCATAATGATATGAAGCAAGAAGTACTATAAATGCAACTGCCACCAGGTCTTTAGGAGAGATAGGGATTTAAGTATGACCAACAAGAATCAGCACTGTTCTGGGATCTCTGTTTTCTCTGATGAAGTGGTGGCCAATCTCACATAAGTCTGGAAGCACAGTAGATAAGACACCAGAAAGGAAGGGCCTGGATGTTTGCTGTGAATAATATTTTCTGCAGGTGAGTAGATGGCAAATGAACATGTCAGACCACAGTAAAGCACAGAATTGAGGAAATCCGCATTCGGAAATTGACTTAAAGAAATATGCCTTACTTATAGTACTTCAGAATCTGACTTCTTACTATTCTCTCTAATAGTGCAGTAATTTAAATAATGAAACATAGCAAATCACAAGAAACTTTATACCAAATCATATGATAAAATCTAGTGAATCAGTGATCCTCAAGATTCATTGCACAAGGAAACAGGTGGTGGCCTCTTTATCTTCAGAAGAGGTCAGAGAAAAAATTAAATGAGCTCTGATTAATGTGCCATTGAAAAATTCTGAAG
Source organism: Tamandua tetradactyla (assembly GCF_023851605.1). Lineage (NCBI taxonomy): Eukaryota > Metazoa > Chordata > Mammalia > Pilosa > Myrmecophagidae > Tamandua > Tamandua tetradactyla. The sequence continues at coordinate 87,142,427 of NC_135338.1, read as the reverse complement.
GAAAAAAATAGAAGGAAGTAGTGCAATCACTTCATAGTTATTTGATAGTCATGAGGTCATAAAGTCCATTGAGAAAAATATGCAGACATTCTATTGCCGTTAATTATATGGCAATGCTATTAAAATAACGATTACATTTTAGAATCACGAATATTTTTTATGGCCACAATCAGACAGTGAAAAGAATTGTTACTTTTCACTGGCGTTTTTCAAAGTTAATCTGCATGATCCCACTCTATAATACATTTATAACAGCCTAATCTCATCTCTACTGTGTACATTGAGTTGGAGCTTCTTTCCTTCTTTCATTTGCAGCCAATTTTGCTGGTTGTGGCTGGATCAATGTTTAGGTGAAGGATAATTTGGTTGCCCTTCAGCACTTGAATAGCTAGTATTGCACAATCAGGGAATCGGTTTCACATGAAAACGCTTCTTATAATATAATCAAAGTTCTCATGCTGTATCTCCTTTAGATGAAACAAACTAATGAAATGTATTGACCCCCACCTCATGCCCTTCTGAACCAAAATAACTATGCAATATAGAGATGACATGAAATACATTGACATTGATTGTGCAGTTGTTGTTTCCCTGTCACATTGGTGGCTGATTAAAGTGTCACATTGACCATATATCCCTTTTGGAACAGGAAATTAACACCAACTTGGTGGCAAAGAGAATATTCTTCCACAAGGAAACTAGCATCATCTTTAATCCTTTGTAGAGAAAAAAAGGTTATATCTTTTGCACTAACACTGCTTTGAGGTTTTTATTGTTGTTGTTACTAATGAATAATCAAAAGTGTCATCAATGTAATTGTTTCAAAAAATAGGACTTCAATGGTGTTTCAGGTTTCTTTTGGTTATGAATAACACTCAAAAATAGAGATAATGAAAAAAAAGAGTAAGAAATTTGTGAACCTTTCAGGAAATCTTTTGAATGATCATTTAGTCCAAACACTAAAACTTTTCGATATTTCTAATACTAAGTAACTATGTAGCTTCATTTATTGACTATATATTAAGCTGGAAAATAAAATATTTAATTCTGAAATTCTAGCTATTGAATGTTATCCTCAAAACTTAAATTGTATTGACAGTAAATGCGTCTTTGTAGAAGCTACGTGTGCCAGTCTTATAGGATTCAAATTGTAAAAGAGGGGCGGGCAACGGTGGCTCAGTGGCAGAATTCTCGCCTGCCATGCCAGAGACCCAGGTTCGATTCCCGGATCATACCCATGCCAAAAAATAAAAAACAAAAAAAAAATGAAAGAACCCAAAAGATAAAGGATCAAAGGAAAGACACACCTGATTTACCAGTCCCTGCTTCCCCTTGTCATAGATGAAGGACCTTATTGCTCTAAGTTTCAAGTTTTCTATTGCTTCATTAATTCCTCTTCTAAACTTGCTTAATAATTCACTAAATGGATAATGCAATGTTGCCATTCCTTACCTTCATGCATAAGTAACTGCTTCCTGTTTAGTGAATGGCATCTTTCTAGGTTTTCATCTGCAGAAGAGGTATGTAATGAAAGAGATGGATAAGGAAGGTGGGGAAGGGGTAAATGTATGTCTAGAGGCATCTTTGGAAAGTTCAGTCAAGCTACAGTAAAGGGCTAGACACGCAGCCAGGGTTCCTCTTGCCAGATGTTGGACTCAATTTCAGCACGCTGCCCTTCCTGTTTTCCAATTCCATCTTACTGGCCTTCACTTCCTTGATTTCCCTTCACTGTCACCCCACAAAATTTTCCAACTGTAGCTGTTCTCTTCTTTTGCCCTTTCCAGAAAAATTCTGGTAATGATTTTTGACAGTTTTTAGTCACACTCAAAAAAAGTAAATGTTTAGGGGTCATGATTTCAGTTACCTTGAGTTACAATAATAGCTTGTGTTTGGGCCTGCCTATTCCTCATCTTAATTATTTGCTTGAAAAGCTCACTATCCAGTTAATAATAGTTCTTACTCTTTATTCTTAAATGCACATAATAATAGTAATAAATAAATAGTATTTATTACTATTTATTTAATACTTAAATACATATATAAATACTATTTATATAATACAATTATATATTCATTTCTATGAGCACCAAGAGCTGTTTCTTTTACCTCCTAATCTGTAACATTGGTAAGAAAATGCAAAAAGAATCTAAAACTTAGGAGATCACATTTCCGATTCTAGATATTCCTTTGGTAACACTGACCTTCAGAATTGAGAATATATGCCAACGCATCAATTCAGGCTCCCTAATATGAATTGAGTGAAAAAAATATATAAATGATTCAGCTGATGTGAGGCATGATATTCAAATATTCTGATATTCATTTAAATTATTTAACATTTAAAGCATTTCAATAATTTAGATTTTGATGAATGGAAGAGCAGGAAAAGGCTCAGATACCTGGTTAATTAATCGATCACTTAATTCGTTCCACAGATACTTATTTTACTGAATGCTAGGAATTCGAATAATTTAAGTAATAAACAAAAATTTCTGTCCTCTAGGATCTTCCAATCTGAAGAAGAACTGTGAAATGAGTTACTACACCTAATGCTGAAAATTAGAGTATGCACACGTGTGTGGGGAATGGTGAAATGAGGGATTGGAAAATAATAGGACTACTACTTTTATGTATTTATTTCTTTACTTTATTTATAATGAAACTTCTTTATTGGGATATAAATCTTACATAATACAATTCACCCTTTTATGGTGTGCAATTCAATCTTTTTTTGTATGTTCACAGAGTTGTGCCACCATTATCACAATCAATTTTAGAACATTTCCATGACCTTTTATACACTCTACCCTTCTTTATCACTCCCCGTTTTCCTCCACCATGACCCTCTCTCCATCAGTCCAAGACAACCATTAATCTACTCCTAAACTACAGATTTGCCTATTCTGTACATTTCATATACATGGAATAGCAGAATGTTTTCAAGGTTCATCCCTCTTGTAGCCTATGTCCATTTTTTTTATTGTTGAATAATATTCCATTGTATGGACATACCACAATTAATTTATCCACTCCTTAGATGATAGGCATTTGGGTTGTTTCTACTTTTTGGCTACTACAGATAATATTGTTATGAACATTCACATGCAAAATTTTGTGTGGACGGATGTTTCTATTTATCTCGGATACGTACTTAGGATTTGGATTTCGGCGTCCTATAGTAATTCTACATTCAACCTTTTGAAGAGCTACAAGATCATTTCCCAAACAACTTCATCATTTTACATTTCTACCAGAGTGTATGAGAGTTCCAATTTGTCTACTTCCTCTCTAACATTTGTAATTATCTATTGTTGTTTTTAAAAATATATAACCATACTATGGGGTTTGAAGTGGTATCTACTTGTGGTTTTGATTTCCATCTGCTTGATAGCTACTTCTATTTATTTTTATGCAATCCTATTAACATTCATATTTTTGTGGACTTTCAGAATGAAACATAATATTTTGGCATAGTAAATATATACATTCATGAGTATGTGGGTATGTAGACAATACATTATCAAGATTATTTATCGTTAGGGTGTGTGATCATAAAACTTGGAGAATGAAAAACTAAGCAATAAATGCTCAATTATAGGTGTGAAAAAGTGCAATCAAAGTATAAGTAAAGCAGTTGCTACAGGAAGGGATGCTGGACTAGAATCCTGAGACATGGGTTGGAGTTTACTTGGCTGGCTGGTTAGGAAAGACAGGAAAGCATTACAGGGCAAGAGAATAACTGTTTATATCAGCAACAGATGTGTCAGAGAATTTGTCAACCTTGGTGAATGTCAAATATTCTGAAATTTTTTGAAAGTGCAATGTCCTTGGGGGAGCAATAAAATATGATTCTGCAAAGCAAGGCAGGGACCAACATATGAAGGTTTTTATGTTCTACTTATCTCATGTGCAAAACGGAGCCACAGAAGCATTTAAGGCTGGGAAAGACAGCATTTGATTTTCTAAAAAAGTTATGCATACAGCTGTTTCAAAAATGATGTGTGATGATTAGTCTGAAGTCAGATCAGATGACAAATGATTAGGGACCAAGTCTTATTACTAATTTATTAGTGTGTAGAGTTTAAGTTCATATCTATTTAAAATTCTCATCCATAGCTATATTAACTTCTAAGTTATTTTGCATTTATTATTTTTCTAATATCTTAGAGGCTTTTTTCCATTAGAGAGGGGAAAATAAGGAAAGTTCTAATAGCTAAATCTTCCGTAGTATTAAAATTATGACATAAACATCCAGGGCCATCCTTTTTTAGAATGTGTTATGGAAAGAAGGAGTAGACCTCTAGTTTCTTAGAGAAAAAATTTCAATGGCATTCAGGTTTGGTTTGTTTTATTTATTTTTCTAAGACAGTAATTGTCTTTCATTGTGGAAGAAGATAGTTCGGTGGTCAAAAGCAATATTCCCGAAATATTTTAGTATGCAGTGCCAAACTTTGGGAGAAGCATTTGCTCATCAATCCATAAGGCTATTTGGTAGCTATAATGTTGACAAACAGTGTCTATTTCATCCAAGTGAGCCTTCGCCTATTGTAGTGCCTGAGTTACATGGAAAGACCCTGCTGGCATTCCCTGATAGCTCCGGTAAGCCATGCCCAAAATCAACAGATCTTTTGTAGCTCTCTTTAATGGAGTCTGGATGATGAATTTACATGTATATATCAGAAACAATGTCTTCTGCCCTATGTAACTAATGTCGGAAAATTGCCTCTATATAATTCATCAAAGTATTTCTATAGACTGACTCCTTTATTATTTTTTCTCTCACCAACTGTATAATTCCCCTTCATTCCACTTCAGGAAAGACCTTGAATCTTGCTGCTGCATTCAGTAGAGCTTTCCACATGAAAAGGCCTGAGGAGGTGCCACTGCTGGCAACAAGCATGGAAGCAAACAGTAATGGAAAGTATTACCATGCAGTGACTTAAAGAAAAATGGCTGGATAAAAAGCATTCTCTAGTATTATAACCTAAAATGGTCTTAACTGCTTGTTTGAAAAAATATAAATATCACTCATATTTATACATCTCTCTTTTCCCTTCAGAATTCTCACCCTATACTATTGACTTGTCCTTAAAGAATATTTCCTTCTGGCTTCACCCCCAACAAGCATACTTTTAATTATTTATCCTCTTTAATAACAGAGACTAAAAGGAGTAAGGACTGAAAATACAGTCAGTCATTTCTATTCCAGTGTTATAATGGGATCCTTGGAAAATGACAGGCAACCATATATGATTCACAATCCCATGCCTTTGATATCTGAATGTTTGTTCTATTCTTCACTTAGGGTTTTCTTCAATGATGTGTGGTGGGTTCACAGAACTGAAGTAGAAGCTTTCTCTTAGAGCAGGCACACCATTTTCAAATGTTTTGGGCTAATAACTTGTTGATAAAATCAATGTGGTTCTTTTTTAGGTGAAAGGAAACCACCTAGATTTTAAAATATGGTTTTCTAACTTTCCAAAAGCATGGATTGGATAGTGTGATAGTTAAATTCATGTGTCAATTTGGTTAAGTTATGGTATCCAGTTGCTTGGTCAAGCAATGGCTGGCCTGATTGTTATAGTGAGGGCATTTTGTAGACAATATTGCATCTATAATCAGTTGATTGTAACTATGGTTGCTTTCATCTACAATCAACAAAGAATAGAGCTCTCCTAATGGGGAGTTCATCTTTTCCTTTATTGTAGTTTCTGTAATTCAGACTTTCAAGTCCCTAGAGTTGTATGAGCTAAGTCCTATAATAAATCATATATAGCTATACACACAAATACACTTCCAGCTGGTCCTGCATCTCTGGAGAATAGGTATATGCTATGGAAAGTTTTGCTCCCTCGTCTGGCAGACTGTAACATCACGAGAAGGAAAAATCATGATTTACGTCCTTAAACCATGAGGATCAGACTCAACAAGAACAAAGATTTAATGCAATGGTAAAGCAGATATGCTTTTAGCTTTGAAGAGTAATGGAGTAAATTGTTCAAAGAATAATGGAGAAAAAGACAGAAACTATAAAAGAGAGAATTTTATTCATCTTTGTCTCCCCAGTATTCCACAAAGCCCTTTGGGGGCTTGTACAAATTATTAAGCTTCTCTGAGTTTTAATTTGCATGTCTATAAACTGAACCTAAAGTGACAACTATGAATTTAGGCTCTGGAGTCAAACATCAGAAGGTACTAAACTTAATTACTCCCCCAGACCACACCACACACAATTCTCTACAAAACAGAGGAATAGTGGGGAGGGATTTTCCCAAAGTTTTCTTCTTGGTGTGGGTCTGAGTGAGAGATTTCTGCTTGAGACTTGGAGAGCAGGAGGGAAGGAGCAGCCAGCACATTTGGGAGGTCAACAAAGGGTCCCAGAAGTAACTACTGGACCTTGCATTGACCCTCATCTGCTATTCTCCCCAATGGTTTTGGGTAGAAACCAGGAACCTGCAGCTCCCACCAGATCAACTCCAACTTCCCCAGGCCCTGGAAAGATATGTGTCCAGCTCCGTGGTAAAAGGAAATAGCACATCCTGCACATCATCTGCTTTGTCATATTTAGTGCAGTGAGAAAGGGAAGTGGAATTCAATTGGCCATCATGGTTCTATGCTGTCCTTGTAGGTTCCGGTTTGTTCCTGCATTGTATCAGCTTTTTCTCCAATCTTTTTCTCTGATGACATGCAGCAACTTTAAGACCATCACAATATCCAGAGGCAAAAGAGTTCCCTAGACTTCTACCAACCCCCTTCATGGTTCCTGATTAGTGACTTTTCTGCAATACTTCATAATTTCCTTTCATAATTTTACTTCCCAAGATGCCCCCACAATTGTATAATTTTTTTGTCCCTATCCTAAATCCCATTTTCCAAAGAACTCAATGAGGTTCAGCAACCTTGGCACAAGCTAACTTATACCATTGAATTAATACCAGAAGTGGTTGCAGTATATGTCCTCCAAATTGCTTCTGGTATATCTGGAATTGGTTCTCTGATTTGATTGGCTCTAAAGGAATTAATAAACCTGTTTCCAGTGGTTAAAGAAATACTAATTTTCTCTGTCTAACAGTAGAAAATTTCTTAAACTATCACTTGTGTTATACCTAAGATCAAGCGGCTATAAAAAGTACAATTATCAAGTAATTACAGCCATTGTACATTTACTGTAAGAAATACAAAGGATTGGTTGACTGCTTCCAATTGCAGTTGAGAACTTGGTGATCCACAGAGCCAAAACTGATTAAATAAACCCAAAGTTTACCTCCATAGGTAGCTCCATTGCATTCAAAATAGATTTGATTGTTATGCAAGTTTCTTATGGTAACGCTAGGGCACTGATTGAATGAGAAGGAAGAGACCCTGACAATTGGGTTGGAGTCTTATGGGCAGACCAATGAACCAGAGTTTCTTGAACACTTAAAATCTGCCAAGTGTCTTTCGCCAGTAGAAGCAATCGTTCCTCCTCCCATTGCTTGAAGAATTTGTAGGAGCTGTGATAGCTGGTTTGCAGGGACTTACCACAGCTCGGGTTCTATCCCCATATTTCTCATTGCTTCTGGACCTATAGTCAGATATTTTCTTAGATCTTCGGGGAACAAAAGAAGTGCATGATTTGGATAATTATATCAAAATACCCCAGGGTTCACATTTAGAGATGGGCCTAATGGTGCTGAATAAGAAGAAAATAATATTAGATTGAGTCAAAATTATAGTTATGGTGTGCAGGTTTGAAAGGATGTATGCACCTTCGAAAAGCCATGTTTTAATCAAGATTCCATTTCATAAAGGTAGAATAATCCCTATTCAATACTGTATGCTTGAAACTGTAATCAGATCATCTCTCTGGAGATGTAACTCAATCAAGAGTGGCTGTTAAACTGGATTAGGTGACAACTTGTCTCCACCCATTTGGGTGGGTTTTGATAAGTTTCTGCAGTCCTATAAAAGAGGAAACATTTTGGAAAATGAAGGAGATTCAGAGAGCAGAGAATGCTCCAGCACCATGAAGCAGAGAGTCCATCAGCCAACTCTTTGGAGATGAAGGAGGAAGACACCTCCCGGGGAGCTTTATGAAACAGAAAGCCAGGAGAGAAAGCTAGCAGATGATGCTGTGCTCACCATGTGCTCTTCCAGCTGAGAGAGAAACCGTGACTGTGTTCATCATGTGCCTTCTCGGATGAGAGAGAGACATTGAACTTCATTGGCCTTCTTGAACCAAGGTATCTTTCCCTGGATACCTTAGATTGGACATTTCTATAGACTAGTGTTAATTGGGACATTATCTTAGTCTTAGAACTATAAACTAGCAACTTATTAAATTCCCCTTTTTAAAAGCCATTCCATTTCTGGTATATTGCATTGAGACATCTAGCAAACTAGAACATATGGTTACACTAAACAGTGTCTGAGAGTGACTTTAATATCTTGTTGGCTTGGTTAACCATGATGGCACTGAATATAGCTGAAATGTCAATAGTTTTAACATAAAAGAACTTCTCAGCCACCCACTGGTTAATTCCTCTGGGAAAAGCCAGAGAACATTTCTTTTGCCAGAGCTTTGAGGAATATATCTGTAAGGAGAGCAGCAACCTCCATAAGAGCTGGGTGCTGACTCTTCCCTGTTGGCCAGAAATAAGAATAATAAATGCTACCATCAAGCAGCATTCCTTAATTCTATGAAGATGATGGAAACTTGGTGTTGTAGGGTCCACTGTGAGCACTTAATCAGAAGAGAGTAAAGATAGACATGGCAACAGAAAGGGTGTGTGTGTGCAGAACTGTTGCCCCAAAAGTGTTGACCCAAAGAGAAATTTGGCATTAGATAACTGTTCATAGTGTCTTGTAAATCAAACAGATGGGGATCCTACTAACTTCTTACTTAATATTTAAGAGCATAATTGGAAAATATCTATGCCTTATAGAAAGAAGTATAAATGAATCACCAAACTAAAAAGACATGACTCCACAACAAATTCCCTATATTCATAGACCCAAAGTAAACTGTAATAATGGTATAGAAAGGCCAGATCAGATTACTTTCAAAAGGACCCAGCAACATAGCCAGAGGTTTATACTGTAATTCTTTCTCCTAACTTTAACCAGAGAGACCTAGGCAACTATTTGTCCAGGTGTCATGCACCAGGACAGGAGAATTAACAGAATTTTTCAGGAACTGCTGATCACTGGCTTTGAACTCACACTAGGTTCTGAGGCTCAAAATACCACTGTGGTCTACCAATCAGAATAGGGGCTTATGGTGGTTGGGTGATCAACGGAATTTTGAGTTGTGTGCATCTCATAGTGGGTTAAGTAGGTCCCTTGATCCTTTCTGTGGTTATTTCCCTGGTTTTAGAATGCATATTTGAAATCAACATCTTAGCAACTGGAAGAATACCTACATTGGATCCCTGACCTCTGAAGTAAATGTTATCAGGCTAGAAGTGGCCCAGTGTAAGGCATTAGAGCAGTTTTACCTACCAAAATAGTAAAATACATTCCTGGATTGATTACACAGATTAGCAACATAATCCAGGATTTGGAGTATGAAAGGTAGTGATTCCATCCTCAACTCTTGACTTCCTTATTTGGCCTTGTGCTAAAGACAATACGCTGTCCCACTTAAAGGTTACATTAGCTCTCTAAACCTTTGTCTCAATCTAATCATGAAGGAACTTGATCACCCTGGCATGCTACAGGTTATGATTTGGTCCATTACATTGATGACACCATACCAATTAAATGATGTATGGGATATTACAACTATCTAGATGGCTATATGTTAAAAGGTAGGTAACAAATTCCACAAGAAATTAAGGACCTGACAGATCAGTGAATGTTTTCTCATTGCATATCAATGCAATGAGACTGTTGAGATATCCCTTTTAAGGTGGAGAACAAGTGCTACATCTGGCTACCACCTAAAAGAGACATGCTGTCTAGAGGGCTTCTTTGGATATTGAAACATTATATATGTTGTTTGAGTGATTTATGCAAACCCGCTTACCAGGTAACTCAAAAGATTTGAGTAGAGCCAGGCAAAGAGAAGGTCTGCAACAGATCCGTGCTACCACACAAGTTGTTCTGAAACTAGAATTGCGTGAGCCAGCAGATCTCCTAGAGGCTAATGTGTAAATAGTAGTAAGGAAAGATAGAAAGAGACTTTGCATGAATGTGTAGATGAATCACAATGCAGACATATCATAACTATAAAACCTTCTGTACATAAATATTATTTTGAGAAATGGCATCTAGCGTTCTACTGACTCTTTGTAGACTGAACATATGACAATGAGCCACCAAGTTACCATGAAACATGAACTTATCATCATGAAGAGATACTGTCTGGCCCATGAGTCATAAAGTTGTGTATCTAAAGTAGCATCCAATCAAGTTGAAGCAGTTGACTTGAGGTAGACTTGAGCAGATATATATGACCCCTCTTTGTATAACATTGTTTTCTCTCTCTCAACCCATACTTGTTATGTCATGTATATGTAGAGTTACTTATGCACAGCTGACCATGAAAAGGAAAAAAGGAAAGGTCATGGTTTATTGCTGGCTCTTTCACAATATGTAAGCACCACCCAAAGGTTAACAGACTGTACAATAGTTTACTTTCAGTCCAAGGTGGCCCTGAAGAAATATCCTTCCCGTGAAAAGAACTTTGGGCAGTACTCCATATTGTCTATTTATCTGGAAGGAGAAAGAGTCCTGGGCAGTGGCTAAGAGTTTGTCTAAGTCAAGTCCAGGGCAAAACAAAACTGGATAATTAGTATTAAGAAAGTCTTGGAAAACATGTGGATAGACAGGTCTCTCTATCCAATAGAGTGAACATTTTTGTGTTGAATGAGAATACTCACTTAAGAGTGACCTCAGCCAAAAAGGATCTTCAAAGTCAGATAAGTAATATTAGCATGTTTGTGGATGCCAGTTAACCTCTTAAGATGTACAGATGTAAGGCATCGTCTACGATAGCCATGCCCTCTGTTAAAGCATAACTCCACTGTATTGCCTTAGTATATATAAGGAAATGCTATATCATTTTCTTGCCTGTAAAAAATAAGATTTTTCTTCTTGTAATGAATTGTACAAATTTTTTTTACCTCCTCTCATTCCATCCCTTACTTCTGGCTTGATGTTCTGATATTTTTGAACCACAAAGCAAGTACACTACTTTACAAAACCCCAATTAATAGGAATGCACATGCACAAAATGTAGGGCTACTTGAAAGGAAAAAAAATTAAAATGGATAAGAGCTTTTCAATCAACTTGATAAAAAATTTAAGTTAATTAAAAGAATACTCTATTTTTCCCTAGAAGGCGACACTGATCTTTATTATTAATGCATACCAGCGTTCCATAGCTGTGCATAATGATGGCCTGTAACATCAGGCATGGTTTCATCTGGAGCCTAATTTGTTATAAAATCTTTTCTAGTGTTCTTAAAGGGTGTGCTCTGCTATTGCCTGCCTCATGCTCCTGGGCTAATTCTGAACTTTGAGAGAATGACTTACTTTCTACCTTCACCTGAGATTTAATTTGCCAGATTGTTTTTAGCTTTAAAGTACTTTTCCAACCTTCCAAAAAAAAAATCACTTATAGGATTTTCACTTTGCTCTCATTTTGTAATGTTTTATTAATAGAAATATTGTCAAAACATCATACTCATGCAATCTTAATAGCGCCTGTAAGAACCGATTTAGCAGAGAGATTCGAGAAAGGAGATTAAAGCGTGCCATATTTTAATTCAAATATTGCAGCTTGAGATTAAATTATTTCCTCAAATCATAATATCAAGTTTAATAGAGTGATTCATTTTTACATTTATTCATAAGAGCTTTCTGTATGCCAGGCGCTATATTGTACACCAGGAAGATAAAGATGGGTAAGGCAGTTCCTGCAACCAAGGTGATTTCTATATTTTATATCTTGCACTTGTCATCCTGGGTACCTCAAGGAGAAAGAGGAAATTAGGATATGGTCCCCTACTTTCAAGGAGATTATCATTTCATACGAACATATAAAACAGAGTCCAATACAGAACATTTCAGCTCATGTGCATAAAAGGTGTCATGCATAAAAATCCATGTGAGCCAACTGCTTAGAGAAGAATTTTTGAAGGAAACTGTTCTTAAGTTGGATCAAGCACTATAGATTTTGGACAGATGCTGAGAAGGGGAGAACATGGCAGATAGCAAAAGATTCAAAAGGCATATAATAGTCAGGGACAGAAAAATGATTGGGCAGTATACACAGTGTAACCACTGTAGGAGAGATAAAGGACAATGGGTAAAGGATTACACTATATGCTACAATCTGCAAGCCAAGAGTCAAATTAATAGCCAAGTCTTCTCTTAAGTGTGATGTAGCCAGGTAGGCTCTAGCAGGGGTGTAGGGCAGACTGGGAGTGCCAAGGATCTAGAAGTCTACCTGTCTCGTTTGTAAAGAAAATTCTGGAAAAAAATAGGCAGCTACAGGGAAAATGGTCAATCCATGAAACAGAGGGTTATATCTGTGGTGACAGATAACAGGAAGATTTCCCAATGAGTAGTCAGCTGGGGACTTGACATTAAACAGGAGGAATTCCCCAAAACATACATAAATAATTGAAATTTCTGGACAAGGACTAATATCCCAGGTAGCAGTTTCCAGCTATAGCACTATGTATAAAGTTTTAACTCGCTATCCCCACAGAGTACTGCAAGAAGTGACAGGAAGGTCCGCACTCTTGAGTTCAAGTATATGACTGGGCCCAGGAAGTAGAGCAAAAGTTCATTTCTTAGATTTAAAGTGCAAAGTTAACATCAGACTAGCAGAAGTAGGCTGTGCCCCCCACTCCGAATGACAGATCAGTTTTCACTAATCTTTTAATCACCCTCTGCCTTGGCACAGTATCTGTCCAAGGGTCTGGAGCAAGGCTGAGCCTGCAAGAAAGGCTCAATCACGGGGGCTGTGAGAAATAAATTTGGAGAGGGGAAGCTGCCTTTTAAAATATTTTCTCTCTATTTGGTAAATATCTTACTTCTAACTCCAAAGTTTTCCCTGAGAGCTAGTCTCTTATTTCTGCATAACTACCTGTAATAAGTTACTTGCTATTTATTTATTTATTTTTACCTTCAAATTAAGAATGAGTGAAGCACCATTCATCAGTTAAAGCACAAAGACAGTTAATTTCTTCTCCATTCTTAGTAGTACTTTTTACTTTGACCAGAGGACCCAAGAGTTTCTGAATATTGACCATTGCCAGCCATTCCTTCCCACAAAATGTATCTGGTGGAGAATACATTAAGGCAAAAGGTCTATTTTTAATGACCCTTGTTTAGGCTTTGATCCAGAACCCAAAGTAGAACTTTAATGAGAGCGTTTAGATGGATTGTAAGATATGAAACAATACCAAAAAAAAAAAAAGGTGCTCTGTCAACTTACTCCCCCAAAACAAAACTTAGATCTCCCTATTCCAAAATAAGAAGAAAGGCCACATTGCCCATTTAAAAAAAAGAAAAGGAAAAACAAAAAGAAAAGGGAGAAAAAAGATTATAAAATTTGATTTAATGTCCTGTCACATACAGGAATGGGAACAAGAGAAAAAAAAAGGAATAAACTAAATTATCATCAGTCTAAACAAGTGGAAGAAAGAGATGGATCTAAAGTGGAGACCAAATAAGAGTAAGAGAAGATATGTCTATGCTATTTTTCCAGGAGAATGGGTTCTTCTCAAAGCTCCTGGAAGGGAGAAGAGGTGTGGGAACAAAGCATACCGTCCCAGCTCTCTCATCCATTCATTCATGTGTAAGGAAGCCCTAGTGCTGGCTTCTTGGTAATAGGATGCAATATCTTAAAACTTGGTCAGTCCTCAGGATTTTTCCTCTTAAAAGGGGGGATAAGGGGAGTGGAAAGAGATAGACTGTAAGCATTTCTTTTCACCTGTGGGTTAGTTTCTAAAGTCAGTGCCAAAAGTAAAAACTTCATGGAATCAAAATGTAATCAAAATGACTATTTGTATGCCTTAAAATGTAGACTGAGCTGTTGAACAAAAAAGACCATAAAACACAATGGTTCTCTCAAATAACAGTCTAAGTGTAGGTGGCAGGCAGGCCATCTACAAGAGATCATTCCACCTGAAGAGAATGAGGAAACGTATTCGATTCTTGGAGTTGTAGCTTTCTATGCAAGAGACGAGATAAGGGTTCTTTAGGGATCAAAAAATGACAGGCATTTGTAAACTCAGCTTAAGGTAACTTTGGCAGTTCAACTCCCTTGTAGGTTTCCAGGCTATTTGATTCTTGTCAATTCCATGAACAGGTAACTAGACTCAGAACTTGGATCAGAAATTGCTCTTCACCTGTGGATTAGTTTGAACTAATCCTAATGTAAACTGTGAACCATAATGTAAACTGCAGACTTGGGTTACTAAGAGGGAATCGATATCGGTTCATCAATGTAATAAATGTGCTACACTAATGCAAGGCATTAATAGTAACTATATGTGTATGTCTGTGGGAGGGGATGGCATATGTAGGAACTCTGTACTTCATGTGCAATTTTTATGTGAATCTAAAACTGCTCCAAATAAAGTTTGTTATTTAAAAATATAGTATGATTCCATGGTTTCCTAAATTATTTTACGAATTATTTTAGTTTTTAAAACAAGAATTTATTCTTCCTAGAGTTGTGCTTTTTAAGTTCTGAAAACAAAATCTTTCTTCTAGACATAAATTTTTAAGCCTCTGTATTTGATTTTACTTTCTGGATTCTGTGCTTGGCCTGTCTCTTGCCCTTTGGTTTTCATGGTGATTCCTTGAGGTCCCTCAAGTACCAAGTTTGGGGGGAAAAGACACCTCCATTCAAACTTTATTTTGGGCTGACTCTTATTTTCTGTTCACAAATCATAAAATGAGAAATACTCTCAAAAGTTCTGGAGTCTTACCACTTGCTATTTTGGCTATAGAACCAGTGATCTGATCCATTTTAAAGGCTTTCGAAATATGGATTCCCATTCAATTTAAATTTCAGGCCTCTCTTAACCCCTGAAGCTCAATTTAATTATATTTTTGCCTGTATATAGGGTTATTCTTGCTTGTATTCTTTCTCTTTGGGACTTTGGTAAAACAAACAAACAAAAAAAAGGAGCATCCCTCACCAAACATCATTCTGAGTTTTGCTAACTAGTTACTTTGGAGATATTTATATCTGAAACAGTCCTGACAAACTCATGGTCTGCCCTAAAAGTGATAACTAAATGATTTTCCATTAGCTTCCCAGGCTATAATTTCTTATCATCCAATTCCAAGCCATTAAGGGAATGCCAAAGGTATTAGATTTATAGTAATATATTACCCACTTCCTGATTTATATTTCTTTATTAGTTAGTTTATGGGTAGACTCCAATAAGGCAAACTTTATTTTTTTTCTCAATAAAGACCTACATGTTTTATGTGTATATATATATATGTATATATATATATATATATATATATATAATACTTTTATAGTAATATATATATATACAACTCTTTATAGTAAGTACTATGTATATTATGCATAGGTATCTTACATAGTAGTATTCAGTACACAATAAAGAGTACATATCCCATTGTATTCTTTATTTATTTTGTCAAAGAGAAATAGAATGAGAGAGAGAGGAGAGAGATGAATACGAATGCATGTGTATGTAGAATTTGTATTATATATTGTATTATATTATAGTAAAGTTAAATGGAATCATGCATCTTAGTTTTCCAGGCCCCTGTGATAAATACCAAGCAATGGGTTGGTGTAAACAACAGGAATGTATTGTCTCAAGGTTTTGGAGGTATTTGGTTACATTTATCATAACAGGGTGACTGAGTTTGTTGAATGTGTAATTTTGAGAATTTTAAATGATTTCTTCAAATAATTTCTGCTCAATTTTGTTTCTCTTTTCCTCTGGGACTCCAAATATATGTATGTTAGACTTTTTGTACATTGTCCCACAAGTCTCTGAAGCTCTATTCATTTATTTTTCCAATCTTCTTCCTGTCTAGCCTCCAGATTGGAACATTCTAGGGAACTGTCCTCACTTTTACTGATTCACTTGCCATCTCCATCATTCTATTAATTATATTCTGAGACAATATATTTTTTAATATTTCAGATATTTATTTTTCATTTTTAGAATTTCTATTTGGTGCTTACTGATTTTAGTTCTCTACTAGACTTACTTTCTTTGTATTCATTGTCAGAATATCTTCCTTTACTTCATTGAGTATAGTTATAAATCCTGCTTTAAAATCCTTGTATAATAATCTCAATGTCTGGGTCATCTCAGGTTTGGTCTTTCATTTCTATTCTTTCCTTTTTAATAATGGTTTTTCATTTTTCCAATACTTCATATATGAGGTAATTATGGCTCTTCTCATGGATATCTTGATTGATATGTTATAGAGATGCTGGATCTTATGTTCTTTCAAAGAATATTGATTTATGTAACTGGCAGTTGACTTGGCTGAACTCCAGTCATAAACTCAGCTTCCTTTATAGTTGTTGCCATCTCAGTTCTCAGATCTGATCCTTCGCACTGCTTGAAGTCCACTTCTATATTCAGTCGTTCTGAGGTTGGGCAGAGTTGATTTACAGAATTTTGGATTTCTCCTTTCCTTCTTCTTTCCAGAATTTGTCCCCCACTTTCCAGTGGCTGTGCCTGCCCTGAACTCAGTGCTCTGTTTGTTCAGACCAGCTGTGTAAGTGGAATATTGAGCCAGAACTGTTTGCTTTTTCCAGTGTCAATTCCTGTCAACTCTCTGCCTTTTTTATTCACTGCCTTGTGCCTTGTGTTAATTGTTTTTTATGCTTTTCCAAGAATTTATAGTTGTTTTCTATTAGAGATATGGTCCAATACACTATTTGTGCTATTCACCATTACTGGAATCAAATCCTATCTCCCCACCTCATTATTTGCCTACAAGGTAAAGTCTGCTTTATTTAATCTTGCATTCAGGACTCTCAACAGTCTGGTCCTAGCTTCAGCTTTAACCTTTATTTTCAACTTCACTCCCATCTTAAACATTGTTGCCTGTTAACTGTCACTGATTCATTGGCCAGGTGAGTTTTGAGCACTTCTTATGTATCAGGCAACTGTGACTAGAGCTAGTTTGTCCAAACACTCTTGGAGCTGATATAAAAGATTTCCAAATATGCCTGATCATTACAGCATCTGACTCTGTCTTCATGTTTTTCTGCCTCATCTCCCTTCAAATTCCTTCAAATATTCTCTCCTATCCCTTATACCTGAAAATATTTTACTTATGTCCAAATCCATTTTAACTCCATTCTTTATTAACTGTATTTATCATATATTTACTCTTATGAGGGAATCTAAAGAAAGAAGGCAAGGAATTCTCTGCACTCTCTTTGTGCCACAGTGGATTTCTACAGTTGAATAGAAAGACTTAGTGAGTGAATTAATGATATTTACTAGTTTATTACTTGATTTCTAATTTCTCATCTTGTTTAGTAAATTTAAAGGTAACTTGTGGATGGAGATAGGGGTTATATCAAAGACAATCCACAAATGAAAACTAGACTTCACAATAACTTTCAAAGTATTTTGTCCTTTTTCATGCATTAACAATAGTCTACTTGCATTCTTTCTGTACTGATCTTAATCATCAGCATATAAAAAGCACAGATTCTATATTTTTGCTTCACTGTTAGTTAGTTTGTTAATTGGATATTCAATAACTTGGTGATGTTCAAAATGCTTTTACAGTGATTTTATGTTCTTTCAACACAAATGCATATCAAGATAATCTGAAACCTCTACCAAGCACATCTTCTTTATGTTGCTTATTTGTGTTCACCAGTTTATGCATGCAAAAAAGGCAAAACACTTCCTTCTGGAGTAGTGTGATGGGAGCTAGTCATGTCAACTCGACTAACTCAACTCCAGAGAACAGTTTTTGGTTCTCGAAATCATAAGCCTTACTTAGAATTTAGTGGTTAGCACTAGGACCTTCCTTAAAACATACACACAGACACACCGACTCATATGCATTTCCATACAGAAGCTGGATCACTGTTTCCCAGCCTATGGGAATCTATCTCCTGAGCCACAAATCAGAATCCTGTGCCATCACTTAGAGTAAAAAGATATCTGTGAAGTACAGGTTACACAACAAAATACCAGAATTTCAGAAAGTTTGTCGAATAATCAAGCGGAGGAATACCTAGAATGAGAACTGTCCTGAAAAAAAAAATTATGCAAAAGGTGATTCATTTAAATTTAGAAATAGTGGCTAATATTAAGCAGTTTTTGAATTTCTTGATGGCAACTCTGTATCTTATTTTGGATTCTTCATTGTAACTTGTGCAGTGCTGGGAACATATAAGCAAGGCTGACATTTATATATATATCACTCACTATATAAAATATTGGAAAAGTGGTTTGAGTGGTTATCCTAAAATATAGGGTCTTACCTCACTTTTGCCATGTGTTCTCCTCCTCTCAAGGAAAATAATCTCGCTAAAATAAAACACCTACCTTTATTATGTACACCAATATAAAAATAAAAATAAGAGAAGCCCATCACACTTGGAGATGTAATTCCAGAGAACTTAAATTCCCTGGGACAACTTCACACATGTGCCTTAACTCAGCATCATTTGTCCAGGATGGTGGATTGTGTACCGACATACGGGTGGGGCAGAAAGTGGTGAGTTAATGAGACAGGAAATGGGACTTCAAGCAAAACAGCATCAGTTTCAAGTGTCAACATAGAAGCCATCTGATATCGGAGGAAGGTTGGAGAACAAACAACATTAATTTCAGAATCAGCAGAGCGGAAGTTGAATCTCAGTTGACCAATTTATAAGCTCTGTGGCCTCTGTACTGAGTTCACAGCCTCACATTTTACTACCCTGTTTTTCTAGCAAACAAATTTCCCTGCTCTTAACTAAAACTAAACAATATCAGATGTTTCCCTTTTGGTCAAGCCTCCAACTCCCTCATCTTCAACTCATTCTAGAATTTATTGACCAAATAGAAGATATCAGATTAAACCTTCTTCAATAACTGCAAGTATTCTCTACCCATTCTCTTTTCCTTTCTCTTCTGGTAATGCAAAATAAGTGCCTTTTCCTATTGGGGCTGGTTTCTCCTAATGGGCTCCAGACCCTGGTCCCACCCATTTCCAGAAGAACCTTCTCTGGAAATATTGGTATGATTCTCTTTTATCAGTTAATACTTACCATAGCTCCAAATACTGTTAATATGCTGGTGAACCCATATTTTTATTGCCCATCATGTTTTCAGGTTCCTGGCACATATACCAAATATTTAACTCAATATTATCTCAGCTTGGATGCTTGGTAGATGTCTCAAACATAGCATTATCAGCTCATTTATCCTCTTGATTTCTGTTCTTCCCTCTGGCTTTCTCAACTCAGTAAATTGCAGAGTTCTTGCTCAAGCAAAGACTTAGGGTCATTTGTAATGTTACTTTAGCTTAGAGCCACATCCAACTCTAAAATCCACTCAGTTCTACTTTAAAAAGATATTTCAAATTAGACCACATTTCATCACTTCCAGAGCCAAGAAACCATCATCCATCACCTAAACTATACAAACAGCCTTAAACTGAGTCTTGTTGCTTCCTTTCTTGCCACTGCGATAGTCCTTTCCTTCTAGCACCAGTGCAATCTTTAAATCACCAATAGGATCATGTCTCAGATCAATAGAAACAAAGCAAGTTTCCAAAGAGTTCATATGCACCCAGTATCTTCTCATAACTCTTAGTATAACTTCCAGGACTTGGGTTAGATGCATGCAGCTCACAGATGCCTAGGTTTGAACACTAAAAGTTTTATTGATGATGGCCTGTCACTGAGACTAGTTGAAAGGAAATGGGCTCTGTGGAATCATGGAGAACAAATCTCTGAAAGATAGGTTGGAGACCACAAGCCTTTTATCAATATTCCTGGATTATTAATCACTTAAATCTTTATAAAGAAATGTAGATACTCTCTCCCAGAAAATGCAGGTTGTTTTATTTGCTACATTGGCAATGTGACTTTCACAAAAGTATTCTGAAACAATTCCCAATATTATCAATTATACAAAGTATGTAGAAATATATAAAAACAAAAGCAAAATTATAAATGTCTGTCTATTCGCTATGTAGCATAATAATAAAATATTAGAAGAGCACACTAGCTATAGCTTTCCATTCAAAATCAAATGTTTTCTTCTCCCCATCAGAACTAACTTCATCCTGAATTTGTTTTTTATCACTCCAGTTCATGCCTCTATACTTTCACTATGCATGAATATATTTATAAATTATATAGAGAGAAGGGTTCACATGTTTTAAAAGATTTTATAAATGATACAGTATTGTATGAACTCTTGGGAAATTTGCTTTGTTTGTATATTTCAATATTTTGTTTCTGAAATGCAACCATATCACTTCTTATGACTTTAGTTCATTTTCATGGGATAAAATATCCTATTCTGTGAGTAACCACAACTCTTTTTCATTCTTCAGCTGATAGATTGTTTTCAGTTTTGTGATTTTACAAGCAACGTTGCTGTGAATATTCTTTTGCAAGTCTCCTGGTAAGTATGTATACGAGTCTTTCTAAGATAGGTACTGAGGAAAAATTTTATTAGATATTTGATACAAGAGTCTTCAACTTTACTGAACATTGACAAATTCTTCTTCAAGTGTCTTGAATCAATTTATCCACAAACAATATGTAAGCATTCCTTTGCTCCACATCCTTGCCAATACTTGGTGTTGTCAGACTTTGTAATTCTTCCCAATATGATGAGTGTTACAAACATGTTTCATTAAATTTTTATTTTATTACCTGATTATTAATATAGTTGAGACTATTTTCCTATAGCTATTGTCCATTTGAGCTTTCTCTTCTCCACAGGGCTTGCTCATACCATCTGCCCATTTTTCTATTAGGGTTTTGTCTTCCCTCTTATATTGTTATTTTTTCCATAGATCATTGCAAAGGAAAAACAGTTAAAACTTTGTCTCTTCCATAAGTAGAACTGAGATTATGTAATGTAAAGTTCAGCTTGGCCACCAGCTAGTTCTGTTTTTTGAATAGATAAAAAACAAAAAAGACTAAGGTAAAGTTTATGGGTGAATAACAACGGAACCTGGAATCTCATTAAATCACAAACTCTGCATAGAGAAACACTTGTCTCCTTCCAGTAGTTGGTTTAGAGGGGTTGTCTTGATAGTGGTGGTATTGTGGTATAAAGGGAAATATAATACAGCTAGGCAAGAGTGTATTGAGGGAATTCACTGCAAAGGGTATGAGTCTAACCCTTTCTCACTTTGACTTCTCTCACTGATTACAGAGCAAGTCTGCTGCTGGGACCCCACCAGCGCTTCCAACCAGATGTGCACAGGTGGCCTGCAATCTCAAGTGCTCCTCTATAAATAATATTTATTAGGGGATTAAGTGATCACTTGTCAGTCGTGAAAGGAGTGGATAGGACCCCTGAGCCTGACTGCTTGAAGATCTGAGGGGAGCCCCGGCATCTTGTTGTCCAAAGGAGCCTTCTCTTCTGGCTCTGCCCATCTCTCTGTGCCTCTAGAGATTTCTGAGTAGATTTTAGATAAAATACACCAGAAGCAATGTAACATTTTAGATTATGTAGAGCACAATAAAGCATTCATGTTTTCCTCCCTCAACATATAGAAAACAGATGTGTTTCCGAAGCTGGTCAGAAAGTGAAGGCTTAAGGAAGGAAAAGTCATATTTTCCAGTCAAGAAAATGAAAGAATGATATTTTCAGAGGAGGGTCATGCTCTGTGCATGGGCTCACCTCCACACCTGGGCACGGCCATTTGTCAATGGAGAAGTGCAAAGGAACGAGTGATCCATTTGAGCATAAGCTCTCCAAGCCAGATATTTGTGGTCACATCGAGATGTCCATAAAAATAAAAAATAATAATAATGAGGTGAAAAATCCTTTAATATATTGGAGTTTTGCCTAATTTAATGCAGTTGAGAAGGCCAAATCCCTTTCTGTGGATTTTATATATCACATTACAGTGGGAAATTGAACTAATCTATTTGAGTCTCAATTTCCTGATGTGTAACATAGGGTTGCTGCTATATTGTTTGAGCCCAAGTGCTAGTTTTATAACTGAAGTTAAGAAAAAGTATAATTTTACACCATCATTTTAGCAATGAAAGGTTACTAAGACCCAGGGAGTTTTCCTGTTTTTCCTTGCTAAACATAGTTGAAAAGTGACGTAATACTCAACTTAAACTTAAATCTGGGGTTATTTCTGCTAATATATCCTGCTTTTCATTTGATGCAGTGAAGTATGATCATCCAATAAAATAATGGGTATGAAAGTATATTATGTGAAATGATACATTTGGCTTTAATTCTCTCATTTAGTTTGAATTGTACGTTGTTGATTTTTCTGCACTTGCTTTTTCATGAATTGTCTATCTTTTGGTATTTGATTTAATTAGTTTTGTTTGAGTATGCATAGTTTTCTACCTTTCTTTTTCTTTCTCTTTTAATAAATACAATTATGACTACACTAGTTTATCTCTGTCTGCCTTCTATCTCCATTTTAATCACTTTTCTCTCTTTTCCTTATATATATATATATACATATATATACATAAGCTATATATGTATATATATATACATATATATAGCTTATGCTTCTATTTCCATATATATATATATATATATATATGCATCTTTGAACCCTGCCTCCCATGCCAATGGCTGTATTTGCAGCAGTACCTATTCTACTTGTTGCCTTGAATATGCTTTTCATTTCTGTAACAATTTTTATCCTTTGCATTTTTTGAGACAATATAGAACAAGTTGAAGGAGGACATGATATAAATTGATAAGAAATTCTCAAAAAGGAGGAAGAAGAATCAAAAACTTTGAGGATGAGGACTGAAAAGCCATCTAATCTGTGAAAACATTAGCAGAAATGGGAAATGGAGAAGGAACACATGAAAATGCCATTTATGGTGCTCACACTGAATTTAAGCTACCACCACAGTTCCTAAATGGAACTGCTTGGTGCAGTTAAATGGAGTAGAGCACAGGTTAAAACTGTGCTATGAAGCCAGTACAAGGTGAGGAAAAGGAAAGGGTTGGCAGAGTATGGACTGGCGGGGCCACTAAGTCACAGACCTAGCAGAAGGACCCCTCCCCACAGCACCGCTGTGCTCCTCAGTGTGTGCCCCTGTTCAGTGAATGCTCCAAACATTGTGGCTGAAGTCTGGCACAGGCATTCATATATGCCCTGTATTTCCAAAATCCAGCGTCCACGTGTGATGTGCAAGAGAATGACCAGCTTTCCTATACCTTACATTGAAGGAGGGGAAAAGTAAAGGACCTCAGCTCTAACCATTAATATCATGAGGCTAGAAGGAAGCACTACAAATAATCTAAGGCAAAAGAAACCATGCAATTTTGGTGAATGGTAAAATTTGTGCTGTGAGGAAAGACGCACGATGTACATGGCAAGGAAGGATTAGAACACTCTCTAACTTTAGTGTTCTGTATATATTTCTACATGGCCAGTGTAGTCAATCCCCCAAACCCAAAGTTGTAGCCACATTGAGGCCTCCACTCTAAATAGTTCATCCTCAATAAGCTAGGAGTCTCTGGGTAACTAATAATAGTGACAAATATATTATCGGGTGAGTTACACATGTACATGTTCAGCGAACACATCATGAGTTTCAGAATAGTCAAGGAAATCCTTCTTTATTGATTGAGAAACTACTGCACTTAAATGCTAAAATAAATCACAAAAATAAATTTAAACTGTTTAAATTATTCCATTCTCTAGGTTTTTAAATGGGAAGCAGTAAGAACACAGAGCCCAATTTAATTACGTAACCAATGAAACCCAAGCATATTATATTTTAATGAGTTCCAATCATAGTTAAGTAAATTGTCTTAATCTTATTTCCCACAAGAGCTGAGAGCATAGATGCTCAAGGTAGGGCTGACTATGGGCTCCATGGTGGGTCTCTGCATGGGGTAGGCAGAGTCATAGTAAGAAACCACTAGTAATATGGGGTCCTAGGAAGGGTCAAGAAGTAACAATAGCTGCACCTCATGAACTCTTTGAATGCTTACTATTTGCCATTACTCTACATGTATTGGCACATTTGCATAATATGTACAATGTCACAACACCTCTAGAGTTAGGCCCATGGTTAACTCTCACCCTCTTGCAGATGAGGAGATTACAGCACAGAGCATTAAGTACTAAACCCAAGGTATGCAGCTAAGAAGTTAAAGATCTGGGGTTCAGCCTGTGCTCTGAATGCACTGTCTTCATCATTTTGCCATTCAGCCTCCAAAGGAAAGGGTGGGAATTCTGCTGAATAATTAATGCCTTGATCCAAAAGGATGGAAAACTGGTACTGTTATCACACACTGGCAGAATTATCTTTGGCTTAAAACTCTCAGGAATCCTCAACACAACATTCCCATACTAGAATTTTGGCTAAGTGGAAGGAGATGACAATTAAGAGTCAGAAAAGGAGGCATCAGAGAAATAAGTCAAGAGACAGGAAGAAATGGTTGTCCAAAAATCATGGGGTATTCAATCTCTGTGAATATGTCTGCAGCAATTACAGCTTCTCAGATGCTGTGGTTCATGATTCATAAGTATATTCTCACTAAGCATTTACTGCAGCCTAATGACATCAGTCTTCTGGCCAATGATGAGGACATGGGGAGTATAGCTAGTTCAGAGACATGTTTGAAGGACCAAAGTAAGCCAAATGAACCAGCCCAAACCAAAGTACCCTCTGAATACAAGATCATGCATTTTTCCTACATGAGGAGGAGAAAGTTTGGGTCAGACAAGTCAACATCACAGAGAGATAAGAAAAAATGAACTGCAAATTTAGCCAAATACCTCATAACAGATGAATGATGTCATCAAGATAGCAATGTAAGACAAATTCTCTCCTCAGAAATAACTAATAAAAGGAACTCTAGAGGATGATAGAGACTAGAGGACTCCACGAATGCTGAATTGAAGAAAAAGTTTAAAAACATGGGAAAAAAAAAGTTTAAAATGTAGGAGAGCTGTTACTCAGAACTGCCAATTCAGAGCTCTCTCCTCCCTCCATCCTGCAGCAGCTTGGAGTCACATGGTGGCACCAGGTCTGGGTAACTCCTTCCGTGGGTGCAGACCACAGAGCCACTCACAGCAGCAAGTTAGAATCATCCACATATGCAGGCACAGGGACTGAAGGCCACATAGACCCAGGGCAGAACCCAAGCAGCTGGCAAGCACGTGCATACAAAAGTGTCCCCAGGAAACAAACTTGGGCAGCAAAGGACTTCATCATGGGAACATTTTGAAACCACATATCTGATAAGGGTTCAACTTCAAGAATCTATAAAGAAATCCTACAACTCAACAGCAGAAAGTAAAAAAACCAATTTAAAGATGGTCAAAAGACTTGGATAGATATTTCTCCAAAGAAGATACACAAATGGCCAAAAAGCACAGGAAAAGATGTTCAACATCATTAGCCAACAGTGAATGCAAATCCAAAGCATGAGATACCACTTCATTCACCACTAGAATGGTTACCATTAACAAAACAAAAAATTACCAGTGTTGGAGTGGAAGTGGAGAAACAGAAACACTAATACTTTTTTGTAGGAATGTAAAGTAGTGCAATCTCTTTGGAAAACAGTTTGGTGATTCCTCAGAAAGTTAGGTATAGAATTATTGTATGACAAACCCACATCTAAGTATATACACAAAACAATTGAAAGTGCAGAATCAATCTGATATTTGCTAACCAAAGTTCATAGTGACATTTCCACAATTGTCAAAAGATGGATGTGTAAGAAATATATGGCATATACATACAAGATAATATTATGTAGCCATGAAAAGAAATGAGGTACTAATACATGTGACCACATGGATGAAACCTGAAGACACCATGTTGCATGAAATAAATCAGACACACAAAGTCAGATATAATATAATCTCACTCATATGAAATAATTAGAACAAGCATACTCATAGAGTCAGCGACAATAATATAGGTTACCAGGGACTGGTGAGGGCTAGCAATGGGGGTGTTACAGCTTAATTGGTACAGAATTTCTGTTGGAGATGATGGGAAAGTTGTGGGAATGGGTAATGGTGATGGTTACAAAACATTGTGAATGAAATTGACACCATTGTATTCGATATCTGAATGTGGTTAAAGCAGGAAATTTTAGGTGGTATATGTTACTAAAATAAAATTTTAAAAAATTATAACAATATCAGGTACTATGAAAGGTCACTCAGATTGGATATCTGGGAATGAAAACTCTGCTTGGTATCTTCATGTCCTACCATATATACAAATACATGGTCCATCCATGAGTCCCCTTAGTGGACACTGGGCATTCCAGGACAGGCCTGCAACCTCTCTGGTGATGGGTTTAAATGAGAGAAAAATTTTCTGGATTAATGGAACTATTGACCATTATCTGAACACTGGATCCTCTCTCTGGAAAGAGCTCTGGGTTCTGCAGTATTCAGACCAGGAGTTAAGTGGCCCCTTCGATTTTCTTGTGCTGAACCACCCTTGCATACCTGGGACAGAAATCCACTGGATTGTGGTGAATGACTATTTTAATGTCTTGTTGGATTCAGTTTTCAAATACTTTTTGAGGATTTTTGCATCTATGTTCATTGGGGTAATTGGTTTGTAATTTCCTTTTCTTATGGCATCTTTATCTGGCTTTAGTATTAGGGTGATGTTCACTTCATAGAATGAATAAGGTAATGTCTTCTCTTACTCAATTTTTTGGAAGATTTGATCAGGATTGAAATTAATTATTCATGGAATGATTGGTAGAATTCACTGGTGAAGCTAACTGGTCCAGGGCTTTTCTTTGTAGGGAGATTTTGATGACTGAGTCAATCTCTTTACATGTAATTGGTCTGTTGAGGTCTTCTACTTTTTTTCCAGAGTTCATTTGCTTTTGGGAATTTGTCCGTTTCATCCAGGTGGTCTAATTGTATCCTCTTGTAGTCCTTTTATTTCTGTGGTGTAAGTAATAATATCCATCTTATTTCTAATTTTATCTGTCTGCATCTTCCCTTTTTTTTGTTAGTCTAGCAAAGTGTTTTTATTGATTGTCTGAAAGAACCAGCTTTTCATTTTGTTAATTCCTCTACCAATTTTTTAATATCAATTTCATTTGTATCTATTTTTATCTTTGCTATTTCTTTTCTTCTCCTTGCTTTGGGATTACTTTACTGTTATTTTTTTCTATTTCCTCTAGGTGTGCAATTATGTTTTGGATTTTAGTTCTTTATTATTTTTTTAATGGAGGTGTTTAGGGCTATGAATTTTCCTCAGCACTGCCTTCAATGCATCACATCAGTTTTGATATAGTGCATTCTCAGCTTCATTTGCCTTGAGATATTTACTGATTTCTCTGGCCATTTCTTCTTCGTCCAACTGATTCTTTAAAAGCATGTGTGCTACCATCTACATATTGTGAATTTTCCAATTCTCTCCCTGTTATTTATTTCCACCTTCATTCCATTGTAACTGTTTTTCATCTAAAGTCTAGTTTATCCAGTATCATTATAGCTGCCATCTTTCTTTCTTTTGGTTACTGTTTGTGTGGAATATCTTATTCTTACCTTTCCTTTTACTTTCAACCCTATTTGAGTCTTTGGGTGAAAGGTGAGTCTCATTTTAACATGATCATAATGTTTTATCCATTTTTGCCAAGCTTTGGCCTTGATTGGTGAGTTTAATCCATTAACATTTAGTGTTATTACTGTAAAGAAAGCACTTACTTCAAACATTTTATCCTTTGGTTTTTATATGTCACATTTTACTTTTGCCTCTTTTTTTTATTCTTTTAGTTACCCTTACTGATAATACTCATTTCTACACTTTACTCCAAACCTCTCTCCTATGTATTTTCCTTTCAGCTTACAGAAATCCCTTTAATATTTCTTGTAGGGCAGATCTCTTCTTGAGAATATCTGTAAGTTTCTGTTTATCTGTGAGTATTTTAAACTTCCCCTCATTTTTCAAGGGCAGTTTTGCTGGATAAAGAATTCTTGGCTGGCAGTTTTTCTCTTTCAGTAACTCTAATATATCATATCATTGTTTCTCACCTCCATGGTCTCCGATGAGAAATCAACACTTAGTTTTATTGTGGTTGCCTTGTATGTAACAAGTCAATTTTCTCTTGCTGCTTTCAGGATTCTCCTCTCACCTTAGGAATTGGATTTTCTGATTAGTATGTGTCATAATAGGTCTATTAGGATTTATTCTGTTTGGATTTTGTTGAGCTTTTTGGACATGTATCTTTTTTAAGAGTTGGGGAATTATCTGCTATAATTTCCTCAAATATTCTTTCTGCCCCTTTTCACTTCTCTTCTCTTTCTGGGACACCCATGCTATGTATGCTTGTGTGTTTCATACTGCCATTCAAATCCCTGGGACCCTGCTCAATACTTTCCATTCTTTTCTCTATCTGTTCTTCTTTCTATAAGATTTCAATTTTCCTATCTTCTAGTTTTCTGATTCTTTCTTCTGCTTGCTCAAATCTGCTGGTATATGTCTTTACTATACTTTTAATATCTTTAATTGTGCCTTTCATTCTCATAAGTCCCGTTAATTTATTTTTATCCTTTCAAATTCTTCCTTGTGTTCAGCCAGTGTCTTCTTAACATCTTTTCCCTCTTTAGCCGTATTTTCCTTTATCTCCTTGAGTTGATTTAGGAGATTAGTTTAAGTATCTTTGCTTAGTTGTTCCAAATTCTGTGTCTCTTCTGAAGTTTTAACATGACAGGGTCATATTTTTTTGTTTCTTAGTATGGCTTGTATTTTTTTGCTAAGGTCTAGGCATCTGATTACCTTGGTGAATTTATCCTGCAGGTCAGTGTCTCTCTCACACCTATGGTTTTATTGCTGATTGGCTTTGTGTTATGGCTTTTCTTTTACATTTGGTTCAACCTATTCTAAACATTGAGAATATCCCTTGTTCAACTGATTACATATTTTTTTCCAGCTCTTCTTCATTTGATTATTGCCCTGGATGTGCAGCACAATTTCTAAGGCTGCACTATTTGTGCAACTGTTTCACTCTCCAGGAGAGAAAGCTTCCTTTCCTCTGTTCCTTCTCCAGGAACCTTGATCTGTTCTGTTTTTTGTGTACAGACTCTGTAGGCCTTTTGCACTCTTTTCATTGTCTCATGCTGCTTTTGCCTGGAGGACAAATTCTGGAAGGAAAGTAACCCCAGCAAGAACTTCCCCAATTCAGTATTTCTCAGCTAAAAGAAGGCCAAGAAAAGGGCAGAATCAGGATCCAAAGTGCCCTGGGGAGAAGGTCAGGAGAGACACCAAAAAGTTTTTGACAGCTCCCTGAAGCTGTGCTTTCCTGCACTGCTCGGGAGATGGTGCCTTTCGGCAAACTGTTTTCTGCAGTTTCGGTAGGCACCATGTCTTTAAATCTCCAAAACCTCAGCCCCTGTTATGAACAGGTTTGAAATGATGATGGCAGCTATCCAGCTTTGGTATGGAATGGGTTGAAACAATAGCTAAGAACTAGGACCCAGCAATCTAAATCTGCCAATCAAGAGCTGTGATTGGTGTTTGGCCACATCCTCCTGTCCTTGGAGAAGAGAATTTTTATGTCTCTTCTTTTAGCAGCAGTTAAACAGGGACTGATTCTCAAGGCAACCTGCCGTGAGAGTGGGGGATGGGCACCAGAAGCCACAACGTGGATAGATCTACTTTCTCTATACATAAACCATTGTTTACCAGCTTCTTCCTCCTGTTCTTTACCGGGTACTGTACAATGTCCTACTGCTTCTAGAGTCCCAGAGCAGATGTTTTAGAGAATTTTTGCTGTTTACTAGCTGTTTGGGAGTAAGGGTTCAGTCCTCAAGCTCCCTACTCCACCCTCTACCCCAGAAGAAACCGAAACATGCTTATTTTTAAACACATGATTTTTAAAAAATTTATCCCTTCCCATTCCCTGAAAAAATGTTTAGTATTGTGATGTGTAACATAACCCAAGAAAAGAAATTGAGAGGAGAGTCAAGTGGTCACTTAAAATCAGCTTTGGACCCATCCAACTCCCCATTCACTTCCTTTTAACACCCAAGAAACTGAGGCACAGGAACAGGAAAAAAGTTGCTTCAAATCACACACCTGATTAATAACACAGGCTTCTGAACTAGGTTTTGTGGAGGTACAGTGGGGAGATACAGTCTTATCATAGGAAACTCCCTTCTTGGGTAATTTAGCATTTTGTCAAACACTGAAGACATGGTTGGATCACAAATCAAATCGATTTATGTAACAGGATTATGTTTTGTTTGCCTCAGTTGGCAAAGTTTCCCTCTGAAGACTGGAAATCTCTGCAGTTTCAGCATGAGGCCTGTTGTCACAGGAAGAGTGGCCAGCAGAGCCGCTGGTTGTCAGCCTGTGAGCATGCTTTCAGGTGGCCATGGCATTCTAAACACAGCCCTGGGAGAGCTGACATCTTTCTGAAGGGTTGCCAACATATTCCCACACAAATCCTGGAATTTGAGCCTTTATTAAATCGCTTACAGTTTCTGCTTCATCAAATGCAGCCCCACTGCTGCGAAGACACCCACCGTGTCTTGAGAGAGATCAGCCAAGGAAGGGAATGTTTTGGGGAATCCTCACATTAGTGGCGGAGTCACCTATCCCCCATACCAACTGGGAAACTGAGCTGAGAAAAGCAGGCAGTTGCCTTTGTTGCATGTGCCGGCATGTGTGGTTTAATCTACATTGAAATACAATGATACTTTTTAAGAAATAATGATCTCCTTGATTTAGGAAGGAAATTTTAAGTGGAATTAGCTTGTCCACATGAAACCATTACTGGTTATGATTTATTTTGGAATGTTGAAAATTTCAAGGGTAGCGAAGGCACCCTTGGTCAATAATTTGTAATGTTTGTACCAAGTTAATGACCTTTTACATATGGACTTGAGCAGATTCTGTGGGTAGAATACACCTCCAGTGTCCCAGCAGGTCAGGCCTAATTGATATCATTAGAGCCCCAGTCCTTTTGCATGTGACCTTGGAGACGTTGGTGTTACCAAGAAAGCTGCTTTTGATTTATTTTGCTTTTCTTCTTCATTCTTTACCTTTTATTCTTTCTTCCTTTCTCAAGTTCTGCTCAAAGGCCAAACTTGTGAAGGCTAAAAACTACAATCCAACTGCAGGGTTGGAACATTCTGGCTTGCAAATCTGTTTCTAAAGACAGGACATTTAACGAGATGCCCTTGGCATGTCTAATGGGCAGTGAGTGAGTCTTCTTTTCAAAAAGGGGGCAGTCAGTGTGTAAGACACACTAAAACATTTCAGTGACTTCTCAGATGTTTCTTGTTCCCTTTGGAAGAAAAGTATCTTCTTGCTCCAGCTGCAGCAGAAAACTCTAGGTCTTCAAATGATCTTATAAAACATATGTCTGTTCAGGTTCAAGTTCTGTATCCCCTTAGCTCAGATAAAAGTTTTCATGCTCAGCCTTAAATACATAATGGAACTTTTATAGTGACTTTTGTAAACTGCCTCTAAGTTTGACTTCTTTTCATTTAAGTTAAAACAACCTAATAAATAGGTTCAATTGATTGTGAAAAGTAAATTTGTGTTTTAGATTATTTTCAAACTTCTTCTCTGTCAAGGAAGATAATCTGAAAGCCTTCAACAAGAGATCATGAATTTGAGTTGATTCTAGCAGTAACCAATGCTCAAGGGGGCAATTCATGTGTACCAATTTAATTATTTAGTGTATTCATTTGTTTCAACTTGATTTCATCCAAAACGATTAAATATTTGATATTTTGTTAAATGAAAATAGGAAAGGAATGCTGTTGATGAAATTATAGCCTTGAGATTTTTTCTTCTTCTTTTTTTTTTTTTGAAAGCCTCTTAGTTTACAGAACACTTCGGCAAATTTTTATTTGATTGATGTTCACAATCAGGTAAGGAACACAGAGAATTCCTGTTTAACAGATGTGAAGACTGTTGCTTATAGAGGGGAAATGGTTTGCCTAAATCAATACAGGTGGAGCAGATCAGTCTAGTACCTAGATATCATACTGTTTAGATCAGCCCCAGGTACATTACAAAGAACAGCCTGGTTTTGGAGGTGGAGCAAATTCATTAACTAACATGGTTTGCAAAAGCTCTGCAAAGCCATGTATCTTCTTTCTCCTCTGATAGGGCTATATACTGCTGTAAGTGTTCTGGCTAATGCAAGTTTACTATGTCAAGTGTTTTTGTTTGGTTTTTCCTCCTTTGGGTCTCTTCTGACATTAGTCCCTCTGCTTGGAAATTTCTCTTCAGCATCTCAATATTTGTTATGGGGAAAAATAAAGCTACATTTTTCAGATTTGTAAACAGTATTATTTATTGCAGGACTTTTCAGGGCCTTTAATAAGCTAATATGTGTTTCAAAACGCCGAGAGGCACAGTATGCAGAGTTTGCCAAACTTAAATAATCATGGGAGGTAAGTGACTTGTGCAAGCACATAGAGTTAAATGCTGGCTATCCCAGGACCACTGTCCGGGCTTCTGGGTTCTTAGCCTACAGGGCCCAGGCCACCATTGCACGCTATCTCTCTGCTTTCTGAAGCATGCATTGGTCTTTGAACTTTGGTCAAAACACCAAGATGCCATATATTTCCTTGGGAGTAAGGAAGCCATACAAGGTGGCTGACATTGTAAAGGAATCAGGATTATTAAAAGAAACATAATTTCTCCCCAGCATCTTAATCCAGTTGGCAATTGAAACTGAAAGCTTTCTGAATCAGAGAAAGCTTAAGCAAAGTATCTTCAATTTGGTAGCAACCTTCTCAAGGCAGGGGCTTCAGTTTGAGTGTTCACCAAATCAGTAGCAAAGACCCACTCAGTCTTTGCAAATGGAGTATTCCATATAAAATATTATAGCCTGTAAGGTTAAAATAGAAACATACACACATACTACTTGAGCAACTGTTAGAGATTATTTTTCTCTCTTTGGATATATCCAAACTTTGAACATTACATTTTTCCTTCAAGCACACAGCTTAAAGAGCACTAGTACCTCTAGTTCTTATAAAGTGACAGAGTATGACCACTGGATGGACTCTAGGGAGAGTAAATAAAGGGCACAAACAACTCAAATGGGGATAAGAGAGGAGGGAATCAGATGCAGTGAAAGATCACAGAGAAAAGAAACCTTGTATTCAAACACTATTTCCCTGGCACTTTGGACACCTCGGGCCAGAGACACAAGGAACCCTAGCTGACACTACACTTTCATGCAAATTAGAAAAAGCTGTACCTTCGGTGCAGAAACAATCCTAGAGCTTAAGTGGCCCCCATACCCTGAGGGAGCCCAGACCCTTTCAGCTGGCACCTTGTAGAGAAGAGCTTGGGCTGTATCCTAGCCTTCACATGCCCCTTTAGCTGGGTGTCCTAATGCAATGACCATGCTGCACAACTGTCCAGGGACAACTGGCTGCACAGAACACACTTCTCCCCTTCCCTCTCCTGCCTCCATCAAAATATGATGTGTTCTGCTTCATCGGAGAACATAGAACTATCAGGGACCCTAACCACCCAAAACATCCTCATGAACAAAGTGCTTTCTGGTATACTCTGTCCCTGAGGTGCACTCCATATAACTCTGAATCCTCCAAGAGCTCTTAGTTCCTTTGTTACTATGCTACATCCCCCTCTCCACTCCATGGATTCTGCTGTCTGGAATTGTCTTCCTTATTCTTCAGACTCCCCCCCACCCCCAACATCTACTCTTCTCTTGACATATGCACCGTGACCCTCACAACCCCACACATATGCAAGGTACAAAAATTTCCCCAGGCATGAGACACAGAAAATAAATCCCAGAGGCAGCATCGAGTTACAGTTTTATTTCCACCATCATTTCTCCAGCCTTTATCCTCCCTCTCAAAGTGAAAAGAATCTCGATGCTGTCCCTGGGAAACAGCGAATGGGTTCGAATAGCAGATGGAACACTAGTGCAACCTGAGGGCTAAAGTGTAAGCTATTCTCCCTGCTAGGTCAGGGAGGGGCACATTAGTTGTTTGCTTTAAAAGGTATTGTTGAGAATTTGTCAAAATGAAATGCAGGTTTTCCAGACTCTTGGTGAAAGGATAGAGCTGGAAGTCAAGCAGACCTCAGGCTAAATCTTGGTTTGTTTACATCCAAACTGCGGGACACTGGGCATGTTCATTAACTCTGAGACTCAGTTTCCTTTTCTGCAAAATGGAACTGGTAATGCCTCCTCCCCAGCCTTGCTGGGAGAAGAAATGGCTATTAAATCATTGCTCTGCCTTGAGTCTCTTGCATTTCTTCTTGATATCCCCCTCTTTGTCTTGCCATCTTTCTCCATAATGACGCTTCCTTGCTTTTCTCCTCCTTTACTTCTTTCTCTATGTCTTCCTCCACCTTTCTAAAAGAAAGTGATATATATTTTTTCCTCCTTTTTCCTCTCCACCTTATTCTTTAGATGCTTCTCCTTTGCTGGCTGATGTCACAGCCCTTCCCCTCCTGTGAAGAGAACCATTTTAATCAAGATAAAACCACCATGGGATCTCTGTAAGGGTCACCAGGAGTCGCGGTTTGTGTGCCAGTCCCACAAAGACGCTGTTCTTCATGAACAACTTTTGAATTGAAAAGAATGTTTCTATTCACAACTGTCTTTCCAACTTAACAAGGGGAAGTTAAAAGACCTGTTCCTGAACTCACAGACCATCAAACTTTACATATTTTGCTTCACCATAACCCTAGAAGAGTGAACTATTCTTGGAAAAAGGCTTTCATGGCCATTTCAAGAGAAACATCCTGCAACTGATTAAGAACCTGACCTAGCCATAAAGCAAAGGATGAACTTTTTTATCCCCATGAGGTTATCATTCCTGGCTCAGTAAGAAGGCATATATGTCTAATAGCATCACACTGATTAAAACAAAATAGGCTTCAACCAGTCCACCCAGCCCCCAGACAAAACCTTCCAGGGGAACATGGCCAACTCAAACCTCCCAGGTGAAAAATTCCAGCATATTTTTTAAAATATTCATTTGCTTACAATTATATTTTTATTTTAAAAAAAGTCCCGATTGAGTTTCAGAATATTACTACATAGATCTTTAAGAGAAACGAGGTTGTGTCAGGGTTGAGTCATTACAGATTATTTTTCATTTCCACTCTACTGCACTTGTTGTGGGCCTTTTCCTTTTTGTGCCTGATGCTTCCTTCTTTCTGGCCCACAGCAGTTACCCTGACAAAACTATAACAAAACACAAAACTGCCTTTCAAGGAGCCAGCCCCTTCCTATGAATTCATACATCAATCCGGTTAAACTGTTAAATTTCAACCACTTTACTCAAGTGCTGTTTATTCAAATGTATTTATAAAAGCAAACACCAAAACCACCCACTCTCAGATGCTTCCACATATGCATACTTAGAGACCTCAACAGCCCATGCAGGTCTACCAGTACACACGGCTGCTATATTTTACATTATTTGAAATGCCATAATTAGTGCCTGTTAGACAAGGGGAAAAAAAGGCATCACTACTTTGTGACAAATTACCGGAATCAGCATGTCCAAATTTTTAAGACTCAGTGCTGAAAGGAGGATCCCACTTATAAGTTAATATGACGTGTATGTCACTATTACACTTGCCAGCACTGTCATATCAACAAGTGGTTTTTCATCTTTCTAAAAGGAAGAGTGTCTCCATTCGAATTCTTGAAGAGAGGTGAGAGAGAAAGTGTCTGTCTCAGAATTTAACCTTTTATTTCTTAGGTTTGGAGGTTTGTATTTCTTTTACAAGTTCAATTTAGGTGTTTGTGTCTGTTTTTGAATTCAGGGTAAAATGCATTCATCAGCCAGGATTCGGCTTCCATCATTTTCCTTCTGCATCGACGTTCATTTCGGGAATCTTGTGGACTCTGGGAACCTTAACCCACTAACACGTCGCTGTGAAATTGGTGTCATTCTCTTATTTTTCACTAGAAGGAAACTGTATTCAGCGTGGCTGACATTTCCAAATGCAGAAAATGATTTAACAGAGGCACAAAGCTTGATTCCTTAAGCTCTACTGAAATTCCCTCTCTGAGTTCACAATGTGTACTTTATAAAAATTAAAATGTATTAAAATAAAACTGTCTTGGCAGACAGTGAACTAATCCATGTCCTAACTGCACAATTTAAATGGACAGGAGTGAGAAGTCTTTATACACAAGAGTCAGCTAAAATTATGAAACTGGGCCTGGAATACGTTCACGGGCAAAAAACATTCAGAAAAACGCTTTATTTGCAAAAAGAATTGACCCAGACACTACTTTCAGGATACCTCTGTAAGTTCATCATTTAAACTTACCCTTCTTTGCCCCTGATTTCAAAATAAGGAGCTCCATGCCTCAGCTTCACCTGGCAGGTTGATTAACTAGCTAATGGACCATCTTTCTGTGTTTTCAGTTTGCTCATATTTCACTTTAATGCACAGACTTTGTAGTGCCAGTCACTCAGCAGAGAACATGAGCTTCTGAGTTTTTAACTCAAGAATGCGAAAGTGTTTCTGTCTCTTCTCTGTTTTCCAGAAAAGGCACACCTGCGTTAGCTTTCGGTCACTGACAGATGTCCAGCCGTCAGGATAGGTGACGCCCATCACTGCCAGTTCCTTCCAAGTCCTCAGCTGGAGCTCAGCTTTCGAGTCAGGGACAAGTAGGAGAGTTTCCAAGAAGCCCCAGGTCTTCCTGATTTCTAGAGACTTAGTGTCTTCTCAGAGCCAAAGCAGAGGGGCTTCATTTCACTGTCTGAGCACAGAACTTCCACCTTTGTTTTCTCAGGGGCTCTTCAGAGTGTCCCCATCCCTTTTATAGAAGACATTGTGCAATATCATGGCATGTGTACTTGAAGGCAAGGAGTGAGGGTGGGTCTTTTTCCTTTTTAATAATCCTTGAACCCAACTGAGCTCATCATTATGAGTTTGCACACAAGGATCTGGAATATTTTTGAGAAGTTGTCAAGAAATCCATAATAAATGAACATGCCAAGCAAAATTCAGTCTGTGCATGTGTGTGTGTGTGTGTGCTATTCTTCCTTAGATGTTTATTGAGTATTTATGATTTTTGGCCAGGCATATGCGTAAACTTTATATATAGATCTTTAAAACATGGTTCTTGAATTCCAGGTTTAGGAATTAAACCTGGTTTAGAATTAGTTTGTAATTAGAAATGCCACACACAGCAGGCTATTTTCTTGGTTGCAAAACAATGAGTAATATATTATCTAAATGCAGAAAAATAAACTTAATTTCATCAGAGATTAAAAAAAAAAAGACTTATCACTCCATTCCTTGCAACATGACTAAGTGTCTCTCCAGCAGGTAGCAAAAAGGACAAAATTGTCAAAAGAAAAAAAAAAAAGATGGGGGGTCAACAAGAGTAGAGGCTTCTCAAAGGCACTCAAGTAGTGTATAAGGCCATTAAATCAGGTAGGCACGGGTCCTGATCCTCAACTTCCATTGGCAAGCCACATGTACTCCCAACAGCAATAGAAGTACGTCACCTCCTCTCTCTCTCTCCCAGTCTCTCTCTCTTTTTATATATGCATACATATATATTAAATCGGTATATAATATGTTATAAAATAATGCCTATTATTAGAAAATTTGAAAGGTAGAATACAACTAAACTCTCAATTATCTGATTTGTTCACTAAATATTGATAAACCAACCCAAACCAACCACCAAACCAAAGGGCCCTGAAAATGGCAGCTAATAGTTAGGCTTTATCTAGCAGATAAACAATTTCACAAAATGTCATCAATAAGGCACTGTGTAAACATGCCTGCATGTGAAGAAAAGGCAAAATTGCCATGAAAACAAGCAAACATCCTCCCTTGTTGGAATATCATGGGTGAATGGTACATCTTCATTCTTCTATCCCTGCTTCATTTCTTCTGTCTCCAAAATAAACACCATTAGTATACTGAATCCCCAATGGCTCTGTTTTATGAGAGCACGCAATAAAGACCAACCTCTTATTGCCTAATTTTTCTCAAAACCAACCAGCAGAAGCTCAGCACAATACTCTCTTATTGAGATGCCCTTTGTTACAGCAATAAACCTAATCTTGACTACAAGTGTTTTATTGGTAGCCTTTGGCTGGCACATTAAAAACAATATACAGTACATAGAAATGTGTTAACAAAATAGGATAAAGCTGAAGTTCTAGTCTTAGCAATTTAAAAGTACTCATTTTATTTAGTGTTTAAAAGATGACTTCCAATATCTGCTTAGTATTCTCTTATATGGATGTTATTTTTATTTTAATTTATATAAAACATAGGAATTAAAGAAACATTTTATGTACTTGACAATTCACAAAGTATGCCACAAAATTATTTTATGATTTTTATTATACAACTCCACGAAAGAAGTTAGATCGTACTGTCCTCATTTTAATGATTTGAGGACTAAAATTAAGGAAAAAATTGCAACACAGCAATAATTGACAAGGACTCCACTCCATTTAATCTAGTACCTTTTTTTCTATACATGCTGATACATTTAAAATTCTTCAGGATCTTTCATGTCTTTTCATGTATTTTATGTATTAGATTTGAATTTTTATATTACTATCATCTTTCTGATGGTAGTAATCTATATCTACATCGCATGAAGCTGATATAAAATTTAAACTTCCTTGGCAATGGATTATGTTATCGATTTAGTTACATATTCATTGGACCATGTGAACAGGATAGAAGAAACAAAGATAATAAATTTGGGTTTCAAAAGGTTGGGATAGAATCATGACTCAAGCACTTAATTGGCTGGGTGATCGTAAATATGCTAATTTAACCTATTTGTGCATCAGTTTCATATTTGTAAAAATGGGAATGGTGGTGATTTTCATAAGGCTTTTGTTATATTCATTAATGCAATATATGTAAAATGCTAAGAATGGTGCCTAGTGCTCAGAGATCGATGTGCCACTCTAGTTATCATTATTTTTATCTTTTCCCACAGTTATTATTATTTTTATCTTTTTCCCCATTTCAAGGAAGGTAACTAGGATTTGTGTTCACTTGATGCTGTCTAGAGGGATGAGGTCATTGTAGTCTCCTAATCTTTTTAAAAAATGTCTGCCCACTTGAAGATATTTGGCTATAAGTTTTACAACAGAAAGGGGAGAAAGAGGACATTCTTGGAAGACTATAGAAGGAGAAAGGAGAGCTGGGCAAATCTTCCCTGGCTTGGGAAGAGAGTTCTCATACTTTGGGCACCATGTTGGTAAAATATGTGGAAGGAAGGATGAAGTGGTGTCAGAAAATGATTTACCCTAAGACCCTGGAAATTTTGCAGCATTCTAGAACATTGGAAGGAACTAGGCACTACTAAGACTGACTTCCCTCCTGGCTGGTTGTGAAGAGAATCTGAATTTGATTTAAAGAAAAAAATTTAAAGCATAGAGATTATGCTTAAAATATTATGAGATTGTGAGACTTATGAGTTTATGTTAAAAAATTCTTAAGTTCTATGCAAACCAAGAATCTTTCCATTATTGGCAAAAAAATTCCAGTTTTTCAAGACATTGCAAATTGCCTCATACCTTATGAACAATCCAGTCTAGTGGTTCAAGCATTGAAAATAGAATTATAAATCCCAGATGTGGTGCGAGTCCTTTCATGACCTTCAGCTAATGACTCACCTGCCTGTTAGGTTACTTTCTCCATCCACGGACTGAACAGAAATTTCCACTGGAAGTAAGGGAGAAATCAAGCTGTTTCTAAGACCTCAGGTAAGTAGTCTTATGCAAGTCCTGAATGAAATTGTCCATGTAAGGCACTCCAAGATGAATTCAGGGCCTTCGACTGAAGGTATAGTAGAGAAGGAAGCATTCACGAACTTGGATAAATAGAGGAAGATAAAAGACAGTGAATGATTCTTTGGGATTATGCAGCTTTATTGTGCTTGTGGAAGAAACACACTTGGTGCAAACATTAAACTGACTCCCTATTTCACCATTTGTTATTTTTTTTAATCGATGAATTTTAAACATCTAAGTACAGTTACTACATGTCTCCCCCTGCAGTGACCTACTTTCAATGTCACATTAAAAGAAATATATGAGGAATGTGAGCCTTAGGGAATACTAATAAAATAAAACCCATGTATTTATCTAAAAGCTAGCCCTCCCAGAGGTATGCCCATTAAACACAGTTCAGAGTAATAAAAAATAATGTTATTTGTGCCATGCATAAGTGACCTCCATTTGAGTGAAGCAAGGGAGCCAGGACTCTTATATTTTTTACTACCTGTAAAATATTCTTTGTAGAAATTGAAAATCATCTATTAAAGAAAAAGGCAAGGAGAACATACAAAAATAGGTTCATCTAAATTGATAATGGCAAATTGTACCGTTGTAATAGTGCAATGGATTCATTTTGTTACCAATGAGAGTTGGACTCGGGCTTCAAAAGCTGATGGTACCGACCCCTGCCAATCTCCATATCCAAGGCTGAAACTCAGTGAATACCCACTAATGAAATGGTGTGACAGCACTAACAGGTTGGGGATTATAACATTGTAGTTGTTAAATATGATATTTGTTTTATCACCATTATGATATGTGTTTGTGTGTTTGTGCATATGTGTAATCTTTCTGTTTTGTATTTCTTTAACCCTTTTAGAGAGTTCCCTGACTTAACTCAAAAGAACTTATTTCAGTGAGAAAAAAAATATCTCAGTGAATCTTTGCCTATCTGAAGACTATTTCCCTTTTTCAGGTCTATAGATTCTGACAAAAATCCGGTTCCGTAAAAGTAAATATTTTTACAACTTCCAATCCCAAGAATTGTTAAAAATTAAAGATTCTGATTAAATTGCATACTGCATGTGCTTCACTGGACATTAAACCTAATTTCAAAATCCAGTGGACTATACATTTTCATCTAGAAAAATGTGTTTGAATCTATATAATATTTGTTTATTCAATCTATTTTATGAACTAATTTGTGCTTTTAGACAAGTTACATTCCTGTTTTCTAAGTTTAGGTGTCTCTCAGTAATTTGGAAATTATTAAGAAACCAATTCAAGCATAGATTCATATATAAACTTTTATAAAACTATATTTTATAAAATTTGCCAATTTTTAAGGCCTTGGAATAGTCACTTCAAAAATAAAGACACATATCAAGGAATGTTTAGATTAGTGTAAGACATAAATATGTCAGCTTTTACCTATCGTCATATCCTTGTTTCCTGACAAAATGAAAAAGTCACAAGAATTGCCAATCTTCAGCTAGAAACTGGAATCTCCAATTTCTATATTGGCTTGCTGACATTATCACACAGGTAGCAAACTCATCAGGTGAGCTCAACCCTGAGCCTGGAGGAGAGAGCATTGAGTACATTTTTTTAAAGGGGAGAATGTCTCTCAAAATGGGATAAATTCTGAACTATTGCATAAAATAGAGAGAGAAAGAAGTTATTTTAAAAACTGGAAGAAGAGAGCTGAGTAAATGTTTGGAAACAGCAGGCCAGACCGGTGGTTTCTGCCTTCTCTGTGCTACAGGAAGCGGTTGCAGAACAAGTCATCAGGTGTCGGGGTGAATTTTCTAGTTACCATGGATGAAGCGTTTGGTCACTGTCATGACAGATCGTTGGTATTAGTGGCCCTGAGTGTGATTAATACGTCTGCTCTGTCTCTGACAGAGTGGCTATGGCACCGCTAAAATTGAATGGAGGTGATCCTGCTAAAGTCTGC
The DNA here is from genome assembly GCF_023851605.1 of Tamandua tetradactyla. Taxonomy (NCBI): domain Eukaryota; kingdom Metazoa; phylum Chordata; class Mammalia; order Pilosa; family Myrmecophagidae; genus Tamandua; species Tamandua tetradactyla. Next base: position 87,100,603 of record NC_135338.1, on the reverse strand, counting down.
TAGGGATGCTTCCTGGGGGGAAAGAAGTGGGACAAAGTAAGTACTGGGACCACAAGAAGCAGTTCACCTGTGGTAGCGGTATAGATGAAAGCAGGTTGGCAGGTTCCACTAAACAGAAGAGCTTTTTGTTTCTTGGTCAATCTTAAAAATGAGCAAGCCTGAATTTCTCCTCTTCTTCCACAGGGACATATGTTTATAAAGCAGCATCATATAGGCACAAGTGCATATGTCTCTACATACCATTAGTATGGGATAAAAGTAAGAAATCAGAATGATGACATGTTTGCTATTGAGTACATTTTTGTTTTAAAATTTAAACGTCAGTTTTGAAAAGGAAAAAAAAGAGACTGAAAGAGAGAGGGTCAATCTTTGGTCTATTAACAGATGTGTGTAACATTTAGATACTAAAGCCAGGGTTTTATATGACACAAAATGAAAGTATATTCCTCTATGACAGTATATCTCTCATCACCATTAAAATCCAATAAAAATGTATGATTGGAAAGAGGAAACATTTGAAAAGTTGGGTGAGACTGTGTCATATATTAAGAATTACTATCTGAGATTTATGTTTCTGGTTAAACTGGTATCAGATGACTTAAAAAGGTTAAAATGTACCCTTGTCCATTTCACTGAGCTTCAGATATTGGAACGCTTGCTTGTAAAATCAAAGACAACTGTTCATATTGACAGCCCATCCAGTAGCACTGACAGCACAGAGCTTGCTCCTTTGCTAGGATGTAGAATAGCTGATACTGATCAATTTTCCTGCTTGATCACTGTAACATTTCCAATATGATCTTGAGAAATGTCAGTACTATCTCAACAAGATGCTTCTCAAGGGCAGTGGAGCCTTGTACAAAATCTTCAGTGATCACATTATAATTCATAATGACTATCCACTAACTGCCAGCAGAACACCTATTTGTTCTATATATCATATGCTGCCTACAAGAACCTTTGATTCTAAGCAGACACTTTGGAATCATTTCATTTTATAAATGATTATTCTTTTACTATGTTTATTTTCCTATTTTATCTATTTTGTCATGGACCTTTATAAAGCCCAGGATGGTGATTGCAGAGTAAATGCACACTGAAGAAAGATGTGCTGAGGATTGGTGAGGGTGGCACATGCAGAAAGTGGTCCTTCTGGTACAGAAAATCAAATGTTAAGAGTCCAGACACAGCACATTTTTCACTCTACCTGATTCCATCTACATGACAGAAGTAACATTTTAGGACTATTAGGTGGTCAGCAATGTGCAATAAGAATAGAAATTGAAGGGTACTGCTTCAGCCTTAGCTTAAAGGGTGAGATTTTCACCATAGTTGGGAAAGGAATTAGGGGGCAGGAAGAAAGATTATTTAATAGGGACAATAAATAACGGGTTAAACTTTATTGAAGTCTCAGAGAAAGAATGGAGAAAAGTAGAGGATGATTGCTCAGAACATGGAGGGAGTAAACTGGAATTTGGGCTTTACACACTGATAGGGTAAATGATGGGGCAAACAAGAAGTTAATGCTGTGCGTTTAACCTTTCAACTTAATATACTAGCATCTTATTAATGAAGGTCATATTTTGTTTAACTGTTGGAGATCTAGTGCTCATTTATTGTACCTGGGCTAAAATCCCTTTTCTTGAAGATAAGTAGTGTAAGTAACAAAATAGTAATGTGTATTGCTAATTTGTTTGTGTATTTTAGAAATAGAATTACTCATTCTTGTCAAATCCACCCCTTCTTAACCATACAATCAGATTGAACCATCCAGTAAGCAACAAGCTAGTGATGTTAAGTACCGTTTACTTAAAGTATAAGCCGGTCCTGTCAAAAAGCCATCCCTTTAGCAAACTCAGGTGCACATTAAATCCTGAAGAACACCTTTCTGCATTTTAAGGTCAAAATAGTTGAAGTGTTTAATGTTTCAAGTCATAAAAATTCAATGATTACTTTTAAAAAGTTTAAATAAATTCCTGCTAAAAAATACATGTAATTTTAAACATCAGTAACTACCTAACAGTAATTATAAAAAACTGCTTATATTTATAATTTTTTTTTTGTTTCCATGTGATCACTGGATACAGATACATTCCTATGCTATAATTACCATGCAAAAAAACAGATGGAACAGCTCCTTCCTGATGAACATTGGGGAAATATTTCTCAGTGGTTTGATAAACATAGAAGTAGAAGATAAAAGATAGCCTACAGGAGCTCCAAGCAAACTTGTCTTGACTCCCATCCTCACACTTAACACGGGTAGCCCAGACATGCAACTCGGGGGCATTAGGTGGAAAGGGGGGTGGAGGGACTTGGTTCTATTGTCCAAGACAGTCTGCATGTCCATTTAAGTGTAGGTTGGACTGTTTGGAGTGGTCCATATGTCTGAACTAGTTGTAGTATTGGCCATCTACTTCTCCAGCATCTCCTCTTGAATGTGGAAGTGGAATTATGGGATTGTTTCAATCTATAGAAAGACTGTAAGGTGGTAGGGAAGGAGCCCTTACCTATCTCTTTGTGACTCAGACCCACACTGCCTCAGCGATTTGCCTGCTCCAGACAACTTAGACCTTAGAGAAGCCACTATCCACAAGGATATATGCCTCTGCCATGGCCTTGATCAAGGCCTCTCCATCACTTTAACTCAAGTTCTCCAAAAGTAAGAAAAAGGAGGAGAGCCTAGTCTTGAGGGCTCCTTCTCTTCTCCCCTCAGGTTCCAAAGATTAATACTATTCCCATCCCTGCCTCAGCCCGTTAGGCAGCAAGAACCCCTGAGATGCAGCCCAGGGGCTGGTTACCTGTTGACTTCAGCCAGATTTTCATTGGAGCTCTGCCACTGATAAGCTTCGTCACCTTGGGCATATCATTATATACTTTGAACTTCATTCTCCTCATCTGTAAAATAGACATTAAAGTGGTATATGTGTTATTTTGTCTGAAGAAAGAAGTGCAATGTCTGACACAAGTAAGAACTCCATAATGGCATTTATTCATTTTTTGTGTTGTCATTAGCTTGATTTTATAAAATGTTCTCATAGATTTCTCTGAAGGTTAGTCTAGTGTTACTTTTATTTTAAACTAAATGGTGTTTATTTAATGGAGCAATGTATCAGTTTGTTAAACTACCTGAATGCAATATGCCAGAAACAGGAATGACTTTGAAAAAGGGAGTTTACTAAATTACAAGTTTACAGTTCTAAGACCATGAAAGTGTCCAAACTAAGGCACCAACAAAAGGTTACCTTCACTCAAGAAAGGTTAATACCACCTGGAACACCTCTGTCAATTGTGACTGCCATTTGCTGGTCCCTTGCTCCTGGGCTCCATTGCTTTCAGCCTCTTTTTCCACAGAGGGTTCCTCACTTGGCATATGTGGGCCTTCACTTAGCTGCTCCAGGACAAAACTCTGAGTTTCATCTCCTGGCTTAGCAACTACCAGCACCGGAGATTTCTTCTCTTCAGGCTCTGACTATTTCTCTGAGTCCTTGCTTAGCACCAAGGTTATTTTTGTCTCACTCTCCAAATATATTGGCTCTCTCTGTCACTTCTGAACTCTCTCCAAAATGTTTCCTCTTTTAAAGGACTCCAGTAAACTAATCAAGACCCACCTAGAATGGGTGGAGTCACATCTCCATCAAATCGAAAGGACATTGAGAGTCACACCCCCAATTGGTTGTCACATCTTCATGGAGATAATCTACTCAAAGGTTTTTGCTCTACAATATTGAATCAGACTTAAAAGAAAAGGCTGCCCCACAAGATTGGATCAGGATTAAAACGTCCTTTTCTTGGGTACATAATAGATTCAAAGTGGCACAAGCAGCATGTATAAAAACATGTATAAATGAACATTGAGAAAACTAAGAAAACCACACCTAGCTGAATCATGGGAATACATAACAAAATATTATTGGCAGACACATTTTAACTGATTATAATTGTCACCTCCTTTCAATAAAAGTCATCTCTACTGTGTAAGAAGTGATAGGGCTGATAATTATCTTCATGGTTTCTATTTTTTGTTTCAAATTGAATCACATAATTCTATTGATTATGCCTGGTTTTATTTAGTATTCCGCTGTTTGTTCAATTTCCTATGACTTCGTTTTGTCAATGAGATTCTGAGAACTGTCCTGTGCTGTAAGAACAGCACTGTTTGTAAGATTTTTATAACACGTTGTGCTTGTTTGAATTTTTGTACCCCAGAAAAGCCAAGTTCTTTAAACCTCATTCACTATTTCTGGGAGGGAGTTGTTTTAATTATCCATGGAGATGCAGCCTACCCAATTGTGAGGGGTAACTTTTGATTAGGTGGTTTCCATGGAGATGTGTCTCCATCCATTTAAGGTGAAAGTTGTTTATTGGCACCATTTAAGAGGGAGCCATTTTGGAAAGTGCTACAGAGCCCATGCAGCCAGAGACATTTGGAGATAAAGAAGGCAAACACCCTAAGGGAGCTTCATGAAACAAGAAGCTGGGAGAGAAAGCTAGCAGATGCCACCATGTTTGCCATGTGCCTTGCCATTTGAGAGAGAAACCCTGAATGTTATCGGCCTTCTTGAACCAAAGTATCTTTCCCTGGATACCTTAGATTGGACATTTCTATAGCCTTGCTTTAGTTGGAACGTTTTCATGGCCTTAGAAGTATGAACTTGCAACTTAATAAATTCCCCTTTTTTAAAAAGCTGTTCTGTTTCTGGTATACCACACTCTGGCAGCTAGCAAGCTAGAACACACCTAGAAAGGAATAACTTCTTCACAGTGTTGGAAGGATGAAGAAAATACTACTGAAATGATATTTGAAGGCTGTACATCATGGTTCTTCTCATAGACAGCTATAAGAAAGTGGCCAGCCAACCTTTTTTAACTTTACCAACCTGGGACAGAATCAGGATTAGAATGCAAATGTCTTTCATTTTTAATCCCTTAAGTCTATATAATCTTTTAACCATAGCAGTTAAAAGGTTTTCCAGAGCAGCCATAATGAGATCACAGTAACTCATTTCAAATGTCATATATCACTATGTGGAACACCATGGAATTGATCCTTTTCCATAAGAGTTATCATTGGTTTTCTTCTTTGCAAACTCAAGCCTGGTTAAGTTTTGATATGAAATGGTAATAGTACTCAAAAGTCTCACTAGAAAGGAATGTTTATAGTCAGCACTACATTACCTTATTTCTAGGTCTGTGGACTGTGTTGTGGTATTTCCCAGTATATCACTTTATTCAAAGAAAAGAGATCATTGTTAATCTGCTCTTTGAAGATGAGTTTGCCTTCCATTTTGAACCAGCTCTGTTTGTATTGCTCAGTCTTTATATTATCCATTATAGAGAATTTCAAGAAAAAGAAAAAACACAACTGCAATTAATACTGACAAAAAAAAAAAACCTGTCAAAATGGACATGAATCATTTCTGAAGGATTACCTAGAATGAGATCCATGCTCAAAGAAATTGAATTTAAAATAGGAGAATAGATTCCTTAAAGATCCGTACTTAGGATAAGGCAAAAAAAAAAAAAAAAAACCTGAAGGGAAAAGTAGTCAGGGAGCAGCTGTTGCATTCATGAGCTGCAGATAGTCCAGATGAGTAAAAAATATTGCTCTGAAGTTTTCCCCAAGTATAACGAGGATTGCAAAAGAACCTTTATTCAATAATCCAATTCAAATGGGCAGAGGATCTGCAAAGGGCATTTCAGAAATTCTATTATGTGCAAGGTCCCCTTTTGGATGCTGGATGCAAATGAAATGGCAAAAATTACACATTAAAGGATTGCTTCAGTGGGCATACTAGATGTACTGAGAGCTAAATGCTTGTGTTTCTATCTCCAGAGCCTAAATATGAAAGCATGACAGGTCCTACAATTTTTATAATTTTTTGTGTTAGACCATTGGTTTCAAACTCTATCGTTTTTAAAAAATGACATTAAAAAATAAACTTTGGGGCGGGCCACAGTGACTCAGCAGGCAACAATGCTTGCCTGCCATGCCAGAGAACCTGGGTTCAATTCCTGGTGCCTGCCCATGTATGAAAAATAAATAAATAAATAAAAATAAATAAATAAACTTTGTAGGAAGCTCCAAGAACCAATCAGTACAATTAAACAAGCAGGAACTCTGAATGAACTATTTAGAAATTCCAGAATCCAATAGAACACTGTAAAGCATCCAGGGAAGAGTGGAGGAAGAGGCTAGTAAATTATGACAAATACAAGTAAATTGCTTTCTCTGTGCAGTTGTTACTGGCAATCATCCTCCACTCTTATGGCAAGCAGCAGTGAAATCAAGTCCCTGGAGTAGGTCATGGTGCTCGTAAGAGACATAAAACTCCACTTCTCCAAGATCCAGGTTGGGCATGAGTCAATTGCTAGTCATAGCTTTTGATTCCAGCTTCTTCAGATTGCCGGAAGTCTGGCTCTGAGGCCGGACATTTCTCCAACCCACCCCACACAAAGGCAGTGGAGAAAACTTAAAGACAATGTGTTGAAGACAGGTGAAGGGTGGAATTGTCTAAGTAGGACAACAGAGCTCAGTTCTGGTGGCCATGGAAGAAGCTCTTTGCACCCTACCCCTCCCTGATCCCTTAAATGGAGCATATTGAGCAGCGAGCACTCCCTTTGTGGATCCCTGGCCCCTCCCAGAATTTATCCTCCAGGTAAAACAGCTGCAGACAAGGAAAGCAGAATAAAGAATAAGGCATATAGCCTGGGGTAAAGGCTTATTTACTTTGGGTCCTGCAGTAGAAGAGTTGGGAAAAGGAAAAACTATGTCAAATTCCCATAAACAGGGGAACTCCTAGGCCACTAGCAAGCAACAACTCAGGGACAAACACAGGCCCTGAAAAGACAGGGAGGACCATGAACTTTGGGGTGGTCTTATTGAAAGGAAGGCTGACCCTTAAAAAAACCTCTGTCAAATCAGCTGTCTATGAACTTAAAAAGGAGGCATCTCAGGGAATAAATGACAGAGTTAATATTTTAAAATATTAAGACATATAGCATGCAACAAAAGAGTACAAGACAAAGAAATAGGAAATGATGGCATGTCCAAATTAAAGGACTGAAGATCCATAAAATATCAACAAAAAAGATACGTATATACAAGATAAAAATTTTAAAGCAATGATCAATATGCTCAAAGAGATGAAGGAAAAACAGGTAAATAACTAAAGGATATAAGGGAAACAATGAATGTCAATGAAGAGATAGAAATTTTAAAAAGGATCCAAACAGAACTAGTGGAATTGAAGACCACAACAACTGAAATGAAAAATTCCCAGGAGGGTTTCAACAGCAGATTGGAGTTGGCAGAAGAAAGAATCAGTGAACTCAAAGACAAGAAAATTGAAATGATCAGTCTATTGCAGAATGAAAAAAAAATTATAAAAAGTAAAACTAGCATAAGACACCAGGAAGCATACCAATATACCAGAAGGAGAAGAAAGGGAGAAAAGCGAAGAAGAAATTTTCAAAGAAATAATGACAGAAAACTTTCCAAATTTAGCAAAAGACATGAATGTGCACATTCAAGAAGGGAAGACAGCACCACACAGGAAACAGTCAAAATAAAATATGCTCTGTCACATACTGACAAAGCTTTGTAGAATGCAAAGAGTGAAAAAGAGTTCTGAAATTTGTAAGAGTTAAGTAATGGTTATGTACAAGGAAGTCTCACTTTTATTAAATACTGATTTCTCACCAGAAATCATGGAGGCAAGAAGGCAGTAGGTAGAACTACTTAAAGTGTTGAAAGAAAATTGCCAATGAATAATTTTATATCCAGTGAAGCGTTCTTTAAAAAATGAGAGTTTCAAACATTCTTAGATAAACAAAACTGAGAGAGTTCACCAGCATTAGACCTGAATGACAGGCAATGCTAAACGTGGCTCTTCAGACTGAAAGGGAAGGATCAAAGCAGTTAAAGAAATAAGGATTTTTGATGAAGGTAACTATTTAGCTGATTATAAATACAGTACTTTATGGTATGTAACTCCACTTCTTACTCCTATAGGTGCTAAAATGCAAATGTATAAAAAGTCATGATAACATATGGTTTGAGACATACAAGGTACAAGTATAGTTTGTAATGAGTACAAAAAAATGGAGGGGAACAGAGGAAAATAGGAACAGTATATGTGTATGCTATTGAAGTCAAGTTGATATCAAACTAAATATGAGTGTTATAGATTTGGATGTTAAATTTTAACCCACGGTAGTCACAAGGAAAATAAATAAAAATATTTCCAGATAGAAATGCAAAGGGACCCAATGTGGTACAACCCCCCAAATCAAATAAACTTGAAATTAAGCATTAACAGAAGAATTGAGGAAGATAAATGTATAACACTTACAAAGCTAAATAGAAAGGTGACAGAAGAAAGCTCTGCATTATCAGTAGTGAATTTAAATATAAGTGGAGATTATATTCCAGCCAAAAGGCAGATATTATACACAATGGGGAAAAAAACATGACCCCAGTATATGCAGTCTTCAAGAGACTCACTCTAAATTAAAAGACATTAATAGCTTGAAAGTGAAAGGATAGAAAAAAGTATACAGCCAAATAGTAATCAAAAGAGAGCTTGGGTAGCTATACTAACATCACATAAAAGAGATTTTAAGCCAAAACCGTTTACAAGAGACAACGATGGTCATTATATACTGATGAAAGGGTGAATTCAAATAAAAAAACATTATAACTATATATGCACCTAGTAACAAGACCCAATATATATGAAGCAATTACTGACAGATTTGAAGGGAAAAATAATAGTTTTACATCTATAGTAGGACACTTTAATAAGCACTTTCAATAATGGATAGAACATCTAAACAGAAGATCAATAAGGAAATACAAGATATGAACAATACTGTAAACCAACTAGACCTAAAAGACAGATATAGAAAATCTATGTACATTTTCTATATCAATAGAATGCACATTCTTCACAACATCAATAGAATGCACATTCTTCACAAATGTACATGAATAATTCTCTAGGATACACCATATCTTAGGTTACAAAATATGTCTCAATAAATTAAAATATTGAAATCATACAATGTATCTTCTTTGACACAAAGGAATGAAGCTAGAAATTATTAACAGAGGGAGAAATGGAAAATTCACAAATATGTGGAAATTAAACAATGTACTTTTAAACAGGTAATGGGTTAAAGAGGAAATCACAAGGAAAAATAGGAAATATCTTGAGGTGAATGGAAATGAAAATGCAACATACCAAAACGTGTGGGATGCAGCAAAAGCAGTACCAAGAGGAAAATTTATAGCATTGAATGATTACATTAAAAAAGTAGAAAGCTTTCAAGTTACAGATCTAACCAAAAAACTGGAAGAACTAGGGAAAGAAGAGCGAATTAAATACAAAGTGAGCAAACAGAGGGATATAACACATGTCAGAGTCAGGTTCATGTGTCAACTTGGCCAAGTGGTGGTACACCTTTGTCTGGTTGGGCAAGTACTGGCCTCATTGGTGTGATGAGGACATTTTATAGAATTAAATCATGATCATGTCAGCTACATCCACAGCTGATTCCATTTGTAATCAGCCAATGGGCGTGTCTTCTGCAATGAGCAATGCTTAATCCAATCAATGGAAGCCTTTCAAGGAGCACTCAGAAGAGATAGGCTCTCTTCCTGCTTTGGGCAGCGAGCCTCTCTGTGAAGTTCATCCAGACCCTCCATCAGAATCATCAGTTTCACAGCCTGCCCTGTGGATTTTGGACTCTGCATTCCCATGGTTCTTTGAGACACTTTTACAAATTTTATATTTGCGAGTGTTTCCTGTTGATTCTGTTTCACTAGAGAACCCTAATTAATACAGCACACATTAGGGTAGAGATGAATAAAATGGAGTTTAAAGAAATAATTGAGATAATCAATAAAACAAAAAATTTGTTCTTTAAAAGTATCAATAAAACTGAAAATATTTACTTAGACTGATGGTGAAATAAAGAAAGAGGACACAAATGGCTCAAATCAGAAATGGAAAGAAGGGCATTACCACCAATCCCATTGAAATAAAAATGACTCCATAGGATGCTATGAACAACCGTATGTCCATATATTAGGTAATCTGGATGAAATTGGCAAATTCCTAGAAACACACAGACTACCTACTCTGAATCTAGAAGAAATAGAAGGCCCCAACAGACCAATTACAAGTAAAGACATTGAATGTATTCTCAAAAACCTCCCCAAAAAGTAAAGCCCAGGACCAGATGGCTTCACAGGTGAATTCTAGCAATCATTCGATGAAGATTTAATGCCTGTCTTGCTCAAATTCTTCCAAAATTTAAAGAGGAGTGAACATTATCTAATTCATTCCATGAAGCCAACATCATCTTAATAAGGGGAAATGAAGATGGCACAAGAAAAAGACATTACAGATCAATTTCTCTAATGAATATAGATACAAAAAATCCTCAATAAAATACTTGCTAATTGAGTCCAGTGTTACATTAATAGGACTATATGTCATGATCAAGTGAGTTTTATTCCAGGTATGCTAGGGCACTTCCACACAAGAAAATCAAAGAATGTAATGCACCATTCACAAATAAAATTGAAAAAACACATGATCATCTCAATTGACATAGAAAATGCATTTGACACAATCCAGCATTTTTTCTGGATAATGGATAATCATGTAAAACACACAGCTATTATCATCTGTAATGGCGAAAGACTGAAGATTTTCCCCTATAAGATCTGGAACAAGACAAGGTTTCCTATTGACACCACTTTTATTTAAAATATACTAGAAGTTCTCACCAGAGCAGATAACCAAGTAAAAGAAATAAATGACATCAAAATTGGAAAAGAAAAAGTAGCACTTTGCCTATGTGCAGATGACATAATCCTATATACAAAAAGTCCCCCAAAATCCATAACAAAGTTACAAGGGCCAATAAATAACTTCAGAAAATTGGTGAAATACCAGATTAACATGCAAAAATCAGTAGTACACTAGTAATGAGCAGTCTGAGGAGGAGATCGAGATAAAAATTCTATTTACAGTAGCAACTAAAAGAATAAAATATCTAGGAATTAATTTAATGAAGGATGTGAAGGAGTTGTACACAGAAAACTACAAAACATAGCTAAAGAAATAAAAAAAAATGACCTAAATAAACATCAGGAGATTTGTGGCCATGGTTAGGAAGCCTACATACCATTAAGATGGCAATTCTGCCCAAATTGATTTATAGGTATATGCAATTCCAATCAAACTCCAACATTCTTCTTTGCAGAAATAGAAAAACCAATTTTGAAATTTCTTTGGAATGCTAAGGGGCCCTGAAGAGCCAAAAGCATCTTCTACAAGAAGAGTAAAGTTGGAGAACTCACACCTTCTGACTTCAAAGTATATTACAAAATTATAGTCAAAAGAGCATGGTACTGGCATAAAGATAGATATATTTGGCAAATGAAATGAAATTGAGAGCTCAGAAATGCACCCTCACATCCATAGTAACTTGATATTTGACAAGGCTATCAAGTCACTTGCTGGGATGTAATATTCTCTTCAATAGCTGGGAGAACAGAATATCCATATGCAAAATAATTAAAGAGGAACCCTATTTCACACATTACATGAAAATTAACTCAAGAGGAATCAAACATCTAAATACTAGAAATGCAGGGAATCTTAAAGACCTTGTGATAGGCAATGGTTTCTTAGACTTTATATTCAAATCACAAACAACAAAAGAAAAAATAAATAAATAGGGCTTCCTCAAAATTAAATCATTTATGCATGAAAGGATTTTGTCAAGAACTTGGGAAGGCAACATACTTAATGGGAGAAAATATTTGGAAACCACATATCCAATAAGGGTTTAATATCCAAAATATATGAAAAAAATCTACAATGTAATAATACAAGACAAACATCCAAATTAAAAATGACAAAAGAGACACAGCGTACCCCAGTCTGGACTGGCTAGACCGACTGCGAGACTCTGCTGCGGTGAGCTCCCCGAGCGGCGCGCGCTTCCCCAGGCTGCGGTGGCTGGTGGCCGGCGCCCCTCCCTCCCCCCTTCCCGGACCAGCTGAGAGTCTCGGAGAGGCAAGTTCCCCAAGCCGCGGCAGCCGGCAACCGGCACCCCTCCCCTACAGGTGGCTTCCCAGTCCGGTGGTGAGTCTCGGATCAGCGAGTTCCCCAAGCGGTGGCGGCCAGAGGTCGGTGCCCCTCCCCCACAGGTGGCTGCCCCGAGGAAGAGGACAGAGTCTCTGACAGTGGCAGGGACTGGGTCCAACCAAGCACCAAGAGTGGCATTAATAAGGGAGCCACAACATCTTTTGCTGATGGGACCCGCAGACAGACAAGCGCCACATGCTGGGCAGGATAAAAAAAACAGAGCCCAGAGATTTCACAGGAAAGTCTTTCAACCTGCTGGGTCTTACACTCAGGGAAATCTGATTAAATGTCCAGACGCCAGCAAAAAATAACAAATCACACCAGGAAAATTGAAGATATGGCCCAGTCAAAGGAACAAATCAATAGCTCAAATGAGATACAGAAGCTGAGACAACTAATTCTGAATATACGAATAGAAATGGAAAACCTCTTCAAAAACCAAATCAATAAATTGAGGGAAGACATGAAGAAGGCAAGGGATGAACAAAAAGAAGAAATGGAAAGTCTGAAAAAACAAATCACAGAACTTATGGGAATGAAAGATACAGTAGAAGAGATAAAAAAAACAATGGAAACCTACAATGGCAGATTTCAAGAGACAGAGATTAGAATTAGTGAAATCCAGAAAGAAACAGAAACTAAAGGAAAAGAATGGAAAAATTTGAGCAGGGGCTCAGGGAATTGAATGATAATATGAAGCGCACAAATATACGTGTTGTGGGTGTCCCAGAAGGAGAAGAGAAGGGAAAAGGAGGAGAAAAACTAATGGAAGAAATTATCACTGAAAATTTCCCAACTCTTATGAAAGACCTAAAATTACAGATCCAAGAAGTGCAGCGCACCACAAAGAGAAAGAGAATAGATCCAAATAGGTGTTCTCCAAGACACTTACTAGTTAGAATGTCAGAGGTCAAAGAGAAAGAGAAGATCTTGAAAGCAGCAACAGAAAAACAATCCATCACATACAAGGGAAACCCAATAAGACTATGTGTAAATTTCTCAACAGAAATCATGGAGGCAAGAAGACAGTGGGATGATATATTTAAATTACTAAAAGAGAAAAACTGCCAACCAAGAATTCTATATCCAGCAAAATAGTCCTTCAAAAATGAGGGAGAAATTAAAACATTTTCAGACAAAAAGTCACTGAGAAAATTTGTGACCAAGAGACCAGCTCTGCAAGAAATACTAAAGGGAGCACTAGAGTCAGATACGAAAAGACAGAAGAGAGAAGTGTGGAGAAGAGTGTAGAAAGAAGGAGAATTAGATGTGATATATATAATACAAAAGGCAAAATGGTAGAGGAAAGTATTACCCAAACAGTAATAACACTAAATGTTAATGGACTGAATTCCCCAATCAAAAGACATAGACTGGCAGAATGGATTAAAAAACAGGATCCGTCTATATGTTGTCTACAGGAAACACATCTTAGACCCAAAGTTAAACGCGGGTTGAAAGTGAAAGGTTGCGAAAAGATATTTCATGCAAATAAAAACCAGAAAAGAGTAGGAGTAGCTATACTAATATCGAACAAATTAGACTTCAAATGTAAAACAGTTAAAAGAGACACAGAAGGATACTATCTACTAATAAAAGCAACAATTAAACAAGAAGATATAACAATCATAAATATTTACGCACTGAATCAGAATGCCCCAAAATACGTGAGGCAAATACTGCAAACACTGAAAAGGGAAATAGACACATATACCATAATAGTTGGAGACTTCAATTCACCACTCTCATCAATGGACAGAACATCTAGACAGAGGATCAATAAAGAAACAGAGAATTTGAATATTACAATAAATGAGCTAGACTTAACAGACATTTATAGGACATTACACCCCACAACAGCAGGATACACCTTTTTCTCAAGTGCTCATGGATCATTCTCAAAGATAGACCATATGCTGGATCACAAAGCAAGTCTCAACAAATTTAAAAAGACTGAAATCATACACAACACTTTCTCGGATCATAAAGGAATGAAGTTGGAAATCAATAATAGGCAGAGTGCCAAAAAATTCACAAATACATGGAGGCTCAACAACACACTCTTAAACAACCAGTGGGTCAAGGAAGAAATTACAAGAGAAATTAGTAAATATCTCGAGGCAAATGAAAATGAAACCACAACATATCAAAACCTATGGGATACAGCAAAGGCAGTGCTAAGAGGGAAATTTATTGCCCTAAATGCCTATATCAAAAAAGAAGAAAGGGCAAAAATTCGGGAATTAACTGTCCACTTGGAAGAATTGGAGAAAGAACAGCAAACTAACCCCAAAGCAAGCAAAAGGAAAGAAATAACAAAGATTAGAGCAGAAATAAATGAAATTGAGAACATGAAAACAATAGAGAAAATCAATAAGACCAGAAGTTGGTTCTATGAGAAAATCAACAAGATTGATGGGCCCTTAGCAAGATTGACAAGAAGAGAGAGGACGCAAATAAATAAGATCAGAAATGGAAGAGGAGACATAACCACTGACCTCACAGAAATAAAGGAGGTAATAACAGGATACTATTAACAACTTTATGCTAATAAATACAACAATGTAGATGAAATGGACAAGTTCCTAGAAAGGCATGAAAAACCAACTTTGACTCAAGAAGAAATAGATGACCTCAACAAATCAATCACAAGTAAAGAAATTGAATCAGTCATTCAAAAGCTTCCCGAAAAGAAAAGTCCAGGACCAGACGGCTTCACATGTGAATTCTACCAAACATTCCAGAAAGAATTAGTACCAGTCCTGCTCAAACTCTTTCAAAAAATTGAACAGGAAGAAAAGCTGCCTAATTCATTCTGTGAAGCCAACATCACCCTCATACCAAAACCAGGCAAAGATATTACAAAAAAAGAAAATTACAGACCAATCTCTCTAATGAATATAGATGCAAAAATCCTCAACAAAATTCTAGCAAATCGAATCCAGCAACAAATTAAAAGAATTATACATCATGACCAAGTAGGATTCATCCCAGGTATGCAAGGATGGTTCAACATAAGAAAATCAATTAATGTAATACACCATATCAACAAATCAAAGCAGAAAATCACATGATCATCTCAATGGATGCAGAGAAGGCATTTGACAAGATTCAACATCCTTTCCTGTTGAAAACACTTCAAAGGATAGGAATACAAGGGAACATCCTTAAAATGATAGAGGGAATATATGAAAAACCCACAGCTAATATCATCCTCAATGGGGAAAAATTGAAAACCTTCCCCCTAAGATCAGGAAGAAGACAAGGATGTCCATTATCACCACTGTTATTCAACATCGTGTTGGAGGTTCTAGCCAGAGCAATTAGACAAGAAAAAGAAATACAAGGCATCAAAATTGGAAAGGAAGAAATAAAACTATCACTGTTTGCAGATGATATGATACTATATGTGGAAAACCCTGAAAAAACCACAGCAAAACTACTAGAGCTAATAAATGAGTACAGCAAAGTAGCAGGTTACAAGATCAACATTCAAAAATCTGTAGCGTTTCTATACATTAGCAATGAACAAGCTGAGGGGGAAATCAAGAAACAAATTCCATTTACAATTGCAACTAAAAGAATAAAATACTTAGGAATAAATTTAACTAAAGAGACAAAAGACCTATACAAAGAAAACTACCAGAAATTGTTAAAAGAAATCACAGAAGACCTAAATAGATGGAAGGGCATACCGTGTTCATGGATTGGAAGACTAAATATAGTTAAGATGTCAATTCTACCTAAATTGATTTACAGATTCAACACAATACCAATCAAAATCCCAACAACTTATTTTTCAGAAATAGAAAAACAAATAAGCAAATTTATCTGGAAGGGCAGGGTGCCCTGAATTGCTAAAAGTATCTTGAGGGAAAAAAATGAAGCTGGAGGTCTCACGCTGCCTGACTTTAAGACATATTATGAAGCCGCAGTGGTCAAAACAGCATGGTACTGGCATAAAGATAGATATATCGACCAACGGAATCGAATAGAGTGTTCAGATACAGACCCTCTCATCTATGGACATTTGATCTTTGATAAGGCAGTCAAGCCAACTCACCTGGGACAGAACAGTCTCTTCAATAAATGGTGCCTAGAGAACTGGATATCCATATGCAAAAGAATGAAAGAGGACCCGTATCTCACACCCTATACAAAAGTTAACTCAAAATGGATCAAAGATAGAAACATTAGGTCTAAGACCATAAACAGTTAGAGGAAAATGTAGGGAGATATCTTATAAATCTTACAATTGGAGGCGATTTTATGAACCTTAAACCTAAAGCAAGAGCACTGAAGAAAGAAATAAATATATGGGAGCTCCTCAAAATTAAATACTTTTGTGCATCAAAGAAGTTCATCAAGAAATTAGAAAGACAGCCTACACAATGGGAGACAATATTTTGAAACGACATATCAGATAAAGGTCTAGTATCCAGAATTTATAAAGAGATTGTCCAACTCAACAACAAAAAGACAGCCAACTCAATTACAAAATGGGAAAAAGACTTGAACAGACACCTCTCAGAAGAGGAAATACAAATGGCCAAAAGGCACATGAAGAGATGCTCAATGTCCCTGGCCATTAGAGAAATGCAAATCAAGACCACAATGAGATATCATCTCACACCCACCAGAATGGCCATTATCAACAAAACAGAAAATGACAAGTGCTGGAGAGGATGTGAAGAAAGAGGCACACTTATCCACTGTTGGTGGGAATGTCAAAAGGTGCAACCACTATGGAAGGCAGTTTGGCGGTTCCTCAAAAAGCTGAATATAGAATTGCCATACGACCCAGTAATACCATTGCTAGGTATCTACTCAAAGGACTTAAGGGCAAAGACACAAACGGACATTTGCACACCAATGTTTATAGCAGCATTATTTACAATTGCAAAGAGATGGAAACAGCCAAAATGTCCATCAACAGACGAGTAGCTAAACAAACTGTGGTATATACATACAATGGAATATTATGCAGCTTTAAGACAGAATAAACTTATGAAGCATGTAATAACATGGATGGACCTAGAGAACATTATGCTGAGTGAGACTAGCCAAAAAGTAAAGGACAAATACCATATGGTCCCACTGATGTGAACCGATATTAGAGAATAAACTTGGAATATGTCATTGGTAACAGAGACCATCAGGAGATAGAAATAGGGTAAGATAATGGGTAATTGGAGGTGAAGGGATACAGACTGTGCAACAAGACTGGATACAAGAACTCAGAAATGGACAGCACAATACTACCTTATTGTAATGTAATTATGTTAAAACACTGAATGAAGCTGCATCTGAGGTATAGTTTTTCTTTTTTTTTAATTTTTAATTTTTATTTATTTATTTTTTTCTCTCTATTATCATTTTATTTCTTTTTCTGTTGTCTTTCTATTTCTTTTTCTAAATCGATGCAAATGTACTAAGAAATGATGAATATGCATCTATGTGATGATATTAAGAATTACTGATTGTATATGTAGAATGGAATGATTTCTAAGTGTTGTGGTAGTTAATTTTTTTAATTAATAAAAAAAAATGACAAAAGACTTGAATAGAAATTTCTCCAAAAAAGAAATACTAATGACTAAAAAGCCCATAAAAAGATGTGCAACACACTTGTTATTAGAGAAATGTGAATCCAAACCACAATGAGATATCCTTTCAACCTACTAGAATGGCCACAATTGAACAAACAGAAAGCTACAAGTGTTGGAGAGGATGTGGAGAAATGGAAACACTCATCTCTGCTGGTGAGAATGTTAAATGGTGTAGCCACTGTGGAAGTCATTTTAGTGATTCCTCAGGAAGCTAAGTATAGAATTACAATCTGATCTGGCAATTCCACTACTAGGTATATACCCAGAAGAACTGAAAGCAGGGACTCAAAAAGATATTTCTACATCAATGTTCATAGCAGCATTATTCACAACTGCCAAATAAAGGAAGCAACCAAGTGTACATTAGGTGATGAATGGATTAATATGTAGTTTATATATATGATGGAATATTATTCAGCTGTAGGAAGGAGTGAAATCCTGATTCATATGACAGAGTGGATGAATCTTGAGGACATTATGTTGAGTGAAATATGCCAGACACAAGGGACAAATATTGTTTAATTTCTTGATATGAAATAATTATAATAAGGAAACTGTGGAGTCAAAATCTAGAATATAATTTACCAGGGGATAGAATAGGTGTAGAGAATTGTGGCTGATGCTTAATTTGTGCAGAATTTCTATTTTGGTTGATTGCAAATGTTTGGAAATAGATGATTATGTTGGTATCTCATTACTGTGAGTGTAATTAATAGCCCTGAATTATGCATGTGAATGAGGTTGAAAGGGGAAGTTTTAGGTCATGTATTTTACTAGAATACAGGTTAGGAGACAGGTCACAGAATTGTATAACACAGTGAACCCTATTGTCAACTATGGGCTGTATTAATACAAATATATGAATGTTCTTTCATGAATTAAAAGGAATGTATGGCATTATTACAGGGTATTAACAATAAGGTAGTATATGAAACGACACCTCATATAACATATTTAGTACAGTTAACAGTAATAGTTTAATATTCTTTCCTCAAGTGTAACAAATGTACCATGCTTGCCAAGTGTCAACAATAGGGGAACATTTGACAATGTTGCATTTTTTACAAGACTTTTCTGTAAACCTACAACTTCTGTAACTAAAAATAAATATATATTAAAATTTTAAAAAGTATTATGCTAGGTGAAAGAAACTAGACACGAGATACTAGATATTATATGATTCAAGTTTTATAAAATGCAAATATAAATAAATTTATAGAAATAGAATTATATTGGGGTTATGTGGAATTGGGGAAGGACAGAGGAATTAAGAGGTAACTTCTAAAGGGTATGGGACTTTTCTTCTTAGAGTAATGAAATATTCTAAAATTGAATATGGTCATGAATGTAAAACTCTGTGATTGCAATAAAAGGCATTGATTGTACAATTCGGACGGATTCTATAGTATGTGAATAAATCTCAACTAAACCTCTTTTTTTTAAAGAAAGAGAAAAAAGAATTGTACTTGCAAAAGGACAAATATATGGATCAATGAAATAGAATTAAGAGCTTAGACATCAACTTTCACATTTATGGTGAACTGACTTTTTAGCACAGGGACAAATACCACTCAACTGGGAAAAAGTTGTCTCTTCAACCAATGGTGCTGGGAAAACTGGATCTCCATTTGAAAAAGAATGATGGTGGACCATCATATCAAACATATATAGAAATAACTCAAAATGAATCAAAGACCTAAATATGAAAGCTAGAGCTTTAAAAATAACAGAAGAAAATGTAGTGAAGCATCTTCAGGATGTTTCATTAGGCAATGGCTTCTTAGAACTTGCACTCAATGCACAAGCAACAAAAATGAAAGTAGATAAATGGGCTCTCATCGAAATCCCACGTCTGGGAATACAGTTGGAAGAAATGAAAGCATAGAATTGAACAGATATTTGCACATCAATGTTCATGGTGGTATTATTCACAAATTTTCAAAAGATAGAAGCAACTCCAGTGCAAATCAACTAATTAGAGAGAAACCAGAGGTAGTATATACGCACCATAAAATATTATTTAGCTTTAAAAAGGAATGAAAGTTCTGATACATGCAACTTCTGAACTTTGAAGACACCAGGTTGAATGAAATAAACCAGGCCAGCCAGAAAAAGACAAATATTGAATGATCTTACTGATAAGAAATAATTAGAATAAAACAACTCACTGAACAAGAATCTTGAATATAGGTTACAAGTCCATGGGCTGAGGTGAGAAAGTAGAAGGTAAAGGCTTAAAATGTACAGATTTCTATTGTGGATGGTAGAAAACTTTTGGTAATGGATCATGGTGATTGTAGGACAACATTGTAAGCAGCACTGAGATATACATCTCAATGGGTTAAAAGGGAAGATATTAGTTTGGATATATGGTGAAACAGTAAAATTTTTTAAGCAATCCATGTATCTACACTTCACAGTGAACCCTAAGTCAATCCATGGATTACAGTTAATAGTAACTCTTAAAATGTTTCATCAATTGTATGTTTCACACCAATGCAACATGCTAATATTAAGGTGATATATGAGAATCCTGTATTTTATGTATAATTGTGTACTCCTGCTACTTCCTTGATAATAAATGAACAAATAAATTTTAAAATAGATAAATTTAAAGAAAAGCTAATCTGTTCTAGTTTGCTAGCTGCCGGAATGCAACACACCAGAGCTGGATTGGCTTTTTAAAAAAGGGAATTTATTTTGTTAGTTCTTCAGAGGAAAGGCAGCTAACTTTCAACTAAGGTTCTTTCATAAGTGGGAAGGCACAGGATGGTCTCTGGTGCCCTTCTCTCCGGGACTCTAGGTTCCAACAACTTTCCCTGGGGTGACTTCTTTCTGCATCTCCAAAGACCTGGGCTGAGCTGTGAGGGCTGAGATGAGGTATGCTGAGCTGCTTGGGCTGTGCTATGTTGAGCTCTCTCATTTAAGCACCCACCAATTAAGTCAAACATCATTCATTGCAGGAGGCACGCCTCCTAGTCTACTGCAGATGTAATCAGCAACAGATGAGGTTCACATACCAATGGCTCATGTCCACAGCAACAGAAGTAGGTACCTTCACCTGGGCCAAGTTGTCAACTGAATCTAACTACCAGATTATAAAATAAGAAAAACAAAATTCCATCTGCTGAAAAGGGAACCAAGAGATTAATATTCCTTGGGACCAATATAAATAGGGAAGAAGGTGGTATATGTAGATTTGAATATTAATCTCAAAACCAGCAGTGGGTGCTGATACAAGCTGACTTGGGCTGACAGTTGAGTTGGATGCTTAGTTTAATATCCCAGGGACATTCGAAAAGGTCATTGAAACGTGGAGCATGGAAGGATATATCAGAAATGTAAACTAAGGGTTGGGATCAGAGATCAAAAGAATTAAATGAAGTATAGTAGATCAAGAATAAAGCATGAAGAAGGTACAATGCTGAGTAATTGCCTCATGCAGCCACTGTTGCTTCATGGGAAACCTGGGTGCCTTTGAAAAACCACTGAATAGATTGTCCAAAGTCAACTGGTAAACGTCTGGTGTAACAAAATTATGTATCTCAAACTTTTTCAATATAAAGGGATTGAATGGCTTATTTTAACTGTAATGAAGTAGAATGTGTAAGCTATAGATGATGAATCATAGTAGATTGCATTTTGTTCCTTAGTGCTTCTAGGCATCTCAACAGAACTTGACATTTACGGAGGTGATGGACTTGCAGTTAAGATAACATATTAAGGTGTCAATAAGTTCTATGGCACAAGAGAAAAATGGAAATTTTTTCCAAACAATGATGCTAAAGAATAATAGGGTTATGTCTAACTAGCTTTTTGACAAAGCGAATTTTCTGAAATACATTAAAAGAAAAAATATTGCATTCTGGGCTTGCTTTCAAAGACAATGCACGAGCTATGGTTGTTTTTGAATGCAATCACATGCAGAAGCTTTGACAGCTCAAAAGGGCATTTCATGTGTAGCAAGAATAATCTATTGTTGGGGCAATCTGTTTTTAATGTTACTTGTGTAGTTATGAATTCCAAGGATAGTAATAACTAATGCTTATTGTGATTTTAATCTAGCACAGGCACTATGCTATGTATTTCACATTAATAATGCTAATCAATTGTTGTAGCAATCTGTGAAATGGCTTATTCTCGACTTTAAATATGTGAAATTTACCTGTTTACTTACAATTAGTAAGTACAATGCCATAATCCTAATACTTAATGACAATAATGTTTTCTTCTATAAAATATTAAGAATTGTTTTAATCTATATAATCTGTAATCTGCATTACTAAATTTTATATCAATTGAATAATGTGTTTATATGTCTATGCATAAATAAAACCATCATATCCATTAAATTCCAAATTTCAAAATCTATGGCATGACTTCCCATAGTCAAGAATTTTTTAGCCTAATACATAAGGAATTAGACTCGTGTACAGGAAATTACATGGGTAACACACATATTACACTTATTCCTCTATTTTCCAAAGAGTATACAAGTTAAAAATAATTGAAGAATTATGCTTTGATAATGAAAAAAACATTGAAAGTGATTAGCATAGTAGTAAGAAGATAATATTAATCAAAAGAAAAGAGATTTATTTTATCCTAGTCATGAATAGCCATATTAAGTATGAGAACTAAGGGAAAAAGTCATCTCTTTTCCAAGGAATAGTTAGATGTTGATGGAAATTTATCCTGATAAATTTAGGAAAAGATGAGGCAAGTTGAGATGGAAGTAAAGGGTGTTTTATATGTAAGCGAAATACCTGCTTGTAATGCCAGAATAGTTCCAACCGTAATGTTTCTTTGTGTGTGGTATCTTTAAATATTTCTTTGTGCATGGTACTTGAAATTTAAACACTTCACAAACTGTACCTCTTTTAGGCAAAGAAGGTTTCATGACAGCATATTAATCAAGGACAACCTGGCACCTGGAGGAGATACATGCTTTACCCCAGAAAGAAATACTTTTCAGATGATGCTGACTTTTCTGATGATCAAAATTCAAACCAAACCAATGAAACCAAAACACTCAGACAGACACATACAGACACAGCAGCGAAGAACGATAATGCAATGATTTTTATGTAACGAAAGTAAGTTACAAAATTTCTAGAAATGCTTTCCTTTCGGAATCCACTTTACATAATAGAAATAAATAATTTCCAGTGTTTGCATGTATAAAAAATATCTCTCTCTATATATATATAGACACATATGCTCCAAATTGCGTCAGAAGATTAAAAATATTTAACCAACTCTTAAATATAGTCAGGAGTGTTGTACTCACATAGAAGTCAACTCAGTGATTA
Organism: Tamandua tetradactyla; assembly: GCF_023851605.1. NCBI lineage: Eukaryota > Metazoa > Chordata > Mammalia > Pilosa > Myrmecophagidae > Tamandua > Tamandua tetradactyla. The sequence goes on along the minus strand of NC_135338.1, from coordinate 87,077,515 downwards.
TTTCAAGATATCAGCCCCAAAAGTTCACAGACAATTAGAGTAAAATTGAGAAGTAAAACTATCCTATTTGCACCCATTACTCCTTCACTACAAAAAACAATGAATTCTGTTTTGCTCATTTCTGTATTCCTAGTGCCTAGATAAGAGCTTTGCATGCAATAGACTTTCACTTGGTAATTAAAGAGTTGGTCATTTCTATGCTAGTACAATACAACACACAGATTCAGAGAATTATAAGCCATATCTCAGAATCATGGAAATGGAGGAGAGAAGTGGCATCTTCTAGCCTGTGGCTTACAAAATACGGCAGACTAGTCACTACCCAGCATCACTACTCATTGTTGCCTTTACATTAGGAACACCATATGGCTTCCCCAAAGTTATTGGTAAATATTCAATCTGCCCAAACTATCGAAAATGTGGATAAAGGATGTGCAGTTTTTCTAAGCTGGTGAAAAAAATAATTAAAAAATCATAGACTAATGGACAATGTCCTAGTTGCTCACTTGCTTTCCAAATGCAAATCTTGGCTAAAACTCATGTGTACATATGATAATCATATGCCCACACGGAAAGAGCATCCAATTTCCGGAAAAAGCACTCACTTGGTGGCGTCTGTCATTAGAGGAAATGGCATCAGGGGAGGGAGGAAACAATGTAGTCACATTGAAGTGGTGGGGATCTCTGACCTAGCGTCCGATGGTTGTGTTATCATATCCTCTCCATTTTTGTCTCTGCCTTACACTCACTGTCTTTGGGGACCAAGACCAATTCACAAAGTGGTACTGGCTTTGGGGAAAAAAAATCAATGACCTATTCTCTTGGTCAGAGGATGAAGTGTTGTGATGGCAGTCAACACAGCAGGGGGTGAAAAGGAAAATGAAATAAAAGGATGCAATATCAAAGGATGGGGTATGTAATTATGCTTGCAGAAAAGTATGTTCAATAAGCAGATTGCTAGGGAATGTCGTAGACTAGCTTTTCATAAATATGAAATTGAAATTGGGCTGAAAAAATTAGGACACTGGAGTGCTTTCTCTGAATAACAAAGGCATGGTAATAGAGGTTATTTTCATCTCCACTGGTACCTGCCATTTACCCATCACCTAATTACACTTTGTAGAGATGGCTGCAGCTGAAGTTCTCTATTGTGCTGAAAGCCTGGGTGGGGTTTCTGCAGGTATCAATTCCTTTGTTTTGTTGTTGCTTTTCCATGTTAAATTTGCTTCTTAGGGAACTATGGGAGAAAAGGGAAGAAAAGAATGGAGGGAGGATGAAGGAGGGAGAAGAAGGAAGGAAGCAAGGAGGGGAAGGATGAAAGAAGAAGGCACAAAGGAAAGATAAGGAGAAAGGGAGGGAAGGGGAAAGGGTTGAAGGGAAGAAGGCAAGGAAGGAGAAAGGAGAAAGAAAAGGAGAGACCAGAACAGACTGCATATTCCTGCGAGGAAAAGTACATCTGGCTCAGTCCAAGCTTTGGGAACTCGGCCACTCCTCTTTAGTCATTACAGAAAGAGACCTGCCAAGATGAGAAATTACCACAGGAGGGGTTGGATATTAGGATTAATTGTCTTGAACCAGTGCAGTGGAGCAGGTATGCAAGGCATACCGAAGTGGAGATAATAATGCCATTGCTTTCCCACCACCCAACCCACCCCCAAAGAAAAGTAAAAATTTTAGTAATAACAAACATTTTCACCACAGCATTATACATTTCAGAAACTGCAGGTAAGACAAGATAATGACTTTTGAGGTTGTTAATGATTTGCAATGAAGAAAGGTACATCCTCAGCAGTTGGAAATGTCTGTGGTTTTACTGTAGCTCAACATCGCTTTGTTTCTCCCTACCCAAAAGGAATTGGTCTTACTTTTCAGTATTGATGTTGACCATTGACCTATTGCTTTACATATTTTGGTTATTTTAAATTGACTTAATGAATGGTTTCAGATCATTATTTACAGGCCAAGTGATACTTTAAAGTCACAGATATTAAGGTTGAGAGATGAGCTTGCATGTCTGAGTCTGCAAAATGCCATCCATTGAAAATCACTGGTCTACAAATGCTGTAATGCTCCCGAGTAATTGAGCTGGAAAACAAAGGGATTCAGGTAATGTATGTATCTTATTGATGGGCTTATGTTTATAAAGAATTATTACAAAATTATACATAACCAATATGTAGCTCCCCCAAGCAATCCTTTTGCTCTTTCTCCTGATTGTCCTTTTCTGGAGCCAAGCATAACCCCTAAGGTCATTAAGTCATTCTGTCTTTTTCATTTATTTTATTCATATTGTTTAGACCACTTAGATATTTCAAATTCAGATGAGCTGTAGATTGTCTTCTTCATATGAATTGTCAACAATGTTTTCCAATTTGACTCATCCTGATAATTCCTTCTGAGAATCCTAATGGAAATGAAGTATTTAGTGAGAAAACACTTTTGACATCTGTCTTGGTGTTCTATAAGAAATTACCACAAAATTTAGTGACTTAAAACTTTGTTATCTTACAGCTCTGGGGGTCAGAAGTCTAAAATGAGTCAGCAGGTCAACATTCCTTCTGGAGACACCAGGGGAGAATCAGTTTCCTTGACTCTTCCAGCTTGTAGAGGCTGCCTACATTTCCTGGCCTGTGGCCCTGGAGCAGTGGGAACTCTACGGCCATCATCACGTCTCCTCCTCTCACCCTGCTCTCTTGCCCCCTGATTTGATTTATTAGAACTCCTGTGATTACCTGAAGCCTGCCCACATGCAGGGGAATCTGCCCTTGTCTTGAGATCCATAAATTAATCACATCTGCAAAATCCCTTTTGTCATATCCTGGGGATTCAGGTGTGGATCTCTTTGGGGGACCGTGATTCAGCCCATCATGATACCCAGTAATCAAATAAATGACTTAATTTTTCTTATTTTAACACATTCTATTATAAAAGAAGCCCTGTCTTCCTTTCAGAGGCACTTATAAACATTTTTAATTTGGCTAGGTATAGCTTGTTAAAACATGAATGTAACTCTACAGACATAATTTTCAGTATGTCAGAAACCAGAGGCTGGAGTACACGAGAGGCACCCCAAGGTTGACCAGCAAGCTGGGATAGAACTAAGCAGCCCACAATTGGGGTTGGACCTTGTATTCACTCCTTTGTTTGCCAAATGTTTTTGCTTTTATTTTCTTTTTTTTCTAGAATTCAAAGGCTTTGATCTATTTTAGAGTTTATCTTATTAACATCTAAATATATTCAAGAGAAAATACAACTTTATCTTATTCTGTAAGAAACTGATTGCCAATTACTATATTCCTAGCATTCAGCATGATAGCTGTCATACAACAGATTTCATTAATAAATAAATTATTATATCATTGGTGTTCTGACTCAGTTCCTTAATGGCCACCTGATATTGTACTTTAGTGACTGAGTAAAGAGAAGGATGGCAAGACCTTTGAATTATTGGTTTTCTTTGTTGAATCACTGCAGAGGCAAATTCCTGGGAAGATAGGGGCCCACAGATTGTCAGAGGCTGCACTGGTGAGTGGGAACACCCAAAGGTAGGTGAGTCATATCAATTGGTGGGTCCATTCTGAAAGAAAGGTAACACTTACCTGGGGGTGGAGCCAAAAGGAAAGGAATTATCAAGTCAAGATTGCATCCAAATAGGACTGAGCTTTTGCTTCACTGTAGAGCTAAATGCCAAAGAAGAAACCAAAGCTCAGTGGTGTTGATAACAACAGGGAAGGGAAGATGATATCTTAGAGAGCAATAGGTGGCAAGGTGAACCTTATATGTCCCTAGTTGAAGACTTCTAACCTATGCAATTGATTGGCGGTAACAGCAGGATTGAGTTTGCATGTTCAGTCACTGCATACAACTCAGATTAAGCTGGAGATGACAGAAATCATCATGAATATTTGGGAATTATTTATAAATGACAACTATGACTTTGAAAGAAATCATGTCTTCACCTCACTAGAAAAGTTTAGAAATGTTCTACTTTGGGGGATAACCTGGAAACAAATTTGGCAGATTGCTGAATATTCATGTCAGCAACAGCTAACACATCCTTAGAATGGAGTGGCTGCTTCGAGAGCCCATTTAATTCTTTCAAAGTCCTGGTTTCCCCAGCTGGGGAAGAAAGCTTGTTGTTCAAGCCATCAAAGACTGTTGGCTTTACCTTAACTAAAGTAACTGTTTCTTTAAGTAAGCGACAAGACTTAGGGTTGTGCCTGACAGAGTTCAAAAGCCTCTTCAATTTAGAAGAGTGCAAGCGCCCTTGTCAAAGCCTGGAGACGCTCCAAGAGGATTTTCCATCAGAGCTTGACCTAGTCAATCACAGTGGCCTGTGATCACAATTTTCTGGGAAATGGAAAATAATCATCTACAGTAAATCTGCTATGAATATCTTCACATCATCTATATTATATTCAGAATTTTGGTATGTGTCTTCAATAGCTTTTGTGTTTGTAAATTTTGTTGGAACAGACCAACTGACTTTGATGGAAAATACATGTTTGACAAAGGATCACATTGTTTTTCTTTTTTGTATATGTTTTTAATTTTTGTTTAAGTGAAAATGTTTGTGATAATCAACCCCTCATAACAAACAAAAAACTTCATATATCTAAGACACAATTGAAAAAATAATGCGCATGAAGACACATTAATGGATTCTTGTCTCAAGGAATAATTGGTATCATTAAAGAGGGAGTCATGTTTCTAAAGACACTGCTAGCTTATGCTTTCGATAAGAAAAATTCAGAGAGCTAAAGGAAGACAGAAGGATTTCCATAGCATCCTGATGGCAGAGATAGGGAGGTTAGAGAAGTTAGGGCACTCTTTGTTTGGACAAGGAGCCTGGTGAGGTAACAGGCAGGTGTGCCAATTAATAAGAAGCACCATGGGTGATCGGAAAGTAGGTCGTGACCAGTATAAGTAGCTCCCAGAATGGCTTGGTGCTGGAGGAGAAAAGGCAAAGTGACAAATGGGTATGACATAAATAGAAGTGGGGAGGGGATGACACCTCTGTGGCTTCTTTCTATTGAATCTGGTTGTTATTTCTGAAAGTGAAAGCACAATCATCATGTTAAGTTATGTAACCTACATGGTATTAAAATAGACTCTTAGGATTGTATGGCTCTTAAGTATCAAATACTCTAATGCACTTTACCATTAATTAGAATTACTTTATCTAGCATCCTGAACAATTAGTTGCCAGCTTCTGTCTGCACAAAAGCAGGATGAACTTCATGCTATGGATTGTGATCAAATTCTCTCTTAGGTTTGAGCCAAATCTGTCTGCCTGAGCTTTCTACTGGTCTTAGTCTTGACCCCAGTAGTCACATGAACTGTTCTAAATTTCCTATACATTGTAGATCTGCAATCATTTCACAAAAACTGTTATTTATCCCTTTGATGTATTCTCTCCCTACTCTGAGTCTTTGCTCTCAGGACATAATCTTAATTTCCTGCACAATTTGGGTACATTTTCTCATCCATCAAAGTTATCCTTTTTTTTTTTGGATTGCGGGCTCTAGAAATAAAGAATAAAAAATCTAGGTGTGACCTGATGAAAGAGAGTAGAGTATTATAAGTTGTTCCTCAACCATCTGGAAGACCATACTTCTGTAAGACATCAACAGTTGTCTATTATTGAGCTGATACCCCAGGACAAGCCTGGAATCAGTCATTTACATGAGGACCATCTCTGTTTAATAAATGAAGAAGCTGAGTGTCAAAGAGGCTATATAACTTCTCCAAACTCACCCATATAGCAAGTAATAGAGTCAAATCAATAAATCTAGGCCCTCCTCACTTTGAGAACTATCTTTTTCTATTATCTCATAATGTCTTTCTTTTACTTGTTAAGCTACATCTGCAAGTCTCTGTGAAATGAGTGTAGAAACATCTAAGAATACATTATTTGACTGCAAAACATAAAAGAATAAATCAAAGGTCTCTTAATATAGTTTGCCTTCTAACTCCAGCTTGGGTCTGTAACTAGTCCTAGAGGGTAAATAAACTTAGCAAAATTAAAATTAGATTAATGATATTGCGAACATGGTCAAATCAAGAAAAGCATTAGGATTGGATAGATTGAGTTGGGTTGTGGGAAGAAATGGGTCAATAGAATGTATGTATGCTCTTGCCTATCGAGTAATTAATGTATTTTTATTTTAATTTTCATAGATAAGTAGAAGAAGCTAGCAATTTTATTCCAAGCTATTTTCCTTATGCCACAAGGATGCCAATAGTGATTGGTGTCCTTTCACAAGGCCAAAATAATTCAGAATAGACCTTGTAATCTTTCAACATTTTGCAAACCATATAACATCTGTTCTCATAAATTTGACCTCAGAGGTAACTGTCAGCAGATAAGAAGATAAAGTTTTCATTATTAATTGGTGAAATAAGGTAACATATTTGTTAATAGGCTAGGAAAAAGGTTTAAATAGAAAATTGTTTCAGCATTGCATGAAGGAGCAGAGGAATCATCAGTATTTAAAGCAAACTGCATGAATATTTTAATGAACGGACATGTTTGAGACGTTTTGGAGAGTATCCTCTGATCTGTGACCTGAGTTTTGCTATGATGCTCTGTACTAAAACTTTAAGTAGTTTTCTAATCTACATGGCATATTAAGATCAATGCAAACTAGTAAATCTTTGGCTTCATTTTTACAACTTCTATTTGCAATTTCAGAAAATTCTCTTTCTCTTATCCTCAATTTTTTATAATTTTGTTATAGCCAATTTTATTTTGATGAATATCTGTGAAAGACACAATTGTTTCCACTATCTTATTTTGACCTAAAAACACTAATAAAATTGATTATAGCAGAGGGAAATTGAGTTATTGGATAACATCACCTTGTATCTGGTATTCCATAATTTCTGCCAGCTACCACTATTGATAAAATTCAATTTCAAGTAAATTTTAGAAAATTCGAGATATCAACATATGATTTCTTTACTCTTCCAACTATGAATTGGAATAATCACACCTAACCAATATGGCAAGTTTTTGGACTAAGCCATTACCTAGGGAAACTTGAGAGCTGAAAATTTGGCTAAGCTATGTATCACTCTACTGTGTAATTTGTAACCTGTAAATCACAAAATAAAATACAGTTCTAAGATAAGTATTTTTCTCATTTTATATTTTAATATTTCTAATATTTACAATCCTATCTTAATTGATAGATTGATGTTTGACATGGAAATGTTTCTTTTCTACTTTTAATTGATGGTGTTGTCTTTATTCTCTGAAACTGTGGGAACACAGCTTAACTAAAGAAGTACTGACTCCATTGTGAGCTTTGTAAATTCTAAGGCTGCTTGGAATTTTGTTTTCTTTATGTATTTAAACTGGATCAGAAAGTTAATATTTATCCTTACAAGAAATGTATGTTTCTAATAGTTACTGACTGTTCCTTCAAAGAATAATGAGGTGTACGCTCAGTTCTTTCTTGTGAGAAGGACTTGAAGGACAAATGATTGGAGGCCCACAAACAAGGTACATTATCAGACTTGGAGAAATGTATTGTTTGTGTTAGTGAAGTGAATTCTCAGAAAACAAAAGTCTAGAGAAGGGAATAACCCAGTAATGTTTCCTTTAGAGGCAGGATGAAGGCAGTTAATGGATGTGCTACATGAAGGAATTATGTCAAATGAAAATTAAGCCAAAACCTCGTCCTGGATCTTGCTTCTAAAAATTACATGAGTCCAGGTGGCCATAGAGCAAACAGTTTTGGTCCTTAAGCTACTCTGGGCACAGGAAGATGGCTATTATGGAGCCTTCAGCAATAACATCTTTGGAACCCCTGGTTAGATGCTTTTTTAAGGAGTAGAGATTTTAAACAAAGGATAATGGTAAGAGGGTGGTTCTCCAGAGTTGTCCAATGATGAAACATCCCTGAGTAGTTGCTAGGAAAATGTTTGCCTTTGGAATAATTGTTTGCACATTACTTTTCTGACACTTAAAAAATTGCTCACGTTTCATCAAAATGAACGATTATTATACATTTCCCATCATTCCTCCAGAAAGACACTTTGCATATTAGTCTTTTGAAACTACTTCTGGTTTTTGAATTGCTGATGACATTTCTCTTTGCTGCATTTTCACAATTAATGTTCTCCAGAATGTATTTTCTCCAATTTCTGCCTTGTCAACTCTTAAACATCCTTCAAGGTTTGACTCAAATGTCACCTCCTTTATGACTCTTTCCCAGACCTCCTGAAAAAGAAACACTTTCCACGGTCCTCCTCCCAGAGCACCTCTGCTATATTTTATTATTTATAATAATAGAAAGTATTTTTACTTTATAATAAAGTATAAAGTATAATGTATTTTATACTTTATGAAATATTTTTATATTTATATGATTATACTTTTATACTTAATATAAATATTAAGTAATTATTTCTTTATAAGTATGTCTTCTTTTGATATGAGTAGACAAACCATATGGTAATAATCTCTGCATCCCTAGAGTCTATGCTCATAGTTGCCATTCAGGACATGTTTATGAATGAATAAACATACCTGGTTATTTATTTTGAATTTTGAATGCCATATGATGACAAATAGAATTTTATCCTATTATCAAGTAAAGTGTACTTTATGTGCTGAATATGACCTTCAGTATGAGTGATTTCAAAGCCTACCTAACTCTACTTGCCATTAGAAAATAAAATAGATCCAAGTAGCATGTACAAGAGAAGTCATTAAGGTCTTTTACTTGAGTTAAAGACAGCCATCTGTAAGTATATTTTATTGGTATTTCCCTAATTTTTGAGACTGATTTGTTTTCCATAGTCTCTGTGAGGATAAATTGAGCACAAAAAATCATGAGAATAAAACAAAGTTTCCAACTCAGGCTTAAGACTAGATGATTGCTTGGGTATTTTCATAAGCCATTCAGACTATTTGGATGAAAGGATTAAATTGGTGAAGGATTATAAAAGGTAATGAAAGGTTTCTATGCCAAGTTTTAGTTAGCTTTGCTCACAAAGGATCACATACAGTGCCCACATAGGAATTTTCTCATTAATCTCTTTCAAGAGATGAATATCCTAAGTGACAAAAAATATTTTCTTTTCTTAATAATGTTAAACATTTTCCTTTCAATCCTGTATATAATCTAAATTATTTTCAAAGAAAAATCAGCTCTCCTTATGACAAAATGATCATAATTCTCTACCAGTAGGGTCAGAAAAAAATGAGATTGTACCTCATTATATATATATATAGCATTATATATATATATATATATATATAGTATTTTCCAAGCTCCTATCAAGGTCTAGGCACTCTGTTGGCCACTGAGCAGGCAAGGTTTATTCTGGTGGGTTTTTTTCTAGTTTTTTTATTGGCAGGCAAGTTTTAATAAGACAAAATATGCTACCCTCATAAAAATCACATTCAGGCAAAAAATTTATGGGCATATACCAAACAATTAAAAAAAGAAAGCCTTCAGAATGAATATAAAATGAGTTAACTACTTTATCAGCACTAGCAACAGCTTTTCTCCTGGTTCCCATGGCTGTATAGCAAATTTTCAAAACTTGCATTTGAAATGACCACATTTATTTTGCTTATGAAGCTACACTTTGTATAGGACTTAGGAGAAGAGCTTATTTCTCCACTCGGTATCATCTGGGGAAAACGTGAAATTTGGAGGCTAGAATTACCTGAAAAATTATTTAGTCATATTCTTTACAGTCTATGGTAGCTCTTGGCTGAGAACTTAATTGGAGCTGTTGGCTGGAACACCTACCCATGATCTATCTACTTGGCCTAAGCTTTCTCAGAACGTTATGATTGGGTTTCAGGAACAAGTCTCCCCAAAGGACCAGATGGAAGCTTTATTGCCATTTAAGGCTTAATTTCAGATGTCACCTGTTGTCACTCTTGCCATGCTTATAGCCCTGCCCTGATTCTAGAGCAGAGACCATAGACTACCATCCATATGCATACCCCTAAATGGATGAGGTCGCCATCACTGTGCAGGAAAAACAGTAGTGATGGGTTACATCGTTGTGATCATTTTAGAAAATATAGTCTGCCACACATCTAATAATCTGAAATCGATCATGTTAAACTTCCTTCCTTCGTTAGAATAATTTGTTTCCAACCATTCATTAAGCATTCTGTATCTGATACTGCATTAGGCAGTAGGAATAAAAAGATGATTTAGAAGTAGTCTTTTGGAGCCATGATAGTCTAATAGGCTTGGCCCAAGATATAAAGGGATGATTATAAAATGCTATTGTAAATATGTGGAAGATAGGGGAACACAGAGAATGGGCACTTACTGAAATACATCATGGAGGTGATGGATAATTAGAAAGTACTTTCCATAGAGAAGATGGCATGCACACTGTTTCTTAAAAAATGAATAAGTATGTATTAGGATGAAAGGTGGAAGAACATACAGGCAGATAAACAGAAAGCAAAAACAAAGGTGGAAACCAAAGTGTATTGTGTGTGCAGAAGAAAATATGAGTAGTTTGTTATGCTGGAATGAAAGTTGTGAGTCATGAGTGACAAAATATAGTAATTCTGGCAGTGTTGGTAGGAACAAGATTATGAAGGATATTATATACCATTTTGAAGACCTTGGATCTTGTTCTTTCATTCAGTAACTTATAAGCAGATAACATATTAAAACCAGTTTTGCTATGCAAAGGGCTAACTTGAGGGACAGGACAGGAAACAGTTGCAATAGTTTTGGGGATAGATATGGTCTAAAGTAGAGTATTATTAAGAATTACAATTGAGAAGAGAAATATTCAGAAAATAAATGTTTGAGGACTCATTATTTGATTAAAAAGTAAAAAGAAAAGGAAGAGTCATCTTTGATTTCGAATGTTTTAACTTTAATGATGGTGGATGTTGGTGGTACCAATTCTAAAGTAAAGAAAAAAAGATACAGTTTACCTTTGGGCATGCTGAATTTGAGGGTTTGTAGTCTATCTAAATGGAGAAACCCAGGAAGTAAGGAGATGAATAAGTCTGATGATTGGAGAAGAGTTTAGGTTACAGCAATAGCTTTGGAAGAAATCAACATCTAGGAGGTAATTGAACCGTGAGAGTGGATTTCAATTAACTGGATGAGTGCACAGGTGAGAAGAGCAATGGACTAAACTGGCAACTGGAAAATCCTAACATGTAAGGTTAATACAGGAAGAGAGAATGGAGAAAGAATTCTCAAAGTGATGCAAGAAGAACAAGGAGAAGTCCAAGGGACCAGAAAGATGACAAAATATTCTTTATATGTGAAAACTTACTATAATTTAAGGTCCTAAGGAGTTGGGAAATTAGTCTTGTCTTAATTGTGTATTGTTGTGTCTCTAGTACATAGAATAATACCTGATATTAGGTATACTTAGAGCCTTAAGAATAGCAAGGTCAATACAAGCAATGAAGTCAAATGCTGGATATATCTGGAGAAAATATATGGACAAGAAACACAAACATTGGTATAGACCACTTTTTAAAGAATTTTGGATTGTAATTGAAAGGAAAATACGTTGAAAAGGTATCAACAAATAAGCGTTCTAATTTTAGGCAGAGAAAAATTCAGAATTATAAAGTCAGATAAATCAGATTCTGGAGCAAGAGATCATGAGTACAGGAGCACAGTCCTAGAGGAAAGGATAATGGATAAAACCAAGAACTCAAAAAAGGGAGTTTTTCATAAGAAGGGAAGAATATTTCATCATCTGAGAGGAAACAGAAAGAAATACATGGTCAAGGAAAATTTGTTGGTGGAATATGGTATTAGTATACTGAGAGTTCTTATGAGAGCCTCACTCTGTTCAATGTAGCGGACATCAAAAATATCTTCTAAGAAACAGAGGAACAATGTCAAGGACAAGGCTCAAGAAAATTGACGAAGTTTTACTTTGGACACTGAGGATCAGATATTGAGGGTTCTGATAAGTTATGTGGATCCAAAAGGAAGAGAAAGAATAGAGGTAAAACATGCTGAAGCCAATGGGAATATTCAGTGGAAGTGAGGTTAGGAGAAGAATAGCATCCATTTGTTGTCATGGAATTGGGTATTGAAATTTAACGGTGGTGCCACTTGTAGCAGCTACAGGAACTGACAACGCTTAGAATGTGCTTGTTCTAGTTTGCTAGCTGCCAAAATGCAATATACCAGACACTTAATGGCTTTTAACAAGGGGAATTTAATAAGTTGCTAGTTTACAGTTCTAAGGCCGAGAAAATGTCCCAATCAAAACAAGTCTATAGAAATGTCCAATTTAAGGCATCCAGGGAAAGATACCTTGGTTCAAGAAGGCCGACGACATTCAACATTTCTCTCTCAGCTGTAAGGGCACATGGTGAACATGGCAGTATCTGCTGGCTTTCACATAGCTCTACCAAAAGGACTGTCTCCAAAATGTTTCTTCTTTCAACAGATTCCAGCAAGCAGCTCCAACTTCAGTGGGTGGAGACACACTTCCATGGAAATCATCTAATCAAAAGTTACCACCCACAATTGGATGGGTCGCATCTTCATGGAATCTAATGCCCCCACTCAGCAATATTGAGTAAGGATCAAAGGGCATGGCTTTTCTGGAGTCTACCATAGATTCAGACTGGCATAGTGCTCTCGGCTGCAGCAGGAGGAAAAGGAAACTAAAATAAAATATTGCTCAAAGTACTTAGAGAAATCCAGTAAAAAATGAATCATTAGACAAAGAACAAATGCATCTACCTAGATGTAGTTTGAAAATGTGGTGGACGATTGCGATACATCTAGCAAGTTGATATACTGCAGTCAGGAGGTTGACTAGAGGGAGAAATTTGAGGGAAGAACAAAATAACATTTTCTCCAGCCGTTCAGAAGTAAGTATCGGGGTGTTAGTGACCACACATGTGGATAATAATATTTAGCAATTTGTTCTGAATATTGTAAGCCATCATCCGGAGAAGGTTTATCCCTAAGTAGAACTGTACTCAGACTATCACGTAACCACATTAGGAAACTTCGTGTCCATTTGTAGATCCTGCTACAAGCAAATGTGGATTTAAGAAAATGGTACCTCTTTTATATGAAGATATTATCTAACCTCTAGAGTCCTTAATATTTTTTGCACAATGACAGGAACAATACTTGTTCCCTCAGGTTCATCTCTTTGAGGCAATTTATATGAAATAGCCTCTTAGCATTAGGAACCCTTCCAGCTTTCTTCTTCAGACACTGGGGTCTATGAAGCATTCAAAATTAGTCCATGATGGGAGCTATTTTATCCTCTTAAAATATGCCCTCAGATTATACTCAACATTTTTTTTTAACCTTTAAAAAACACTAGTCGTAAAAGTGTTTAATTGGCCAGCAGTCTCTCTGGAGGCGCAATGTTTCATTAACTCAAGGAGACATCAGAGATATCTTAAGAGATAATTCAGATTTGACAAATGCTAACATTTTGTAATCTTAGAAGCCTAGAATATAAGAGCAGTTTGCTGGGATATGCATTTATAGCTTTCGCTTGACAGACTTCTATCTTCTACTTCTATAGTTTAAGTTCTTTCTTACTATGATAGTCACAACATGAAAAATGTAAATGATTAAGGCTTGAAAGAGATCCCAGCCACGTTGCTCAGAAATGAGTTGACAGAGTTTTGTGCTATTTTTTGCCATTTTATTTTAATGCTGCCCTGAAATCTACAGCCATCTTTAATGCCAGCTGCATGTGAGGGACTCTGTAGAAAGGTGATCAAAAGGACTCTGCTGGCTTAGGTGCCCTTTGTCTCGGAGGAAGGTGATCCTCGGCATCTGGAGATGATGGAACGCATGATTAACATTACCACAGAGAATGATTAATATCTTCTTAAAGCACCTACTTCCAGATTATCCATCATTTCATTAGAGTGAAAAAAGTTCCCTGTGAAAAGGGGCTGGCCCTCTGAACCATGAATAACTCACACACCCCTTGACATGTTTACTAATTGAGTAGCAGAGCGGGCTTAATACTTTAATATATTTATACCAAGCAAATTATGACTGTTTTTTTTTTCAGTGCTCAGGGTGAGTTCAGGATTATAGTAAAATAACAAAGTGCTTTTGTTTGGCAATTAAAGGTCATTTTATGATTAATACTAAACTTAACCCTACTTCTTGACAGAAAGCATTAATTTTTTTTGTCATAAACCATTGACCAGAATTCTTGTGAGGGAGTTTGGCCCTGCAATATTGGTTAATTTGCACTGTTGATGTGACATTTAAAAGATTCCTTGTTAACCAGGGCCTTTGAAAGCATCTAGTTTTCGTGTGGGTCCCAAGTCTATGAATCTATTTAGTGTTTTACTTAAAGAGGGATTATGTATTCAGGAAAAGTACAACAATGTCAGATTTCTCTTTTTTCCCAGTACAATGAAATATCTCATTAACATAATAGTGGTGTCTCCATATACAAAACCCTGAGCACCCCTCTTCCAGACTCTTAAAAATATAATATTAAAATTATACTTGAAACCATTTAACTATATGTGTCTTATTTACATAAAGAACCAGGAAAATTATTTGTGCAAGTCCAATAACAGATCACCTTAAATTGACTCACATTTTTTTTTCTTTTGTGATTCTCTTCCAGAGTTTTTCATTTCTTTTTGATTCTTTGAGAATTCTGGAAAACTATCAATTGATGTTTATCTTTGGGAAAACCTCTATCTTGCTCCATTCCAGAACTATAGATTTAATATTTTACTTTTCAACTACTACTTTCAATTATTATTGTCTTAAGGACACATCAAAGCATCTGGATAAAAGCCCTCACTGAGAAGTCTTTGAGGGAACTCCAGAACCTGTCACTGGGACAAAAGCCCTGTCCTTGGCCCTAAAGGTAAGGAAGGGTTTAAGTCAGAGTTGTTCTACCCACCAGCTGGGTGACTTTACAGGTGTCACTTGTAATCTCTTGGTGCATCTGCAAACTGATGTCTTCATTTAGACTAACTGATCAATGGGTTCCTAAACCTTTGAGACAGAATCACTGAAAAATTTTGATCATTTTTACATAATATTCTCATATGAAGTCTTGTATTATAACAAATCAATCCTTCTTAAGTTTTCCAAAAGTGAAAACTCATTTTTGTTATGGTGATAAATATGTATTGCATATATTTCTGTGATCTGCAAGTTGATAGGCACATACCATAAAGCCTTGGTTTCCAGAAACTTAGTTGCTTTAATTTTTAATCAAAAAGTCTTTCAAAGTTTTGCGTCTTTTGATGAAACAAGCCAATGGATTAGAATCCTATTTCTTTCAAGGAAGATCCTGAAAAAGAAAAATGTTAGGGAGCAATTTATCTTGGACTTCTACAAATAAAATTCTTTGTTGCCGCAATGACCTTAAAGATTGAAACCAAATTCAAGGGTCTGCTATATGTCACTATACCCACCATAAGCAGAAATAGACTCAAAACATATGACTCATTTCCTAAACAATGATCTAGAGAACACGATTCCATGGGCCTTTTATAAGCATTCATTTAAAAAAGTTAAATACATTTTAGAAAGCCAAATTAAATAAAGTTAAATTAGGTTTCTTTACCATAGGAGTTTTCAGATCCTTGTGAATTTTCAAAAAGGAAATTGGGTTCATAATAATTCATAAACTAATTTGACAATGGGAACTTTAATTATTACTTATTTTTTAAAAACAGAACACATATTGGACTGCAGCTGAAAAGAAAATAATTATATGGACACAAATATGTATAAATGTTTATGTATGCTATTAAATATCAACTTTCTCTATCTGTATATATAATAGATAATTATTGACAATATTTAAAGATTTAGGCTTAGCCTGGAAGATCAGGAAATATTTGTTATAAACATGAAGGAATCAATGGCCCAATGAAAGATGTAAAAGACAATGAGAATAATTGTGATGCAAACACTGAAAATATAGAAATAACTTATTAAAATTAATGAAGAATGATTCATTAATGTATGGCTTCACCTTTTGGCTGTTTACTTTGCTATCCAGACATTTCTAACTGGGTCCAAGTTAAGAAAAGTATGTGGGATTTGGTTCATTGGCTCTGTTATCTGCAGTGAGCGTATCCCACTTAACCTTAGTGCAGTGTGGCTTTTATTTGATGGTTTTAGGATCATGTCAACAGAAGCTAAGTTTCATGGTTTGGCAAAGGTTTAGAAGACATCTCCAGGGGGAGGGTGCTGTGGAAACAACTTTATATAGGAGGAGCAAGGGGAGCTGAATTCTTATCCTGGTCTATTGTGGCCTGATTAAGTGGCCTTGGTCAAGTTCTTCCCTCAAGATAGCATCAATAAATACGTTGAGCTCTAAACTTCTGAAACTGTGTCTTTTCTTTAGCGTGGTCCCTCCTATCAGTTCTAACCACAACTAAGATGTTTCATTTAAACAAATACTGTCCATGGATACTTCAGGGATTTCTTAATCCTGCCTTGGCATGTTCTGGCATCTCTCCAGAGACTTTGGAGACCTTACAAAGTGATAAATCTTACCTGAGATGTAGGTTGCCACTGCAGAAGCTTAATTTCCTTCATCATTTATCCTACTTCTGCAGCCAGAGTTATGGCTGTTTGGGGACTGAGTGGCAAGTCTTCATGTGAGGGGGACTGCCTTACAGCGGAAGTGTAGGCTTTGTGGTCCAGCATCCTGGAGCTTCAATTCTGTCTCTGCCACCTATTCTCTTGTGTTTGGTCAATTCTGCCATCTAATGTGTATGATGGAGACTTGCTACCTAGAGTGTGGTCCCTGAACCAGAGATACAAGATTCTATGGGAACTTGTTAGAAATGCAGAGTATCAGGCTCTACCCCAGACCACTTTATCAGAATTTGAATTTTACAAGATCACAGGTGATTCTTGTGCACATTACAGTTTGTGAAGCCCTATCAGAGATGATAATGAAGAAATTCAAGAAGTCACATGTTAAAGAGGTATGTGAAGTATAAAGTATGACATGCAAAAAATTCGGTTACAAAGGTTGTGATTACTGAAACCAAACAATTGAAGTGTTTTGGATTGTTGGATAGCATTGTCCCTCCATAATCTTTCCAGTTGCCAGGAGAAAAGCATCATGATCTCCATCTCCTGAATCCTACTGCCAACCTTACAAATCAGCATTTCTGCTGCTCCTTCTCCCCTTCTGACATTGCCGACATTTTCTTAGAATTACTCAGACTCTCATAGAGCATACTATGGGATACAAACTTGAGTAGAGTTAATGTGGACTTTAAATGTTCTTCTTCCTTTATTTTCAGCTCTGGATTTTCAAAGCTAAGTCAAGATTTTTAGAAATCTGTTTTCAGTTTGCTACATTTAAAAATAGTTTGCAGTAAACCCACAACTCTACTAGGGCTATATAGATCTTCTTTCTGTAATTCTGTTTTCTAAGAACACTCCAGTGTTGTAACATGGTAGCACAGCTTTTCTGTTAGCCTTATGAATATTGCAGTATCTGATCATATGGGAACGAATTATCTGCTAAAAAAAGTATGAATGTCAGTAATACTTGCTCAAGAGCAGAACATTCCTCTGTCTTCATCCACTAATGCAGCAATTTGATTTTCACTATAGGCAGTCAGTGTGTATGTGTGCAAGTGCATGTGCAAGTATGTAACTGAATATAGAGCTGTGGATTTTCGAAAATCCTTTGTTGGCATCCTTGTATGTATGAAAAGAGAAAATCAAGAAAAAATTAAATATCCAGTTGAAACCCATTGAAAAAGCAACAAGAGAGTTGATGAAGGAAAAGCAGAACAAATAATCAAAGATGAGCTCTTACTGAAGGGTTCTAATTTAAAGATTTCTGAGAAGTCAGTTTGGTTTGTTGAGAAGAGTGGATGTTTGAGAGTCTTGGACCCCAGATTGAAGTTTCTATCACCTATTAACTCTGTAATTTTGAACAAGTCACCTAACTTCTCTGGACCTCAGTTTCCCCAATCAAAGAAGAATTAAGCTCCATTACTTGATACTGAGCTGCAAAAATTCAACAATGTTTGGAAGTGAGTATACTAATCATACCAGAGCTACCAAGTTTCTCAAGATTATTCACTGTTTCCGGAGTGGTATGAATATTCCACAAAAAAGTCAACTCTTGCTTGTCCATTCCCCTCAAGGTCATGGCCTTTGGGGCTCAGGTGTGCATGCATGTGGGGGCACTAAGCATTACTTAAGTGGCAGCTGAGGAAGACCTCTGGTCTGCGCGGCCCCCTGCCCGCCCGTCGGGCCTCGGCGGCCGCACTCTAGAGGCTCTTTGTCTCCTCTTTGCCCTCTCTGCTCCGTTGCGATCATCCTGGATTTTCCCTCTATGTGGCTGCTGTCCAGACCAGCTGCACCCACTATATCTTCAGCAGTAGACCGAGCAGGGTATTAATCATATTTTTGAGGAGGACATTCTGCTATTTATCTCCCTGACACCTCCAGCGTTGGGCTGCCCAGGCCTGCCCACAGTCCATTGACTGGTGAGATTACACATTACCTTGCTCCATTGACTTTCCCTGCCCTCTCCATTGACTGGCTGTTCAACAGTGGAGTTGTGTTTGTTCAATCAGACATAATTTATACCTTTTTTGTTCTTTCCCGGGTGTGCATGCTAATTTTTAGTTGAAGGGCAGCATTTTCAGTCTGATTTCAGGTTAACCACAACTGAGATCAAAGACGCTAAAAAATTCTTCTGCCATGCCTCCCCTACTGCCACCAGCTACCATGGGAGTTATGGGGACATGTGGTCTTCAACCAGCAGCTGCATCTGCTGAATATATGATCTGGTTTCCTAGTTCTGATGTTTTGTTATAAATTCTGTACAGATGTGCATTTATACATAGCTTCTCCCAAGTAGTATAGTTGAAGTTTCCTGCAGAGAAATAGCCCATGCTTCATGCAGCTGCTATGCAACTTATTTCTTCCTTCTGTGTAATCTTTTGTTGCAAGTCATTCTACCTTGTTCACTTTGCACATCTCATAGCTTAATTTGCCACTTATCCTCTCACTTCTTAACCCTCATATTTTATTTTCAAATGCAGAGGAAGGAGGATAGCACAGTTGTTCAATGACTGCAGAAATCCAATACTGTATGTAAGTAGCACTGATAATTAAGTTAATTACTAATTTGCTAATCAGTAAGCTCAATGATAAACAGGCTGTAGAGGGACAAAAATCTGTGCCACAACACACCAAAGTGATTTGATTCTTTTGATTCTTTGCTTTTGTATGCATTGTTTTCTTAAACACATTTTCCATTTCTAATATTAATAATTGCCTCCAAATCTGCCTGATTATGTGAGCAGACAAGTTAAAGAAAGGAAAGGAAACATTTAACCAAGAGTTATCTGAATTGTCCAAGCATTTTCTCAGCAGCTAATTATTATGAACCTACTATGTACCAGGTGCTGTGCAAGGAGTTGAACTTTTATTTCGTTGCATACCACACACGCACACTTTTACTTACCCAATTATTCAATTACTTTATGCAGGTGATATAATTTTCTGTGTTCATATTAACCCAGAAGTGCAAACCTTTAAAAACAGACTCTTTAGTGCCATGGCAATGCTGCACATTCAAAGTTAGAAATTTCATCATCTGACCAGTGCTTTGTAGTAATAAGAATTGAGTTATATTGGAAATAACCCTGGCTTGGGTGTCAGATATGACTGTGTTGGAATCTTAACTCTAGATTTAATGGATATTTTGTTTTGGAGAAGTTTGATAGCCCCTGTGAACCTTGGTTTTCTTTCTGAAATAGTAGTGATTATACCAACAACTTAGAACATTATGGAGAGAATAAGTTTAAGTAAATGTTTAAAAAGCTTGGCACATAGACAGCATTCAACATATATCAATATGGTCATTATAACTTTTGTTCATGAAGGAAACAACTTATCGTCAAAGGAATAATTATACATATACTATCAATTGTGTCCTGAAAACTAGGAAAATATATCATATTAGGTAGAAGTAATGAGCAGATCCTACATCAGGCTATGCTTCATCTACCATCTCTGCAACAGAAGCATCTTGGGGTTCTGCCAGGTGGATTGATTCCTTGTTTGCTACAATCCTCACCAGGCAAAATCAAGGCTGGGTTCTGACTTCCTCCATTGTTTTAGCATCAACACTGATCCATGACTTTCAGGCTCTATAACTTTGCTGAAATCATTGGTCTTCAGATGGCCCCCTCTAATCTTAATGTACAATGATTGACATGGTTCATGACGTTTAGGGAAGAATTCATTGTGTAATGAGCCCACAATATGCTTATTAATTGACTTCCGTTAGGTTAGGAAATCCAACAAGTGGTCATCTCTTTGTAAAGACCAGCCCAGAGCAGATTCTGCCTAGGAATGGGTGTGGCAGTTTAAACCAGAAGAAAAATCTTAGCTCAGTGGACAAATAGACATATATAGTATATGAGTTATTTTGCATATCTTTTACAAATGAATGAAATTTTCTTAATTCTGTGTTAGTATGTTTGAAAAATATCATCAAAGTAGTGTCAAATAGAGAGAAATAAGAGGAAAACAGAGAGAGGAAAAGAAAATGTAATAATTCCACTGTAAATTCAGGAAAAGAAAAAAAAAACTCTCAACAGTGTCCTAGAATTTTCTTTAGAATAGCAGCAGATTTTCTGCCAATTAAGTTTAGTTTAGAAACAAGTTTTTTCTGGTTTTGTTGTAGAAAATTTCTCTGCTGGCAGAAATAACATGTAACTAACCCAGGGAGGCTTTCCCACACTAATTGTTATAAGGTTTTGAACTCAACAAAAAGCTTGACAGGGGTGAGACGATATACTCTGCAAATATGCTCTGGGCGGCCAAGGCAATCTCTTAGAGGCTAGGATGCACTATCACACTTTAAAGGGACTTCTGGCTCTCAAAGAAAAGGCCTGGACACAGGCTCCTGGTGGAGAAACAGGGACCTTAGATGAATGTGATGTGAAGGAGGAGAAAGGACCCAAGAAGTCAGTAGGCGGATTAAAGAAAGGAGTGAGAATGAGAAGTTCCTGAAATGTCAGGAGCTGAGAAATATTTCTTCTCCAGTCAATTTCTGATGGTGATTTCACAATCAAAGCCCTCCATTCTGCAGCACTTCTAAAATAACTGTATTTATAAGGAAAGGGTTTCACTCTGGTGGCATGCTGAGCAGATTTCTCTGCTCTTTTCTCTGGTCACAATAATTGGGAGTTGCAATCAGACTGGTACCAATCACCTTTTAAGTTTAGGGTTTTATTTTTTCAGCAGGAAACAAACATTTAAAAAAAATTCATTGAGAATTTTGCCTGGGGACTTCCGGAGAAGATGGCGGCTTAGTAAGACGCGCGGGTCTTAGTTCCTCCTCCAGAAAAGCAACTAAAGAAACAGAAACAATACAAAACAGCTCCCGGAGTCACGACAGAGACCAAAAAAGACAGCGTACCCCATTCTGGAACGGCTGAACGGGTAGGGAGAATCCACTGCTGTGAGATACCCGAGGGGTGCACGTTTTCCCGGCTGGGGTGGCTGGCGTCTGGGGTCCCCTCCACGCACGTGGCTCCCCGGTCTGACTGGGAACATTGGATAGCGGGGCCCTCCCGTCACGCTTGGCGTCTCGGGCCAGCTGGGCAATTTGGACCGGCACTCCCCCAAGCCACGGCCAGCGACCCCCGCCTCCATGCGCGGTTTCCCGGGCCGACTGCCCCGCAGACAAA
Source organism: Tamandua tetradactyla (assembly GCF_023851605.1). Classification (NCBI taxonomy): domain Eukaryota; kingdom Metazoa; phylum Chordata; class Mammalia; order Pilosa; family Myrmecophagidae; genus Tamandua; species Tamandua tetradactyla. The sequence continues at coordinate 87,055,830 of NC_135338.1, read as the reverse complement.
CGACCGCCACGAGCGCCACCTACTGGGCAGGAAAAGAAAAACAGAGCCCAGAGATTCCACAGAAAAACCTTTCAACCAGCTGGGTCCCACACCCAGGGAGATCTGATCAAATGCCCAGACACCAGCAGAAAATAATGGATGACGCTCGGAAAATTGAAGATATGGCCCAATCAAAGGAACAAACCAATAGTTCAAATGAGATACAGGAGCTGAGACAACTAATGCTGAATATACGAACAGAAATGGAAAAACTCTTCAAAAACCAAATCAATAAATTGAGGGAGGACATGAAGAAGATATGGGCTGAACAAAAAGAAGAAATAGAAAATCTGAAAAAACAAATCACAGAACTTGTGGGAGTGAAAGACAAAGAAGAAAAAATGGAAAAAACAATGGATACCTACAATGGTAGATCTAAAGAGACAGAAGCTACAATTAGTGAACTAGAGGATGGAACAACTGAATTCCAAAAAGAAACAGAAACTATAGGGAAAAGAATGGAAAAACTTGAGCAGGAAATCAGGGAACTGAATGACAATATGAAGCGCACAAATATACGTGTTGTGGGTGTCCCAGAAGGAGAAGAGAAGGGAAAAGGAGGAGAAAAACTAATGAAAGAAATTATCACTGAAAATTTCCCAACTCTTATGAAAGACCTAAATATACAGATCCAAGAAGTGCAGCGCACCCCAAAGAGAATAGACCCAAATAGGCGTTCTCCAAGACATTTACTAGTTAGAATGTCAGAGGTCAAAGAGAAAGAGAGGATCTTGAAAGCAGCAAGAGAAAAACAATCTGTCACATACAAGGGAAACCCAATAAGACTATGTGTAGATTTCTCAGCAGAAACCATGGAAGCTAGAAGACAGTGGGATGATATATTTAAATCACTAAAAGAGAAAAACTGCCAACCAAGACTCCTATATCCAGCAAAATTGTCCTTCAAAAATGAAGGAGAAATTAAAACATTTATAGACAAAAAGTCACTGAGAGAATTTGTGACCAAGAGACCAGCTCTGCAAGAAATACTAAAGGGAGCACTAGAGTCAGATACAAAAAGACAGAAGAGAGAGGTATGGAGTAAAGTGTAGAAAGAAGGAAAATCAGATATGATATATATAATACAAAAGCCAAAATGGTAGAGGAAAATATTATCCAAACAGTAATAACACTAAAAGTTAATGGACTGAATTTCTCAATCAAAAGACATAGAATGGCAGAATGGATTACGACCCAGCAATACCACTGCTAGGTATCTACTCAAAGGACTTAAGGGCAAAGACACAGACGGACATTTGCACACCAGTGTTTATAGCAGCATTATCTACAACTTCAAAGAGATGGAAACAGCCAAAATGCCCATCAACAGACGAGTGGCTAAACAAACTGTGGCGTATACCTACGATGGAATATTATGCAGCTTTAAGACAGACTAAACTTATGAAGCATGTAATAACATAGATGGACCTAGAGAACATTATGCTGAGTGAGTCTAGCCAAAAACTAAAGGACAAATACTGTATGGTCCCACTGATGTGAACCGACATTCGAGAATCAGCTTGGACTATATCAATGGTAACAGAGACCAGCAGGAGTTAGAAACAGGGTAAGATAATGGGTAATTGGAGCTGAAGGGATACAGACTGTGCAACAGGACTAGATAAAAAAACTCAAAAATGGACAGCACAATAATACCTAAGTGTAATGTAACTAGGTTGGAACACTGAATGAAGCTGCACCTGAAATATGGTTTTTTGTTTGTTTGTTTGTGTGTTTGTATCTTTTGTTTTTGTTTTTTTCTTTTTCCTTTATATATATATATATTATTAGTATTATTATTTTAATTCTCTTCTCTATATTAACATTCTATATCTTTTTCTGCTGTTTTGCTAGTTCTTTTCCTAAATCGATGCAAATGTACTAAGAAATGATGATCATACATCTATGTGATGATACTAAGAATTACTGAGTGCATGTGTAGAATGGAATGATTTCTAAATGTTGTGTTAATTCCTTTTCTTTTTTTTGATTAATAAAAAACTTAAAAAAAAAACAAAAAATAAAATAAAATAAAATAAAAAAAAAAAAAAAAAAAAAAGAGAATTTTGCCTGGATACCATGGAAACTATTAGCTTTGGGGCTTCCTCAGAGCATGTAGAAACTGTGTGTGGTTCCCTTTTATAATCCTTGGCCAATGGTTGTCCATAATTTCTACTTAATAAAAGGGAACTTCTTTTTGTCAGTTTGTGAATTTGTAGAGAGGAGCTTGCCTATCCCAGGAGAACATGAAGTTAGTGGCAGATAAATGGCCTTAAAATGCTTCTAGCACATGATTTATAAGAACTTTCTTCTTGGATGGCACTTAGTCCCAGAATGATGCCCCATGATTGTGCATATTCAGTTTCTAGGCTGGGCCAGAAAGGAACATAGCAATGGGTTGATTTCTTCTCCTAGTTTGTTTGACAGTGTCTGTATCTATGATGAAAATATCACTCCAGGTCCAATGCTCGTACTTGCCAAGGGCCTTGTATTCAGTGTTTGCAAACAGGTGATAGAGAGATAGAAAGATAGGGACAGAGTCCTGTTACTGCACCTGCTTGAATTGAAACATTTTATGTAAGGAATCAGGATTCAGTTATTTTCCTAAGAATAGCTATGTCTTCCTGAAAAAGCCTTAGTGAACAGAAAGTTGCATGCTTATACTGATGGATGTGATTTCAAAAATCACTGTTTGAGTTATCATGTGAGAATAGCATGAGCATGAACAGCTTATGAGGAGGATGACTACGTAATGTTCAGAGCACCATGCAAAATGAAAATGCAGGGTTCTTATTCAAAAATTTCTAAGAATTTCAAGATGGCATCAACAGAGCATTAAATCATTTGCAGGATCTTTATGAGCATGGGATTCTGTGTGACAGCCTTGTTTCTAAGGAATCTGTGATTTGATTAAACTTTAGATTTCTCTCCTCAGTGTTTTCTGAAGACCTAACTAATGCAGATGAGATTGATTAATAAAAGTGACTAACAGTGAGAGCTACCTTTAGTCCACTCATAAAATTTCAGAAAACATCAAATAAGTAGATCTTATCTTTCTGTTTGTTTGTGTACCCCCAGACATAGGATAAATGCCTTAGTTGTATTGAGAAGAATGCAGATAGTGGTGGCTGTGGACTCTTTCCTTAGTTTCTGCCTTCCAGGAAGGGGACTATTCTTGTTCTTCATTCTAGATTTGACAACCTGTTGGGCATGCCTTGCCATGTTCCATAGCTTACACCCAAGAAGCCTGGTGGAGACAGTTATTAGTTAGCCATTTAGTCTTCTAAATTGGGCCACTCAGCTCAAGGAAGGCAGAGACCTCTGCATGCAAGAGCTAACTTAAAGCTGGCCCATCCCAGGGGTAAGCCCACCATGGAAAAACTTGGAAATTATTTCCTCATACAGGGCCAGTAAGAGTACCTATTGCATAAATTCATCTTCCAACAGCTAATGTGTGGAAAGTGGCTAGCATGGAGTTAGCGTATAATAAGTATTCAGTGAATTTTAGTTCTTCTTACTATTTTAGATAATAATGACCTAGACAGTTTTGAGAAGTGCTAGTCAGGTGTTTTCTACAGTGTCCTGTGATGCTGGGATATATGTAATGCTTTTCTCCTGATTAGACTGGGACAATAGATTCTGGGGAGGTGTCATTCTCATCATATCAAAAGTACATGCTACCAGCATTATCTACAATTGCCAAGAGATAGAAACAGCCAAAATGTCCATCAACAGGCAAGTGGCTAAACAAGCTGTGGTATATACATAGGATGTAATATTATGCAGCTGTAAGACAGAATAAAGTTACAAAGTATGTAACAACATGGATGGACCTTAAGGACATTATGCTGAGTGAGATTAGCCAGAAACAAAAGGACAAATACTGTATGGTTTCACTAATATGAACTAACATTAATACATGAACTTGGATAATTTCAGTTAAAAACAGAGGTCCTCAGAAGATAGAAATAGGGTAGATTTTGAGTAATTAGAACTGAAGGGATACAGATTGTACAATGGGACTGACTGCAAAAATTCAGAAATTGATAGCACAACACTACCTAACTGTAATACAATAATGTTAGAACACTGAATGAAGCCGAATGTGAGAATGATAGAGGGAGGAGGCCTGGGGGAACAAATGAAATCACAAGGAAAGATATACAATAAAGACAGAGATGGTATAATCTAAGAATTCCTAGAGTATATAATGATAGTGACTAAATGTACAAATTTTAAAACGTTTTGCATGAGGAAGAACAAAGGAATGTCAGTAGTGCAGGATATTGAAAATAGATGGTAATTAATATTTTAAAACTTTAGCTTATGTGTGAGACTAAAGCAAAAAATATTTATTTGGTACAAAATTTATATTTTGACTGGTGCATTTCCTAATATAACTTAAATGGACAGTTTAATTGAATATCATAAGTACATGGAACCTTGAGTTGGGCATGAAATTTTGTAGGTTTGTCCAGAGTGATGCCTCAAAAAATCCCAGAAGGATTTGAACAGTGAATAAAAAAGTATTTACAAAGTCCCCTTGGGGGAATGGTGAGAAAGGGGGAAAATTCAACTTTCCCAAGTTGAGAATTCTTGATACTCTCACAAGCAGTGGGGACAACCAAAGCAATAGACTGAACCACCAATCGTGGGGTTTGTTCATATGAAACTTAACCCCGCAAAGGATAGTCTAAGCCTACTTAAAATTAGGTCTAAGAGTCAACCCCAAGAGAACCTCTTTTGTTGTTCAGATATGGCCTCTCTCTCTCAGCCAACACGACAAACAAGGTCACGGCCCTCCCCCTCTCTATGTGGGACATGACTTCTAGGGGTGTGAACCTTCCTGGCAACATGGCACAGAAATCCTAAAATGAGCAGGGGCTCAGCATGGAGGGACTTGACCAACAGGGGGAAGAAAGAAATGAGACAAAATAAAGTGTCAATGGCTGAGAGATTCCAAACAGAGACAAGAGGTTATTCTGGAGGTTATTCTTATGCATTAAAAATTTAAAACTTACAGAACAGTTTTACATTTACAGAAAAGTTTTAAAGATAGTTCAGAGAACATATACTCTGCACCCATTTACTTCTATTATTAAATTCTTAAATAAGCATGGTTCATTTGTCAAAAGTATTGAACCAGTATTGATAGATCATTATTAATGAAGTCTATAGTTTATTCATATTTGGTTTTTGCCTCGTGTCCTTTTGCTGTCACAGGATCTCATCCAGGACACCACATTATATTTAGTCATCATGTCCCCTTCGGGTCCTCTTGGCTGTGACAGTTTCTTAACTTTCCTTGTTTTTGATGATCTGCACAGTTTTGAGAAGTGCTGCTCCGGTGTGTTCTATACTGTCCATCAGCTGGCATTTGTGTGCTGCTTTTCTCCTGCTTAGGCTGGGATGATGGGTTTTGGGGAGGTGTCATTCTCATATATCATATCAAACGTACATGCTATGAAAATGACTTGTAACTGATGATTTAACCTTGATTGCCTGACTAAAGTAGGGTCTGTCAGGTTTATCCACTGCAAGGCTACTCTTTATTGCGAGAGGGAACGTTTTAAGAGTTAAGGCTTCCAGATTCCAGAAGAGCATGACACAGCCTCATCCCTGAGAATAACCTCCTGCTCATCTCTAGGCTGGTAGGTCTGGTTTGTCTACAGGGTATATAGCATCCAGAAGGCACTCAATAAATGTCTGATGAGTGCGTGAGGGAGAAGTGGCCCAAGAAAGTCCCCACCTGGGGAACCCTGTGATTAAGACTTAAATTCATTTAACACAGTTAGCTACTGTGTTACAGGCCTGGTGCTGTCTAAATATTTTTTGTATATTAAATGTGTAATTATCATAGTTATCCTTTGAGATAGGAATTACCATCATCCTCATTTTCCAGAGGAGGAAACTTAGGAGCATAGAGGATAAACAATTCACCCAAAATTGCACAGCTAATAAGTGGTTGGGATTCAAACCCAGGCAATCTGCCTCTCGAATCCAATCTCTTAAACCCTGCCATGACTGCATTGTGCCTGTTTAAAGATCTAGCCTGCACTGAATTATCTAAGAATGTCCCCAAATCTTAAATAATATGAAGATAATCTAGGTTATAGAGTGCATTCTGTTTTCCATGAAAGTTAGAAATATATAAAAATAAAATCCGGATTTTTTTAAAAGTGCTAATACCCTCTCAATTGCTCAATAAACTTGGGGACATATTTTGTCCCAGTGGATTTTGCAAAGGTTTTCCTCATTGAAGCCTACGGCATCTATCTGCTTTAAAAAGATCTATGTTCCCTCTCATGGGTAAATCTCATTGGAATTTGACAAAAATGGGAGCATGAAAACCTAAAAAAAAATGAAAGAATCACTAATAAGGACGGTATTTAAGGAATATGATTTAAAATTCAGAGACAGAGCAATTTTCTAATTAAAACTTTCACTTATAGGGAGGTCCTAATTCAGTGAGAGCACAGGTAAATTCATGTTTCTGAAATGTGTCATTCTTATATGTGTATTTTGTAACATTTTTGGTCACAATTTTATTTCTGTAAATGAAACTTTTTTCTAATGACACAAATCCTATCAATACATAGTAGGCGCAACAGTTCTTCATAGCCATTTTTTAAAATTCACAAATAGTCTAAACTTGAAGGATATTTAACTACATATTATGAACCCCCTATACACATCAAAAAATACATATATATTTGATAGCAACATTCTTACAGTGATAAGCCCTGAATGACTCTAGCTCCAGGTAATACTGAAATTTCCTTCGTAGTGTTGGCAGGTACTGTATATATTAGCACATTTTGACATCCTCCTTCTTCGGCTTTCTCAGTCAATCAAGTTGCATAAAATCATAATCAGAAATTACTCTTCTTTTTCAAGCTATGAAGTTCAAAAGTGAATATGGGTATTTTTCTAGCCCTCTGTGAAGGACATAATTTGCTTTCAAACCTGGGCGTGGAGTTATCATTTAGGCACAGACTGACTTCCAAGGATAAATTTTGATCCCTGGGGCCATCTAAAAGTGTTGTCACAGTCTTGATGTATATACCCATTAAGTATGTGTATGTAGTGTGAAATGCCATGCAAACCTCTAACTCCACGTGTGGGTGCCAAAGCAAGGCAAGAAAGACCCATGTTTTGATACTACCCCACTTGTTTTGTGCAAACCTCCCCAAAATTACACACTGAAAAAAAATGAACAAAAAGACAAACCAGACAAACTAGTTATCTCATTTTAACAAAACATAAACCAAAAAATAGGTACTAGTACTCTGCAGACACATGATCTAATGGCAAAGCCTTCTGGCTCCTTTCAATACAACATCCACCCTGGCTTCACACTCAATAAGCATGCATTTAATGTTTGCTCTTTAATTATTTCTGCAGTAATGTTTTGTAAATGTAAGCCAACATATACAACATTGACTGAAAAACAATGTACCTGGAGCAGAAAATACTTAGTACTGATAATCGTGTTCTTGATAAAGAACATGGAAGCAGATAGAAATAGCTATTTCTCATCACAGCTGATCTAGCGAAGACTCACACATCGATAAAAATACTCCCAATATGATAATGTTATTTCAACATGATTAAGAAAATAACCCTTGACACTGGGCAAACCTGTTTCAAATCCTGACCATGCCACTAGCCATGTGCTACTTACTAGACAGATTGCCCCAGGTTTTCTATTTCACTTTTTTCACCTGCAGAATATTTTAAGTATTTGAAAAGAGTATTTAGGTAAGACCTTAGTAAAATAACTAAGGGTTTATGAGCACTTAACAAATGGTAATGTGTAATTTGAAAATTACTATTAAAATGGCAGAGCTCCTGGTGAGGTGCAAAATCAAATGATTGATAATCTGGGGGAAAGCTAGAGCAGCCTTTTGGAAATTTCCAATACCATACTGTTTATATTATAAAAAGACATTTAAAGTTGTTTAACCCATTGTTTCCCAAATACGTTTAACTAAGAAAGTCTTTCTGAAGTGACCCCTACAATGACCTAAAAATTTAATGTGTTGCTTGTACTACACTTGGAGAAATCCTGGGCTAGTTTCATTTCAGCAGTCTGTTGATGTTTATGGAATAAGAGGAAACCCACTTCTTTCAGGTCATAATTTTTAATTAAAATTATTTTTGCTAATGGAATACTAACACCTTTTTGACAATGTTAATGATTGAATTCATAATGGCAAATGAACACCTAGACTGAATTAACTACAATTCATGCACATCATACACATAGAAAAATTCTCCCAGGTCAGAAGTCAGGTTCTAAGCTACTGGGAGACCCCAATCTGTGTGGCTGGAGCCAGATTTACTTATAGTACCCTTGTTCCTACAGCATAATATTAATGCAACTTGCACATCCTTCAAAATGGTAGACTGTTAATCTAAAGCACACAGGTCTACAAAAATGAATATATACTTCAAAATCTGTAGCATAGCAATGGTAACCTTTTTACTTATGATTTATTTTGGAAATGTGATGAGTAAGAATAATGAAGTCCTTCTGAGTATACAGAGTTTCACTAATACACACAGACATCATTATTTCTTCTAATTGCTCTGATGATGTTGCTGTGCATATTTGCATAGAGTGTGTATACAGTCACACGTTTCCTATATACCACTGAATGTATGCACACATATAGAGAGTGTGTACACATATACATGTAATACAGTATGTTACTGTGTTCTTGAATCCCACCATCATTCAATGTCTTGCCAAATAGCATTACAGGCATGGAGCCAGATCTTTTCACTTCCCCACTGAAGTCACTTGGAACATATCTGAACGTGGCAAAATACATTTGCCAAGTTATGTGCATAAAAACATCCTTTGATCTTTCAGAGTCATAAATATGTAATAAACTACATGATTGCCCTACTGATCTGTCCAACATCAATCTTACCTTCCCTTTTTATTGGTTCATCAAAATAAGATATGATCAAGGTACAAAAGAGTTAAAGAAGCTATTTATTTTAATGTTTCCTTGGAGAATGTTCTTGGTATTGTGAGTACAAATTATATATATAATATTTCATGAATGATGTTGAAGCATTAAAAATCACCTCTGCTCTTGAAGTTAACACAAAACTCTGGCCCTCTGCCAATTCTCCCCTCGTTCCCTTATGGCCTGCTACAAGATACAATGTCATTTTTCCACAATAATACTAGAAGGTTTCTTGAAATTCTATTTTTAAGTCATGGATTAGATTGTTATCATAATTCATTTTTTAAAAGTCCAGGAAGTTGTACTCTGAAACAGCTATTTGGTTTAAGTTCAAGAGTGCTAACTAAAGTTAGGGATTACCCAAATTTTAACAGATGTCAAAACACATTTGTGGACAGGGAGATAAGGATAGTAGAACTAATGGGAGGGGATTATATTAAGAAAGGACAAATCATTTCAAATGTATGTGCTTATTTTTAATCTTTAAGAAGTGCATATCACCAGTGTATATACCCACTTGTGGTTTATTGAGGATTTTTAACTACAAGCTGCAAACAAAGGTTAGTAACATCAGGTGATGAGAGTTTTAAATGGACTTTTGTGAAATATTGTAGAAAAGCAGAAAATTTATACAAGCTATAAATTGAGTGAGTGATGTAGTTGGTAGTAAAGTCTACATTTTTTTTTCACAAGGGACAAATAAGATTGAACTAAGAGTTTCAGTCATTAGAATGATGCAACTTTTACCTTACAGCTGAACAAAATAATTACCTGAGCTTATTTTGGTGTACTTAGGACAGTGAAGAGGGAAGATTTATTTCAGTGAACACATTTTCACTAGTAATGTGGTGCATAATTTCTCCATGGTAACATAAAATGGAGCGGACATTAGTTCATGATTACAAATAATGAAAGGAAATGTACACAACTATTCTATCAGTTGTTGGGAAAGAAAGCAACACTCTAGGAAATCCAATAGTTCAAAGAAATCCAATAGTGTGGAAATATACCACAAAAGTTTAATCTCACTATTGATTGAACTGCTGATTCATAATATGAATTTGGAAACAAATGGGAGAATTTACCATACAAATCAATTAATTCAAGAAGATTAAAAAGTAAAAACCACAGAATTAGAGACATTTTGTCAAATTTGTGAAATTTCTGGCTCTTTGCCAATTGGAAAATGAGAACACTAGTTCTTAATGATGATTTGTATGTAAAAGGATCATGAATAGTTACAGTTTGTATTTCACGCTGATCCATGGTGCACTATGGGGTTCCTCTGACTTCATGTTAAAAAAAGGAAAGGTGAAGGCAAAGACATACATCTGCTTTACACCAAGGGACTTTTGTTGTGCCTTTATTTTGGGGAAAATGAAGCTTTCCGTAGTTCCTCATGCATGCTCCCTTAGCTGAGACCTGGACGCTCTAGGAAGAAAAGTATATGTTTCCCTGAAGGCCATCTGAAGACCAAAGTTTTATTCACAGAGATGAAGGAAGCCAAAATGTAAGTCTTAGAAACATCACATCAAGATCATTGCAGTCAAGTTTACTGTAAGATCTTCCCGGAGCTCTGTTGGAGGCCCCCTGCACAACACTGGTGTGTGTCCATCTTTCTGCTCTTGTTCTTATCTCAGGTCTGCTCTGTCAATGTATCTCTTCATTTCCTATCCAAATCTGGTCTCCCCCCAGCCCTGGGTGTCTTAAACTCTTTTACTCCCTAAACTCCAAACCCTCCCTTTTCATGCCCACTGAGAACTGACAAAGCCAACACTGCTAAAGAAATCAAAATCATGCATACTGAATTTCTTTCATAAGGCCTTTTTGTTTCAGCATTTCTTTTTTTCTTCCTGACCCAGTGATAGTCTCTTACTACTCCCCAGAGGGAAATGCCTCATGTTAAATTCCTTGTGTCATTAAACAAATATCTAGTCATGAGTTTCCTGTGCAAGGAGAAGTATGAACCTTCTTGGGGAGAAGAGTATACGTGCATATATATAATGTATTACCTCTGCTTTCAAGGAAATTTTGCTTTAATTTGAGGAAATAAACTCTGTATAAAAGTGAACAATAGTTCAGTGGTATAATGCTCGCCCTTCATGCAGGAGACCCAGGTTCGATTCCCGGACCATGCACCAAAAGAAAAAGAACAATCATAGAAGAATTTAGAAGGACTTTTCAATGTGGTGTGATGGAGTGTTATCTAAATTCATAGTAGGAAAGATTAGTTTCTGGAGAGAACTGAGTAATGTTCAATATGCCATTCAGCTAAGCCAGCCTCATAGCTAGAGGTAAGTCTCTAAAGGCAGGTTATAGCCACAAAGGTGAGGCATGGACTTCAGCTGGGCAGTATAGACTTAATTTGGCAGGCAAGAAACCTAGAGATTTTATTCAGGAAATGATTAAAATCTTTTTTAAAAATATTTTTTCAGAAGATTTGTCTTTTAGTAATAACAACAATAATAAATTATCTTCCTGATAGCAACTTTCAGAATCACAGATGAGAAGGTCAGCAAATCCTCTACCAAAAACCCAAAAGTATAAAGCTGGATGAGGTCATTGATGGTCAAAAACAACCTTTTAAGCATTATGTAATTCAAACAAAGTTATGAACAAAGAAGAATTTAGCCATGAAGACAACTGAACTTCTGGTAGGAATGGGGAGTCCATGGCATTTTAGGCTGAGGTTACTCCTGTCCCCCACTCCATTCCCCACTCCATTCACAGGTTGGGGCAGGCTATGAAAATAGTAAGTTTCCTATTACTACAGAAGAGGTGTTGCTTGGGTTGGTATATTGCCAGTTAAAACAGGAATCTTGGTGACAAGTACCCAAGGAGGGCCAGAGCTTCATTCGTCTGAGACAGAAAGCCTATTGGGGTTAGGCAACAGAATACAGACTAGTCAAGGACACAACAGGTGGTTCTAGAAGTCAGTCAAATGTCTTTCATTAAGATATCTCCCATACACTAGGATAACCAGGGCCTCGTACATGCATATTTGTCCAATGGTATCTGACCAGAAGAAAATAAATTCACGGCAGCTTGGAATTTGACTGTACTTGCCATTTCACATCAAATCCATCAGCAGAGAATGGAAACTTTTCCACTTCAAGACATTCAAGGACAGAATTTAAGCAATCTTTGACTAAACATGATAATACTGAGACAGGGGAGGACTCAAAGATGACAGGCTTCAAAATTAGAACAACAAACTGATCACACACATAAATCATCACACATTGCCTGAGGGAGACACTTCAGAAATTAATCCAGTTAAGTTACCAAGCAGGCAACATTTTAAAACAACAACAACAGCAGAAAACCTCAAGGACAAATGTCAAAATCCAAAATACAAACTCTCAATAACAAGATATAAATTATACAAAAGAACTAAATAGAAATTGTGAAGTTGCAAAGTAACAGTAACTGAAATGAAGTTTATTAAGGGCTGAATAACAGTTTTGAGATGATAAGAAAAAAATGAATAAATTTGAATTCAAATAAACAGGAATTATCCATTCTTAGGAAAAAGATAAAAACAGATAAAAGTAAAATTAAAAGAGTCTAAGATATAATATAAAAATGTTAATATATGGGTAACAGAGAAGAGAGAAAGGGGCAGAACAAATATTTGAAGAAATAATGGCTGAATATTTAAAAATTTTATTTAAAAATATTAATCTACACTTCCAGGTATCTCAAAGAGATTCAATTGAGATAAACAGAAAGAGATCCACAGATCACAGTGAAACTATTGAAATACAATGACAAAGAGAAAATCTTGAAAGATTTTGTTCTAGTTTGCTTGGCTACCAAAATGCAATATACCAGAAATGGACTGGCTTCTAACAATGGAAATTTATTAGCTTATGAGCTTACAGTTCTGAGCATGTGAAAAGATCCGAATCAAGTCATTATCACATGATATCTGGACTCCTTGTCAGATGACATCTGCTTGTCACCCTCCTTCTCTTCTCGGTTTTGTTGCTTCCAGCTTCCGGCATCAGTGGCTTTCTTTGTTTCTGAGGCTTTCTCTCTCAGCTTCTCTGAGTGTCCATTTCATTCAGCGTCTTTCTCTGAAATTCATTCTCTTATAAGGGACTCCAATAAAAGGATTAATACCCACCTGGGGCACACCTCAACTGAAATAACCTAATCTAAAGGTCCCCATCACAATAGATTTATACCCACAGGAATGGATTAGCATAAGAAAATGTTCTTCTGGGATCTAAAAAGTTTAAAACTACCACAGATATGAAGGAAAACAACTCATTACATACAAAGTATGTTTAATCATTGATTTTTTATTAGGTACAACAGAGATCAGAAGCAATAGTGTCATATCCAAGTACTAAAGAAGAAAGAAAAGTTCAACCATGGATTCTATTTCCAGCAAAACTATCTTTCAAAAATGAAGGCAAATAAGTACATTCCCAAATCGTGAAAGACTGAGATAATTCTTTGTTAGTTGACTCACCTTAAAATTAACACTAATGGAAGTTCTTCATTTTGAATGTAAATGACACCAGACAACAACTCACAGCACTCAGTAATGATGAACATCAAAACGATAAATATGTGGGTTAATATAAGAGACAATAAATGTATATTTTTCTCATTTCTTCTTACATTTAAAACAATTGCAATTATAAAAATGTACTGTTGGATTTATTATATATATATATGTATATATATGAAAATAATAACAAAAAGGAGGAGGAAAAAGAAGATATAGTGGACCATAAAATTTATATTTTACTAGACTTTAAATTACTATTATTCTGAAATAGATTGGAATAAATCAAGTTCTGTATTATAATCCCTGAAGCAACCACTAAAACTGAAACTCAAAATAATATATCAAAATCAACAGAAATTAAAAACGTATTTATTCAAACCAAAAGAAGACAATAAAGCTGGAATGAAAGGGAAAACAAGTACATCATTCAGATAAAGAACACATAAAAGTAGCTTTAAAAACTAACAATCTTATTAATTACAATAAATGTGAATGGACGCATTACTAGTTACCCTGGCTGAGATTGCCAGAATAGATTAAAAACTAATTGCTAGCAAAAACCCTACAAGGTTCACTTCTTTGATTCAAAAATACAATAAATAGGTTGAAAATAGATAAATGTCTAGAGACAAAGAGCGATATTTAAATATATCAGGAAGATATAACTGCTACAAACGCAAGCACATCTGATGAAAGAGTCCAAAACACGTGAAACAACGCACAGACAAACTGAAAGGAGACATCACCCATTCAATAATAATAGCTGGAGATGTCAATAGCTCACTCTTGATTATTTATGAAACAAATAAATCGGCAAAGTTACAAGTCTTGAACAAAAATACTATAGTTGTTACTAGGGCTGCCATAACAATGTACCACCAGCTGTTTGGCTTAAAACAACAGACGTGTTTTTTTCTCTCTTCTGGTTCTAGAGACTAGAAATCCAAAAGCAAGATGTTAACAGTATTGGTTGTGCTTTGGAGGCTGTATGGGAGAATTTCTTCCATATCTTTCCTCTAACTTCTGGTAGTTATTAGCAACCCCACTTGGATCCTTGGCATTTCTTCTCTTGTATGTAATCCAGTATGACCTCATCTTAACCAATTACATCTGCAAAGATCCTATCCACATTCTCAGGTTCTGGGTGGGCATGAATTTGGGAGATAAACTCTTCCACCCAGAGAAGTGATCAAATAATTTGACCTGACATATGTAAACCACTTCACCCAACTAAAGAAATGTACATGGAACATTCTCCATTATAAACCATATGTTCGTCCACAAAAAAAGTTTTAATAAATTAAATATATATATAGTTTTTGTACAAATTATGCTCTCTAATAACAAAACTAGATTCCCAAAAGCAGAAACCTTGGAACTCCCCCATAAAATATTTGGAAATTAAACAACAGAGTTCTAAATGACCTATTGGTAGAAAGGAAATTTATAACAGAATTTAAAATATACGTATTTTGAAATTAATGAAAATAAAGCACAATATATAAAAATTTCTGAAATTCAGCTAAAACAATACTTAGGGGAACATTTATAGCATTAAACACATATCAGAAAGGTCTAAAAGCAATAGCCTATGTTTTCACCCTAAGAAATTAGAAAAAGAAGTACAATCTAAAAACAATACAAGAAGAAGGAAGGAAATGCTAAAGATTGGAGAGGAAACAAAAGAAATAGAAAACAGAAAAAATCATAGAAGCAGTCAAAGAAACCAAAAGTTGCCTTTGTGAGAAGATCAAAACCAAAAATGGCAAACCTTTGTCTAGACTGACAAAAAATAAAGAGAAGACACAAATTAGCAAAATCAGGAATCAAAGCAGGAACATCTATACCAAACATAGAGAAATTAAGAGAATTATAATGTAATATTATGTGCAGAACTATATGCCCACAAATTAGACGAAAAGAAATTTAAAAACAAATTAACGAAACAGACTCAAAGAACTTCAACATTGTTGAGTGAAATTAAACAGGGTCAAAAGAAATAGAGAGTAATTACGTGTTCATAGGTTGGAAGACTGAATGTTGTTCAGTTGAAAATTCTTTCCATATTTTTCATAAATTTAGCACAATACCTATAAAAATTCACCATCTCAGCAGGGTTTTTTTGTAGAAAATGATAACTTGACCTTAATTACATATAAATGCAAATGACTCGGAAGAAACCAAACAACTTTGGAAAAAAAGAAAACAAATGGAATTGGCTTGCACTACCTGATTTCAAAACTTACCATGAAACTACATTAATTCAGAAAGTATAGTTTTAGCTTTAAAAATGGCCCATAGATAAATGGAAAACAGTTGTATGACCATAAACAAAAACTTCTGTTTCTAGTTGATTGATTTGGAAAATAAGGCCATAAACAATTCATTAGGGGGATGATAATGCTTTCATTAATGGTACTGAGGCAATGCAAAAAAGAAAATCAGCATAGTTTCTTCCTCACACCATGATACAAATGTTCACTCAAAATTAATCATGGATTTCAGTGCAAAAGTTAAACTGATAAAATATCTAGAAGAAAACATTGGTAACATATTGTTAGTCACAACCAAAATAATGAGCTGTGAAAGAAATAATTGATAAATTAAACTTCAATAAAATTTAAAATATATTTCAAATACACCATTAAGAAAATGATAAAGCAGTCAAGCCACAGGCTGAGAAAATGTTTACAAATCATGTATCTTACACAGATTTTATTTCCAGAACATATCAAGAATTTTTAAACTCAATAATAAGAAGCCAAGTCAACCTACAAAAATAGGCAAAAGATTTAAGAAAGCTTTTCACCACAGCAACAAAGGACATGGAAATAACTTCACTGGGAAATGCAAGTCTAAACCGCAAAGAGATACATCTGTGCATCCACTGAAAGGCTATCGTCTAAAAGACTGACTATGTAAGGGTTGGAAAGGCAGGGGAGAAATGGAAATACTCATACACTGCTGGTGGAAATGTAACCTAGTGCAGTCACTTTGCAAAACAATTTGCAAATTTCTTTAAAAATGAAATAATCTGTTTATGTAGCCCATCTCCATTCCTATGCATTTACCCATGGAAAATAAAAATGTATGTCAACACAGTGACCTGTAAGTGAATGCACAATGCAGCATTATTTGCAACAGTAAAAAATTATGGAAAGAACTAAATACTTCAATCAGTGAATGGATGAATAAAATATGATATATGGAGACAAAGTAATTATTATTCAGAAAATAAAAAACATCCTGACACATGCTATAACATGACATAACCTCCAAACGAACCTTAAAGCATTATGGGTGAGTGAAAGAAGCCAGGAAAAATGACTTTATATTGTGTAGTTCCATTTATAAGAAAGGTAGAGAAAACACAAATTCAAGAACCAGTGTATTAGGGGTTTCCTGTGCCCGCGTTTTGGAGGAGGAATTTACTGTAAATGGGATCATGGAAATTTTGGGGGGTGATGGAAATATTCAAAAAATAGTCAGAGAACATTATGATGCAAGTACTTCAAATTTGTGAAGGTTTGATGATTTAAAATATGATAGACCTTAGCAAACATTCCATGTATACCTGAAAAGGATGTACCCTTCTTGGGTTGGGTGGTATATCCTCTAAATGTCAATGAGATCCGGTTCATTGCTGATGGTGTTTAGTTTTTCGATATCCCTGCTGATGTTCTGTTATTAGTCCTGGCTACTACTGAGAGAGAGTGCTGACGTCTCCAACTATAACTGTGGACTTGTCTATTTCTCCTTTCAGTTCTATCAGGTTTTGCTTTATGTAATTTGAACCTGTGTTGCTAGATACAGAGATATTAAGAGCCATGGTGTCTTCTGGTGAATTGACCCTTTTATCCACATGTAATATCTCTTTTTATCCCTGGTAATTTTCTTTGCTCTGAAGTCTACTCTGTCTGACATGATATAGCCACTCCAGTTTTCTTTTGATTATTGTTTGCAAGGCATTTATTTTTCCATCCTTTTACTTTTAACCTAGCTGTATAATCATACTTGAAGTGAATTGCTTATAGCCAACATATAGTAGCCACATTATTTTTAATAATCTCTGTTGGTTATGAAATGTGTTTAGATCATTTGTGTTGATTAATAATTGATATGTTTGGATTTAGGGTCATGATTTTCTTGTTTATTTTCTGTTTGTTTCCTCTGCTTGCTTGTGTTATTTTCCTGTTTCCTCTTTACTGCCTTCTTTTGGATTATTTGAACAATTTTAGGGTTACATTGCAATTAATCTATTGTACTTTTGACGTGTAACAGCTGTTTTGTTTTATCTAGCTATTAGAATATGCACACTAAATTTTTGCAGTCTACTTAGAATCAATATTTCACCACTCCAAGTGGAATATAAAAAAACTTCCCATTATTTAAGTCTGTTTACCCTTCCCTTTTAAGTTTTGGAGTCCTAGAATTGATTGCGTAAATTCTGATTGTGGTGCTGGTTACACAAATATATACATATGTTTAAATTGATGGAAGTATACACCAAAATTATTCAATTTTACTGCGCAATAATTAAAAGGAAAATAATGTCACTGAGTGTGCTGGTTTGAAAGGATGTCTGTGCCCTAGAAAAGCCATGTTTCCATCCTAATCCCATTTTGTAAAGGCAGCCATTTCTTCTAATCCCTATTTAGTACTGTATGGTGAAACTTTAATTAGATTATCTTCATGGAGATCTGACTCATTCAACAGTAGGTGTTAGACTGGATTAAGTGGGATGTGTTTCCACCCACTCCAGGTGGGTCTTGATTGGCTTCATTGGAATCCTTTAAAAGAAGAAGCACTTTGGAAAAAGCTAGAGAACAACAAGAGAGAGACCCAAGAGATTCTGAAAGAGCAGAATGCTGCAGAATCATGAAACAGATTCCACCAGCCAGCAGCTTTTGGAGATGAAGAAGGAAAATGCCTCCCAGGGAGTTGGAGAGGAAGCTAGTAAATGATGCCATGTTTGCCATGTGCCTTTCCAGATGAGAGAGAAACCATGACTATATCATAACTTTATCAGCCTTCTTGAACCAAGGTATTTTTTCCTAAATGCCTTAGATTGGACTTTTCTATAGACTTGTTTTAATTGGGACATTTTCTCAGCCTTAGAACTGCAAACTAGCAATTTATTAAATTCCCCTTTTGAAAATTCATTCCATTTCGGGTATATTGCATTCCAGCAGCTAGCAAATTAGAACTTTGAGCAAGTGAAAAAATAGCCAAAAGCAGATAGGGTGGTGGTTATACCATTCTAAATGTACTAAAAATCATAGAATTGTACATTTGTAATAGGTTAATTTATGGTAAGTACCTGATACCTTACTAAAGCTTTTACAATGTTTTTCAGTAATGGCTCTGGATCTTTGAATTTATGCCTTCTGGACTAATTAATGAGGTAAGTCTACACTGTAGCTACTGTCCCCTCAAATATATTACAAATGGATCAGCGATAGAAAGGAAAATGTGAAACCATAGAAACACTAGAAGAAAATATGGGAGAATTATTCACTGACTAAATCCATATGGGCAGGCACCATAAACCAAAATAAATTATAATTGGATCAACAACTTAAAAGCAAAATGGAAACAAAGAGACTAATCTAAGAAAACATGAGGAAATTCCCTTACATCTCCAGAATGTGGAAGGATTTTCTAACTGTGAATCACAATTCACAAGCCAAAAAATAAAGGTGGATACATTTGGCTACGTAGAAAATTTAAATTTTATGGCAGTATTTGCATCCTACTTCCTAGAAAAAAAAAGTTAATCCTTCTATGATATAAACAGCTCCCATATTGTGATAAGGTAAAGATGTATAACCTAATAGAAAATAGTCAAAGGATGGTAAATAACTAAATAAAAAGAAACATACACAAATGGATGTTAAACATATTAAAATTTGTCCAACCTGTCATAATGAGAGAAATGCTAATTATAGCTATATAAAATGCAGCGGACTCGGTAACTCTGGCATCCAAGTAGCAAAAACTAGTGAAGAATTTCTCGAGGGCTCCATTCTCAAAATGAATCCCTTTCAACACACTTCAGTTGGCTCTAAAGTAACAGAGGCTCTGAAAAGCAGTGTGACTATATGTACCAAGATCTTAAACATTTTTTTGTCAGTTGCCTCAACTTTCCTATTTCAAGGAATTTACCCTAAATATCATAAATCCATGTAACAGACCGCATGTGACAGTAATTTTTTTAGCAGTGAACCTGACTGGATTTGGCTTAGGTCCAGTGCCACCTCAGGGAACCTTGAGGGAGAGTCCCATGAAGATGGACTGGAAGGGAACAAGGTTGCCAATGTGTCGGGCACTGTTCTAATCTCTTTTGCAATTAGATTACACAGTTAGTTAATCCTCATTATAGCCCAGTGATGTTTATTATTGGTAATCTTATTATACTAGTTTTATAGATGATTAGCTGTAGGAACAGAGATTTTAAGTAATATGTCCAAGGTCACACAGCAAATGCATGCCACAGCTGAGACAAGAACAAAGCATTGTACTTTCTACATCCATGCATTGCATAGCTCTCCCAGAGTATCAAACTGCTGATACTCTTCCTGAAGGAGGCTGGGTTGTATTCTGTAAAATCTTAGCATCCACCCCAGCCAGCGAATGGCATTTGCTTTCCAGAGCAGCTCCCCTTACAAGGATTCCCATATGACCCAGGTTTGGGCTAATCCCAGCATTTGGAGCACTGCATTCTAGCAGCCTTCAGCACAGTTGCCTGATCTGAAGGAGCCTATGCAGCGTCCACAGCACAGAGTGTCCAGTGTTTAATAAAAACATAGTAATTAGTGTTGAACAGTATTGAAGAGAATTAAAAAGAAAACATTTTTCTTTGTTTTCACCTCAAAGTGCATGTGCACAGGGTCTTTGCAGGGAAATGGAAAACTGCGGATGAATACAGCTCAAACAATAAGCGAGTTTCAACCTTGGGCTTCATTAACTTCTCTTCCATGATAACTAAAAAAAAGCAGATTGGCCAGAACAAAGCTGGGGATTTATCACTCTGTAAAGTATGATCGCAGAAGAAAGTGTTTTAAAGCACTGGAGGAGCTTGTTTTAAAAATAAAGTAAAACATGTTGGCAAGAAGTAGTCAACATGTGATAAGTATTTGCTGCACATTATAAATTATCTGGGATGATATGAGTTGATTTAGTCACTTTAGTCAAATAGCTTACAATAGATTTTAGAGAGCAAAATGGTAAATTTGTCACTTGACTTAAATATGCCAATTCAGTGAAATAGTAAATCTGGAGGCTGGAGATACCATGGAAATAAATTCTGCTTACTTATAGGTGCTCAGATGTACCGAAGACACCTTTGGTGTCCCAGCATGCCTGTAATTGTGAACACACAGGTGCAGCAAACAATCGAAGCACCAAATCTGATAGTCAGTCAGCAATCAGTATGCTTCTGGCAGTCCTCCATTAGTGCTTGCAGTAAATGAATTGACTTTAATTCACTTTCATTTTATTCTAGGAATACATGGAACAAAATTTTATAACAACTTTCTTACTCATCAGAGATATAAGAAATTGTGTTAACATTAGAAGTTAGAAAAAAGTTTAAAGAAGGAAGCCAAAAGCATGATATAATTTTCCATACAGTTCCATCTTTTGTTTTTTACAATGAAAAATATCTCCTAGGAAGTTAAAAGTGTCTTCAGCTTCACTTTGACATTCCCTGCCCCATTTATTAATGTCATGATTATTCTGATACTACTTGATAATGATGATTTTAGTAGATTCTCTGAAAAGGGATGGCTGGGGTAGGAGATATAAGAGATTTTTTAAGATCTTGGTGCATATTGTCAACTGTTTTTCAAGGCCTTTTTGTTACTCTTAAAGCTTAAGGGAAATGAACAGAAGTGTCAAATTTATGGCATTGCACTGACTCTCATTTTGTTATTTTTAAACCATTGCCATGCTTAATTTGATGAGAGAAGAATGACTGCTTCCTGGTCAAACTTGCAGGCTTTCAAAAAGTATGTGTGGAGTCCCTACCGTGTCCCAGGCATTGTACTAGCTACATTCCCCTTAGAAATGGTGGCACAGTTGCACATATGTTAACTTTACGTCAACATGTGAAATTAGGAGTCATGGGTTAAGAGATTCCCTGAATAAAAAAAGAAAAGAAGGGTTTTAAAGAAAGGAATATATATTATTATCTTAACTGTAAAGAGTTTTGAAAGAGTGCAGCAGAAATTTGAGGTACTTAATTAGAAAAAAGTATATAAATGCTTCATTCATGTGTTGTGGTGATTATTGTTGTTGAATTTGAATTTCAGAGATTTGCCAAAGGAGCTTAATGTCTGGCAATAGGTTGAAGAAATACATGCTCATGGAAAGTGCCTGCCTTAAAGTCCTTGCAAAATATTTAATAATATATTAAAATTGTGCCATTGTTCATGCCGAGAGCTTTACATTTTAATGGGAAGAATTATGAACAAAAATGTTTCTTTCAAGTTCATTCTTCCTTTTAGTTTCATATCACTGTTGTAATACCAGAAGCCTAGTGACTTAAGGCAACAAACCTAGTGATCTTAAAGCACATTCAGGATCTTAAGGTTTTGAAGGCCAGAAGTAGGAAGTAAGTCTTACTAGGCTAAAATTAAGGTGTCGACAAGGCTGCATTTCATTCTGAAGGCTCTAGGGGAAATCTGCTTCCTTGCCTTTGTTTCAGTTTCTAGAGATGGCATGTGTTCCCGATGCATGGTCTCTTCCTCTACCTGCAGAGTCAGCATCTTTAAATCTCTCTCTAAATCTGTTCCCATCTTTGGTGGAGGGCCACCCTTCTGCTTAACAACTAAATTACAAAAAGCAAACTTGTGACAAGTTGTGTTTAAGTGCCAGAGTGTTCACTTTACCTTGTAAATGCTCGTTGAGTTTTTTTACAGTTTGTGAAATATTCAGAAGATACTGTATTTTTTGTGATGAATTATAAGAGAATAATATTTTCCCTTTCCTTAAACACTTGTTACTTTTCTTTTTTCACTCAGGGTTAAGGTTAGCAGCCCAACAACAACATGCTTATTAGTTAATATGAATAATAAAGTCAGGCTATTTTGTATATTAATAACTTTGCATCATGCATAATATATTTTATTCCACAGGGCAAAAGGAACTTCACAAATGAGAAAACTAAGTGCCAGGGCTCCATACACATTCAAGAAATTAGCTGGATAGGATGGCTATATATAAGAAAACACATTTTAATTATCTTATTTTCCCTTCCTATTGTCTGCTTTTAGTAATAAGAACATGTCATAGAGGAAGGAGCTCAGAGTTTTAAAATCAGACCAGTCAGGACTGAAATTCTGGCTTTTCTATTTACCAGATATTTGCATTCACTTAACTTAATTAAGGTTTATGAGCTTTTATAAAATGGGTATTATAATATTCAACCCACTAGAATATTGTAAAAGTTAAGTAAAATATTGTGTCCAAATTATTTAGCATAAAACTGGTCCTCAAAACTGGTAGTTTCCTTTGCTCCCTTCTCTTTGCTTTTCGAATTAAATTTTAAATTATTTTTTTCTTTTTACATAGACAGGCACAGGGAATCGAACCCAGGTCTCCAGCATGGCAGGCAAGAATTCTGCCACTGAGCCACTGTGGCTTGCCTTTATATTACATTTTAAATTTCATCTTCTTATATTGATTTAACTTTATGCCAATTACGAAATGATTTGAAAATATTTTATCAATTGGAAAGGAAAAGCAAACCAGCTGGATTTTCCCTTTTACTAAACTCTGTCTTTCCTGCATGTTTGGAAAACAAAGTTGCCATTGCATGGTTTGTAGGCATGGAAAATACACTGAGTGTTGATGTATGTCCATCTGTATCTTACCTGTCCTTGTGAATTTTGAGGTAGAGTGATGTTCCAGTTTGTAAGATGCTGAAATGCAATATGCCAGAAATGGAGCGGCTTTTTAAAAAGGAATTTAATAAGTTACAAGTGTAAAGTCCTAAGCCTATAAAAATGTCCAAACTAAGACATTCAGAGAAAGATACCTTAATTCAAGATAGGCTGGTGGGTCTGAACTACCTCTGTCAGCTGGGTAGTCACGTGGCTGGGCATCTGCTGATCCCCTGATCGTGGGCTCCGTTGCTTCCAGCCTCTGTTCCTGTGGGGGTTCCTCACTTTACTTCTTCAGGGCTGGCTTTCATCTCTTGGCGCCCCTCAGCTCTCTCCAGGTTGGCTTGTTTAACATCTCATGGAAAGGCACACAGCAAAGTCTGCTGGACATCAAGCATCTTGAAACACGTGCGTCTCTCCTCTCTGTTGGCTCTGAGCTTCCTCCAAAATGTTTTCACCTTTTAAAGAACTCCAATAAACTAATCAAGACCCACATCTTGAATGGGCGGAGTCACATCTCCGTTTAATTGAAAAGATAATCTAATCAAAGTTTCCATGCTACAATATTGAGTCAGGATTAAAAGAAATGGCTGCTTCTGTAAGATTGAATCAGGATTAAACCATGGCTTTTCTGGGGTACATATATTCAGACTGGCACAAGTGCCTTACTTCAGATCATATTTTGAATAAGTGGTGAAATTGATAGACTACTTCATATGAATTCAGCAGTGAAAAGTGTCGCGGGGAAATAAAGAACAAAGGACCAATAATAAAGGGTGGACATTCAACATAGAATTTTGTATTCTATGTACAACTATATCACAACAGGCATTTTCTCTTCAAAGGCTTTCAGAAATATTCATGCATGTTAACGAAAACTTATGCAACAGACGACCTTATTCATTCACGCCACTAGGAAATTTCTGAGGCAATAGGTAACTGGTATAGAAAAATCATCCTGGAAAAGAATAGTTGTACCTCAAATCCGGACCCTGAATTCCTTTCTTGGGCCTCTGCAGCAAGTTCAGGACAATGTTGACGTTGTCTCTGGTAGGAACTTCTACAGCGTATGTTTTATATTAACTGGATTAATACATACTTAATAAATCTTTAAAGTATGTACTAATGTATTCACATACTATTCATTTGTATAGTATGAAATGGTTTTCCGTGAATCTAACCCTGGTTCATAATTCTGCATTTTTCGTATTTAAAATTTTCATGTACATGACTAAATATAAAATTATCACTCAAGTGGCAAATAGATCAAGAGTCATGGGTTACCTAAACTTTAGGAACTCATGTGTTAAAGAATTCATTGCAATTTGTAAACTGCGGTAGGGAACAAGGTATTTGATAAGAAATTTATCTAGTCATGTATTTACTGACTCTAAAGTTTTTGCAAAAGCTGGGTGGGGTTTAAGACCTCTTTTTAAACAAGGCAAAAATGGATGCGTGCTATGAAATGGAACAATCAGTTAAAAGCTGAGGAACTGAAAAGCAATACATTGAAATGCATTTTTACTTTTCCAGAATTCCATTTTGAGTTTTGACCAGATGATGAATGAATATTTTTCCTTATTGTGCTGGTTTGAAAGGAAGCATGCCCCCTAAGAAAAGCCATGTTTTAATATAAATTCCAGTTCATAAAGGTAGAATAATCTCTATTCAATACTGTATGTTTGAAACTGTAATGAGATCATCTCCCTGGTTGATGTGATTTAGTTAAGAATGGTTGTTAAACTGGATTAGGGGGTGACATGTTTCCACCCATTTGAGTGGGTCTTGATTAGTTTCTGAAGTCCTATAAAAGAGGAAACATTTTGGAGAATGAGAGATTCAGAGAGATTCAGAGAAAGTGACACTACGAAGCAGAGTCCATCAGCCAGCGATCTTTGGAGATGAAGAAGGAAGATGCCTCCCGGGGAGCTTCATGAAACAGGAAGCCAGGAGAGAAAGCTAGCAGATGACGCTGTGTTCGCCATGTGCCCTTCCAGCTGAGAGAGAAGCTCTGACTGTGTTCTCCACATGCCTTCTCACTTGAGAGAGAAACCCTGAACTTCATCGGCCTTCTTGAACCAAGGTATCTTTCTCTAGATACCTTTGATTGGACATTTCTTTAGACTTGTTTTAATTGGGACATTTTCTAGGCCTTAGAACTGTAAACTAGCAACTCATTAAATTCCCCTTTTTAAAAGCTATTCCGTTTCTGGTATATTGCATTCCAGCAGCTAGCAAACTAGAACACTTATTTAAATGTGTTTTCTTATCATCTAAATTCACCACAATTAGGAATCAATTACCAATATTTCCAGGGCCTTCAATTTTATTTCATCTGTTTATGCATTTAGTTGAAAGAATAAAAATAAAAACAAAACAGAAATCAATGGCAAAGAACAGAAACTGTCTTCTTAATATAATCAGCCATTCTTAAACCCAACAGGAAATTATCGTGGGTGCCAGTTGGACTATTGTATCCTAGAGATTTGGCTGAGAGTAAGAAGACAACTAACACTCCTGAGCTAAATGTGATCCAATTTCTCAAATTAGTTCAGATTATTTTGGTTGCAAGTATCCTTGATGGTGTATCATGAAGCAATATAGAAAGAAGAGTATTTCACGGAATCAGAGGGAAAGTTGAACAAACCAACGTCAATAATTTGAAAAACCAGGGCAAATCCAGGAACTGCAGCAATAGACAGTTAGGGACATACTTTCTGTCTGCCAGAGACATCTGGCTGTTGCGCAGATCCTGACATTTTGAAAACCTGTGTTGCACAGATCTGATGGCCTTAGACTAAGGGGTCTAGGTGTCCACCACAGACTAATTTGCCAGGGGTCAAGGTCCTCCAGCAGAAAGTGGTCACTGCAGACACTTTGTGGATGGAGCTTGAAATTTTCAGAGAAATGTTGAAAAACCAACCTGGTAGGTATCTTCAATTAGCACTGTTTGGAGAGGTAATTTTGTTATTTCGTATTTCCTGAGTTACTAATGAACCTACACTTCCATTTCCCACATTTTGAGTTACTAAAAGGATTATCTTCTATAGGTTTTAATAAATTGGTGGCTGATTATGAGAACTCTAGGAATAATGAAAGGTCCCAGATGGCATTAGAGAAAAAAATAATCTGCCTAAAACAAATGCAGAAACACAGAGAGAGAAAGAGAGGGAGGGAGGGAGGGAGAGAGAGAGAGAGAGAGAAAGGAAAGTTATTCTAAAAATAAATGGGGGGGGGGAAGGAAGGCCACGGTGGCTCAGGGACAGAGTTCTTACCTGCCATGTCTGGGACCCAGGTTCGATCACAATGCCTGCTCATGTAAAATAAAATTAAATTTAAAAATGGGGAATGGTTTTAAAATACTAATAATTCAGATTGATTGGAAGATTATTGTAGAAATTCCCCAAAACTAATTCATTTATTAGATCCACTGAAAACTGTAGAAATTATAACTGTGCAGTAATAATTTCTGTTGCATCTTAAGGTTCCCCTTTAAATATCAAGAAGGGCTTAAATATAGCCATTTAGTATAAAGAGACTAAGTTCATTGTTCATGATTCTGGAGAATTGTTTTAAACCTGAGGTCACCCATGAGTTTCTGGCTAAGAATTGCCTACCAGAATCCACAAGTGGTCCTATTATAGAATTTCTTAAATCTTCTTTAGAACCAAAGAAACCTCTGAATGCTCCATTGAAGACAAAATGTTCAGTGTGGAATCTTTTTATTTCTTCATTCACAGTGAGGTCAAAATGTCTTTATTTGAAGAGAAACTCACAAAATTATAGGATTGGTTTTGGTGCTCCATGCAGACTTCAGAGAACATCTTGCGGAAGCCGCATTTGAGGGTGACAATGCTGTCAGTTCCCATGCCCAGGAAGTTAAAAAGCCCTTGAGTGGAACGTCCATCTTCATGATTCCAGCCGACACTTAGCACTAATTTACTTTGTGCCTGTCCAGATGATCTAAAAAGAAGTGATGACGGGGTAATAGGTGTCTATTGAACAGATAAACAGCCTCTGGCAGATGCCTATTTTGTACACACTTGTGGCTTTGGGAGAGCTGCAGGTGGGCGACCAAGGGAAGGGAAATGGAGAAGGAGAGAAGGATTAGGGTTCTCTCCAGCAGCCCAGAGATGTCTCTCATTGTCTATGGCCACATGGGGCTGTTTGGTCCACACTATTTAAACCTGGAGACAACTGGACACGGTGCAGAAGTGTTCGGAGGCCAGTGCTTGTCTAAGTCACTTCTAGACAAGGAATGCGTATTCTGTTTTGGGAATAGAATTCACCTGGCAACTACTTCCAGATTTCTAGTGGAATAGATACTAGTCTGATTTCTCCAGATTCTATTTTGGAATTTTCCTTCTACATAAATGTAACTCCTCTAGGGTGGTTTAAAGCCTCCACCCAGGATTCAGTTAAAACCAAAAAAAGATTTTAAGCTTGTTGTCATCTTTGTCTGACTTTGCTGAGAGCCTTGAAGAAATCCTACATTAAAGGCAAATGCAACAAAATAAATCACTGGGGGATTTGTAATTGGTCCCTATTTTGAACTGTGAAGAGGAAGGGAGAAGTAAAAGGAGCAGAGAAGATGGTGTAATAAGAAACACATGGTCTTTTGAAAACTAAACACAGCTGAGACCCAAATCGTGTTCTTCTTACTGTACTAGTCTCCAGACCCCAAAAGGCTCTCATTATCATTGCTTGTATTTATGATTATCTGTTTGGATTATCATCAGGAAATGTGGCAATATTAAAGGAAAATAGATATAAATCCAACTTCCAGGGATGTGGTTAATAAAAAAAGTCCGTCATATTTTTCAAAGACTGAAATAATGAATTTTATTAATAATCCTCAATTTCTTTAGATATGCTAAGTCATAGGAGAATTTGTAAGGTGCTTGCAGGATGATCTTGACTCATTTAACTTTCTACATAAGCAACAAATGATTCAAGGATGTTTTGGGCCTCATGGAAAAATGGGAAGATTGTACTACTACTATTGACTATTGACTTAGTTACCCAACGTCTTCCCCTTTTGTGGAAAAGGGATATGGAATTTGAGGGGCGCCACTGTGTATTCCCATCCATAAACAGATTCCTCAATTGCTGTGTAGTGTTATTCACTCCTTTGGGTGGAGTTATAACGTGAGTGCTTTCTAGAAACTATAGCACAGTAGGACAATGGGGCAGAGAGCAATGCATCAGAAGAAATAGAGTAAATGGGCATAGTTCAGGTCAGGAGAAAACACTTTTGTCTTGGGGAAAGTGTGGGAACCCAGAAAACACACTTTGCGGAAGTGCCCCAGGTGGGATTCCTACTGCAACAGACTTTCAAAAACGTTTATAGTCACAAGTTATAGAAACTTCAGAGTCACAATGTGAGAGAAAGAAGGTATAAAAGAGAAGTGGAATTCCCAGCTTTAAAGTTTTACATTGAGTCAAATGAGCCTACCACACTTTGCTTTCAAATTATTTTGTTTACTCAAGTTCAGAATTCTGTTTGTAATTAACTTTGATATGGTGGATCCTTCAGGATGTTTACATTCCTGCGTATATAACCCCAATGTTCTTAGGACTTATGAATAGCAAGCTGATTCACATTTTTACATGAATAATGATTTTGCATATTCTTTACTTAAAAAGTGATGGTCAAAGGGGCGGGCTACGGTGGCTCAGCAGGCAGAGTTCCCACCTGTCATGCCAGAGACCTGGGTTAGACTCCCAGTGCCTACCCACTCAAAAAAATAAAAATAAATAAATAAATAAATAATGATGGCCAGAGAAGGAAGTAAGATGAAAACAAATTTTTTTCAAAATCTTCCTACAGTGAAAGGTGAATGTTATTCTACACACTTTAATTCATGTGTATAAACTAGTTCTAAAAACAAATTATAAAATATAAATAAAAGTAAATATGAATATGAATATAAGTGAATGCACACAAACATCCACAAGAATACACACAAATAAATGTGTATAATATATGTGCATGTAGAGAGAATGAGAAATAGATGGATAGATGTGTGAAAATGGATACATAGAAATAATATTATAAACTGCACTTGTGAAATTTTTAAATTTGGAAGTATTTAAATTTGATTTGAATCTAATGGAACAAATAGAAATAGGATCTAGATAACCAGAAAAATTAAAATCATTGCATTTACTAAAACAGAATATTTCAATTTTAGTTAGTCGGTATTACTGACCCCAAACCATGAAAAATTAGAAAATGAGCATACTTGCTTATCACCCAATTACTTTTATTATAGAGAATCAATTTCCAGGGTACTTATCTTTTTTTTTTTTTTTTTTTATCTCTTTGGCATGGGCAGGCTCCAGGAATCGAAGCTGGGTCTCTGGCATGGCAGGTGAGAATTCTGCCACTTGAACCACCGCTGCCCACCCCCCAGGGTACTTATTTTTATTCACGTCTTTGTTGACTCTTGATTGACTGACTACGTGTTTTGTTGTTTTTGTTGTTGTTACTATTAATATTTTTAATTACTTTATTTACTTATTATTTTTAATTTCATGGATAGCTTAGTTTCTAAATCCCTGGATGTCTCAGAACATGCTTTTCCAGCAAGATAACCTGCCCATATAAATGTGCCTTACACACTTCCATCTCCCTGGTGCATTACAGATAGTGTCTCGGCATTTGTTGCTGCACCCATCGTTTACTAGAGCTGTTTTGTTCTCTTCTGAACGGTTATATTTAATCAAGTTCATGTGAGTGGTATAGGGGGAATGGTATCCCAGAAGGGCTTGTGGATGTTTTAATTTGAAAATTATTTTATGATTTAGACTATACATCTGTAACTTTTATACTTAAAGGACAACCAGTGAGGGATCAAATTCTTGAGTTGCACTTTGTTTGCCTCAGAATATTTTCGGCATCGCTTCCTTGTCTTCTGGCACCAAAGATTGTTGTGGAAAATTTTGAGATGCCAGGTTTCTCCCTCATCATAACTGATATCCTTTTTCCCCAGTGTTGCCCACTCAAATATTTGTTCTGGAAGTTTAATAACTTAAATAGGACACCACTTGCTCTATTCCATATATTGCTAGAATATGGTATATTCATTCAGTTTGCAACTTTATTCCTTCTTGCATTTCAGGAAAAAAATCCATATTGTGTATTGTGTTCTCTATTTCAGGAATAGCACATATCCATATTAGAACATCTTTGTCTCTTTTCCATATCTCTTAGCTTTTCTCTAATATTTTAATCCCCTCTTTTTTTTCCTCATTTATTGTGATTACCTCAAGCTTTTTGTCCATGTCAACAATTTGATTTTTAGCCACTCTTTTTATATCCTGACTCTTTCTAATGTACTCTGAATTTCTGTAAAGATGAAGGTTGTTTTGCTGTGTTTTGTGTTTTCATCTCCAATTATTTCCTCAATTGTGCATTTTTCATGTTCAGCCGGTTTATCATTTTGTCTTTAAAATATTTAATTTACACTTTCATTAGTAACTTTTATGACATAAGACACTATTTGCATTTTTCCTACATTATGTTTTCTTGTGATTGCTTCCTTCACTTATTTTTTGTAATTTTGGGATTGCCGTCTTTACATAGTTATATATAATTTTGTTTTTATAATGCATATTTAATGTAGATGATTCTACCTAGGTTTTCTGTACATTCCACAATATTGTTGGTCAAAGTCCATGGTCACTATTTCCATCTTACCTGAGACTGCTTCTCTGCCTTCCCCATCCAAGGCAGAGTTTGAGGCTCTGTTCTACTCTTTTAAATTTAGCTTAGGGTAGAGAGGATGGGAAAGTGGTCAGCCATGGATGGAATTGGGCCATCTTTGTGGTTAAACCTCAAGTCCTACTTTCTTCTAAGACAGGGGTGGGCAAACATTTTCCATAAAGGGCCAGAAGGCACAGATTTCAAGTTTTGCAAGCCTATAGTCTTTGCTGCAAAGATTCAAATACGCTGTTGTAGCAGGAAAGTGGCCCCACAGACTGCTTGATTGTGTGCATCTGTGTTCCAAGAAAAGTTCATTTATAAAATCAGATGCTAGTCCACAGGCCAAAGTCAGCCTACCTCTATCTCTAAGAGATGGTTTAATGTCTTCTAATAGAACTCATTCCACCTATTGGAGCCTTAATCTACTTAAGAGATGGATTTAGCTACAGAATTCAGCTAAAAGTCTCAATTCACCCCAAAGCCTGGGAACACAGTGTGTCCCTTTAACCTCTACCAATATCCTCTGGAAGAAGGGTGGGCATTTCCCAACAACTGGAATCATTCCTTTCCTTTCCCTAGGGTTAAATGCACATTCCTAATTAATTTCCCCCACATTGTGGAATGTTAATGAGAACTCTCAGGATTTTGTTGATTCATTTGCCTATAGTGCTACTTCTTGAGGGGGGGATATATTTAAGGATTTTGCCAAGAATTTTGGAAGTACAACCTTTTCCATACTTAGTTTTTCATTGTGAACTTTTTCTTTGTTTATTTTTTTATTTTTTTTTATCTTTGTTTTTTATTTTTTATTGGTGATATTCAGGCCAAGAGATTTCAAAATTGGTTTCACTCTGCCATTGCTGCCTGGAAATGTTCCTTGTTTATTTAATGACTCTCCTCCTCCAGTGACAGTTTCCTAAAGAACAGTCAAGGGTGAACTTGCTGGGGCTCTTCTTCCTCAGCTCAGCCCACTATCCCATGGCTGCCAGGGAGCCTCCTGGGATGCTGCTCCACCAAGGAGAGTTCTTTGCACCTTTCCTCTAATCTGGTGCATAGGTAGGTGGTAGACAGTTGTGATGCTGTAGAATTCTATTTTCCAAAATTCTTCCTCAGGGCAGGACAAGGCCATCAAAAGATAGAAAATAATCTGAAAATCTTTGTCTGGAAGTCCTGAAAATATCCCAGTTGCCATGTGAGACAAGACCAAGGTACTTACCACCCCAAGGAGAGCTCTAAGAATCTTCAGTGCCTCAGAGTATAGCCCCAAACCACCAATTTCCAGAAACAGGATGTTCTAGTTTGCTAGCTGCCAGAATGCAAATAAACCAGAAACAGAATGGCTTTTAAAGAGAGGAATTTAATAAGCTGCTAGTTTACAGTTTAAGGCCAAGAAAATGTCCCAATTACAAGTCTATAGAAATGTACAATCAAAGGCATCCAGGGAAAGATACCTTGGTTCAAGAAGGCCGATGAAGTTCAGGGTTTCTCTCTCAAGTTAAAAGGCACATGGCGAACACAAAGTTTCTCTCTCATCTGGAAAGGCACATGGTGAACACGTTCAGGGTTCCTCTCTTATCTGGAAGGGCACATGGTGAACATAGCATCATCTGCTAGCTTCTTCTCCTGGTTTCCTGTTTCTTAAAGCTCCCTGGGAGACATTTTCCTTCCTCATCTCCAAGGGCTGCTGGCTGGTGGACTCTGCTTCTCATGGCTATGTCGTTCTGCTCTGCTCTCTCTGAATTGCTTTCATTCTCCAAAATGTTTCCTCTTTTATATGGCTCCAGAAACTTATCAAGACCCACCCAAATGGGTGGAGACATGTTGTCACCTCATCCAGCTTAGCAACCACTCTTGATTAAATCACATCTCCAGGGAGATGATCTGATTACAATTTCAAACATACAGTATTGAATAGGGATTATTCTGCCTTTATGAAATGGGATTTTGATTAAAACATGGCTATTCTAGGGGACGTACATCCTTTGAAACCAGCACACAGGAGGACATTTTTCTTTGTATCTAGCTAAGGTCAAAGTATCAATTCCAAATTAGTTAACATTGAGTTTTCTTTCAACCTTCAGAGAAAACCCTATCCCCCTATCAAGTGGTATCTTGCCTAAGGTGTCCCCTTAATATATTGCTCAGGCTATACGGTGTAATAACATCATAGGTGCAATATCAATGAACAGCCAGTTATCCTGCACCATTCCCAATCAATTTCTTTGTGCAATACTACTGTAGCACCCTTCACCCTTGTTCTGCCCTCATTCAAATGATAATACATTACTCAAAATACACATATTAATTAATTCTCAAAGAAAACGTGCACATGGGATTGAAAAGCATTAAAAAAACTAACCACATACTTTGATGGGAAACAATCTGCAGAAACTCAGGTCTACTAAGAGGTGCATCCAGTCAACTTGGCTCTACAAAATACTTCACTTTCCATTCCAAGCACAGGCAATTTTATTTCCTTTTGCTTTCAGATCTTCTTGGGCTGTACTTGTCATTCCTATACATCACAATAAAGGGCAAACACAAGAGTTCTCCCTCTCAACCTTTACTACCTCTTCCATCTCCCTGCCACCACTACCACCACCAACAACAACAAAAAGGCATTTTCAAGTTTGAAAATGCTTGTAAAGGGTCAGATGAACAGTTAGCTTCATGGAATAACTCCGTGTTCAGTGCTGCCAAGGCACTGGTTTAAGTATAGTTCTTTCTCAACATTCACACATAAGTCGATACAGGCAAATTGATAATATTATCAGGAAGTCACCCACTTCTGTTTCACCAAGAAGTAGAACTTGCCTGTGGCTCTTGCTTTGTTCCATTCTCCAGATGAAAGAATTCATCCAGAGTGAGGTGTGTGTGTGTGTGTGTATTGTGTGAGTGTGTGGTATTCAAGGAAATTCACTCTGTACAGTTGAACCATATTTATCCAACTAAATTTTAAAATATTGAAAGTAAGTATCTTTTCTAAAGGCAAGGGTTGATTTTAATGGGCATTTTTTCTTCTTTAAAGTTTAAGATAAATGTACAATATATTTTATTTTATCTCTCTATTGATGGGGAGATGAAATGATTTTGATGCATTTTCATTTCATTCAGTAGACATTTCTGACTTGATATAGAAAAAGTTTATTCTTTGGACTATTTGGCATTTATTAGGGGTCCTATATCTTCACTGCATTGAATAGATACATCCTTGGGTAATTGCCTTTTCAGTTAGTTGTGTAGCATTCTAATCTCAATTAACAGGGGGTTAAAAAACTCCCCCTGAGAGACATTACTACTTACTAAGCAAAGGAGTTAAAGCTGGGTGAATGTACCAAGACCAGATGCATCAGAATTATTTTTATCCTTCAAACATGGTACCAAGGTAGCAAAATCTGAACATGAAAAGCATCCTCTCACTCTGCCAAGAATGTTGGATAATGGAGCTGAAATAGCAAATGCTGCTATTAAGAGGGCCACAGCATCAAAAGGTAGCCAGAGAGGACTTCAAAAGCTAGAGCAGCCATGGTCCTACAAGTACTTGCTATAAAACCCAAGCTCAATGTCTCATTTTCTCTCCTTTGAAGAGTTACAATTGGGGAAGAGAAAATCAAGCACTTTTGACAAGACCTCTACCAAAGAAAATTATGGGAGGCAAAGATGAAAAGGAATGTCCTGATTGTCCTGTTATTTAAAAGTCCCTGAACAGTAAAGTCTCATTGTAATCACTGATTCTAAAGAGGTTCTGCAGGGAAGATATCTGTCAGTGATAACCAAAGTTAGAGGCTAAGGTGGATGGAGTAAGTGAAGGTTCTTTCTCAAAGATAATGGGCCAGGTACTTATGAGAGATTACATTCCAAATTAAAAACAATATAATACTCAAAAGGAACTGAAGACAAATCAATTGTTAATCAATCTAAGGAATTACTTTATTTGGCACTAGAAGGTTATTACAATAATAGTGGGTAGCATCTTGGAAGTTTAACACCTAGAAATGCTAATAATTACCTTTGTTTTTAAATAAAACATTTTACTGCCACAAATTTCAGCTGTTAGATTATTCTAGAAAGAAAAAAAATTAATGCAAAGCTCAAACAAACATAAAACCAGAAAAACAAATCATAAAAAATAACATAAGGCAGTGCAACAGTGGTTCAGTGGCAGAATTCTCATCTGCTGTGCTGGAGACCCAGGTTCAATTCCCAGTGACTGCCCATGCAAAAAATAAGAAAAAAAAAAGTAAAATTCATCAATAACTATAAGAT
Source organism: Tamandua tetradactyla (assembly GCF_023851605.1). Taxonomy (NCBI): domain Eukaryota; kingdom Metazoa; phylum Chordata; class Mammalia; order Pilosa; family Myrmecophagidae; genus Tamandua; species Tamandua tetradactyla. Next base: position 87,020,430 of record NC_135338.1, on the reverse strand, counting down.
CCCCTAATGGAAACAACCATTTATTTAGTGAACTTGGTTCTGCACAAAAAGGCAAAAATTACAATATATTTTCAAACATCAGTAGACATATTTTTAAAGGAGGTCTTAGTTGAAAGCCATTTTGATCAATACTATCCTCATTCTTGATTTCCATCATGGCCAACGATGTATCTAAAAAAAAAAAAAGGATGCATGATCATATATCGATTTGCTAGTTTTAATCAGAAAACTCAAGTCATTTTTTTTTAAAGGCAAAGCTGCTAAGCATTTGCGAAAACCATGGGAAGAAATTGGGAGAAACACAAACTGTACTGTCACAGGAAAGAAAATGGACACACATTGTTATAGATTGATTTGTGTTCCCAAAGGACGTGCTGAAGTTCTAACCACCTGTCTTGTGAATGTCACTTTAATTGGAAATAATGTCTTTGAAGATGTGATTAGTTAAAATGAAGCCAAACTGGATTAGGGTGGCCCTGATTTAATATGGCTGGTGTCCTTATCTGAAGGGGATTGTTGAGCATGGACAGAGACACACAGGGAGGACGTGGCCATGTGACAAGTGAGGCAGAAATTGAAGCCCAGGATTGTCAGAAAATCACCAGAAGTTAGGAAGAGGCAAGAAAGAATTTTCCCCTACAGGTTTCAAGGGGAAACGGGGTCCTGTTGACACCTTGATTTCAGACTTCTAGATTCCAGAACTGAGAGATAACGCATATCAGTCCTTTTTAGCCAACCAGTGTGTGTTACATAGTTTTGGCAGCCCTAGGAAACAAGATACCTTTGCAGCGAGGATTGTAGATTGTTTGGACTGAGCTGTGATGATAATGGCTTCTTTGCTTCCTTTTTACTCAGTGCAGAGTTCCAAATGGGGAAGGTTATGGAAGGTTTGAGAAAAGAGATTGAATTACTAAATTATCATGTTAGAGTAGAAAAATCAGCTTATCAGGAAATGATAGTAGTATTACCAGGCAATGTTGAGTGACTTTTGAACTTGAACTTAAAGTGAAGCCAAGCCAATCAGAGATGGCATAGAGATGGTGGGCAAGTGGGTTTCAAGTGGATTTGCCTGAGGCAGAGAGATTTTAATGAATGTGCCCATGATTACATGTCAGTTAATAATGGAGTCTAACTTTATCCCTATTATCCTTTGCCCCAGTCCATGTTTTCCAGGATTTTGTATGTTTCAATTCACCTAGTATGACTCCTTCATTAAGGCAAATATTAACTGATTTCTTTTATAGATCGATTTATCAATGGTATATCATATGTTTGGTGTTAGGGATATATAAAGATAAGGCTCTGAGTAAGATGTTGATATTCAATGGATAGAACTAGTTTTAAATTTGATAATTTTGGTTCCTTTGGGAAATAGGGAGTTAATGGTCTTTAAAAGTCCTAAGACTAAAGCTCAAATTTTTAAAACCATAACAGTTAATAGGGATTCTATATATAAAAGTCAAATGCTTGCTACATGAACTCTGCTTAAAATTCAACATTCTGCAACCCAGTTCATACTTTCTTTTAAGTACTTCATTAGTTATATCAGCAGTCTGAATTTTATAGAACATTATGATTTGACATTTTAAGTAATTATTTGAGATCATTCTTGTTTTCCTTTTCTTTTAAGAAACAACTAATAGCTGTTTACTCTTACTTCTAAAACAAATTTTGAATGGTTTCTTCCCATTATAAGGATTACACAGGGAAAACTTGAATCAATAGAATATATTCTTTTTTTGTGAAATTCCAAACCTGTAAAATACATAATATTTATTTATTTGGACTTTAAGTCTTTTTTAAACCAGAGTAAAAGGTATAAATATCACCCTAAAGTAATCTTGCTCTTGAAAAAAGTCTCTTGTATTCTAGTAATATTTGAGGATTAAAAAACTCAAGAAGGATTTCTGTGATCCAAACCCAGGAATCTATTATAAGGATCAGGAAAATATCTGTTTCTGGCTTGATTTAAGAGTTTTAGAGGCTTAGAGCAAATGAAAGCTTGGGGTAAATCAACTCTTGATTCACAGAGTTCCTCCAAATTTCTGATTGAGTATCTTTGATCTCCTGAGTAACATTTCATCAGATTTCTTTGCTTGCTCTCCCCTCTGCCAGAGTTAGCTTCCCAGAAGTTACAATGCCTTTTATTTTCCTTGGGGCAATTTGTTACACTGACACATAACAGAAGACCCCTTCTCCGCTGGTTTGCCTTCTCCTGATGCCCATGCTTGAGTCTCCTTCCATCCGTAAGTGGTCAATGGAGGTTCCACACGGCTGAATTCTCACTCACTCAGTGCCTAGAAAGTCAAAGTACAAAGACCAAGCATGCAAGTTGCTTTGGGAGATGAAAGGAGATTCATGTGCACCCCTTTTCTTTTGAAATAACTTTAAAACAAATTTGGATTTCAACTATACTTAGCTGCTTAGACGTTTTGCCTTGCAATAAGGGTCCGTGAAGGCTGATAGGTGATATAAACCCTGGTTGCTTTGAACAAAGTAGGCACAATGAAAACAAGCATTTTTTAAAGTAGAAGGAATGAAAGGAGGACGAAGAAGGGGAGGACAAGAGGGTAGAAGATCAATACTTTGTCTTGGAGAACAGCATGTGGGAAACACTGCAGTGAGACTGTAACTTGTCAGCTCTCTCTAACAAGGTAGGCAGTTCCTCTAGCTGAAAACATGGTGAACATAAAACCACCAACTAACTCCTACCCTGCCTAGGTCCTTGAGATAATAGATTATTTCTGTTTAGTCACTGAACCTCAGGTGAAGCCAAAATCCTTTAAATATTACTAATACTACTATTAGTTCTACCACCAACAACATATAATAACTAATACATATCAAATACCAGGTAACTGGCAAATTGTTTCACTGTCATTGCCGTTAATCACTGAAATGATTTTGAAATATAGTTATCCTCCTTTTGGAGATGAGAAAAAATAAGTTTCAAAGAGAATGCTTAACATCTCCAGTATCACTCGATTAGTGGACTGTGAATTTATTGGAGTCTATTGGATTCCATGGTCCTCTTTTTCTACTCATACTCTCTTCTCAGTAGAGAGATGCTAATGACATAAATTAGCACCTCTGTAGAGATGCTGCAAGGAAAAAATTAAAGGATGTTTCTGGAGCTGTTTCTTCTTGCTGACTAAGCTCTACTCAGGAGCATTAGAAGGGTAATTATTATTCCTCCAAAAACCTAGAATATATTTGTAGCAGATACTTTTGTTGTCTATCTGGTCTCCTCTTTTTATCAAACTCTAAAATTATGTTTGTCTTAAGCACAGTTCTCTCATTTCCTTTTATTTCAAAGAAAGTTAACTCAAAATGGATCATGGATGTAAATGTAAAATGCAAACTATAAAACTTGTAGAAGATAATATAGGAGAAAATCTAGGTGATCTAGGTTTTGACTATGAGTTCTTAAACACAAAGTGAAAAAATCTCTAAGTTGGACTTCATTAAAATTAAACCCTCTGTTCTGCAAATGGGCACTGTTAAGAAAATAAAAAGGCAAGTCACAGACCGGCAGTAAATATTTGCACAAGAAATATCTGACAAAGGATTTATATCCAAAATACACAAAGTATTCTTAAAATTCAACAATAAGAAAAAAAAGTGACAAATGATAGAAAAAAATGATAAAGTGAAGGTAGAAAAATGTTAAAATAGATAGATCTAGGCATCTGGGAGGTAGGATGGGGTATGCTGGAGTTCTATTCTATAGGGTTTTATTATTTTTGTAATTGTCCTTTAAATTGAAAATTATTTCAAAATGTTTAAAATGGGCAAAATATCTGAACAAACACTTCACCAAAGATAAACATATGAAAAGATGCTCAGCACATATTTCATTAGGGAGTCGCAAATTAAAAACCAATGAGATATCATTTCATACCTATTAAAATGACTAAAATCCAATAAAATGACAACATCATTTTGTTGTTGAGGATGTGCAGTAATAGGAACTCTCATTCGTCATTGGAGAGCATGCATAATGGTATAGCTACTTTGGAAGACAATTTGTCAGCTTCTTACAAAGCTAAGCATAGGCTTATCAAATGACCCAGCAATCACCCTCCTAAGCTGAGTTGAAAATTACACATGAAAGCTAAAAGTATCATTATTCATAATTTACCAAATTGGAAGCAACTAAGATACCCTTCCATAAGTGAATTAGTAAACAAACTGTGGCGCATTCATATGATGGAATATTATTCAGCAATTAAAATAAATGAGCTATAAAGACCCCAAAAGAGATGGAGAAATCTTAAATGAAAGTGGAAGAGGACAGTCCAAAAGGCTACATGCTAAATGCTTCCAAGGATGTAATAGTCTGGAGAAAAGCAAAACAATAGAAACAGTAAAAAGATAAGTGATGTGCAGGGCAGAGAAGAATAAATAGGTGAAGCACAGGGCATTTTAGGGCAGTGAAACTATCTTGTATGTGCATTTTACCAAAATCTGTAGAAATGTACAGCACAAATAGTGAACCCTAATGTAAATGATATATTTAGTGGTAGTGTATCAATATTGGCTCCATTGGAACAGTTGGAACAAATGTACCTCACTAATGCAAAACTTAATAATAGAGGAAAATAACAGGGAAGCGGTACACATGAAGAGGTATATGACAACTCTCCGTACTTCCTGCTTAGTGTTTCTATAAACACCAAACTGCCCTGAAAATAAAACTATTTTAAAATTGAGGGCAAAAGAAGGTAACATATAACTGTTAAGATGAAAAACAGTGTTGCATTAATGCCTCAAATAGGTATCATGGGAGCTCAGGGGAAGAAGATTACCTTCAGACAGGGTTTTAGTTTTCTGGCTACCCAAGCAAATACCATGCAATGGGCTGGCTTACACAATGGAGATTTATTGGCTCACAGTTTTGAGTCTAAAATACGTCCAAATCAAGGTATCATCAAGGCAAGGCTTTCTTTTCAAAGACTGGCATTCTGGGGCTGGCTGCTGGTGATCCTTACTCCTAGGCTCCTTTGTCACACGGCAATGATCATGGCAGCCTCTCCTGGTCTCTGCCTTCTCTTATGCTCCATTGACCTTCAGCTTATGGCTGCCTGTGGCTTTTGCTGTCTGTCTGAATTTAGTTCTGCTAATAAAGGACTCCAGTAAGAGGTTTAAGACCCATCCTGATTGAGTTGGGCCACACCGTAAGTGAAGTAACCTCATCAACATGCACTGTTTGCAAGGGGTTCACATTCACGAGAATGGATTTCATTTAAGAGCATGCTTTCCTGGGGTACACAGCTCCAGGCTATCACAGATGGTGATAGATAATGATGTTCTAAAACTCTTCCCAAGCAAGAGGAACTTTATGAGGGGTAGAATGGGAACAGAACACTCAAGATGGAAAAAGACCAGGAGACAACCAGGTTGGTTAAAAAGGTAAGCAGGGTAATAATATAAACTTCGAAAAATAGACTGAAGAGAGTGGCGTTTCTTCTATTCAATCAGTGGGAATTTTTAAAGTGCCAGGCACTTAATGCATCAAGTAATTTTATAGGAAAGGTGCTATAGCAATGAAAAATAGGGAGAATGGAACTCCTATTCTTATATTTTAGTGGGGAAGTGAATATAATAAATAGCTAAGTTGTATGGTCTGTTAAAAGATGGTAAGTGCTGTGGGAGGAAAACAGCAGAATGAAGGAGATTGGGAGAGTTTAATGTGGGGAGATAGTATCATTTCAAGTAGGGCAGAAAGTTATAATGGAGGACAAATTTGAAAAGGTGAAGTCAGAGCCATGTGGAAAGCAGGGAGTCTACAGAAACAATGCATGCAAAGGTTCTGGGGCAGGAGCATAGCTGGCACATTCCAAGACAGAGAAGGCCAGGGAACCTCAGTGTACGGATATGGGCATAATAATAGGAGATGAGGGCAGAAAGACAGTGGGAGAGGAAGAGTGGGGCTTTGGGGCCATTTGAAGGACTTTGAATTTTATTCTTAATTGATATGAATGCACAATAAGAAGAAGAAAGAAAACTAAATCAGCATTAAGTGGCTGCTGTATGTCTAAGGCAGTGTCAGGGTCTTTAGGTCATAATGGTCTTCTCTTTTAACTCAAGTGACATTTATGCATGACCTTCATATATAAAATAAGCAGAGAAATTCTGGTACACATGGTGAGCTGCAACCAAAGATGCCTTTTGCCTCTTTGGTAGAAAAGTAATCTAACGAGTAAAATAATACCACTAATACTAATACTAATAAATTATGTAATAAAGTCAGTTTAGTGTACTTAGAGGAGTGAAGGAATGGCTATCCCTTGACTAGATTCCCAAAGAAACCACTCAAGGGAATATGGAATTTTCTGTGGCTCTCTGAAGGACAAATCAGCCATGGAGGGAATATCAGATAGGCATATATACATGAACAATAGCTAGATGAACTTCATAGCCTGCAAGGACACAGTTGTCTAATAATGGGTAAAGCCACACAAATCCAGAGGCAAGGTGGGATTTATTCTGTAATTAAACAAAGATAGGAAAGGAATGGCTCATTTTGGTAGTGAGGATGAATTTGCTTGCAAGCAATAGAAATCAAATGAGCTTAGGCAACCAGTAGATACTTATTTTAACCATGTAACTAAAAATTCTAAGGAAGATGTTTCAAGTATAGCTGTTTTCAAATGATAAAGAAAGTTAGGATTGCATCTCTACTACTAAATTCTGTTTCTTTCATGTTAACTTCACTGTTAAGTTAAGGTCTTCTCTCACTGGGGGAGGACCTGCCAAAACTGATGTCCTAACAAATCTGCAACCCCACAGGAAGACAATTTCTCCTTAACAGTTATTTCCTCAGACGTCTAGGGATTAACTTTTCAATGGACCAATCTCTCATCACTGTGTGACTGGCAGGCCCAGGGTCAAACCCTAAAAGCAGTGTCAGAAGCGAGGTGGCAAGCGCAGGCTGTGCCCACAACCACAGGATTGAGGAAAAACAAATTCTTCAAAGGAAATCCAAAGTGCCCTTGCCATACACTGATCATTGCAGAAATTATTTCTCTGAACTTTCAAATGGCCATTTCACACTGTCTCAACACAAATTACCTTTTGAACTTTTAAACTTTTTTTTGGTCACTCTTTCTTCCCCAGTCTTCCTAGTACAGTTTTTCAAAAAAAAGAAAATTATAATAGCATTGGAATAAATTTTCTTTCCCAGTGCAGTTATAAATTTTAAATACAATTGGCCTTCTTATCTGCGGGAACATACCATCAAGAGGTAGAGGAAAAAGTAATGTTTTATCTTTTGAATTATTTAAAAGGTGGCCCTTCTCAAGCATCATGCTGCCATGTATTTTAATTATATCTTCACGAACTTGAAATACCTTTTGCAAGCTCATCAGTAAAGTTCTACTAAGCTCTCCTGGCTCACCAAGTTCAAAGCTACACACTCCAGGTTGATTTTATTTAAAGCCTACTGGCAGCATGCAGTGAGGAGGCATTAAATACCACTTAAATCCGTTACTGAAGAACTCATCAGGAATATACTGGAAGAACACTCAAACTCTGACTTCACTCTGATCTCTTTCACACTCCCCTTTGGCCCTAACTTGACAGAGGTACCTGGATGGAACATGAAAGAGCCTTAGCATTTAAGGTGATGGACAGCACTTCTTCCTGGTTCCTACCAATTAGCATTCCAATCTAAAATCTAAAGAACAGAAGGTTAACTTTGTAAGGGCACCATATAAAGCTGACTCTCCCTGGCTGCTTGGCATAAAAGCAGAAGATGCTGCTCAAGGAAATCTAGGAGAAATTCTAGAACAGAGTGCCAACACGAGAGGATATGAACATTTGTGGATTACCATGTGTTATGAAGTTGGTTTAAACAAGGATTTAAATACCTGAGAGATAACACTTCTAGAGATGGTACAAAATGAATACTTCTAGGGAAATTCCTCCAAGGGAAATGTTTAAGATTCACTAAGAGATATCAAGTAGGTGCCCTCTTTGTAGCAAATCTTCTAATCCAATGAGATTCTTCATAGCAGAAGAGACAAGAAGAGTCTCGAAGTAGTCCCCTATACCCTGCCGTGGTCAGGAGGTTAAACTGTGTTCTCATAGAAGCCTGCTTTTGAATGCCAACTGAACAACAGTGACTTTCTTCATCTTTCCCTCTCTCAGTTTCTGCTCAGTAAAATGGGATTAAAATGATACCAATCCAAAAGGATTTTAGAGAGAATGAGATAAGGTAAAGCATTCAATACAAACCTTAACCTTGCTCAAGTTCTCAATAAATCAAAGTGACAGTAAAGAAAAAGAAGATTCAAGACTGGTCACAGATTATAAGGTTTTTAGCCCTGAAATGTTTTTAAGGGACCATCCTTTCTGAGGACATGTGTAGTTTACTGTATGACTGTTTGTCTTTAGTTAGGAAAAAGGAATCTTCACCTCGTGGTGTTTGCTGAGTCAAACACAAAGTAATCTCTTTTTGATGTCTGTGTTCCCCTTTTTTTTTTTTTTTAACTATTTCTGAATAATTAAATACTATTTCATATAAAGGCTTATAAATTTCTCATTTCCATTGCAACAAAATACCATCTCTTAAAAGCCACCACCTTTCTGGAAGGGGCATATTATCAGTGACTAGTCTACAAATTATATCATAAAAATATTGTTTCTTGCTTCACATGTGTTTGTGCAAGCATATTGATTGGCCTAGGTCAGTCTATATGACGCATGTAACAAGACTGAGAACAGCAGGCAACACCACATGGAACTATGGTGAGCCAGGGAGAACACCAAAACAGTGCCACGATGGGGAGCTGAAGAAGAAATGTTTTCATATCTTGTTTTATGCTAATGCTTGTTTTTTTAATGTGTAGTTCTGAATCAATAGACCTTATGGAATCATTTCAGGCTGGAGATGTTTACTTGCTCATTGTACTTCAGACTTTTTCTTCAGTGCAATCCCCAAAAGACATGCCATGGACACTGGAAGGATTGCAAAGGATTTAACAATATATAGTAGTTTCTCAGTGAATCATCACCTTACTTAGTGGTATCAAGCTGTTTTTCAAATAGTCCACTGTTTGAGGGGAATATTTTATATATGGAAATGATCTATTGATAATATTGATAAACCAGCATTGATAATATAATTATAAAATAAATGGAAAGTTGCAATGGACAAGACAGGTGTATGTCCATTATGTTCCTTACAAAGAGGCATTGCACCATTTGTATTACTGGAAAAGAAAAAAATCTCAATTGTAACTAACATATGTAAATTGCAAAGCATTGAAAATAATTTTGAGGCTTAACACATAGATCCTGGGCTGATGCTAATGAAAAAGTAATAGTATATTTTATATTCCAGGGCCTGGAGACATAGATACATGGGGAAGCAATTCATACCAAAGTGTTTACAAGTGTGAAAATTCCGCTAGCCTAGAGGGATAGCTCTGCAGGATCAAACAGGGTAAGCAACACCCCATTGTAAAATGTCTGCCCTGGAATTACTCTGCAAACCTAATTCAGTGTGTTACTATGGTCTCCCTTACACATGAATCTGTCCCCTAAGTGGTTGATACTCGGAGGCCAGCATTTGAAATCTGCTACATGTTTCTGGCTTACATCCAAGCACTTTCTTCAGTCAACAGCAGAACTCATTGAAATGAATTTTCAACATCCAAGTAAAGCAAAGGTGAGAAAATACAGAAAGGCCAAGGACTGAAATAAAAGAAACCCTAGCCCAGAGAATGGTTTCATAATTATAATAGCTCCTGATAATCACTGTGATTGTTTAATATATTATGAGCGGGGAGCTATAAGGATAATAATTGTCTGATCAGTCACAATCTTTTTGTTATAACCAGTGCTCATTTGGGATTTAGCATCGTATAGCTCCACTCCCCCTGCTGTCCTCAACTATCAAGTGGCCTTAATTAGGTGGGCAGTCAGACCCTCTCCAGAGACAAAGATGGGACTAACTAAACCTCAGGTAAGAAAAGGCACTCTGGCTCCTTTCTTCTTTGTTTCTGTTCAATCCCCTGTAGCTAAAGCCGCATATGCAGCTTTCTCCATTTTTGAGACACTTTAAATGTGAAACGAGTAATTTAGCTGAAAATTTTCAGTTATTTTTTTTGCATGCTTCATATGCTGGGTTAAAACCATTAGCATATAACAAAAATCTGAGCAGATGCAATGCAACAGATTCCTTAAGGGAATCCATATTTTTACATATTTTGTAATAAGGAAACTGTCACTCCCAGATGGTATCGAGCTAATACTGGTGGTTTGCTTGCTGATAACATACTAAAAAATAAAATTAATTGTATTCTATTTGATGACAATGAAGTCATTATCATATATACTGCACTCTTAAAAGAAACAGATCCAAAGACCCTTCTTCCTAAATGATTGGGTTTATTTAGTTACTTGGCCTGGCCAGAAAAGAAAAAAAAATCAACTCAGATCTTAGAGTTGGAATTCCCTCACAACTGGCACCAAAACTCACTGTGGTTTATAAATGCAGTGAAGAAGAAAAAATGCTCTCTTGAATTGCTAGCAATATTAGAGAGAAGCCTGGTGGTATAAATATAACACATAAGACGGTTCCAATTTCATCTCCCAAAAGGAATATGTGAAATATTGAAGCTAATCTTTGATAGCTTATGGTGACGTTATTTCCCACATTTCAAATCACAGATAGTAGCTTTGACCAATGATTGCAAGTCGTATTTACCTGAAAATAGATATTATCAGCCTTGAAATGAAAACCTAATATTGGTACATATTTTGGTATATTTTTAAATTTTCACAGTAAAGCAGCAAATTTTCTTTGTGTGTCTTTTCACCTATGATCAACTTTAAAAAGTTCCTTTTGCAATCCCTTTATTGTTTGGGACTTGCAATGATTAAACAATAAAATTTTTCTTTATTTAGGATTAGCCTACATTAACCATAGTTCTTTCTTATACTACACGGGAAATAATTTTTTTAGGTGGTGAGTTTCTAACTGGTATACCAGGCTATATCCTTTTACCTAAAAGCAAACAAAGCAACAGGTAAAAGAAACCCACGGGACTCTAAATACGATGATGGATGGATGGATAGATTGGATGGATAGATAGATAGATAGATAGATAGATAGATAGATAGATAGATAGATAGATAGATAGATAGACAGACAGACAGGCATGTAGATAGACAGAGACAGGGATGGGTATGGACGTTGATGTAGATAGAGATAAAGAGATAGAGAGGCAGAGGCGGGGATAGAGTTAGAGATGTAGCTATACAAATTTCGTTGTGGCCAAAATTGGATTAGGCTTTGATATATTTTAATTCTTATGTTGGTGGTGAGATGAAATTTTGATTTCATAAAACCATATGTTATGAATTTTGATTAGATGCTATTTTCCATGTTAGGATTTATTCCTTCTATAATGGTATTATATGCATGTGTGTGTTTTCCTTCTTGGGCAGGACTAAATTTTAATACACTGTAGAAAAATAATCTTAGTAAATCTGGCTCATTCTTGGAAGAGTTAAAAGCTTGGAAGTCTTCTGAATAGGTCTTCAGAGATAATGAACAAAATAAAAATATTAAAAAACTCTAAGTGCAATATAAAGTAGAAGAGTAATAGGATATATTCATATACATTAAATCTATATATCAGAAATATTTTAACAGAAGAGCAACTTTCTAATCCTGAATCTATATATATATTGAATAACGAGAATTGATTTAGTTAACAGTCACCTATTTAACTTGTCACCAAGCTAAATTACATAAGATGATAACGGCTGTCTATATGCCATCGATATGACAGGAAGCAGCATAGAATTTATTGGGAAGTTATATATGGTAATATAAATAGAACTATGCTCTTTCAAATCACATGGGTGTTAGATGACCTGTCTTAAACAAGCTCCCTGAATGACTAACACCTGTTATTACATCATATGATGTATATTAACTTTACTAGTCTATGAAATGTTTATCCTTGAATACTTTATGATAGGATGCTAGTGCTCGAGAAAAACCACAGACAAGTGAAGGTGAGAGAGACCTCAGAGATCAGCATCCGAACCTTTCCCTTTACAGAAAAGAAACTCAAGACAACGGTGCTACAGCAACAGTACTGGGACAAAGAATTCCACATATTTAATTAAGATTGCATAAATCTATGTGTGTGTGGTTTCCAATAGAGGACAGTCAGCTCTAAGATGTGAATCATGAAGCAACAAATTAGCAATGAGATCAAGGCAGGATTCAAATTTTCTATTGAATTTGATCTGCTTAAATTATAGAAAGGTGACTATTTCAGGAGAAGTGATATTTGCAAGATAATTTCTCTCTCCTTTCAGGATTTTGATTTGTTTCATGAAAATCACCTGCAGATTCAAGAAGGAAAGAAAAAGTGGATCAACTAGGAGTATGGTGATATCATCAACACTGATATTGTAATTATCAATATTATAATTATACACAAACACCGACTTATAAAATGAAGGCTGCTCAGAATACAAAGGAATTATTTTGTGATATTGCAGCAAGTCAAATCATACTCTGGAGCCTTTGTATTTTCTTCACCCTTTATCTCAGGTCAAGGTATCGTGTGCACAGTAATTCAGATCTGAAGGCTGAAGCAAGTGGTAGACAATCAAATGGAATGGCCTTGGATTCTGGATCCTGTAACCAAGGTCATAATTTTATAAAGAGCTTCATGGGAAAGCTCTTTATGTCCATTAGTCTCAGTTTTTTCAGCTGTAAAATGGAGATAAAACTATCTGTTGTCACTTGCCTTCATTGGGCAGTAGGGCGTCTCTAATGAAATGATTCACGTGAAAGTGATTAGAAAACTATTAACATTTTATATATACATTAAGATTTACAAAAATTATAAGTAAACAGGTCTGATGGGAGGGCTTTGGGGTGCATGTAAACAATACGAGATTCCATCCAGGATCCAGAAGGCAACTTTTCCCCAGCCATGGGAAACAGCTGCTTGCGTGCTCCAGTTTGGAAGGCACAGGTTTATGCCTCGAGATTTTTAACAGACTGGCATTGAGTGGAATGCTATGCTTTCAAAGACCTGGCAGGAGAATTAGTTTAAGTAATAGCATGTCAAATACTCATCAAGACAAATACTAATTTAAGTTTCAAACAAATTAAGCTTTGTCTGTGCAATGCTAGAAAGACAAGCGTGTCTTATGCCTTTAATTTACAGGAGATCTGCTCTGCCTGTCTGAATAGCAAAGATTGGAACTTCTCTCTGAGTTTGCCCACCTGACACAGATTTGAACAGCAGCTCCAACCCTTAAAGCATTTTTCTTGGGTAGGGATGCATGGCATTAAAAGCAAAGCACATCTGCAGCGTCACTCCGTATCATAATTAAGTTGAATTCAGAATGCTACATTCAAACATCATATTTTTATTAATGTTACACTTTAGGGATAATCTCCTATGCTTATTCATTTCTTCATCTTTAAACTCCTCAGACCCTACCACATAGCCCTTGGCAGGCATTTGGTACACATCGAGTAAACCAGCAAGTGAATAAATTTGTGTGTTTACTTAATAAATATTTATTCAATGACCCTTTGGTATCAGGCACTGGATGAATTCAGGAAGAATCCATATTACAGTTCGTTATTTCATTAATTGCCTCAATAACAAGTTTCAAATGTACTCTCAGTCTTCCATTCCAGCTTAACCTTTGCAAAGTCTAAGCTTCTTGTTGAAAAGTAATTTTCAATGGCAGCCAGCGTATTGTAAGGAGAGAAATGGCAAAATTTGGGACTTGTTATTATAAAATTGAGAGGGTAGCCTGGCACTCTGGCTCAGCAGGGAAATCCACCATTCTGTCATCCAGTAGACACTTAACTCCTTTACTCACAGCTCACAGTTGTTCCTGGGGTAAAGTGAGAGAAAGGGGAGGCTTAGTATAAAATGTAACCGATGTTGAATACCTCTGCCAGCTTGTAAGGCTTGTAAGTGCTCTTCTAAGTACTTGTAAATAGGATTTTAGGACCTAAATTGGCATGAAGTATGTGTGGTGGTGTTTCTGTGACAGGAAGTGTTAGTGTCCTTTATGAATTCAGTTAAGTGCCTTGGAGGTTTAAAAATATATACTTCATGTGAAAAAAAAAACACCTTAATTTGCAAAGGATATTTTCTTGTTCTCATGCCAGGGAATTATGCAATTTGTCTAAGTAAAAGAGCCCTATGAATGTTTGGTTCAACAATTTTGCGTTGGCATTAAAATGATTTCATGAGAATTTGCCAAGACCCTGTAAATAAACATTAAACCCTGGATGTATTATATAACCACAATCCTCAGGGCAAATTCCTTTTAAATATAAATGCACAGCTGGAAGTTTAAAAGATACCACATCTTAAGAGGGTTCTTGCTGTAACTAGTAAGCTAAAAAAACTAAACAACTGCTTCCTTTGGTAAATCCTCCTCTGCTGGGTACATTTATGTGCACAACCCATAGATTGGTTAAAGTATCAGATGTAGAGAGGAAAAGGACTTAGGAAGAAAGATCACGGATTCAAAACATTGTCACGCATTTGTATATTCCTTTTTACGATTTGAGGCAATTTAACATGCATTGCAACACTTCAGGTCTCACAATAACCCTTCAGTTCAGGCACTACTGTTCCCAGCAAGGGAAATTAATGGAAAGTTGGTACAGATGAGAATGTGGTTTTCCCTTTTTTGGGAGCAGGTCGTCCCCAAAATGACTGATAGGTTGTGAGGCTTTTATCTATCTATCTATCCATCTATCCATCCAACCATCTATCTATCTATCTATCTATCTATCTATCTATCTATCTATCTATCTATCTATCTATCTATCTATCCATCCATCTATTATCTATACCATCCATCCATCCATCTATCCATCTTTCTAATCTACCATCTATTTATTCATTTAGCTGTTTACTTAATGGGAATCTTCCGAGTAGTTTCAAGAAGGTAGAGAACAAGCTTACCCTTGAGTTGTTCGCTCATGAATCCACAACACAGAAACTTAGTAGTGAGTACTTAGTAGTGAGCAGTCAATAAATTATTCCTGAAAGGTTGGGAGAATGAATCCTGTATACACTCATAACTCAACCTAGAAGTCGTGGTTCTCTGGGAGCTCACACTTGCACCTTCACATCTCAAAGCTTTTCTTTCCTGCATATTTACAACATTGGCACTGAATCTAGATGGTTTATCAATAAATAATTTGCATTTATCTTGTTTTCAGAGAGTTGACCTACTGCATAAATCTTCTCCTCGTTGGATATTTTACTTTTTGAGTGGTGATAATTCATTCTCACCAAGCTTCTCTTTCTTCTCACATTTTAAAACTAACTAAATATGCGGAAAAACACAAGATTCTTGAGAAGAGTGAACCCTCGCTGATGAGTTTAAAGGTCATGTTCAAAGTAGCACATTACTTTTATTAGCCATATCCTAATTTTCTTACCCCAACATGTAAAGTGCAGATAGTGACCTTCTAGGGAGGAATATTGGATGAACTGTCATAGTTTTATACTTGAGGAATCAATACTGCTTTCTTTGAAGTAAATTATTTGAAGCACTACTTTGTCATTCTGAGCCCTCATAATATTACCTGGCTTCTTTTTTTAAAAAACATATTTTTTAAAATCCAGTGCTTTGGTTTATTTGAATTTCTGTTAATAACAGTATATTATTCATTTTATGCAAATAATATGTGAACATGGTTTATGTAATACGTGTGTATGTATGTATATATATGATGGATATATATGTTGGCAAATAAATTTGGTTCCTACATCGCTAACCCACACTGCCACCCCCACCCATCCACCAATCACCATCGATTCTTTAAAAGAAAGAATCACTGGGCACCCAAGGAGTGTATCCTGCAAGTCTCTTTCTATGTGTCTCCATGTGATAAAAATGAACCCTGGGAAATATGCACTATTGTTTTGTGAGTGTGCTTTTTTAATCCTTAATGTGTCCTTCGTTTAAACAAATCTTGATGATTCTGTCCATGAGAATGCCTAGAATGCAACCTCATTTTCATCAATTCCTATATGACAGTTCATTGTAAGAATATGCTATATTTTATCACTCTGCTGCCGATAAACATTTAGATTCTCATTTATTCTTTTCATCTTACCCAACAACGCCGTAATGAATGCCCATATATAGCATCCTTAGGGTTGCCAGATTGAGCTAATAGAAACATCGCATGGGGCATCCTTATATGAAAAGATTATTAATCGTTTATCTGAAATTCAGAGTTAACGGGTATCCTGTGCTTTATCTGGCAATCCTGCTTATTATGCAAGATGTACAAGTATATTCTACAGCAGATGTCAAGAAATGGAGTGGCTAGGAAAGCAACAATGGGCACTTTTTCTTTTATTTTGAAAGTTTCTTCCTTCTGCTCTCCTAAATCACAATACCAGTCTATACTTTGCTATACTTTTCCTAGCCTCCTCAGTTGAAAGCTGGTTAAATCTACTTTTCAATTGCTTTTCTCTTAAGATACATACATATATCTGAAGATATATATTCTATATATATAATATACATATATGTGTATTATATGTGTTTGTACCTGTGTGCATAGCATGGCTATCATAAATGCGCAGCTGGATTACTTTTCACAACTGAATACACCTGTGTAACCCACCTCCAGCTTGAGAAATAATCATCACCAGAAGCGTCTCTTTCGATCACTTAAGGCCACTCCCCACATTTCCCCCCCCCCACACCACAGGATGACAAGTATTCTGACTTCCAACAGCATGGAAGAGTTTTTATTGTTTTTGTTTTTTAAATAAATGAAAGCATAGAGTATGCAATCTTTGTGCCTGGCTTTTTTCTGCTCAATAATTTGCTTGTGCAATTCATGAGTATGTGTATCTTTCCAGCATTCAATGAACTGTAACCTTTCTACTTATTTATTCCCAAGTCAATTATTTACATAATCCCTAAATCTACTTACTTACTCCTACATCAGTTTTAAATTTTGTTTACTATATCGTCTTTAACCCAATGATTACTTAAGATTGAATGTATTTTGGTTTTTTTTTTCTTTGTAAGAATGGGTTTTCGACTATCATTTTTTCTCCTTTTCATCAACCAATTCCTAATTTTTCATGGTGGCTTATTCCTTTACTCAATTCAAATTATAATAGCTCTTTCCCCTCCCCTGAAACTGTTTAGATATATAGTACATGACTGTTTAGCATATGTCTAGAATTTATTTTGTTACCCAATATTAATCTGTTTTTAAATGGGTGAAATCTAGTACTTCACTCTTCTTATGAATGACGATTATGAAATGTTTTATTTCTATCTTGGTAACTATCTAAAAAAATTAGAAGCAAACATATGCATTTATATTCAAATCTAGAGTTAACCTAGCAAATCTACTTCCTTTTTGGTCCACTTTCATATGTTGCATTCTTATTTCTACTCACCTCCCCTGTTGATATTCACTGCCATATTTATTTCTAGATTATTATTACTTCTTCCTAAAAACTCAACATTGATCTGAACTTAGAATTTTTTTAATATCCATTTTTCCTTTATATCATATCTTCCTTTGGGTTCCATTTTACTTCTTATTTAATTATATCTTTCACTGTTTCTTTCAGAGTGGATCTATGGATATATTTCTCATGTATACCTGTAGGCCTGGCATTGTTTTGCTTTACTTTGTCCTCATATTTGAGAAATAATTTGCAGGATCTAGAATGATAAACTTCAAATTTTGATCTTTGAGTATATGAAGATAGTTGAGCCATTATTTTCTTGTATTAAGTGTTGTTGATTAAAGTCTGATGTCAATCAGATTCTCCTTCACTTTCAGGTCATTTGGTTTATGGTTGTTTGCATCTGTTTTTCTGAAAACATTTAGCTTTTGATTATCCGCTTTTGGGGTTTTTTTTTTGCATGCTGTATAGTGAGGGTCACATTTCATTATTTTCCCATGTGACTGCCCCATTATTGCAGCACCATTTATTATTTTTTGGGGGGGTTGGCGGTGGAGTGGAGAACTGCATGGGCCAGGAATCACACCCGGCTCTCCCACTTGGCAGGCAAGAATTCCACCACTAACTACCTTTGCACCCCTATCTGTTTTTGATTAATGCTCTGAAATTTTAACCAAATGTGTTTATGGTGCATAGGTGTTTTTGTCTTCTCTTGTTTGTGTGGAAGGGAATTGCTTATATGTTCTGTTTGGTTATCTCAAACTGAGGATTCATATATTACTTTTGTTCTAAATCAAGTTTTCTATCATTATTCGACTATTCCCTCACTTTAATTCTCCTCAGGTTTTTCCTGCAATCCTAGCAGATGAACATTGGACGTACTAGAACTATCTTCCATAACACTTTTGAGCTGTCTTTTCTATTTTTGTCCTTTTTAACTTTGCTGAAATTTTGGAGAATTAGTCAGCTTAACTTGTAATTATAAAGTAATCTTGAGCTCTGCGGTATGTGTATTTAGCTAATGCATTTATTTCAATGGTCATAGTTTCACTTCTGAGAGCTATTGTTTTTATTTTTAAAGGCATATTTCATCTTGCTTTTAAGAAAGGCTATTAATTATTCTTACTCTAAAGTTTTATTTTCCTTGCATACTGAACTCTGTTCCCCTAATGGTTTTCCATTGTTTACTTTTTCCTTCTGTTGGTGATTTCTGATCACCAAATTTTAACTAAATTTCAATCACCAAAATGTGATTTTTTTACCAAAGTTTGATGTTTTGGTTTTGTCCTAAGTTTGTTTATTGCCTATTTTTTAAGGTAGTGATTAACGGGATTCACTGCATTTTTTATTTCAAATTAATGATTATTTTTGGTTTACATAACCCTGTCCTTGGCATTGATGAGTTGAGAGTGTCAAGAACTGAGAAATAATTTGTAAAATGTTTACATGTGAATGATGATTATACTTGTGAAAAAGATTGATTCCATGTTTTCAGCTTTCAAGAATAATGTTAAGGTGTCCTTCTCGCCTTTATCTTCATTTTTCTGGCTAAATTTAGAGTTCTTTTCTGTTACTGAAATTGGAGAAAAAGTATAATTAGTCCCATGTCTTAGTAAGAATCCTTTGACAGTGGTGTGTTCAGACTTTCAAGGGACAATTTTTTCAACCTTTCAGACCCTAAGTAAGAACACGGAGACTCAGGTCTATTTCCTGGAGATTCTCATATGTGCGTATTTATTAACAGGTGTTCCAGGTAAATCTTATGATCTGGCCAATTTGGGCTAAGCAATAGCTCTGGAGAAGGCGTAGAAATGAACATAAATCTCACTCTGGAAGGGTTTGAATCCTTTGCCAAGCAAACTCTCCAGTCAGAGTGATGAGATTGAATTTAAGTTTCATCTCAGGTATAGTTCTGGGCCCTTGTCAGGCAAATCCTCACACATCTGCTGAATGTAATATTTTAATCCCTAATTGGTGACATTTACTATGCTTTGTGGCACTTGTGATTCAAAAATCATCTTTCTGACACGGGACAAAAGAGGTATGCACTACTAAACTGCTTCCACCTGCTAAGATGGGTTGCATTTTAAGCAGGGTTAACTGAGAAGCACCATTTGGAAATAGCTTGCAAAAATGCCTCAGTTCTCTCGGGAGGTACTCTGTGTGCCTTGTGGTTTCTTCGTGCTTCGAGGCTTAAACATGATGTCTATGTCAATCAACCAAGAATCAGGAAAGAAGACTGTATAACAGTCTTTGAATCCAAACAATTATTGAACATGGAAAAGTTTTGCTGCCATTTGATATCAGTGGCACATAAGTCCTCACGTAGAGTTTTATATCATACTGTGTAATATCGTGTCATTCTCAGAGTCTGATTGCCTTGAGTTCACAACAAGCACTGATAGCTAATTTTGGCTAAAGCTGATAAAGATATTGCTGAAAAGAGCTTGAATTACCTTAGTTAAATCCACCCGAGGTAATAACTTTGCTTCACACAGCTTCTCCTTATCAAGATGGGAGATAGACAAATGTCAAACAGTTTGAGGGTTTAATTTGTTTAAAGCAGAAGTCAAAACTTGATGTTCTTTCTCTTTCTCTTTCTTCTTTCTTTCCTTCTCTTTCACTTTTTTCTCTCTTTCCTTTCTTTCTTTTGTTTTCTTTCTTCTTTCCTTCCATTCTTTGTTCCTTCCTTCCTTTATTTCTCTCTTTTTCTACTTCCCACTCCCCTCACTATGCCCTCTCTCTTCTTCCCACCTTCCCTTTCTTTCTTTATCTGTCTCTTCCCTCCGCCTTCCCTTTCCTTGCCTTTCTTTTTTTCCTTCCATTTCTTCATTCCAAGTGGGGATAGCAAGCAATAGGGTAGGAGAGGCTATTCAAACTCCCTGGATATGAATGCTGAAAATGAAAATCTTGTGATCATTTAGCATCCATTAACTAATTGTCCAGGTTATGACTTTTGAGTAAATAACTTTTAACTGTGTATTGTGTGATATTTTCAACATTTCATGGAAGAAAAGGAAAAGAAGTGTTCATAGCTATGTGAGTAAAGAGGAAATGCTAGTTTAAGGGGAACAAAGTTTCATTTAAACAAACCCTCATTGGGATCAAAGGTTTGTCCTCCACAAAGCGGCATTTTCTTTACATCCCTGCTTTGTAGATCTACCCTGAAGACTGGAGAGGAGCCTAACAGATCATCCTGGGCCCTGGACTTGGAACTTCAAAAACAAACTCTCAAGTTTGTGACACAAAAGGAAATCAATGTCTCCAATAAATCAAAGTCTAATTATTATGCATTGAGTTTATTTTATTAATAATTAATAATATTGAAGTTCAATAAATTGAAATTAAAGTTCATTTCAATGATAATAAAATATACCTGTTCATAACAGGAAATTTAATAGCTAGGGATAAATGGAAAAATAATTGCCATCCAGAGTAACTATTGGTGTCAGGTTACCATAATTCCTTTCAATGTGTTTCCAATGTATATTTCTGCCTATTATAATTCTTTCCTTGCAAATATTAGAAAAGCAATCACTAACTGATACTGACTTGGGGTAGGGGTAAGGGAGGCAGGTGTTTTAATTTCCTGACTGCTAGAATAAATACCCTATACTGGGTTGATGTAACAATGGGAATTTATTGACTCAGAATTTTGAGACTAGGAGAAGTCCCAAAGCAAGACATCAATCAGGTGATGCTTTCTCCCTGACTACTGCATCATTCTGGGCTGGCTGCCACAATCCTTGGTCCTTGGCTTTTCTGTCACATGGCAGTACACATGGCAATGTTGTCTTTCTCTTACCAGTTTCGATGACTTCCAGTTTCTGGCTACTTGCTGTGGCTTCCTTTCCACGTCTGATTTTTTTCTTAATTTCAGCCATATTAGAGTACGACCCGCCCCATTCAGATTGGACACACTTTACCTAGTAGCATCTTCAAAAGTTCTTTTCCAGATGGATTCCCACTCATGGGATGAAGGGTTGGGACCTGAACATACCTTTTGTAGGGGTCATGATTCAATCCCCAACATCATGGAGGAGGGGCAATGAAGCTTGATTCAGGGTGCAAATAACTTGAGTAGGGCTCAGATATTCTCTCTCCAATCTGCCCTCTGTTTCTGCAGTAATATGTCATTCCTATAAATGTCTTCCCTGGAGGTAACATGGCTAACAAGTTCATAGAACTTCCCATTGAAAGTCCTGGACCTGGGCAGAGGTTGGAGAATAGTTCTCCTCCCAGAACAGGTGGAAAGGGGAATCCAATCCCCCAGTGTGAAGGGTTGGGGGAAAGGGAGGAACCCCTTCCCAGATTTTGGCACCAGAAATGAAAGTTGCATCTGGGCAGAAATGAGAGACAAGAAACAGAGACAGACATGGCACCAGCAGTGGGGGAAGGAATATTTATTAGTAGAGAGAGAGCATTGAGAGTTGATTCAAGAAATCAACTCATGCCTGTCTGGATTCCAGTAGGACTTTTAAAGAGAGTTGGGGGTAGAGTTAGTTCTCACAGGTGGGTCCTTGGGATTTTGGTGACTTTCAATTGTTGAAAACACTGCATTAGTTCTGCAAGGTTGCAACTGCCAGAAGGGGAACTTATCCTGAAGGGAGTCTTATCCTAAGAAGCTGCTGGAGGGCAGATGTTTGTGCTCAAGGGTTTATCACAAGGTGGGGGCCGAAGAGCCTTAAGATGTTGATTTTCTGTGGTAGTATTTTTGTCCTTGCTTATTTCTCCAGTTCAGTTCTCACTTATGTTTAGGATGACTTTATAGTGACTAGATAGTCACATTTGGAGTTATGCTTAGAAGAGCCGTTCCTTCTTTGAGTTGGAGGTAAAAAAATTGAATAATAATTCTTCTTTATGTATAGGAAGTATCTTCTTTAACCTGAATCTTCCACCTTATAGAGAAAGTGCCAATGATACCAAGAGCCACACTTGTTGGGATTAATTATTTTTTGAACATTTTTTATTTTGAAATAATTTCAAACTTACCAGTTGCAAAGATAATACAAATGGAATACAGAGAATTCCAACGTACCCTCACCCCCCCAAGATACTCAGACCCCACCAATTTTAACATTTTACCATTTTTACCATTTAAGTCTATTTATCTCAGACTATATATCTACCTATCTATTGATCTGTCATCTATCTATCTAAATTTTCTGAACCTTTGACAGCACATTGCACACATGTCATCCTCCTTGAACACATAGTACTTGCATGGATATTTCCTATGAACAAGGATATTCACTTATGCAATCAATAGCACACAAAAACTATAACTTTATGCCCCTCTGTTCCCCCACCTTTATGTAATTCTCATCACAAGTTACATATTTATATAAGTCCAATCAGTACATTTTATAAATTTGCCTTTTAGAACCTATAGAGAGTAAAAAGTGGAGCTATAAATGAAAAATACAATAGTTATTTACTCATGTCATTATCCTTATTGGAGATCTTTACATCAGGTGGATTCAGTTGGTTGTCTAGTGTCCCTTCCTTTCAAACTGCAAAACCCCTTTAACATTTCTTATAGGGCCAGTCTACTGGTGACAAAGTCCATCAACATTTGCTTATCTGGAAATGTCTTAATCCCTCCCTCATTTTTGAAAGTAGTTTTTCCAGCTATAGAATTCTTGGTTGGAAATTTCTTGGTTTTAGTCCTTTAATATGTCTTCCAAGTGCCTCCCTCCCTCCATGGTTTCTGATGACAATTCAGCACTTAATCTTATTGAAGCTCCCTTGTATGGGATCTATTGCTTCTCTCTTGCAGCTCTCAGAATAATCTATTTATCTTTGGCATTCAACAGTTTGATTATAGCATGGTACACTGTTGTTCTCTTTGACTTTATCCTGTTTGGAGTTTGTTGAGCATCTTGCAAGTGTATATTCAGTCTTTGTTAAGTTTTGGAAATTTTCAGCCATTTCATTGAATATTCTTTCAGCCCTTTTCTCTCTTTCTTCTTCTTCTGGGACTTCCACAATGCGTATATTGGTGTGCATGTGTCCCAGGCTCTGTTCACTTCTCTTCATTCTTTCCACATCCTGCTCCTCAGATAGTAGGATTCCAATTCTCTTATCTTCAAGTTCACTGATTCTTTCTTTTGCCAGCTCCAGTCTGCTACTGAACCCCAATAAGAAATTTTAAATTTTAAATTTACTGTGGTCTTCACCTCTGTTTGATTTTGTTTATAATTTCCTTCTCTCTATTGAAATTGTCTTCATGTTTCTCTATTGTTTTCCTAATTCATATTTAGGATGAATTTTTAAAGTTTTTTTCTTCTGTAATATCCCAGGTCTGGTCCTCTTCATAGCCAGTTTTAAGTGCTTTCATCTTCTCCTATGCCTGGGCAATCATTTCCTGTTTCTTTGTATGTTTTGTTATCTTTTATTGAATCCTTGACATTTTGATATTTTGATGTTTTACCGCTTGGATTTGGATTTCTGAGGTGGCTGTTCCTTTTGTTTTTATCTAGCTAGCATTATGACAGAAATTTCCTTTAATGCCTTCACCTTTAAGAAGAAGAAATAAGTAAAGAAAATGCCTGTCCCAGTCTCTGCAAATTGACCTGTAGGGGTGCTTTATTTCAGAATTTATGCATACAATGACTTTAGAGAATAGCTCCTGGACAAAATGTATGGATCTCCCTGCTCCCTTCTGTACATGCATCTTATCTTAAGGGTCTGTATGTGTCTCTAAGAACTTTAACTTTTGCATGGATATGAATGTCCCTTCTTCCTTAGGAAACAGTCTCTTCATGGTCTCAGACACTGCACTGTTTATCTTTTAGCCAGCAATTCCTTGCCTCAGACAGTTACATGACTGCTCTCCTGCAGCATTCTATAGAAGAACTCTGTGACCAGCCTTCCACATGCAGGGCAAGTTCTGCAACAGTGAGTCCCTCAGGCCAATATCAGAATATTGAGCCAGACAAGTATGTTCCCAATATGTATACAAAGCTTCCTCTGCTTACTGTGGAACTGGGACTGGGGACTTGCACCAGGAGCACAGGATAACTGCACTGAACTGAGGATGGGTGGTGAAGGGGCCAGCCAGGGTGTGAGAAGATTCTACTATTTCAAAATAGACTTTTTCTTGATTCAGCATTTGCCCTGTAAGTGCAAACCTTTAGTTGTTGTTCTAGTTTGCTAGCTGCTGGAATGCAATACACCAGAAACAGAATGGCTTTTAACAATGGGAATTTAATAGCTTGCTAGTTTACAGTTCTAAGGCCGAGAAAATGTCCCAATTAAAACAAGTCTATAGAAATGTCCAATTTAAGGCATCTGGGGAAAGATACCTTGGTTCAAGAAGGCCAACGACATTCAATGTTTCTCTCTCAACTGGAAGGGCACATGGCAAACATGGTGGTGTCTGCTGGCTTTCTCGTAGCTCTACCGAAAGGGACTCTCTCCAAAATGTTTCCTCTTTTAAAGGATTCCAGCAAGCAACTCCACCTTCAGTGGGTGGAGACACACCTCCATGGAAGTCATCTAATCAAAAGTTACTACCCACAACTGGGTGGGTCACATCTTCATGGAAACAATCAAAATGTTCCCACCCAGCAATATTGAATGAGAATCAAAGGGCATGGCTTTTTCTGGGGTCCACTACAGGTTCAGACCAGCACAGTTGTTTTCTGGACCTTTGAGAAAGTTGCTTCTTCCAGTTTTTGCTGGTTGTTCAAACCTTCTGTTGGAGGACAGAATCTTGAAGCATCTCACTCTGCCAATTTGATTGAGGTGGGCCACTAAGGCTAATTGATCTTTAATTAATAGTTGTCAAATTGGGATTCTCATTGGCAGGATGAATCTCCTATTTAGGGTAGCATTTATCCCTTACCTCCTTCTTCCAGGTATAATTTTAGTAAAAATGATAATCATGATAAATGCAATTGATCATCCCTGCAGTTTTAAATGTTTTTTTCTCCACCAGAAAAAAAATGCAGGAGAACTCAGCTTTCCAAAAATTGAGGACTCGAATTCTGAAATTAGACCTCATGTGCCTTAATGTGCCTTAGTTTCTTGAAGCACAATTGGAGATGATGAAACAACCTAGTCAGGACTGTGGCAGAGATTGAAATGTGCTAATGTAATGAATATTCAAGTGCATTTGCATTGCTTAAGGGCCATAAAAATTTATGAAGTCACTTTGAGTGCCATACAGAACACATCTACAGACTTAGGTAGAAAGCTTTTTTTTTTTTTTTTCTGAATATAGTAGCGCTTTTCAACAGAGCCATGTAGGTCCATAACTTCTACAAAGTTTCATTGAAATTCATTACAAATCGCAAACATATTTCAATGGGAAACCTGAGGTTTGTCTTGCCTTTCTAGGGTCAGGAGAAAGAAGTCATTCACAATGTGAGTTTATGTTGCACTCTACCTGTATGATCAGAGACCATTACAAAACATCTCTGGTGCTCATTTTCCACATCTGTAAAATGAGAGAGTGACCTTAAGGATCACTTACATCATTTCCTATTTTAGCATTCTATTATCATACATACTTACCAAATTTGATTAAGTTCAGTGAGAACTTTGAAAGAATAATGAGAAAGGTGGGAC
The DNA here is from genome assembly GCF_023851605.1 of Tamandua tetradactyla. Classification (NCBI taxonomy): domain Eukaryota; kingdom Metazoa; phylum Chordata; class Mammalia; order Pilosa; family Myrmecophagidae; genus Tamandua; species Tamandua tetradactyla. Next base: position 86,994,388 of record NC_135338.1, on the reverse strand, counting down.
ATTGATCATTGGATAGCGTTAGAGACCTTGTTTCATCAAAATAATCTAAGCTGGATGTAAAAATGAATATGCAAAACAAAATCATACTCCTTACCCTTTAGAAACTCAGATTCATTATAGTCTAAAGAAGTCAATATACCATGTCCCAAGAAATACAAATTTGTACCCATATAATTGTCCAGAACTCAGTATTTAATCCAAGTGTCATGTCAGTAACTGACATATTATATAAAACATTTTCTCAGAGGTAGCCTGTAACGATTTTCCCAATCAAACAATTTGGGGGCAGGTACTGAACTTAACTCAGCATTTAGGCCTCTTCTCTCCCTATTTCTAATCAAGTATGTTTGAACTGGAACCACCAGATGTTTCTCCGTGAACACCAATTAAGTGTTAAAGTGAAACTTTGAGGGAAATTATGATGATAATATCCCAAATCCCTTTTTAATTTCAAGCACATGGTGCTATTGCAGTTTTCAAATATTTCTGCCCTCTCATTATTACCGTTGCTATTACTATTATTGTTATTTGCTAACTTTTATTGAACGTTACTGTACGCTATGATTGTTCTAAGTGTCTTACTCATCCAATCCTCAAAATATGATTCTATTGTAAATGATATTATTAAGCCTCATTCCATGGTTTAAGAAACTGAAGACTACCCCATTTATATAACATACACAAGACCATAGAACCATTATATAAACCCAGCATTGATTGACAACAGACTTGGGCTTTTATGTTCAAGCTTCAAAAAGTTTAAAGGAACCGACATTCCTTGAATGCCACCATGTACCAGGAATTTTAGATTCGGTGTCCATTAATTAAAGTTTTGAAAAATGAAACACAAAAATAAGTACAATTCACCAAACAGTAATAAAAACTGTTTTAGTTTTGTGCACCCCCTTGTTATTTATCTACACACCTGTAGGTTTATGTAATTGTAATTAGACTACTTATATTATTTTATAGTTTCATTTTTCTTCGCTTAGTGTTAAAACATAAACATTTTGTTGTGGCAACATGGTTATTATAATTATTATTTTTAAAGAGGCAAATAAGGTTATTAAATAATTCATGGAATTATTAATTTATTTTTGGATATTTAATAATAAATATATTTTCAATATGAAACATATATACACTTAAATAGTAAATTTATTCTCACAGGTCAATGTGCAAAAGCTCTGCAAATTGTTTTCATTCATAATTGCTTAAATTATATTCAAAAAAGTATAAAGGATTAATATTAAAGAACATTGAAACTTCATCACTCAGATAGGTAACAATTATTTCCATTTTTCACATTTGACTGATGAACAGTTTCTAAAACCCACAGTGTTAATTAAGTATTTATTTATTCATTTATTTTTTTATATGGGCAGATCAGGAATTAACTTAGTGTTTTTAAACCAGAATAATAGATAGTCTTCTGCCAATGGAGAAACATAGTCCTTTGATCCATAATCCATAGACTATATACATGTGAGTTTGGCAAGCAAGACCAATGACCTGGAAACTGAGAAAACTCTGAAACTTCTTGACTTCGTTTTGACCATAGGGAAGCTAGTGATGTGTGCTGATTTGAAGGTATTATGTACCCCAGAAAAGCCATGTTTTAATCCTGATTCAATCTTGTAGGAGCAGCGTCTTTTCTCATCCTGATTCAGTAGTGTAGGTTGGAATCTTTTGATTTGATTTTCCCCACAGAGATATGACACACGCAGTTGTGGGTGTGAATTTTGATTAGATAAAAATGTGACTCCACCCATCAAGGAGGGTCTTGATTAGATTACTAGTCTTTAAGAAGGGAACCATTTTGGAGAAATGACAGAAGACTAAGAGCTGACAGAAACTTCACAGCAGAACTAACTACAGATGCAGACACTTGGAGAACAGAGACATGGATTTGGAGATACTTGGAGCCCAGCTGATTATCGCCATGAGTTGTTAAACAATTCAGAACCTGAAGTGAGCCAAGGGAAGCCAAGGGATGAAAGCCAGCCCTGGAGAAGTAAAGTGAGGAACACTCATAGGAACGTAGGCTGAAAACAACAGAATGCAGGAGCAAGGGACAAGCAGATGCCAGCCACGTGACTACCCAGCTGACAGAGCTGTTCTTGACCCATTGGCCTTCCTTGAGTGAAGGTAACCTCCTGTTGGTGCCTTAATTTGGCCACTTTCACTTGCTTAGAACTCTAAACTTGTAACTTATTAAATTCCTTTTTGAAAAGCTGTTTCAGCTTTGGTGTATCACGTTCTGGCAGCTTACTAATTAAACATTTTGGTACTAGAAAAGTGGGATGATTCTGTGGTTTGCAAATACCAAACAAGTTGGGATGTTTTTTTTTAAATTGATAAGAAGAAAACTCTGGAATAATCATGACAGTTTTGATAGAGAAGGCCTGAATTGCTTTGAAGAGACTTTTGGTAGAAATATGGACTTTAAGGATGACTCTCATGAGGCTTTAGACAGAAATGATGAACATGTCATTGAAAACTGGAAGGAAGGCATTCTTGGTAGATAGAAGTCAGAATTTGAGATTAATGAACTTGTATATTTAGCAGAAGAAATTTCCAAGTAAAGGTGGAAAATACAGTCTGCTGTTCTTTGAAGCTTATAGTAAAATGTGAAAGGAAAAATGTAAGTTGAGAACTGAACTATTGAATACAAACAGGACAGAAATTGGTGTTCTGGAAAATTCTGAGCTTTTGGAAAATGAGATCCCAGAGAATAGTGTCCTATGTGAGTATTTAACCAAGCATGGAGCCAGTCAGCCATTTCAGAATTCAGGATTGGAGAGACAGTTATCCAGACAGAATCTGTGGAAAGTCCTTTTGTCTGATGGGCATCATCCCAGTGCATTGCATAGAAAAACAACAACAGTGTGTGGGATCAGTATAAATGGACCCACTGCCAGTCTGAACTAAAAGGGACAAAACAAGGGACAAAGTGAAGGATAAAAATGTCTTCAGAGGCAAAACCATGGAGGCTAATATCAGAGCCAGGAAACCTCAGGCCAGGAGGGCAGACTGAGGCATAAAAGTAGAGATGGTGCCCAGAAACAGACTGTGGGACTTCCACTTCATTGTTCAGAAAGAGTTGTGCCACCTGAGTTCTCGAGAGTGTGGAGCGCATAAACCTGGGATTGGAGGGAGCCTGGCTGCCACCCCATTGTTCTGGAAGGGTCCAGCATGTGCCCCAGAGATGACAGAGATCCTGGGTACATATGGAGAGGGTGGAGCCAAGAAAATGGTGGTCCCCCTAACAAGCCCCAATGTTGCAACTCACTCCAGCATTTGGAGAAAGAGCAGAGCAGCTGCCAGGCCCTTAGAAAGGTAGGACTGCCACTTTTGAAAGCCCCAAGAATAAACGACTCTCAGGCTTTGAAATCTAATGGTGTTTGCCCTGCAGATTTCCAGAACTGCACAGTGACTCCTGTGTTCCTTCCAATTTCTCCCTAAAGGAAATGGAAACATGTATCCTATGACCTTCTCTCCTTTGTATATTGGCAACAGAAAATTTGTTCTGAGTTTTACAGGTCCAGAGGCAGAGGAGAATTTTTCCTTAGGACAGACCGTGCATGTAGCTGACTTTAATGAGTGTTTGTACTGTTTCTGACTTTGTATTGTGTTTGTATTGTAACTGAAATGGTTTAAGGTTTTATGATCTTGTGATAGAATGAATGTATTTTGCATTTTGAAAGAATGCATTTTGTCTTTTGGGGGTTCAAAGGGTGAAATGTGCCAGTATGAAGCTATTATGTACTCCAGAAAAGCCCTGTCCTTTCATCCTCATTCAATAGTGCTGGGCGGGATTTTTTTCTATTGTTTTCATGGAGATGTGACCCACCCAATTGTAGGTGGCAACTTTGGATTAGATGGTTTCCATGGAGATGTGTCTCTACCCATTTAAGGTGAGAGTTGCTAAATGGAGTGCTTTAAGAAGGAATCATTTTGGATAAAGCTTGAAAGCCAGCAGAATTGAGGGAGCCAACAGAATGGACAGAGCCCTGAGGAAACTATTGAAGAAGCCTGGAGAAAAAGCTAGCAGATGTTGCTATGTGCCTTTCCAGCTGAAACAGAAACCCTGAATATCATCGGCCTCCTTGAGCCAAAGTATCTCTCCCTGGATGCCTTACATTGGACATTTTTATAGCCTTGCCTTAATTTGAACATTTTCATGGCCTTAGAACTGTAAACTTGCAATTCAATAAATTCCCATTTTAAAGAGCCATTCCATTTCTGGTATATCACATTCTGGCAGCTTGCAAACTAATAAACTGTGTCTACAGAAATTCAGTAGTTAGTAAGGAACAGTTGTTGAGAGGGAGAATTCTACTCGTGAATATTACCAGGATTTGCTAAAGTATAAGTGTGCTTTGTTTTTAATAAACTTTATCAAAGTATAGTTTGCAAACAGTAAAATGTACCTATTCTTAATATACACCTCAACGAGTTTGATGAATGTACATACTTACTGTTACAGAAATCACAGACACTTGTTAAGTGGCAATCACCCAGACTTCACCTACCCCTCACCTCCTTCTCTGGGTAAGTCATGAATGCACACTAAATGGCAATCCTCCAGCCCTCTGCTCTCTCCCCCTCCTTTTCTAATGTGTGCTGCTCCACAGCTCGGGGAGATGTTAAGTCTTCATAGAGACCAGGCCAGTTCTCAAAACCAGAAACTGAGAACAAACAGCCCCAGTTGATGATCAGAAAAGGAATTATCAGTGGCAGGGCATCCTTCTCCCCAAGGTCGATAAAAACCACTCTCAAACTATAGGCTGGTCTCTCTTCTCTGATGTGATGTGGGACTTACAGAGCTGCCATCCATCAACCAAACCCAGAGCAACTTTTAGCCATCCTAGGAGATCAGCTGTGATGGGACTTCTCCCCTTTGTCTTTTGGACTTTTGGTGCTGTATAAGTGATGAAATTATTTGCCCTTTCTGGAGTCTTATTCTGTGCAAGGAATAAAAGGATCATTTGCTGAAATTTTCTGTTGACCCCTGAACCCAGGTTTCTGCAAACTACTATTGCAGGAACTTGTTCCATATTTATTGCAGTAAAACACCACAATCAATATCTAATAGGCTTTCATTATCCTAAAAAATTCCTCCATTGCCCCTTTGCAGTCCTTTTTGTCCAATACCCAGAAACATAGGTAAACACTGTTCTAGTTTCTGTCTCTAAGAATTGTATTTCCTTTTTTTTCCCTAAAGTATCACATAATGGTAATCATACAGTATATGCTCTGATACTTAGTCTCTTTTCTCAGCACAATGCTTTTGAGAATCTTCTGTAACGTTTCATATATTAGTTATTCATTTATTTTCATTACTAATTCCATTGCATCTTGTGGATATCCACCTATTGATGGATATTGAGTTTTTTTTTACAATTTTACATTATTTTGAATTATCCTGCCAGGAGTTTCAAATTGCAAGGGCAAATATTTTTATTTCTTTTGAGTAAAAAGTTAGGACTTGCTGGGTCGTATAAATTTAACTTTATAAAAAGTTGCCAAACTGTTTTCTAAGGAGGCTTTGGCATTTTATATATTCATTAGAAGTGCATGGGATTTCCAGGTGCTCTGTTTTCTGTCTCCTTCCTGACACTTGATCACACCAGTATTTTTTAAATTTTAGTCTTTTTGGTGTATGTGGAGTGGTATCACACTGTGGTTTTACTGTGCATTACCCTGATGACTAACAATGTTGATCATCTTTCCAGGTCTTTGTTAGCCACTTAAGTGTCTTCTTTTGTGACGTGTCTGTTCAATCTTTTTGCTCATTCTTATTGTTTTGTCTGTCTTCTTATTATTGACTTGTGGAAGTTATTTATATATCCTAGATACATGTCCTTTTCAGATATATGTATTGGGGATAGTTTCTTTCAGTCTGTGACTTGCATTTTCATTTCTTTAATGATATTTTTCAAAGGGCATATTTTTAATTTGAAAGAAGTTCAACACGTTTTCCTTTTCTGATTCATCCTTTTTGTGTCCTAAGAATCATTTGCCTATCTCAAGATCTTAAGTCGTCTTCTAGAAATGTTTTAGTTTCCTAGACTGCTGAAAGCAGACATCATAAAATGGGTTGCCTTTTAACAATAAGAATTTATTAGCCTGCAGTTTTGAGGCTGAAAAAATATGTCCAGATCAAGGTATTATCAGGGCGATGCTTTTTTCCCAGAGAGTGGCCACTAATCCTTGGTTCCTCTGCCACATGGCAATGCACATGGACGGCATCTGCTTATCTCACACTTCTCTTCCAGGTTTCATTCCTTTCAGCTTCTTGCTTCCATGGCTTTTTGTCTGTCTGAAGTTCATTCTCTTATAAAAGACTCCAGAAAGATGATAAAGACCCATTATAATTCAGGTGGGTCACATCTCAACTGAAGTAGCCTCGGCAAAAGATCTTATCTACAATGGGTCCGTGCCCACTGGGATGGATTAAGTTTAAGAACAAGTTTTCCTGGGGTGCATACAGTTTCAAACCACTACAAGAAGTTTTATTATTTAGCATTTACATTCACATCCATAGTCCTTTTAGAGTTAATTTTTCAATATTCTGTGAGTAAATAGTTGAGTTTAATTATTTTCTGTATGGCTATCCATTTTTTCTTGCACCATTTTTTTTTAAAGGACTATTTTTCTCCTTATAGAATTGCATTAGCACGTTTGTTGAAAAATAATTGGTCATATATGTGAGTCTATTTCTGGGCTCTATTCTGTCCCTTTGACATGTATGGCTATCATTTTGCCATTACCAGGGCTTAGCACATTGCTTGGTAAATAATAGCCACCAAACATATATTGATTAATTGGAAAGCTAATGAAAATTAATAAATGAGTGAATTAATTTACACACACTTAAAATAGTAGCAGCTAGATGTACACTAGGCCTATATCTTCTAGGGAGTGACTTTCATTATTGGCCCCTAAATAATTGGAACAATAGCTTCCCCCTACCCAGTGAGGGAATCTAACCATTCACTGGTCTCTGTAGCAATCTTCAAGGAAAGGGAGGAGGGTATGTGTATCACTGCCTGAGGTTTTTCCTCCCCTCTGTTCTAGCTGATGCCATCTCCCTGCACTACCATGAACTTCTTATAAAAATCCTGGCAGTACAAGCTTTCCCTTATACCCTGGAATCCTGGGACAACTGTTTCTACCACTGCTCTTCCCCAAACCTCTTTCTTTTGCCTCCTTCTCTTAACCTACTTGATGGTTTACTGATATTTTAATTTCATAAGTAAATATTCTTCATTTAAACTACCCATAATGATGATGTTGACTTGACTTCTTTGGTCTCTGATGTCCTTAAATCCATATCTACAACCCTCCCCTGCTTTCTCTCCCTTTCTCTCCCCTAAATGAAATTATTCTTGATGTTCTCTATTAATATTCAGCTATTTTAGAAGGATATCGCACAGAAAAGAGACCCATGCTCCTGGTGTTATAACTGCTTAAAAAGAAATCCTTGCCTCTGTAGTGTAAATTGTGTGTGCACATGTGTGTGTGTATACATGCTCATGTGTGCATATGGAGGTAGAGATGTGCTGTGTCAGAATTACGCCTGGTACCATTGACTTTCTCAACACGAGAATTGAGATAGTTCTTGAATTACCACAGAGATTTTTCTCTCTGGGGAATTCATTGTCTCTCCCTATAAATTTGGCTTTCCTCAGGCTTCCCTCAATCTAGTATGTCAGATATGCCTTATTTATCAAAAACCCAATCATGGACAAGTTTTTATTGGAATAAATCTTCCCCAGATGAAAATGACTTTTGTGCTGAAGGAAATACAAATACCAAATAAATTTGAGGAAAAAAATTCAACATTACTATTTATTAAAAGATAAATTTAACTTTGTCCCTGACAATTTAACAAATGTCAAAGACTCTGTTAAAAAACTTTAAGAACAACTATAGAAACAGGTGTGCACGGCAATAGGTGTGTGAAGTTCGCTGATCTGAGAAGGCTCACTTCCTGCTCAATGGAGATGGCATTTGAGTAGATATGAAGAAAGAGTTGGAATGGCATTCTGGTGACAGACCCATCGGCAACCATGTCAAACCTAAAACAAAAGTAACAAAAACTCGTATTAATGCATCATCCAGACAAAAAAGTACAGCTGTGCCAGCAGGAGCAATGGAGTAATGCATACAGAAGTTCATCAAAATTGATCGGGTGTGGAAAGTTCTAGGGAATGAAGAGAAAAAAAAAAGAATATGACTTGCAGCAGCATGAAGATCATCTGAGAAATATGGGACCAACTGTTGCACGAGTGTAACTTGAAGAATTGTCCTGGAATGAAGGTTGGAACTTTTATTTTCTCCTGACAACAATGAAGAAAAATATTAGAGATGTTCTATAAGACAAAATAAAAGCTCATATGATATTTGGAAATCTTAAAAAGAAAAGAACAACTATAAAACATATTTCCTAATGTATACTGCTTAAGAAAGTATTTCCTAAGATGCCCATATACTTAGTAAATTTGTTAAAACCTAACTTAATACTCTGACCTAGCATTTCTATTTTTGGTAACATTTTATAAGGAAATATTGAAATTTAAGAAGTGATTGTCATTGCAACACAACTTATAATTGCAAACAACCTCCCTATCTAATGGAAATGCACAGCCATGAAAATTGATGTTTACAAAATTTTTTATGAAAAGAAAAAATATTCATAATGAAATACTAGTAAAACTCAAAGTTACACTATAACAACATATTAGCATTATGGCACCAATATAGAAAAACAGAATAAATGCCTCAAAATATTAAGAGACTTAGTATCATGTTCAATATTTCTTTTCAATACTGTGCTTAAAATAAAGACCACAGTTTAAATATAGAAATAGTATTTACCACAATTAAAAGTGTAAATATTTGTTACATAATGATGTCACAATTTAAATATCTAAATTATGCTTGAATAATCTTTACCACAATTAGATATTTGCATATTTAAGTTACATAATAATGATGTCACTATATAAATCCTTAAATAATATTTACCACAACTAAATATTTAAATTATGTAATAATGACATAAAAAAGGACCTTCTAGAAGATCAAGCATGGAAGAATTGTTCTAACTCGTTCCAGCAGAACATTTTGTTGATGAAGCTGACATATGAGCTGAGACTTAAATTTGATAAGAGGATTTCAAAAAGTACAGTAAAATGAGAGCTTGGATACCATATGATCCTGAAAATGGAATACATGATTGGGAAACATCAAGTAATGGGCAGTCCTTGAAAATACGTTGAGCATAAACCAGTGGATAGTTTCTAAAGAGGGGAATACCTTGTTACAAAAAAGAAATTAAAAACAATGCCTCTGAATAAGAACATTAACAAATCAGAGAAACCAAAGATCCTCTATTCCTAGGAAAGTCTGGGGACACAGCTCTTCACCAAGGGGATCAGGAGGTCACACTATTACCTCAGCTTCTGCACATTCTCTGCCTCGCTTTAGCATGCTGCTTACACTTCAATGCCAGGGCTTACCCACTGGCTTTGGCCTCGCTGACTTTGGGAGCTGTTTGCACAAGTCCCAGGGTTCATTTTTGTAAGAACACTTGCCGTCTTCTCTCCGTTTTTTCCATCTATCTCATGAGCTAAAGAGAATTTTATCTTTTATAAGAACCCCCCCACCCCCAATTCATCCTCCACCCCATCCTACTAAATATCCCTGGAGAGTTAGGAGTCCAGCAGTGTGCTTCAGCCTGTTTTGTGATGTTGAGTCAGCAGGATGGGTCAATAAAGGCAAGATTTAAAAGGCTGCAGGAAATGGAGCAGAAATTAGAGAGAACTGCAGTGGGGATGAGAGTTGAGGCCTGTGGCCTGAGCCTCAGGTGGTGGTAAACCAAAGGGTAAAGGGATGCAGAATGTAGCTGTTCCTGCTGCAGAGTGTTTTATTATTGACATTGTTTACAATTGCCCATACAGTGGAATAATCAAAAGTAGACCGCCTTTAGTTGGTTTTATTATTGCTTTAAAATGTTCTACTGACAATGCACCCCTGCCCTGTTGCCTTCATAAGGGAAGAGTCCTCCCTGCCATTTCGATACATCACTGGTGCCAATGAGGGCTTTAAAAGGGCCTGGGGTGGGTGAGAGACTCTGCAGTACTTGGTACTAAGAAGAGAATTCATAGGAAAGGAAAGGGTGTGTGATGAATGATATGGCCCTTAAAAGTTCTTCAGGAAATGTCAGTTTAGGCTCTATTTTAATTAGTCTCAGCTGTTCTTTATAACTGATGTGATGACAGCCTCCACTGTGAGATTTACATAGTTAAAGCATTTAGAAACCTGAGAGCAGCATTTGCAGCAATTGACTGGGTGCTTTAGTAATAAGGTCAAAGTTTTGGAGTCAGAACTGGCTTCAAATCTGGGTTCTGATCACGACAAGCTGTGTACCCTGCAAGAGGCATGTGACATCTTTGGTCTATACTATAAATACATCATCCGCTTCTTGTGAAGATATAATTGAATAACAAAGATAACATATATAAAAATTAGAGTGTCATTTGAATACCAGTTAAGATGTTTATACTGTATTAAAATTAAAGAGTATCCACTTTGAAATGATTCCAAATAGAACACGAGAGTATTTTAGGTATTTTGATAGCAGTTGTAATTTCAATCTTAGTTAAATGCTAACATGGGGAATGGGGTTAAATTATTTTTAAATATCAACTCAGGCTTCACTTACCCCCATTCAAACCTCAGACACGTGACCTGAGCCTTTCAATTTCAACCCCACCTCCCACCCGACCCCAGTTGGATGCAACTGAAATATACAAAGTAAGCGCTCTACTATATCAATCAGAAATGGCACTGTTTGAGCAATGTCCAGCCTAAATTCAAACGATGAAGGTATCTTGCTGTCACAACATTAAAATATTAGAACAATGCAGTGTTTCACTTTTCAGCAGTAAAATATTCCAAAAAAGGAGTTTGTTTGTTTTTAATCCATACGGGTTGCACTAATCTCTCTTGAACAAATTGTAGGCTCCAGCAAGCAGCTGGATTGCCTCTGAAAGTTTTCCAGCAGGGCCGCCCCTGGCACCATGAGGGAGCCTGCCTCCCGGAGTAGCCACGTCAGGTCCAGAATTCGCCACCTCCTGCTCTTGCGCCATCTTAGCTACTTAGCATGTCGCTGACACTGGGCCATTGGCTGTTATGTGTCAACTCAGACATTTAGGAGAGTGATATTGAATGGACTCCTGCACATGGTCGCTGTCCTTACGAAGGGAGGGCAGATGGGGAGATGCTTTACCAGTCACTGCGAACAAAATTTCACCCAAGAATTTAGCTGGTTTCCAGAAATAAAGTGATACTATGTGTTCTCTGCTGAATTATTTTTTTCCCTTCTCATTAGAATAAAATGAATCAGATATCAGGCCATTTGGAGAAGCATTACCTTATTACGATTAGATATTTACATAGATATTTGAATGCTGCTCACTGCTACCCAGCGTTCTAGATGCTATGTTGCTGGAATTCAGTAGCGTCCAGTACTTGTTGAAATCAATAAACACAAGATGTGGGGCATATAATATGAGGTGTTGAAGATGTCTTCACGCAGATAGATGGACCCACTACCAACTCCACATGAAAAGGGGAAAAGAGAGGAGAAAGGGTCTCGTGTGTAAACTGTTCTGTTAATATTTCTTCCCACTTTTCATGCAGGTTAAATAATGTGGCTGTTCTCTTCTCCTTTTCTACTTGCACTATGCTCATTTCATAGGTGAAGAAACAAAAACAGAAACATAAAAATGGGGTTTGGACCCCGTCTTTCTGGTTCCAAAGCATTCTTGGCAAAACTTTCAAGTTCTCGGTGCACAAGTCCTTTCCCACGCACCTAGAAGCCCAGTGGTCCTCACCATTCACCTGTGCCATTGCCTGGCTCAGTCTCTACAGGAGCGAGAGTGATGCTAACGGTACACACTCACTTCCAGCCTTCCCGTATGCAGACCAGGTACAAGGAACTGGGCAATCTCCAGCAATAAATCCTGACCAGCACAGCTTTTATTTTTTAACTTTCAACATGAATAAAGGACTTTATTTTAAATTAGATATTGAGAATAAAAGTAATTTAAAACATAAACTGCTGTACAAGTATCTCAAATATGTTGATACCTAAGTCAGACTCAATATTTTTAACTAGCTTGATACTGGATAGGATAAAAATGTGGCACCCACAGATTGTAGCACATTTGTGCATGTTAACATTTTATATACACATGCATATATAAATTACATAATATATATATATATAAATTGCAGCTCACCCTTACTGAGATAAGGTGGGAGTAGTGAACAAAAGGGTAGCACGCTACTTACTTTCTACTTGTTTTCATATATTCAATATAATATCTTGGTAATCACTCTGTATCACAATATGAAGATATCTCTCACTTCTTTTAGCATTTGATAATTGATACCCTGCTATTCCTTTTTCTCCTCCTTGTTTTTTCACTTAAAAATATATCATGGTGATCACTCCTTATCCATATGTGGAAATACTTCTCATTTCTATCTATGTTTGCATAAAGTGAGAACTCCACTGAGTTTCTGCAGTTCTTCTTCAAGTCTCTTATTAATAGAATTTTTACTATTGCAAAGAAAAACAAAAAAAGAAAGAAAGTAAAGAATAGGAAAGTTAAAGAAAGGAAAAAAAGAAAAGAAACGCAGAAGACTATTGAATGTAGCACAATTTGTAAATATCAATAAGAATTTTTTCTCATTGTTTCTGGATTTTAAAGCATGGTTATGAAAATTCTCCCTCTCTTCCATGATACTGAGGAAATCACCCATGTTTTCTTCTACTACGTTAACTCCTTTAGAATTTATCTTAGTATAAGATCTCAGGAATGAATATAATCCAAATGACTTTTCTGATATCCCAAGATATCCTACGAAAAAGTCCATCCTTTCTGTAATTATTTTTTTCTACTTTTTTTTAATATGGAACGCTTCACAAATTTGCATGTCATCCTTGCGCAGCAGCCTTGCTAATCTCTACATCGTTCCAATTTTAGTATATGTGCTGCCGAAGCGAGCACCCAACTTATTTTTGATTTTACATTTCATTGTGCAATACATCTCTACATATAATTAAGCTTATGTCTGAATTTTCTATTCTCTTCCTTTAGTTGTCTGTTTAGTCATATACCAATACCATACTACTTTAATTATAGAAGCTTCACAATATGTTTGATATCTGGGAGGATTAACTTTCCCTCAATTTTCTTAGTTTTGCTTATCTTTTTTTTAACATAAAATTAAAAACACATCAATCCTTAGGGGGAAAAAAGATAATATTTTTAATGTAGATAGTGTTTACATTCAATAGTTGAGATTGTGTTAAATTTGTAAATTAACTTAGGAAGAACTGATATATCTTTATGATTATCCTATCAAAAAGTATGCTGGGCAAATATACTTTGGCATTTGTAGTGAGGTTTTTGAATGCCTTCCTCATGTATATATTTTTTTTCCTCATGTAGATTTTGTATAGAAAAATGAAAGCACTTTTAATGCGAAGATCAAATTGGACCCTTTTCTAGCTGGACAATGGATTTGTTCATAGTAATTAAAACTTAAATGCCTTTAAGAGTATCAGTGTGTTAGCACCATCATCTGCACCCAAAATAAACAAAACAGGAAATGTTATCTGTGATTTTAGAGTGAGAGGAATCTCCCATAATTTTGTATGAGTTTTCAAGTATTATTGGAATATAATTTAATAAACCCACTCTATGTAATGTCCTGAGGTGTCTAATGACTTTGTAAATTATTTATTTGCTGAACAGCCTAAAATGTCTCCTCTTGTGTAGCCAATTGTAAGGCTGTAAATCAATCAACCAATACAAGGCAAACTTACCTTTAAACTTGATTTAACTGGGGAGTATACAGGGAAACACCTTTAAAATGCAACTTCTAGTAAGTTGTAATATAAAAAGGGCATTGGTTTATACATTATTATCATTAATTATCTTCTTATAATAATAGCAAAATGTTTGGAGAATCATAGATCTTCATTTACAAGATAGAGTAGTATGAGAATGTGATATGAAATAGCATGATTTATTGAACTTGGGAATTTCAGTAAAAGGCTGAATGGCTTTCAAATCCAGTAAGAACTGTCTCTTTGATTATCACATTTGATCGAGAGGGAACTGTCACTGTTTCCTGACAAAAAAGCCCGTGTAATATAACTTCTGCAAAACCTCCATGACTTCCTGTCCATCCGTGAGCTTTGTGAATCACTTATTCCCACTCTCTCCCTGAAAATGCGCGTAGGAACTGGGATATTTCCCAGTGTTTCCCGACTGGCTGCCCTGTGAAGCAAAATAAAGAAAGCCTTAAACTTCACAATTACCAATAATGAGCAATCATTACTCAAATTACTCCAAGCACTGATTAGGTTTAAAGTAATGAAGAAACCACCATAATCAATCATCATCAACCCAAAGAAAGTCAATCTGTGCGGAGGGACCCCAGGAGTTAGCACACGGCTCCACCTACAGGGCTCCTCTCCCGCACACGCTAGTCTGAGCTGCACCGTCTCTGTTCTGGCCATCCCCACGGCAGCCTTGCGTGGAAGAGGCAGGAAACTGCATGCAATGTCCAAACAAGCAGTCATGATAAAAGCGCAATATAAATGAAGGTGTTTTCAAACTTGTCATCAGCTAAGGAAAATAAACACATCTATGAAGACCATGACCTCTAAACATTACATCTACTAAGACTGTAATATCTCAACAAAAGTACAAATATAGACAGGTGATAGATAATATAGAGATAGTAGAGTAGACAGATGTTAGATGGTATATTAGATAGATGATAGGTATAAACACAGATACATGATATAGATAGATAAATAGATAGAGAGAGAGAGATAGACAATAGAGAGATTAAAGATTAGATGATAGATGGTAGATTAAATGATAGATATATGCATAGAGATATGATAGACATATAGATATATGTATAGTTATAGATGCAGATATAGATAGATAATAGATAATAAAACTTCCAACTGTGCTGCAGGGTGGCCAACAATCCAGGTTTCCCTAGGTCTGAAGAGATTCCTGGAAGGCAGAATTCTCAGTTTTAAAATTAGGACCATCTTGGACAAATGGGGATGAGGCAGTAATCCTATATGCTATCAGCTTTTGGAGGAAGCATATCAATTCAATGTATACTTATTGTGTTAGACACTTTGGAGGGGAGGGAAGACTGGACTATCAAGGGTAGCAACTTAATAGAAATTGCATTTGCCTACTTTTTACTGCAGAAGAGAATGACTTCCCAAGTGAGCACACCAAGCTCTTGGTAAGCACCTATACAACATTTTTGTTTGCACCAATTAATCAGGAAAATTGCAGAGCCAAGAAATTCACCACATTCATGGGTTTTGCGGTTTGCTTCCCAACTTATTAGGACTTCGCACAGTTGAAAAACTACAATGAAACTTCTAAGCATAAAAGTGAGTCAGTGTCAGAGAATTCTAAAAGGTTATATAGAAAGAAAAAGTTATCAAATGCATCTAGGAAACTTGTAGTCACAAATGGATGTTCATACATATATATTTGGTGAGGGGTAGAGTCACACAATTTTTTGTTTTGTTTTGTTCTTACATGGATAGGCACCGGGAATCAAACCCGGGTCCTCTGGCATGGCAGGTGAGCATTCTTGCTTGCTGAGCCACCATGGCCTGCCCGAGTCACACAGTTTTGAATTATCACAGCTAAACCTTTTGATAATAACATTGTATTCTATTCAATAACATTTCACTAAGTAGACATTCAGTAGAATTCCTAGTCTAAATATGTGTGTATGTGTAGGTGTGGGCTTGTGTGGGTTTGGTCTATGGTTTGATTTATAGTGTATAATGAAAAAAATATAAGTGTACACAATCTTTTCTTAGATTTCTGCAATATTAAGTTGGTCAAAATAGTGACAGAAAACAAGAGAGTTTCAAATAAACAGATTACATTTTTAAACATTTTTGAAAATATTTACCAAAGCTACACGCTAATGGTGCTCATAGTGGAGCTGTGAGACCATGGAGAGCTTCTAGAACTAGATTTTCAGAGACAATAGCAAACAAGTTTTTTTTTATGAAAAATTTAGACATTATCCTTATTTAAAATGTACATGGACCATCCATCTTTGCCAACAGTAATAAATTAGTTCCATGGTAATCCAGAAAAGCACCCGATAGATGTCATCTCAGCATTACAACAAAGGGAACTACACAGGAAGCCCTCTGTCAGTGTTTTGTTCAAGATACTGTTTTGTAAAGATTTTTAAACTAAAATATCATAGCTGAGACTGAGGGTTATCAGACTTTTAGGAAATAAGTTGTCAGATGAGAGGCAAATTATCTTTTTGGTAAAATGAGAAATGATGGGAAGAAAAATATCATGTATAGGGTGTTCTAGTTTTCAAGCTGCCAGAATGCGCTATACCAGAAACCAAACAGCCTTTAAAAGGGGTAATTTATTAAGATGCAAGTTTGCATCCCTAAGATTGTGAAAATGTCCAAATTAAAGCAAGGCTGTAGAAATGTCTGATCCAAGGCATCCAGGGAAAGATACCTTGCTTCAAGCAGGCTGATGACGTTCCGAGTTTCTCCCTAAACCAGAAAAGCATATGGCGAACATGCTGTTGCCTGCTAGCTTTCTCTCCAGGCTTCTTGTTTCATGAAGTTCCAAAAGTCTCTGGCTGTGTGGGTTCTCTTGGCTCTTGCCAAAATGGTTCCCTCTTAAAAGGCTCCATAAAGCAACTCAACCTTGAATGGGTGAAGACACATCTCCATGGAACCCATCTAATCAAAAGTTATCGCCCACCATCGAGTGGGTCATAGCTCCATGGGAATAATCAAAAAGCTCCCACCCAGCAATATTGAATGAGGATTAAAGGGTGTGGCTTTTCGGGGGTCCACAAAAGATTCAAGCTGGCACATAGGGGTTGTACAGAATAATTAGAAACAGACTTTTTACTCTTAACAGTAAATGTATAATAAAAACTAATACAACCTTTTGTTAACCCTCAACAACAAGTCTGCACTGAATGATGCTACTAGGACATTAGGACATGTAGATTCAATTTTCATTTAAAGCAATCAGCAGTATCATTATGTCAAAATTGACCCGTCATTCTCTTTGATTAATTTTGTTAACCTTGCATTTCTGAATATTTCAGAATTTGATAGATACAATTCCTGTTTATTTTCTCTCTTTTAAGTATACCTTGTCTTGACTGGTACCATTCTTGAATGGACAGTAACCAAAGTACAGGTTTGAATTCCAGCTATTTAAGACATCTTCCCTGAAAAGTGATTGCTGAAAACTTTACATTTATAGTAGCTCTTTGGTCTCAATGATGTTACTAGCATTTTGTGGGTGGTAAAACAATCTTTCTTAGATGTACACTAAATTGTATCCAAGTTTCAATATTTAGTTTTAGGAAATGTAAATAACAGTAAATTTCAAAGAATTGTATCCATGAGCAAGTTTGTGTTGGTGCTACCAAAAGGTCAGTACAATTATTTCCTCAATTTACTAATTTCCCCCCATTGGTTGATTTTCTACACTAACTGAATCTAAAGCTTTGATGAACTGGGAACAACATGTGAATAAGAAAAAAAATTAACCTAATAATAATGATGACAACAATAACCATATGACAATGGTACTGACTGAATCTTTATAATGCAAGTGCTTTGCATTTCTTATTTCATTTACTCTTCACAAAAACCACTGGAGGGTAGTTACTACTGTTCAGGTAAAGGCAACTATTCAAATGCAATAAAATGATTGGTTGTGGGTTCTCTGGACCCAAATTAATTGCATTTGTGTGGTGCAGCAGTGTCTGGGATAACTGGCCTCTCCCACATGCAAGTGCTTTTGATGAGTCAAGAATGTCATCCTGCCACATCCAACATTCTGATGGTGACATCATGCAGATGTAGTGATCAGATAGACTTTGTTTAAGGAGGGAACAGGAAATTCTGCATGACATGGGAACTTTTGCCTTTCTAGGGGGAATCGTAAATTGTTAAGTCACCCCTACAACTCAGAAGTGATTAAATGTTTGGCAGTCACAATGATAGCATAAGTGCAGATTCATATTAGGCAGGGACAGGCTGGGGCAGGAATAAAAAAAAATCTATTTTCTTTTTCTCAGATGCAACTAAAACATATTAAATTTCCCATCATCATTCTGTCTTGTTACTTCATGTAAATGGTTGTAGTTTCCCTATTTAAAACAAAACTTCTTAAAAACAGTTTTATAATAGAGAAGATGTAATAAGAGAGAAAGAAATAATAGTCACAAGTAACATGGTGATTTTATTAAGGGCGGCCCATCTCTAACACAGGCCCCAAGTGGTCAGGCTGTGCACAGATTTGAATCATTTCCCCTGTTTATTTTTTCTGTCATTCTGTTGATGCATTATAATATCTTATCTGCCCTATTAGTTACACTGAATATTACTTGCACTTAGACCTGGTGTATAATTTATACCTATATCAATTACATCAGTGTGAGATATAATAAATATAATTTAACAGATAGTGCGGTGAGCTAACCTTTAAAATTCCTTAATAGGTGAAGTCTCCAAACACAGAACAGAAGGAAAAAGTAACTCACCTTCACCTAACAATAGAAAGTAAAATCATCCACCATAAAGCACCTTAAATTTTCTATTTTGAAATGTTCCTTTCAAAAAGAATCTCACAATCCATTTATGTGTTTTAAAAAAACCCATACATTCAATAGGAAAATAAACAATAACCCTCATAGAATAAAGAGCCAAAATATGGAAGGGCACCCCACAAAACTGGCTAAGAGAAACAAAACCTGGTATCATTATGGTAAAAAAATATAAATTAAAGCAACAATAAAATGACAGGTTATTTGTTGTTTGTTCTACCTAACACGCCAGTAAACATTTACAGATGATGAACCAGAATACTGATGTGGTGCAGTCAAACAGAAGTAGTCTTTTTTTGGAAAGCAATTTAGCAACTATATTAAAATCTATAAAGTGTACATCACTTATCCTATTTCTAAGAATTAGCCCTCAGAACTAATTAAAATCAGAATAAACTTTATCACAGAGATGTTCATTGTAGAAGTATTTTAATTGTGAAAATTTGGAAACAGCAAATGATAGCCAATAGTTAATTATACAATTATAGGTTAATATAATAATAATGACAATAATAACAGTTATTATTTATTTAGAAACTGATGTTTAGGTATCTGTAAATTGCCAAATGCTTTATGTACATGATCTCAAGCCTCATTAGAACCCTATGACATAGTTATAATTATTTTCCCCATTTTACAGATGGGAATTGGAGGCTCAGAAAAATTATGCTACTTTCCCAGGGCCACCCAGGAAATAAGTAGCTGATTCAGGATTCTTAGCAGACATGCCTTATTCCAGAGCCTGTGTTCTTAACCAATACACTCTACTGCCTATCATATAAAGGAATAGTAAGTATAAATAGCTAAAAGTATGCTTATAATGGGTTTTAATTGGCCTGATGAGAACATGATAGGGTGGTGAGATATTAAATACTTTATAACATGTCCATTTAACCAGTGTTCTACGAAAACACATTATATCCAAGGCACTCATAAACAGTGAATTCAGAATGATGCCCTATGAGCTCAACCATTAAATTGAAATCTAAAGGGAAATGTGCAAATGTGTTAGTGATGGTTATTTCTGGGTAGCAAAAATAATGACAATTTTTTGTATTTCCTGAATCTTTTCTGTATTGTATTCTCAAAGAGCAAACAAAATGAGAAACAGCGCATGCCACGTCCCAATAAGTCTGGTTATTTTTGAAAACGGAGTTCAGTCCTGTGGCAGGCAGTGTAGCCCAGGACGGAGAAATTCTCATTAAATTCATAGCAGTTTTTTAAATAATTAAAATATGCACCTACTTCTGTATTTGCTAGTCTCAACATAGCAACCAGAGATTATTCTTGAACATCAGTTTATTGACTCTATTGCAATTCTATGCTGTGATTCTTAGTTTCCTTACTCTAGAGTGTCAAAGTTCTTGCCATGTCCAAAAGACTCCAATTTGATCAGTTCCCTCTCCCCAACCACCATCACCTCTCTGATTTCATTTTGTAACCCATGCTCCCTTTTGTCCCCTACACTCAACCATACTGCCACCCTATTCCTAAGGATGCCAAGTGCATAGAGACTCTGCCTAGCTGTCCCTTTTGCCTGCCATGCTCTTTCCCCATCCTTAGCTAACTTCCTCAATTCCTGGAGCTTCCCTGATGCCTGCCCTAATTACCTTATTTAAAATTGCCACACAATCCAACCCACCCTAGGTTCTTTTCTTTTTTCTTTTTTTTTGTTTTCAATAAGGAGCACTTATAACCATGACAAATGACTTTTTTTTTTAACTCATTTACTATATACTTCCTGTTTATTGTCTTTCTCCCATCTTTAGAAGGTAGGGTCCCCCTGAGCAAGCATTATTTTATCTCTGTTGTTAACTGATGTATACCCATTACACAGAATAATGTAACCAATAAATCAGGATTTAAGGAATGTTTTGATAACTGAGTCATTATATAGATATTCCTTTTTGCTTTCAGTTATATTGGAGTAGGCAGAGGGAAACACCTGAAATCTCCAAATTGTAATCCAGCTGCCTTGATCTCTGATAACGATTGTCGAGCCTTTATCTTCTGCCCCTGTGATTGTAAAAACCTTGTGACTAACCTTCATTGGTACCCAGTTATCCAGTTTTTCAACTTGAGAGTCTTGCGATCACTAAAGATAGCCCCTAATGTTTATTAATGAAGGTCCCGGGTCAGCCCAGAACTAACCAACCCCAAGCCCGAAGTCATCTTGATAACCAAAACTGAATCTAACCAAACCGGGCACAGTAGCTTAAACTTTAACCTGCAGGTCACCTATACCTCATTCCGCCATTTTCTTTCATATGTTCTATGATTGAGCATGTAATTAATCTAAGCATGCTAATAATTAGATCACCTCTAATTACAACAATGGGGCCCTTTTTCTTCTGTGACACCCTGCTCACCTTTTTCTCTAATAAAACAATCTGAATTACTGCAGTTTGGGAAAGCAGATTTTGGACAGCTAGGCCATCTGCTCTCTTACTACACACCTAGTAATAAACTCTTTCTCTCTTTGAAACCTCAGTGTCTCAGGAATTGGTTATTGAGTGCCTTGGGCAAAAGAATCTACCACTTTTGTTTGGTAACATTGTCCCAGGTGAATGAATGAATGTTACCACTGACTGATATATAAATGTAAGTGAAACTGTGTGCCTTAGTCCAAATGTTGATATCATATTCAAGGTTTGATACCAGTTCTTGTCATTCCTTCATAGCCACAGACCTTCATGCCCTAGCTAATTTTTTCTTAGAAAAAAGTAAATGTCCCCATGTCTAACCCTATATAGCCACTTGGCAAATTATGAATGTGAAAATCTTGTGGCAGCTGACTCATGGTGCATACCTTAGAATAGTAGTTTCCATCTCACATAAGCCTCTCACCATATTAGAAATTTGATGAAATGATTAGCAGCCTGGGCGGGCCATGGTGGCTCAGTAGGCAAGAATGCTTGCCTGCCATACCAGAGGACCCGGGTTCGATTCCCGGTGCCTGCCCATGTAAAAAAAAAAAAATTAAAAAAAAATGATTAGCAGCCTCACTTTCTTAATTTAGCCCCAAGTTAAAGCATTATCTTTAGCTCACTTCTAGTTCCAACCTCACTCCTGCTTTTGTTTTCCTAAACTCTGGACCAATCATAATCATAGTAAAGAAACTTTTCCTCCACCTCCCCATTGTCAATTACTGATAGCTCATTAAACAAATCACTTGTAACCCTGATGAGGTTTTCCTGAACACAAAGGTCAGCCTAATCAATTGCCTTCCCACCTGTGGCTCTTCAATGAGCACCTAAAGGTTAGCCCAGTTCTTGGGGACCTCCATCATGTCAGCAAAAATTAGCAAGAACGTGGCAAAGTTGTCAATAGAGCACAGAGACAATTAGTTAATGATTAGAGAGCCAGCATTTGGGGAATTGTTAACTAAATGAGCCATCTTGGGTACATCTGCATGCATTTAGAAAATCTATAGCACAGTAGAAAGTGCATCACCACCAAGAGAAAAATGGTGTAACTTGAAACCAGATTAAACAAGAAAACTTCATGGTGACCAATAATTCGCCAACCTGGTAGAAGGTCATGGATATGTCGGAATAATGCAATGAAAATGACAAAATAAATTAATTAGTAACCACAATTCTGCCACTTGGCTGTCCTTTATTTGGATTCCTTCATTTGTTGATTCATTCATTCAGCCTACTGAGCACACACCATGGGCCGGGCTATGAACCAGACACTGCTTTTGGCACTGGGAAAAAAAAAAAAGTCAAATGAGATCAGTTTTGTTCCTGCCTCTAAAGGCCTCAAATTCTAGTCATGCATTTAGAAAGATACCAACAAACAATTGAAATAATCCCAAAGGATTGTAAATGTGTTGAAAATGTCCTGAGTATAAGCAGAGTGAGGGAGGCGAAGAGGCATGTCAGGATACTTAGGAGAGGAGATTAAGAATTCATATTTAAAGCATAAGTTACAATATAAAGTGTTTTTCTCCTTAGAACACTCCAGTTCTTCTGCATTTTTGACAGAACAGGGAGTGGAGTCATAACTGTTGGAAGTGACAGGAATGGGGAAGTTAGTCAGTTTGGATTTATGCTGCTTTATTTAAAATTCTGCTGTGGCTTTAGCCTCAGGGTGCATCTAAAGTCACTGGAAATGACGGGATGTCTGAGGTCACTTTTCTGACAGTTTGCAAATCACTTGAACCTGCTGTTATCGTTTAAACGGCAGCCGTGGGAAATCCTGCAAATTCAAAGTAACACCGCATGCATGACAGGCAGAGATCTTCAAATGTTAGAAGGATTGCACCAAGCTGAGATGCCACAGCAATTTGTGTCACCTTGGACAAAATGACTGCTTCTATCCTACACCAAATGCTGGGCAAATTATCAGGAAATTCAACTAATACAGCCACAGGGGCAAAGAATCCAGACCGAAAAAGACTCCTAGAAAGAGCCATCTTAAATTCACCTGCTTCCCCCTCAATATTTAACAACCAAAACTCGAAGGTCAAATCTTGGTGGCAGATTCTCCCCTAGAATGCGTCATTCTAATTTGAATCCCAACCTAGACAGTCAAAGGTTGGGTATCCTATAAACACTGAGATAGAATTTCAGGTCCCAGCTAAATATTTGGTATGTGAGTGTGTGTGCTTGTGTGTGTATAAAAGAAATATTTTAATTCAAAGAATATAAAACCTGTTACATCCATAGACCTTCAGATTTAAGTACGTGTACTTTGAATTAAAACCAATATCATTCCCCTAACTCACATACCAAACCCCCTGAGTAAAATATATTTCTGCCAAATTTATTTTTACTTCCCTGTAGACTCATTTATGCACAATTAAATTGATTATCTAGCTGATTCTCTTCTGTATGAAAGCAGAAAACTGTGATTTAGCAGTGGTTTTCATCTTTTAATTGGATTCTTAGTGCAGAGACATATCTTACTTTTACTTATTTTTTTGCTTTATATTTTTCATTTGTAGGAAATATGTGAAAAGGTGATATGATTTTTTTTATTAAAAATCTCAACTCATTCTCCTAAAAATAAGGCCTTTTATTATTACTGCAAACTTGATGTCTATAGATATGAATTTATAATCATTTCCTTTCACTATTTTCTAAATTTCTCAGCTGCCAGGACTAATATAGACTCAAATAAAGCAATCTATTATTTGGGTTATTAAATATAAATATAATTCAATTTTGGACTCATTCTATACAATGCCAAATCAACAGATCCATTCAATCTTTCCCTCAAATTATTCATTGAATCAAAGAGCAATTTGGTTTAATAGAGACAAACTCTACTTATCTTTGAAATAACCACTTATTATAATTCAAGTAAAATGCTTGACTCTGTCTGGTGTGAGGAGAAGGTGGGAAGAAAGTATAGCAAAAGCTGAGAGTTTTTCATATTATTTTGCTTCCTTTTTTCTTTAAAAATAAAGAAAATATATTTTTAACATATATTACTAGTTGGGCATATGGCCCTCTGTATAAAGACTATATCTCTCAGCAGTCTTTATGCCCCTGTTAAAAAATTTTGTCCAATGAGATGCAAGTAGAAACCCTGGGTCTGAACTCTAAGTACTGTCCTTTAAGCGAAGGCATATGCAGTCTCCCCCATCTTTTGCCCTGGAATGTATCTGGGACAGAGAGAGCTGAAGAGCTGTATTGGGTCATGAGTTGGTCACAGAAGTGTCATAGTTGTCTATGACTGCCTAGACCTTCAGAAGACAAAGATCAACTTCTGTCTGATTTAAGCTGCTGTTATTTCGGTTTTCAGTCACTTGCAGTTGAACCTGATTTTAACAATTCCTTGAAGGGAAAAGAAAGAGAGGAATGGCAAGAGAGAAAAATATGTTAACGTATATTGATCATTCACTTTTCTTTTGTATGCTGTATTGTGGGAGTCACATTTCATTCTTTTTCCATGTGAGTATCCAGTTACGCAGCACCATTTGTTGAATTTTTGCTTGTTTGGTTTTTTGCTTATTTATTTTGGGGGGGGAAGTGCATGGGCTGGGAATTGAACCTGGGTCTCCCACATGGCAGGTGAAAATTCTACCACTGAACTATCATCACACCCCTTGGTCATTTATTTTTGCTTTAAAATAGGTTTATTGGGATTATTAACTACAGCAAATAATGTAATATGCTTCCATTTTTTGAAGGAAAAGACTGACACTCAGACTGGTTTTATGAATTTTCCTAAATTTATGTAACTTGAATGTGATATAAATCACTAGCTCCAAATCCTCCTATTTCCTCTTCATGCTATGACACAGCCTGCAAAAACACTCTTAAAATTGGTTAGCACCAAGGTGAAAGTTGCAATCATTTCCAAGTACCCAGTGTCTGCAATGTTCCACACTAGGCTCTAATGTCATGAGTGGGTTGGAATGAAAGCAAAGCCTCTTAATACAAAATCTTTTCATCCCTTGAGGGATTTCTTTAGTCAGATCAATATTGCACTCCAACCAATATGTAAAAACCTATTAATATAAAAATAACTAAATTTTGGGTGGGCATGGTGGCTCAGCAGGCTGACTTCTTGCCTGCCATGCCAAGACCCAGGTTCAATTCCTGGTGCCCGCCCGTGCAAAAAGAACAAAACAAAAAACCAACTAATTTCTCTGTCAAAAAGAGGACCGGTGTCTTACTTCAACGTCTTTTGGGAAATATAACGTGAGTAAAATTTAGCATATTTATTTTCTTCTACACTAATTCCATCTGAAATTTGTAATCTAATTACCATCTCAAAATAACTGATCTGTGCTTGTCCAATCATTCCCTTCACCTTTTTATCAGCTTAGACATATTCTTTATGCTCAGAGGCTTGATTTAAGAATATGTTCAAATATTTTCCTTCGTACTTAGAGAATCACCAAGGTATATTTTAGGTTCTTATGATCCCTTAAATTCTAAAGACGACTCCTTTCCATTCCAAGGCTCTCAGCCGATTTGCCCAGCACTGTCAACACTATTAGCCACCATTAGAGACTTAGACTCCATCAGGTTACAAAAGAACACCATGAATTCCAAAACCAGCCTTCAGATAATGGAGACATAGGCACACAGGATATGCAGGTTATCTTTTGATCCACTTGCCTGCCCTTTGATATTCAGATACTTGGCTCTACCTGCTTCAATGCTTCAACACACAAGCATCCAATTCATACAATAATTTTCAATTGAGGTATAGTTGTCAGGACCTTTGTTTTTTGACATTTAGCTTAGATTTTATAAATTTCCAAGGGAAAAAAACTGCTGAAAACAATAAGGAGATATTTGTAGAAGTTTGACTGTTTGACTCATTTCCTTCTTCTTTCATAAATTATAGTACCTTAAGTTGCCAACAGGTGAGTTGATTTGACTCAACAATTCCCCAGAGTAGTCTAGCAAGGGTGTTGTAGAGTTTCTGGGAATGATGCACGCAATGATGCCAGCCTCAATTCCTTCCTCTCCCCGATTTTCCAGTCCTGTGTACTATTAAGCCCTATTGGCTTCTCTTCAGAAATGGATTTCTAACTTCATGTTTACTCATCAATGCCACTTAGTCCAGAAATTTCAGCAATACAAATTTTTGACATCAGTGGCTAGTTGCACTTAATTGGTGTTTAGATAGCTCACACTGCTTTCAAAAGTCAATCATATCTTACCTTTCAAGAAATGTCTGTTGGTTGGCTGGATGTAATGCTACGTTCAGCTCTGCAGGGTACAGTGTGGAAAAGCATTCCATTTTGGTCATCATATTTGAACCTATTCAAGGAACAGTTTGTTATTTTATGAAAACTTATATATTAATAGTCCAATTAGCAAATTCATAGTATTCTTAAAGCAGCTTGTCTATCATGGTGCTTCATCTTATGAGCCTTACCCAAGGAGTATTGGAAAGCTCAAACATGCTTAAGGGAAAGAATTAATAGTCTGCTACAGAATTGTGTTACCATCTCAAAAATGTTCTTTGATTTAGAACTGGCAGTTCAAATGTGATTATAAATTGTACAGTAAATCATCATGGGGAAAGGGAATAAATATTGTACCTGAGAGTTTTCAAGACACTCTCTAGACACTAGAAGGCTTTAAATCAGCTAGTCTTGTTTACTTTTCTGTTCTCTTTAGAATGTTGGCCAAAGTCATGGGGTTTTGATGAAATTTTTCTAAACATTTGATGCGATTATTTGTGTCACTTTGTAGAAAACCTATCTTCTGTATGTATATAGGGTCTTGAATAAGTCTTAGAGCCTATCATTCTTTACACTAAAAGGCCATTTCAGTTCTAATGAGTTCTAAATAGTTAAGATTATTTTAGATGAATCCTTTTCCAAGCCATTGATGGCTTAAGAGAAACAAATTAATATGTTCCAGGCATTAATATTATAAGCTGACACTGTGAAAAAGAAGGTAGATATCTTGGTCAGGTTCAGTCAGGAAACAGAAGTGGCTGACTGTTCCCTGAAGAATGATGTCATAACAGGTTTTTATTCTTGTACTCTGTAGACAAGTGGGGTACTCAGCAGTTAAGTTTAATCAGATTGAACTTGGTGAGTGGAAGCCAGTGTGACTAAACCTACTCAGGACCACTATATTACTGCTGTCACAGCCATGAACCCATTAGTCAAGATGGCAATTGTTGGAGAAAGAGGCCAACTGACCTGCAGAGTATAGGTCATTTGTTTATTAAAAGTACCCTCTGCCGTGGATGCCTCTTCATTAGAATTCATATCATATATAAATATCTTCACGTATTTTGTATTCATTTATAAAGATTTATACTCATAATTCTTTCTCTTTGTTATCTGTTTTCAAATCACTTACCTGTGAACTCTCTGACCATCCAGCCAAACCATCAGCCACTTCCAGTCAATCAGAGTAAACCTGTACCTCTGGCCTTTTCTCTTCTCAGGGAAAATGAACAAAGAGGAGCACTGCTCAACATTGCTTCCTGAGAGAATTTATTTTTACCATTATCCTTCAAGACCTTCCCTGATAAGGCATGATTTTTTAAAAATCTTCCTCCATCATGAAAAACTCTCTGTAATGCCATCTGAGTAGGTTAGAGAGAAAAGAAAATGTACCAGGGCATGCTTTAATTGACTGTTATATATACCATTTCCACTTGATGATAGGGTAAGGTTATGTATGGCCAATTTTCTGGCTTTGTGGGTTAGAAAAGACCAAGTTTATAATCAGAGGCTCAAGTCATATGGCGTAGTAACTTTGCATCCCATAGTCAAGCATTTTTTTTCTCTACTAGGATCCAGAAACAAAGTGGGAAAAGTTTTCCAAAAAGAGAGTAAATATCTGCAGAAGATGGCATAGCTTTGCCTCAAATTCCTAATGAACTACCTTGTTATTCACCTATAAGATCCTGCCAAAATCTCAATACAGCATCTCTACCTATGAAGAACCCTCTAGCACCATTGGTTCTGCCCTATCATCTGACCCAAGGTCAAGAACATCAGTCAGACATCCTTAACTTGTTTTAGAGTTAACTCTTACTCTGGACCTCACTCACTGTCAGCCTGTGGATTATCATGTAAACATGTTGAATTAGTGTGCCCAGATGAGATATATGTTGTATCCAAATCCAAAGAGACTTGCTGGGCATTTTGCTCCTTTTATAGTGGTAAGAGGACCCCTAATGCAACAATTGTTCTGCACGTTATGAAAGGGACATCTCAACATGTTGAATCCACAGTAACCCTGAAAATTTCACCAAAGGGGCAGAACAAAATGTTATTAGGACTTATTTCCCATCCTGTAGCACACTTCTTTCTTACTAAGATTTTTAGGGTAATAACTACTTCCTACTCACTAGGAACCATCAGCACAATATGATCAATGTTGCAGACCAGGATAATGTCCTGTACAATGGAGAGATGATCAAGGTCCTTGCGGATAAGATCAGGGGTTGGCAAACTATGTACCTAGGACAAAATCCAACTTGTGTGCTAAGAATGGCTTTTACACTTTTTTATTTTGCATGAGTAATAAGAATGTCTGTCACATTTTTAAAGGGTTTAAAAACACACAAAAAGGAATATAACAGAGACCATATGTGGCAGTATTATGGGTAATATTATGTTAGAAGACTGGGAAATTAAAGTAGGACAGTGAAGGTATATTGCTGACCCTCTCAGATAAAAATGAATTGCTTCTTGAAGTTTTTATTAATAGGTTTAGAGTAAAATGTTTCACAGCTCAGTAGCTGCATACTAGGTACAATGATATATATTTGCTTCTATAAAGAAGCAACTGATTCACTGTCACCTTCTCAAATCTAACTTCTTTCAAAGTTCTTAGTGATGTAGTATGTATCGGCCATGTCAGTGTCAATATATCAGTTCCTTGAATCGCTCACTTCCAATTACATTAATTTACATCCTATATCCCAGTTTCCTACTAATGTGCTAATACCTTAGACCTCTTTATTTAATAAAAATGTATATTACTTGTGCAATCTTTGTCCAATATCTCAAAGCCTTCCTTCTTTTCTTCTAGCAAAGCATAGGTTCCAACAATTCATCAAACTTTTCACATTTCACTGTACATTACACCTTGCTCTGCACTTCCTTGTTTGGCCAATCTGGATTTCATGGTCTAACACAGTGGTTATTCATGATATTTTAACACGGACATCATTTGTATCCGCTGTGAGCTTAATAGAACTAAAAATCCACAGGCCATGTTCTCAACTATTGACTCAGAATCTCTGTAGATGGGCCCAGGAAATTGTTGTTGAACTAGTTCTCCTGGTGATTCTTATGTACATTTATTTTGATAATCACTGATCTAATATTACAGTCACTTTCTTATTCTCAGTATTCACACTTAATTTTCTTGCTCTGTATTCCCTTATTATAGCATTAGAAAACCTCACTAAATTTACCCAAACCTCATTAAATCTAATTCTGCAGTGACCCCAGAACCTAATTCCTAAGCTGCCTCCCATGGGTGGAAGGGAATACCAACCACAGTGAGTAGCCAGGCCCACCTTAGGTGGGTTCCTGGTCCTGCCCAATTACTATGCTTTGGTAATTCAGTCATCTCCTTACTCTCCCATGACTACTTAACCTGCCCTTTGTTTCCACAATCTCCAACACAATTCTCTCAACCCTTTCACTTGTGACCAATGTTATTGTTTCCTATAGCAATAAAAAATGAAAATAATAAAAAAAGAAGGTCCATAACCTCAACAGCAACATTCACTGCTTATTCACATCTAGACCTGCCGCGGTCCAGCCGCAGCAGAGGGAACGGGCCTGAAGGTGTGGAGGGTCGTCGGCGCGAGAAGAACACCAGGAGACAGCTCAGAGTGCTCTGAGAAGAGTTGCTTAAATTTATTTTTGCTTAACTGATTTTATACCTTTATTCTTGGCAAAAAAACAGGTATCACAGGATCATGGTTGCGTCATGGCTACAGGTTCAGGGAAGCAAAGCGAAAGTACATGTTCTGATTTTCTTAGGAACATGTACATAAGATTTCGATAGCAGCAAGATATTGGCTTAAGCTGCAGACATTGTGTTTGCAGTTTTTCTGAGTTTAGACTTTCTGTTCCTATTATTCTACAGGTGAGGCTATATGTCAAGACCTATTTTAATTTGGTTTATGATTAAAAGGTTACATTGTCTACTTAGATTTTTTATTGTTTCATAGCAATGGACCGGCACCGTGGTGGGGGAGATTGGGTGGTGATAGGTATCAGTTTTTCTTATTCCTTTATTTCCTCTTGAAGTTTTTGGACAGGTTCCCTGAACCAGGGGTAGCATGTTAAACTCCATCTTAACTGTGATTTCACTAACTGTTGTAAAAGATCTCGTTTCGTTTTAGGCCCCAAAAGACACCAAGGGGGGCTTGCTCTTCTAAGTTTTTCTATAAATGATAAAGAGTTAAATCTAACGTGCCTACCGTTGACATTTACAATTCTATGGCCATCTTCATTGTAAACTCCTGTGTATGGTAATGGAGGGTCAGGGAATTTTTTCCCATTGACATTAGCTCCTATAGGGGGTTCCCACCATCTGTCTCCAATTTTATATTTCACATTAGGTGGTCCTTGCACGGTGGGAAGTAAATTTTTAGGATGGCTCAATGCAGGGTTTTTTAATTGTAATTGTTTACTCTCTATGGGGCACTTTTCTGTGACTTGTTCTAAAAGCACTTCTGCCTGCTGCATCTGCAGCATGACTTGCTTAATGGGGGTATCCCAACCTAATTTTTTTCCCAAACAGTCATTAACAAAGTTTTGCAATTTGTACAATTTGTATCATTTTTTCCAGTTCTTAATACAAAATTTTTGCTTTCTGATTCGTTTTGATATAATGCTTGGAGCACAACCAGCAACAAGAAACACACAATTAGTGTTGTTAATCCCAGTATTTTTCTATTACACCATTTTATGCCTCGTCCTCTTTTGGGGCGTTGAAGGCCTTGCCACCGCCCTTCCTTCCAGGGAACCATGTCAAACCGGGGAGGAAAAAGAGGACGTGGCATAGACCTATGTACAATGCCTTCTTTCCTTTTATGGATGAGCCTCACTGCCCTCTTTGTATCTTATCCCCTTCCAAGGCCAACTCAAAAAGCTCTATTAATGGTTCCATCATTGCCATATTAATCCAGCATATCTCCTGGATAATTCCAACATCTCCATATACTCTGTAATATCTTCCTGTTTAACCAAAAGTCTTTCTTGCTCCCACATCCCCCTCTAGATACCACCTCTTCACTTTTTAGAGCCAAGGTTGGGCAAAATTTTTCCATAATCATCAGCAGTAAATATTTTAAGCTTTGCCATTCACATAGTTCCTGTGGCAGCTATTCAACTCTGCTGTTACAGTTCAAAAGAAGCAAAGCTAGAGACAATATATAAATGAATGGCTGTGGGCTAATAAAACTTTATTTATGAAATCAAGCAATAGGCTGTATACAGCCCACCCATCCCTTAGAACAAAACTCCAAGGAAGATCTGCTTTAATCAGGGCATTCTCTTCATCTACTCTCATTTTCCCTGGAGACCACTGAGGCTTTCAAACCCAGGATGATCTTCATGCTGTTTTATTGGTCAGTTTAATATCTCTTTTTTACTTCACTCCACAGCAGCAATTATCACAGCAGTTTGTTATCGCCTTTGTAAGACATTGCTCTCATTCCACATCCAGCATATAATTCCTCTTTGACTGCCCTCTGGCTCACTCCCTGCCCCTTTCTGGTCTCCTCTGCCAGGTCTTTCTCAGGATTATGGTGCCTCCATATCAGCAATTCCCAAAGATCAGTTCTCTTACATCTGCTCTTCTCAGCCTGCCCTTCTGTTAAATACTCTTTTAGTTTCCTTGGCCTCTCAAAGAAAATGAAATCCTTTTGCTTAACAGTGGGAATTTATTCACTCCTGCTTTTGATGCCAAGAAAATGTCCAAATCAAGGCATCATCAAGGAGATGTTCTCTTCCTGAACACTGGCATTCTGGGGTTTGTGGCTGGCCATCTCTGGGTCCTCTGTCACATGGCAAGGTACATGGCAGCATCTACTGGTTTCTCCCTTCTCTTCTGGGTTTCACTGCTTTCAGCTTCTGACTTACATTGCTCGCTCTCTCTCTCTCTCTCTCTCTCTCTCTCTCTCTCTCTCTCTCTTTCTCTCTCTCTCTCTTTCTGTGTGTGTGTGTGTCCGAATTCTGAGTGAGGTGGGTCACACCCCCACCTCAAAAGCACTCATGCCTGCCCCAGCCCAACCACCTCTCCTGCCAAGCCCAGTCTTGCCCAGCCCTTCCCAAGCCCTATCTCCCCCTCCCTGACACCCGTAGGAGGTCATCCCCAGATAAATGCTGTGAGTGCTTACCTCCATACCCAGGATACACCTGTCCCCAGCCCATACAGTCATGCAATGCCCCCCTCCCGGTGAGCTCTGTGCATGTGTACATCAGGTTACAACACTCCCAGATCTGCACATGCACATGGCCCCCAGTCATAAACCCCCCCCCCCCCATTCTGGGCAAGCACTGACCTAAACAGCCAGGCTACATCAGCCTGGCTGCATGAACAACTCTGACATACTGCCCTGAGCTCTACACATATGCTCAAAAGGTCCTGTGCACTTGACCAGTATACCTCAGGGCCTTACCCCCGAGACCTGTGCACCCAAACAACCGCATCCTCCCTGTTGTTGGGTTCCCACACTCACAAGCAGCAGCATAGCATCCCCAACCTGTGCCTATACTTGTGCTGCAATGCATCACCACTGTTATGTCCTACCCTGTGCCCCATATCCTGCTCCACATCTGTTCCACAAATACAAAGCTTTAGACTACCAAAGGAAATCATCTTCCAAAGTAAACCAATCAAGATATTTACATGCCATGAAGTAGAAGATCATTAAGCACATTATGATGCAGACAGATATAGCCCAGCCTAACAATCAAATTGAAACACCAGAGGAGACACAGACTTAGGAATAACTAATCAAAGATGTTCATATAATTCTACTAAATAAAATAAATGAGATGGCTAATGACATAAATGAGATCAAGAAGACACTAGAAGAGCATAAAGAAGAATTTGAAAGAATAAATTAAAAAATCTAATGTCACAGAGATTAAAGATGCTGTAGACCAAATAAAAACATACTAGAGATGCAAAGTAGCAGATTTGAAGAGACAGAAGAAAGAATAAGTGAACTAGAGGACAGGACAACTGATTTTGAAGACTTAAAACAGCAAATGGCAAAAATGATGGAAAATTTTGAATTACATCTCAGGGAAATGATGGACAAAACAAAGCACTCAAAGATAAGAATCATTGGTGTCCCAGAAGGAGAAAGAAGAGTAAAGGGCTAGGAAGATTAGTTGAGGATATAATGGGGGAAAACATCCTAATCTTTATAAAGCACATAAATTTGCAAGTCAAAGAAGCTCAATGATCTCAAAATAGAATAAATTCAAATAGGCCTGCCCCAAGGCATATACTAATCAGTCTGTTAAATGTTGAAGAGAAGCAGAAAATCCTGAAAGCAGCAAGAGAAAAACAATCTACTACACGTAAGGGTAACGGCATGAGACTGAGTTCAAATTACTCAATGGGCACTATGGAGGTGAGAAGGCAGTGGTATGATATATTTAAGATCCTAAAAGAGAGACTTCCAGCCAAGAATTCTGTGCCCAGTCAAACTGCCTTTCAAAACTGAGGGAGAGATTAAAATTTTCACAGACAAACAAATCCTGAAAGAATTTGTCAATAAGAGAATACTATTGAAATACAGAGTTCTGCTGGCTGAAACATAAAAGATAGGAAATGGAGGTCTTGAGGAGAGCACAGAATTGAAGAAGCAATAAGGGTAGCTTAAAGGATAAAAAGAGAAAGAGGGAAAAGAACATATAGATCTGACAAATAAAATTAAAAGCTAAAATGGTGGACTCAAGAAATGCCTCTTCAGTAATAATTTTGAATGTTAATGAAGTAAATTTACCAATTAACAGATACAGATTGGCAGAATGGATTAAGAAATATAATCCAGCTATATGTTGCTTACAAGAGACTCATCTTAGACACAAGGATACAAATAGATTAAAAGTAAAAAGATGGAAAAAGTTGTTCCACACAAGTTGCAATCAAAAGAAAGCAGGAGTAGCTATACCAATATCAGCCAAAATAGACTTTAAATGTAAAGACATCATAAGAGACATTATATATCAATAAAAAGGCCACAATGGTCAAAGTAGCATGGTACTGGCACAAAAATAGAAGTACTGATGAATAAAATCAAATCAAGAGTACAGAAATAGACCACAAAATCTATGGTCAATTGATTTTTGATAAGGCCCTCAAATCCACTGAACTGGGCAAAATAGCCTTTTCAATAAATGGGTATGGGAGTACTGGATATCAATAGTCAAAAGAATGAAAGAGGGCCCTTACCTTACACCCTAATAAAAAACTAACTCAAAGTGGATCAAACACCTAACATAAGTACTAGCACCACAAAGCATCTAGAAGAAAATGTCGGGAAACATCTTTAAGACCTAGTAAGAGGAGGTAGCTTCCTAAACTTTACCCCCAAAACACAAGCAACAAAAGAAAAAATTGACAAATGGGAACTCCTCAAAATCAAATGCTTCTGCACTTCAAAAGACTGTCAAAAAGGTGAAGAGGCAGCCAACTCAATGGGAAATCTTGGAAATCACACATCGAACAAAGGTTGGTATCCTGTATATACAAAGAAATACAACTTGGCAACAAAAGAATAAACAAACCAATTATAAAATGGGCTAAAGATATGAATAAGCATTTTTCTGAACAGCAAATACAGATGGCTCAAAAGTACATGAAGAGATGCTCATTTTCATTACCTATAAGGGAAATGTAGATCAAGACTACAATGAGACAACACCTCATGTCTATAAGAATGGCTGCTATTGAACAAATAGGAAACTACAAATATTGGAGAGAGTATGGAGAAATTGGGACACTTACGCACTGTTGATGGGGATGTATAATGGTTCAGCCACTATGGGAGACAGTTTGGTGATTCCTTAGGGAACTAAATTTTGAGTTGCCCTGTGGCCCAGCAATAGCACTATTTGCTATATGTCCAGAAGAGCTGAAAGCAATGACGCAAGCAGACATTTGCACACCAATATTTATAGCAGCACTATTCACAATTGCAAAAAGATGGAAACAATCCAAATGCCCATCAACAAACAAGCAGATTAACAAAATGTGGTATATACATACAATGGAATATCATGCAACAGAAAGATGAAATGATCTCCTGAAGCACATGAGAAGATGGATAAGCCTTGCAGACATAATGCTGAGTGAAATAAGCCAGACACAGATACTATATGATTCCACTTTTATCCCCATGGTAAAGGTAAGATCAGAAGCATACAATACAGAATATAGGGAACTTAGAGATACATAGACTATAGATATTAGTGAACCATTAGTTATTGAGTGAGAACTCAGATGTAAGGAAATAGATAGAAGTAAAGGTGGTTCTCTAGTGGGTCTAGAAGAAATATTACCATATTGAAGGTGATCATGATTGAAAGGGGTTGTATAGACCTTTGTGTCCCACTAATTAACATTAGAAATACAAGTTATTGCAAGAACTACTTCAAAGGTATGATTTGTGTACAAAGAGAGTTTAAGTCCAGCATACAGGGCGAAAATTGTTATAGCATGCCATGGGCTATGTTTCACAGGTAAACATCAGCACTACCACAGCAACAGCAGAGGAAAATAATGGGGGTGGGACAATGGTTAAGGGGAGGTATAAATTTCCTGTTTGGTGAGGGTGATTTCATTGATTATCTTTCTCTTGGGAACAATGAAATTAACTAAAATTGAGAGTGTTGGTGGACTGTGGACTTCAGGTATTATACATAATGCCTAATGAATGCAGGTAGCTGAAGGAGGTACCGACTGAGAAGTAGACTGGTGAATGATAATGTATACATATGATCAAATATTGTGCTGCTACAAAAAGGAACGAAGTCATGAGGCATGCAACGATGTGAATGAACCTGTTGGGAATTTGGTGAGGCAAAATAAGCCAGAAACAAAAGAACAATTTTTGTATGGTCTCCTTTAAAAAATGCTTATAAGAAAACAGGGGCCTAGATTGTAAACTCTTATAGCAGACACATTTAGTTCAGAGTGATAATTATTATTTCTGGATTATGAGATGATGTTTTATATATCTATAGCCTGGTATTTAGAGATAAGAACAAAGCTGATTAGGTCAGGATTAAGGTAATTCAGATCACAGGGATAAGGAAGACATTGTCTATGATTTAGGTCTACACCTACTCTTTGAGACCGAAGGAAGAAAGGTTTATTTTGTCCAGAACCTAAATTTTCTGTAGTACATAATTTAACTCAACCTGTCTGGATAGATAATTTGAACAACTGAAACACAGGAAGCTCAGAATAAGAATGAGGGTCTTTAATTCTGTATAAACTAATGTAATGCCTGGATATATCTGAGAATATATTAAGCAGATAACAAAAAATATTGGCAAAGTCCCTTGAGGGATGGGAGAAAAAATATGGAACTATTAAACTTTACCATCAGGAAATCCCTTGATACTGTGTCAAAGATTGGGGATACCCAAATCAATAGGCCAAGATCTTGAGGCTTACTCTTGAGAAGTTTATGTAGGTAGTGGAGAAGCATAGCCTACCTATAGGTATGCCTAAGAGTTACTTCTGGAGTACCTCTTTTGTTGTTCAGATGTAGCCTCACTCTCTCTAAGCCCAACTCTGTAATTGAATTCATTGCCCTACCCGCTACGTGGGACATGACATCCAAGGGTGGAAGTCTCCCTGACAGCGTAGGCAATGACTCCCAGGGATGAGTCTGGCCCTGATACTGTGGGATCAACAATTCCATCCTGACCAAAAGGGGGAAAAGAAGTGTAACTAGCAAAGTATCAGTGGCTGAAAGAGTTCAAATAGTGTCAAGAGGATACTCTGGAGGTCAGTCTTACACAGACTTCAGTTAGATGTTGCTACCTAACATTACTTGCCAAACCCCAACCAAAATCATTCCAGCCAATGCTAAAATACACCTAGGAAAATATATAAGATTCTACAAAGGTTCCATGCACTATGATAACTTTTCAGAAGCCTACAACCTCCAGATAGGTCCCTGGACTGAGTAAGACCTGAAATTTAGAGGGGCCAGCCTCTCTGGAACAACAGCTAGTTCCACCTCCCTAACCCATATTAATGACAGTCCCTTCTAACATCAAAAAGTTAGAATGGCCATAGCTCACTTACCCTTAAAGAGTGGGATAGAAAGATTAAAGGTGATGATGAAGTTATGCAGAGAAGGTGGGATTTAACAAACAAATATGATTGCTGAATCATTAAATCGATATTTTTTTAGTCTCCAGTATCTTAGAGTAGCTAGAAGTAAAAACTTAAAATTGTGGAAATGTAACCCATACCAAACTCTGAAATCTGTCCTATAACTAATTGTTGTCTTATGCTTTGTAATTTATTGCTTTTTTGTATATATGTTATTTTTCACAAAAAAGAAAAAACAGTAGATTGTGATGATAAAAAATATTTATTCCTTCTAGCCTCTTATATTCTGAAGCAGCTAGAAGGAAAAATGTGAGATGATGGTATAGTAGCCCATGGCAAACTCTGGAATCTGTCCTGTAACTATTTGTTGAAGAGTACTTTGAAAACTATTGCTTTTTTCTTTCTTGGCTTTGTATATATGTTACACTATCCAATAAAAAAGG
The DNA here is from genome assembly GCF_023851605.1 of Tamandua tetradactyla. Classification (NCBI taxonomy): domain Eukaryota; kingdom Metazoa; phylum Chordata; class Mammalia; order Pilosa; family Myrmecophagidae; genus Tamandua; species Tamandua tetradactyla. The sequence continues at coordinate 86,956,416 of NC_135338.1, read as the reverse complement.
GTAAAAAAAATTTTCCCTACATTATTCATGCCACTTGATAATGTCCAAACTCCTCATAATGCCACTGAGAGTTCTAGGTGGTCGCCGCTTCTCTGACCTTATCTCCTACAATGAACCCTCCCCTTCCCCCTTTGCTCCCTGCTCGGAGGCTACACAACTCTCCTTGTAGCTCTTCCAAGCATCAATCACATTCCTTCCTCTGGGATTTTGTACTATTCATACAATTCGCTTTATCATTCTTTCTCTCAAATTTTTGTTAGTTTTGTCACCAAGAGAATTTATCAGTTAAGGATTCCTGACCACACCCTAAAAACACAAATAATTATTTTCCCTTACCTCCACACTGCCAACCTCTGCTACTGTTTTATCTTTTGCTTTGGACTTAACCACTGTCTGATAAATTACATATTTAGCAGTTTATTTAGTTACTTTTAGCATCTATCTCTCTCCAGTTAGAGTGTAAGCTCCGTGAGAGCAGCGCCTTCGGCTTTTTGATTCACTGTTGTCTTCCTGGTTCCTCAAGTTACGCCTGGTACTCCATGGGTACCCAATATTGATTGAATGCATATTGAGAATCTGAGTCTTCTTTTCGCCATTCTAAATCTCCTGTGGCTGTTCTTTGACACTAGTCAAATTCCAACTGGAAAATTTCAAATCCTCATAAAACCCAGGACTCTTCTTCCTATTCACTGCAATCTTCTTATTGCCCATGTCTTTGGGTTTTCCTCCTCTCCTACCCAGGCCATAATTGCACTCAAAATCTTTCCTTAGCAATATTTCTTATTTATAGCTCTAGATTACCTACCTTCACTACTAAATTGCCTATTGTCTACTGCATGGCTTTTCATGCACCTAGAGCTTCCATTATTCCGTGTGGCAGACTGTCAGAGCGTATTTCTAAACATGTGGATCCTTGACTTGAGAGCCTTAAGTGGTTCCCCCCAGCCAGAGATTCCTTCTTAAGCCATCCGTAGCAAATTAATAATTTTTCCTCCCAATTCATTGCAAATTAATAGATTTGTAAAACATCATAAGTCTGAAATGAAATGAAAAAAAAAACAACAAAATAAATGCCCAATGTTATTATTAGATTCGGCAAGTATAAAATTATATTTTAATTAATATATCGGAACAAAATGATGTAGGGGAAATAAAGGAACTTCAAAACTGTATGCTCTGGTCATTAAATGTATAAGTATAGACAATCTATAAATAGAAAATCATTATTACTCTTATAATATTCTGTTAGTCTAATACCAAAAATAAACAAATTAATGAAGGAAATAGCAAACACTCATTAAATGCCTTCAAGTATACTTTGAACTAATACTGATGTATGTAAACATATAAAGTTGCCAATGTGAAAAAAGTGCTGCTTCTTGCTTAAATCATCAAATCTAAGTTGCTTTGATGATCACTCCACCTACAGAAAATAACATGTATCAAAATTGTTCTGTTTTAACAGCACTGATTTGAGAAAAAGCAATCTTACAATTTGCTCATGGGAATGAAAGAAGAGATTTTTAAAGCAATTTCAGCAAGCTCAAAATATTCTTTTCTTCTCTCATTCCAAATGCAGCTCTGTTTTCAAATGTTTTCTTCATTTCTTCATCGGTAGCAAGTTCTGACACTTTATCCTGTAATGCCATAAATAAATTTAAATTATCTTTCGATGAAAAAGATGAATTCTGGATCCATGAATTTTTTGTGTGTCATTCCTCTTTGGATGGAAAGTAAAAATTTTAAACTTTCTATCAACTTTGTAAGCTATTCTGTAATAACCTTTGACAGATATCAAACTCATCACTTCATTGAAAATCATTACTAACTTATGAAACATGTTTAAAAAATTGTTCTTACAACCTCCCTACTTTTTGCTTTTGCAGGTAAAGTTTTGATCACACCTTACATTTGTATGGGAGTACTATGGTTATTTAAAATACCAGATATCAGAGAAACAAGCAAGTCTTGTTCTGCAACTCACATCTTTAAAATAATTGTGACCAAATTAGTTACTTCTCTTGCAGAAACTCTAAGAACATATTCTATAATTTAAACATTCACAGTACACAGTTTTATCTCTCTATAACCATCAGATTTCAGCCTGCAATACAGGTTTTTGCTGTCAGGTTCCGAATTATTGCATAACAATGAGAATACTTTCAAATTTAACGCATTAGCCTTTGTTTAATTCACAACTTTTACTACATCACTAAGTCATTGTTTAGCTCAGATGACATGTTTTTCATAGTAAAGTATTCTCAATGAAAGAAGCAATGTATTGATTTATTTTCTGGTGCAAATTCTTTAATCTAGGTAACGCCTCAAAAAAATGTTTTCCTTGCATTACAGTTGTGCCATCAAATGAATATCCTCCTGTGTAAACCAAATCCCAAACTATATTTGCTGATATCGCTTGTGTGCTTAGATCTTGGAACAATTGCAACGTGAGCATACAGAACTTTCTAAATGGTTATTCTCAATGGTGGGGCACATTTAATCATGGACTGCTGGCCAAAAGCCCAGTCTGCATTCACACCTGGAATAATATTATTATTCTAAATTTCAGCTTCACACTTTCTCTCCTCTTTATCCCCACTATATCTTCTCCTTCCATCCTTACTTTCAATTTCCTTGTATTTTTTCAAGTAATCAGAAAGAATTTCCCATTTTCCCACTATCATATCTACCACTTTCCAACATCTGCACCCACACATTTTGCATTTCTACCAACATGCTCTAACATAAGTCTATTGCATCCCAGAGACCACCCCATATCACATACTCAGGGATTTCACTCCAGCAATTCTCCCCCACTGTCATACATTGATATTTTTGCTTCTGATTATTTTTTCCCATCACATGCACTCTCTAATTTCTCACAATTGGAACACACAAACATACACATATATCTCTATCATATGCATATGCACAAACATATATCTATACATCATACAAATATGTTCGTGTGTGTATGTATGTGTGTTTAAGCACACTTCTTCCTCCCTCTATAGCCTATTTCTTTGCTTCTGTTGTCAATAAATACCATTGAAAGAGCTGTCAATATGCACTGCCATCAATTAATCTTCTTTCATTCTTTTTTAGATCCTTCCCAGTCAGACTTTTACTCCCTCTTCTCCAGCAGAACTACTGTCAACAAAGTCACCACTGACATCCACATTCCTAAATCCAGTAGTCAATTCTCAGTCTTCACCTTACTTCAGACAAAGTTTGCATTATTTTTTGACACTTTCTCCTTTCAAATTTACTCCCTCAGTCATCTCATCCATTTCAAATACTACCTATACAATGATTTTCACTTTCTTACCTTTAGCTCAGGTATCTTTCTGAACCCCAAACTTGTATATCCACACCTTTCCTGCCACCTCCACTTTGATGGCAAATGCCCAGAATTGTTTATGAGTGGATGGCAACTCCACTCATCCATTGTGCACGCCAAATATTTCCCTTGATGCTTCTTTCTCGCACTCCACACCCAGTTCCTCAGAAAGTTCTATTGGTCTTATGTTCAAAAGATATTCAAAATTTAACCATTTCTCACCACTTCTGATTGCTCACCTGGATTATTGGTTTGTGGGGGCTCTGGCAGTTTCTTGCTGACATCCACGGCATAACTCGGTCTCTGCCTCCAGCACATGGCTGTCTTCTTTCTGTTTGTCTCCTGCTGTGTCCAAATTTCCTTTTCGTATAAGGGCACCAGTCGTACTACATACGGGCCCACCCTAATCCAGGTTGGCCTCATTTTAACGACTTGAAAGATTCTATTTCCCAATAGGGTCATGTACATGGGACCGGGGATTAGAACTAAACATATCTTTTAGGGGACAGAATTCAACCCCATAACATATCCTGATGCTTGTAACTTTGCCTTCCTTTCCAGTCTATTATCCACAAACAACCACAATCATTTTCAGAAATGCAAGTCAGGCATTATCATTCCTCCCTCCAAGTATTTTCTTGGTAACTCCTTCACTTGCTTCAAGTTTCACATCTGATAACATCTTCTTAATAAGGCCTATCCTGTATGTACTCATTAAATATTACAACTTCCTTTTCCTCCCCAGGCATCCTATCCACAATTACTTGTTTATATAATAATTTAAAAGGTTATCTATACGATAATTTATTTATTGTAACTATTATTTATCACTTGTCTACCCCCCAAAAAGAATTTAATCTCTTCAAGGACAGGGATCCCTTTTATTCACTCTCTGATACAATTCAGGTGCCTAGAGTATTCTGTACCTGTTACATAATAGGAATTAAAATATCGATTAGATGAACAAAAAATGAACAACCGTTGGAAAAGTAAATCCCTTACATGAGATTTAAAATTGACTTAAGGGAAAAGTAAAACCCTTAAATAAGACTTTATTTTTAAGAATGCTTGTAAAGATAAAATAAAACCATACCTAAGAAATTAATTATGACATTTAAAAACACCAAGGACAAAGAAAAAAATCATAAAAGTTTTTAGGGAAGCAGGTGGATGTGATGTAAAATAAAAAGACATTATGTCACCCACACAGAGTCACACTGACGTCACTGATAAAAATATTAAAGAATGCCTTCAATGTCCTGAAAGAATGATATTGGAGGAAACTATTAATCAAATATGATGAAAGTATGATGGCATTTTTAGATGCAGAAAGTCTCACATTTCGCTTCCATTGTGCCATTTCTTGGGAAGTCATTGAAATATATGCCACAGTAGAACAAGCAGGTAAAATCATATCAGAGAAAGATATGTGTATCAGGACACAGAGGACCCACAGGAAAAAGATGGAAGGGAGTCCCCAAGTGACCAGCAGAGAGTTTTCAGCCCTTCCTAGGGTTCTTATCAATTTACTAGGTAGGCTCATGGTTCATTTTAGACTTGTGGACTGCTTAGGAACTTTCAAATTAATAACATCTAATTTAAACTCCTCTTTAGTAGCAGCTGCTATTTGAGCAGGTCCTCTGACACGGCTATGACCAAGGACAATGTGGATCTGGGAAACCCCAGACATTGAGGAGTCCCACTCAAAGGGAAGGTGTTCAGCTATTCTAGAAACACCATTGGCCACTACATTTATGGGCAGCAACATCTGAATCTGCACTACCTAAAGGGTCTCAAAGGATCTGCTGATTCACATGCCCACAATATCACTTATCCTAGTGCAATAATGAAATGCCTAGTATATTCATTCAGCTATCCGTGATTTTCCTTTCAAGATACCATCTACAAATCCAGAAACTTCTCGAACATAATTAATAAATTTAAACAATTAAACAAACTCTAATAAGCAAAACAATGAACTCAAAGAGCTGATAGTTCAAAAAAATATCCCTGCATATCAAGTACAGGGAAGGAGTTGAGAGTCAGTATTGGCAAAAGCAATCAGATAATTCAGTAAATTCAGTAGGAAGTAAGTTCCACTGAATAAGAAACTCATGCACAACTTCAGGTAAAATCATCACATGTTTATGTTGCAAAGAGTCTAATCATAATTATAATTTTTCTTTTCTTTCATTTTCTTTTCTTTTCTTTCCTTTGCTTATGAACCCCCTCAATCAGTAAAGTAGAGCTCTGAGACTGCCAATAAATCTTGTACATTGAAAAAATAGCATTATGGAGGTTTTTGGTCTTTTTTCATAGCTTAAAACAGTATTAAAATTACCCAAATCTACAATTTTGTTCTTGACCATATGTAATTAACTGGCACAGGCATTCTTAAGACAGGTAAACATAATCACTGACTACTACTAAATACCAACTTTGTTTTAGTTTACGTAAAGTCTTGATGGTTCATGCTAGTGTAAAAGAAGTCTCTTATGTGTTCGGAGTCTCACAATGCGCATGTTTGTTGGATCTGATTACCCTTGTGCTTGTGTATAGAGTTCTTTGAGTTATTGCAGGCGACAGAAACCCCAGCTCTCTGTCAGTTCTCGAAACAAATAACCCCAACTTATCCACATCGTTATCTTTCCAACTGGTGTGACAAAATGAATGGGAAAAAATAAAAAGCTAAAACTTCCTTTAAGTAGAAAACTCATTAACTTGTTTGCTTTTTCCCATCATTAAAATTACTGAGGTGGTCATCTATATTTTTGCAGGTTGAAAGAGTTAGGATGAGGGCTTTTCAATATTTTACATGATATCATGAACTATCACTTTTCCAAAAATCGGGACTCTATCAGTAAATCAACTAGAACAGGCAATATGTAAATATTTCCTGAAAAACGTTTACCTCACTGCAAGCCAGAGGACATAGGACATTTCAAAAATTAGTGTATTTTATGTCTAATGAGGGCCTATCTATATCAAATGCAAATCAAGTTCCAGAGAGCTCTTGAAGCATTTTATTCAAATAATCAAAGAGTGTTTTAGAGCTGTGTAAAACTGTTTTGGAGTCTTCATTAGCAATGCCATCTTTAGGTACACACATTTTAAGAAATACTCAATTAAGTTTAAAAAATAATACTTTCTCTTGGAGAGGAAAGATGTTCTTGAAATGTTTAGTCCAAATCAGCTACAGATAGCAGAGTCTTTGCAATATATACTTAATATACATAGGATTGGAGGAAGAACTACTATCTCCTTCCCCCGGTCCGCAAAGCCACTCATCAGCTGATGCACCTGGAACTTCAGTCTCTTCTTCTGGGCAATAGGAAATTGCAGGCCACTCTCTTTGCAACTTGAAGAAGTCCCCTGGCTTGCAAAGTTTGAGAAGATGTTTCATAGCTGAAGCTCCCTGAGTTTGTGATATTCTTTATGGACAACTGAGTGGAGGAGTATTTCATTTTGAACCCATTATGATAGCAGAGGGACAAGTCTGGGGCAGTCGCTTTTGCACATTTGCAGACAGGTACTCAAATTAATCAGAGGTGCGATAGGGGCATCCTTAGCGGTGAAAAACAATACAGGGCAAAGATGGTCTGCACACTTACATTTAAGGGAGCATATCCTGTGCAAATTGGGTCATCTCAGGAAATATAAAGGCATTATTCCTCTGAGATTTGAAAAAAAAATGTAATTACTTCTTCCACCAAGCATGATTCTTTTCAATAACCTTCATTTTTGTCCCCTGGAAATGAAAAGAGGTTTATATTAAAAAGGCATTTCCTCTGACTCTGTGTCCTTGAACAGCACAAAATGTAAACCATTCCCTCCCCTCCTTCCTTTGAAGAAAAAGGGGGCTTCAATCTTTCCTTCTGAACACGGTCCATTTAAATAAGGAGATGGAGTCCCATCTTTTCGATCAGCCCCCATTGTTTGACTTGTCAGTAATAACACTTGAGCTGAAATTGTACAGGCGTCCCGCTAATTTAGTAATTATTGACATGGTGCTGAGCAGGAAATGATAGCAAACAGAAGGAACTGTTAAGGAGAAATGAAATAAAAGATGTTCATATCGTTGTTGAATAATGGTTGAGCTCATTTTGTGCTTTAAGTAGGCCCAGGACACCTTTTTCCATTTTCCCGACACATTTATAATTTATGCTTTGTAATAGTTCCAAATATTTTTAGGACACTGGACTTTGTTTGAGAATCTTGCCAAGCTGAACGAGAATCACGAAGCACACACACAGATGAGTGGGCGATGTGACCTGCTGCAGCTTCCCATTTAAGAGGCAGCCCTTTTTCTCTCCAGCCTGCCTCTTCTCCTAATGGCTTTTTTTCCCTTCTCCTTTTTAAATTTGCATTTCTATTTATTTTTTACTTAGCTCTAGCTAAGATCACTGTTGCTAGGGTAGGCAATGCAATCTATGCTGTCGTATGTATAGATGGCATTTTTATTTTATTTTGTTATTTTTTTTTAAATCTGGAAGCTTTTCTTAGTTAGAACTTTCCTAAAGTTTGGCAAGCATGGATCCAAATGGCCCATTTAAAGAAAGTTACATATTTGTGCATTTATAGAACTGTGCCATCGTAATATACATGTGTGCTGAGAATCTGGGCTAAAAACATTCAGCGTGAGTATATAAATTGGAAAGGATTTTCTGGGAGAATGTAAATATTGGCTGTGAGAAAATACAGTAGATCTCTTTATAATCCTGATATTGGAGGATAAGAAAGATGCCTTCTGTATGGGGCAATAATTTTATATGGTATTTGCTATTATGCAACATTACATATCAAAACCCGAGTTGTCAATGCTACTGGGCAAGTCGTTATAGCATAACAAAACATGTTATAGTGAAGTTGTACAGTATTACAACTTCCTTAATATATGCTATAATCAAATCGCCATAATGTGTTTTTAAAAAGAACTGAAAACTTGTATTTTAAAACATGCCACCCAAAAGTGCTTCACCAAAAAGGGATACACATGTATATTAAGATCAAACTGTGCAAGAGAAGTAGACATTTAATAAAGGAATAAATCTGAATTACTTGAAAGCTAGGGTTTGGGATATGCAAATGGTGTAGCTAACAATTGTATTGGCAGAACTATACAATAGCAACAACATTTGCAGGGTTCATTAGCATTAAGAGAAAGGCTAAGACTCTGACCACTTTTGTGCGCCAGGTGCCATGCACAGCACTTGACAGTGAGTAGTATTTACTCCTCCCCCAAAACTCACTACTCATATTTCACCCAGGAGTAAACTGAAGCTTGTGGGGGGGGAGGGGGTTGGAATGTTGCCCAAAGTCACAATTATGTTTTTAGTAATTATAGTAATTATTGGCTCCTTGCCTCTCTGATAGAGCCAGAGCTCTCAGACATGATACTGTATTGCTCTTTTAATTTTTCTCCCCTTTTTAAATTTCCTAATTCTGAAATTATTACTATATAGTTGAAATTATTGCTGTGAGGATTAAACAAAACAGAGAATTTTAAAAAGAGGGCTCACCATGGCAGGAATTGAGACAATAGGCCAAATCATGTTTTATAGTTTCTCTATATTGCCTTGTTTCCTCTACCACACCTGCCAGACCCACCCCCACCCCCTGTGGCTCTTTATATTTTTCAAAGCTCCATTGTACGTCTAAATACAATACTATGGGAGCCCTGGTCTAGGTGCTAGAGTATAAAACCAGTGGGTGGTGCCATGGGCATGCACACAAAATATATGACCAATATAGTGATTATAAAATAAACACCTGCCCGATAAAAACCAACGAGTCACTTAGCTAAATATTTTTGGAAGAATCATGCCGTTCTCGTTCGCAGAGACTCTTAAGTTGTTCATATTTGGATGAAAAAAAATAGAAGATTTAAAAAATCTTCTTTGGCTGTGTCACAAAACGGTCCCTTTCACCCTGTCCTGTTAGTCATCAGGCAGCACAGCCATAACCAGCACAAGCTGAGAACACGCTTGGTTCCCTTTTCTACACTGCTAGGCAGAGAGATTACTCAGCAGCTTTATACTAGACTAGTTGTTGTCAGAACATTCTTCATGAGCAGAGAGCCTGCACTAAGGACTCCAAAATTCAAGTGATTAATTCTGCCCAAGTTTTCCCCACATCCCTACTTTTCTTCCAGAAGTATGTTAGGTACTCTAAGCAAGCTGGATACATATTATTACATGACGTTTTTCTATTTATTTTTCACTCTCATCTCTAGGAAAATGCAGTCATTTTCCTAGACTTCTTGCTTTATGGAGCTGAATTTTTAAAGACGTGTGATTTTACCTGTGGTATCTATGAACTAATGAGCCATGATGCACTGTATCGCAAGCAACTACTGACGTGGGGAGTAAGTAAGTGTTATTAGAGGGTCACAGCACTGGCCGTCCATAGCAAGAAGCCAAGGCCTTCCCACAGTGCCAGGACCAGCGTCCTACCGCCTTCCTTCAGTAAGCTCAGGGGGTGAAGTCTTTGATCTTCATTTAACATAAAGGCCCCACCACAGACCACTTATTCCAGTAGATGGGGATTCAATTGAAGATATCTTAAACATGTATCCATTTAAAAATAAATAAAGATGGATTTGCCAATTGTATTAGGGATTAATGGATTCTAATATTAGAGGATGTTTATTGAAGAAAACCAGTTGTCCATGTACAAGATATCTTTTTGAGTAGAGCCCAATACTCATGCCATATTCTGTAGAAAAAAATTAATATTCCTATTCTCACTAAAGAACCTGCCCTTCTTCCACCTATATGTTATAGGGCTGCCTCCTCACCCTCTATCCCTTCCATCTTCTAGACTTTGCAGTCAAATAAACTGGGATAACTGCTTTGGACCGGTTATAGTATCTATATGGCATAGTCATGTTTGGATGAGTGCCCCTCCCATGTGATCACATAGCATTTTGTACGGATTGCTTATTGCACTGGTGCCTGTCTTACCTATTGAATGATGAACAGAAACCTTATTTTATGTCACCCAACTCTGTACCTCGAGAACCCAGGACAGTGCTCAGCTCCTAATGCCCTCTTACTCACTGGGAATACCTGAAAGGCAAAGCTAGCATATCATTCCCAAGTGTGATTAAACAAATTAATCTCTACTTGGAGGAGGAAAAGGAGAGTTGTTATAAGGCAGGGAGAGGAATTGATGGCAATTAATTGATGATCCTTTTACAATTTCGGTGCCTGCAAGTTTAAAACCGAATTCAGCTTGTAAAGGAAGAGGAAGTAGTGGGAGCTGACCACGATAGCTTGGACTTTTCCACCTTAGAGCTACGTGATCAGACAGATTTCTGCTGGAAGCTGGTAACAGGGCTGGCAGCCCAGTGTTTCCCACTATTCCTGATGCACTGCTCCCAAAATGCTCTTCCCTTTCCTCATGGTCCAGCAGGTGAGGCCCAGCAGCCTTGGAGCTGCCCACGCTGGCTAGAGCTGGCTGGACCAGGTGTGAACCATCAACTGCAGAGCTCCTGCATGGCCGGTCAGAACAGGGACTTCTGCTTGTGAGACCCGAACCAAAACTATGAGCTGACCAAGTAGATTGGTGGGATGGGCTGGAGGAATTCACAAAGAGGAGGTCTGTGATGAAGTTCAGGATTGTGTACATTAGTTCACTTTGGACAGGAAGCAATAACTAACTGATGCAAAGTTTCAATGGCTCATACCCCAGAGAAGCTAAACTTGACTCATGTAACAGTGCGAATTACATGCTCCAGTTCAGTGCATTCTTTCCTCAAGCAATGATTCAGGGACCCAAGATCCTTCTACTTTGTGCCTCTGCTGTATCTTAGCATCCTGTTGTTATCTGTATCTAGTTAACGGTAAGGGTAAAAGAGAAAGAGAGTGTAAGTGCAGATATCCACGTCTTAAAAACCACAGCCTTGGAGTTGTGGCTTCCCATCAGCTCCATTGGTAAGTGAGTCACATGGTCAACTCTAACTACAATGCTGGAATGTTAAAATAGCTGGGTGTATAAGAAGATGAGGAAACAGATTTTTGATGACTAGTCACCCACATAGCCAAAAGTCACATGCAAGCCCAAAATATTAAGGGACATGAAGAAATGGCTGAGCTGCTTAGGGAAGAAGAGAACAGAAGCAAAAGTCATAAGAGAAACAGATAATGAATCACATTCCCCATCCTTCTTTGCCTGAAATATTCATACTGTACCTAGGATAGTCTTACTAGATACCACCCTTTAAATGAGCTATGCTGAGCAGGTCTCAGTTCTTTGCAATACAAGAAGGGAGCTAATGTAATGCAGTGTAGAGTTAGAGGAAGAGGAGAGACTTGTTAAAAATACTGTTAACGGATTAATTTTGTAGTTGAAGGAATCGAATAATATGGTCTCTAGCTCCTATATATGTTCAAACAAGAATTGGGAAAATCAGGCGATGCAATGGTGTCTCAGTGGCAGAATTCTCACCTGCCATGCTGGAGACACAGGTTTAATTCCTGGAGCCTGCCCATGCCAAAAAAGAGAAAAGATAAAGGAATCAGGAAAATTGAAGATGACGATGCTGTTAAAACATAAACACTTTCCAAGATCCTCTCACTAGGATGCAGTGAAATAAAATGCTAACTTTCAAGTTGGACTTAATTCTTCCGTGATTTTGATTATATTTTTACTCAATCCTAAGATTTCCCAATAATCACTTCCCTTAGAATTTCTATAAGTTATAGAAATCTTAAGCAGATTATTTTGGTCATTTCCTGGGCCAGTTCAGCTGTATCTTCATGAAAAGATCATAATTAAACCAAAAGTGAAAAGGGAGAAGCTAAACTCTGGCATGTTTCTCTCCATCCCTTAGGCTGGAGGAACAGTTCCATTCAAAGAACAGCTCCACTTTCTTTATTATTACCTCTCGCGTGTCCTATGTGAACAACCAGAGGACTGAATCACATTTTTCCCTGGGGCTGGCAACAATTAAAAATGGGCTGCCATAAGACAGTATTTGCACATCTTTACAACAAACTCAAATTGACACTTTTCATCGACGTAGGTAATGCATGCCACACATACTGTGGGACTCAAATCTAACTGTCTCCTTCAATACCTCATCTTTGCAACGAACTGTGTTAACACAAGCAATGCCTCAATACTGTTCAGACAGTTGCAGGCTTCATACGTCCATGTTTTCTTTTTTTCCTTTGAGCAACTGCTCATCAGCTGGGTTTCTTGCTCAGGTTGTAGAAGTTGGGGGCGGAGGGAACTTCCCAAAGTTTGCCAAGAGAACATAATTTAAGGAAAAAAGCCTCAGGGGAATGAAACGCTGTGTATGCATTGCCATTTACAAATTGTCTCTTGCTTTCTCCTTTTGGATAATTTCCCTTCGCCTCAGCTCCCCTCCCCTCCCCATTTCTATAATATTGCATCAGATAAGATATTTATAATTCTGTTTTGTTTTAATGGCAACTGATTTTTTTCTATATTTGTTTTCTAACCAATCAGATATTTGAAGGCAACAAATAGGAAATGGCTTTGTTATTGAATTGGCAACAAAAGATACAGTGGAGAAGCATATTAAAATGTTCAGAAAATCCTAAAATGAAATCTGTTTACTAAGCCACCAGCTGTCACTTCCTCTCCTGGCTACCAGGCACTACCTATCTGAAACTACCGCCGCGCTCTCATCCTCACTCTAGGGTGGATGACCTGATGTCTTAAAAAAAAAAAAAAACTACCAAAAAAAAAGGAATTCATATCAACTTAACCATATCATACATTTGCTTCATTGTCAATTAAATGTTATATGTTCCCTTTTAAATCGATTTTTATTTTCATTTATTCTTTATTTTGTCAAATTGATTTTTAAATGAGCATTTGTAAGAAACGAGTGATAGTCAATCTATGGGATATCAGAACTGAAATAAACTAAACTAAATGAGCAGTTCAAATGTGTTTGCAGTTGATGAGACCACAGTAGAAATCATAAGTGTTCAAAGAGAACCCCTAGTTCAATGAATGAATTTAAAATAGTTATAAATCAGGGTTTAGTGTTTATAAATTCTGTTGAGCATTTTAAGTGGCTATTTCTAGCCTGGGAGAATTATTTTGCAAATATTAATGAAAAAAAGTTTAGATTTTTAGGCAATCCTCATTAATCTTCAAATCCTCCCTCCCCATTACCATTTCCGTTTCAGCAATATCTGACGCTATTTTTGGCATGACCAAGAGAGGAGCCAAAGAGTAAAAGGGCCAAGAAAAGGAGACTTTCTTTTCTCTCCTACTCAATGCACAGAAGCAAATGTGCTCTTTAAATCCCTATGTCTGAAGAAGAGGAGACCCGGGGTCCCGGATGGGTCTGCTCGCAGCGAGTCATACTTGCAGGTTTGATAAATAGAAGCTTGTCCATCACCCAATGCCAGCCTGCTTTTCCACTAGCCTCCTATTCAATCTGAATATGATTGCTAACAAAATCCTGTTTTCTTAATGCCACGAGACTCTCAGAAGGGGGACGAGGGTATCTGACTTTGGAACCCTTGAGCCATCACTGCAAATACAGACGTTGAATCAACCACCAGCCAATCGACACTCTTTGCCAAGGAGAAAAATGTGAAAACTTGATGCAGCTATTGTCAGGTCTGAAACGTTGTTTTTAAGGAGTCACGAAATCCGCATTGACTGACGAGTCCTTTTAATCTTAATTTTGAACAGTTGCTACTCCAATTAAATTCTACCACCTACCATTTTCAAACAGCGCCTGGTTGTTTCCACAAACTCTGCTAATGGACAGCTGTTTCTGACAGCTCTCCTGATTTGCCAGCACGGTGTCTGCTGCCAGAGCAGGAGGCCCCCTTCTGCATTCTGCTGCTGGCACTGGGAATATGCAAATGAACACATGAATCAGTTGTCACCACCACAGACACAGTGCAGGGAGACATCAGAATGTGTGGCGAGCTTAGTTGGCTGCAAGTGAAGGGGGACGGGAGAAAAAATAGCTTAGATTTCTTGAAGTGAGGTTCTTTTTTCCTCCCTTTTCTTCTTTTCTCAAGTGTCTCCAGTTTATTTTTGCTTTGTGGCATTCATTAGCTTTCAGTTCAGGAAAGTGCAATCTGTTCCTCGCAAATCACCAGCGGAAACCCAAAAGTTTGGGAATGATAGAGACATTTCACGTAAACATTGTTAGAACTCCAGTAGCACAAGCAGAATAGTATATCAACTTCAGTGTTTCAAATATTTTCCTATCCAAGGGAGAAGGGGGAAAAAGTTTATTTTTCCAATAAGATTCTGCTTAAGAAAATGTCGCTTGTGTTCCAAAGCCTGGTCATAATGGCTCTGAATGATTTCCAACAAGGACTTTTTTGAGTTACTCCATCCGTTGAGTCAAATGCTCATATACAAGGAATGAATAAGTTAAATTAGAAGTAGAGGTTGCCCCAGATCTAGGGCCTCCTGATCTGACCCTTAGATCTTCTGCTACTCTAAGACTGGAGAAATATCTTGACATTGTGTAATTTAGGGCTCAATCAAGGGGGTAAAACCACTACGGTTACAGCCATCTCTCTATACTTACAGACACACCTATACATGTATTTTTCCTTTATTAAAGAGAATTATGTTGCATTTACTCCCTTGTAATTCTACCAAACACCTCTTCATATCAACAATAACAGAAATATTTCAAATTCTTATTTGCATGACATTTTGTCTCTTTACTATAATATATTTAACCATTCCTTTACTGATGGGCAGTTAGGCTACCCACCCCAACATTATCTCAAAAAAAAAAAAACATTCACTCCTGAAAACCTATGGCATCTCTTCTTTCTAAGATGGTCTCTCATAACTAAGTGCATTGAGTTTCCAGGTGTGAGCATGAAGCTAGGATCTTTTACTCACCCGAAGACCAAAGATTGCATACACATTTCCCTCATGTCACAATTGTTCACTTTGTTTGCTTCTCCCCACTCAGATGGAGATGATGTAGCAAATCATAAGAGTCTTGACCCATTGCTGAAGAAGCCAAAGATGGCATTCTTCATCTCTACATGGCATTGTCCAAGCAGAGTTCTCAGTTTCAAAAATATTTTCATGATTTGGTTCATGGTCATAATAAATTACTTCATGTGGACTGATGAATTAGCATAGTTCCATAGTGAAGAATGTCCAGCTGTTCCTGTTTTCAAGAAATGCTCTTCTGAATAGCTCATGTCAATATCCCTTGATTGAATCCCCCTTTATTCCAAAGGTTCCCTGAGTCCTGGCCTGAATACCCATTTCTGGGGAACACCCCAAAGAACTAGATTAGAGCAGACATTTTGCAGTCACTAGTTAGTCTGTCTCTTGTCTGAACTGATTGTGTAGGTTTGCACTTACTCTCTATTTAATCAATTAGCAATAAGTGCTAATGGCAGAATCATTTCCTTCACAGCAGCAAGTTTTCCTTCTGCTTTAGCATTTTGTCAAGTCCTGAACATGTCCTTCATAAGAGGTTTGAGGATTCAGAACTTCAGGTCAGTTGGCTGCTTGACATAGTCCAGTCTGCTCTGCCTAGGAAGCTACAGATACTATGTCATCATCACTGTCTCTGCTCCAGTACTTGAGGTCCCATTTCTCTTAAAAAGGTTGCTTTTCTCCAGGAACCCATGGGCTAACAAATATGAAAATAAGGTAGCTATCCAAATATTGCCTATAGTATGTTCATAAAAACAAACTTATTAAATGGCAAGAAAGAAACTTTGATTAGAGTCGCATGCTTACCCCTTACCATCAAATTAAGTTTCAATAGCTTCTGTGCTTCTGGAATAATAGTTCTCATCACATCAGCATCATTATTATTTGTCTCTGGGCCCCTCTAGATTGTAAGCTACTTGGGAGAAGGGGTTGTTGCTCATCATGTACACCTTAGACAATGATGAAAGAGAAACAGAGGCAGAGAAGGAGGAAAATAAGGAAGGAGGGAGGTGGGAAGAAGGGGTAAAAATAAAGGAAGAAAGAAATGCATCTGAGGCAGTATGCTAGATGCTGTGGAAAATTAGAATTTTAGTGAAGTCCAATGAGATAATTATGCATTTGAACTCTACTCACTTACATGCTATTAATATTATATAGTCTATGCCAAATCAATGGTTGGTCATAGTAGTAGGCCTGACCTAGGCACCTGAAGATCGATGATATTTAAAAATGGGGACATTGCAACAGCTCACCTGGTGTACTCTTGAAGGGAGCTGGTGGACAGGGGATGATCTTGGCAGGCAACTTCAGGTATACCCAACTAGAGAGAGACCTTCTTAATTCAACAATTGAGTGCCTGCATCTAGTAGGTACTCAGTAAATATTTTGAGAATAAATGCTTAGGTCAAGGGATTCTAAAAGATGCCCTTATTAGATATAGACCTTCTGCCTATCAGTTTTAACAATAAGCAATGAACACTTATTATAATAAAACTAAAAAAAAACTATAGAAATAAAAAAATATGAAGATTAAAAGTTAACATTAGTGTCTTAAAGGAAATTAAAAGGAAACATGAAAAACAAACCAAGTTAAAATGAAATAAAAAACCTAAATTTTTATTTATGAGTAAAATAAAAATTAAGAAATTAAAAAAGCTTCTATCAAGCAAGATGCTCAAACAACCAAAAAAAAAAGAGAACTTTTAGAAGCATTTAGATACAATATAATGGAATGGAAAACAAAGAACTAGGTTTTCCAAATTATTTTCAATGTAACATTGATCCTTCCTCCTCCCTTGGAGATTCTGATGCAATTAGCATTTTAGAAGTTCTGAAATCTTGCAATCTAGTAACTTGCTTAATTTTGCTTTAAACCAGTGTTTCCAAGACTTATTGGACCACTGAACTTATTTTTTTTTAATTTAACACTTTTAAACATCTGATAGAACAAGTGTTCCAAAGGGATGTATTTTAGGAAACACTAAACAAGCCAATTAAAAATATACCATTTAGAATCTACTAAGGTTTACAGAGGTTAATTGATTTTGTCAGAGCCCATGCTGCCAGGAAAGGCCCAAATAGGATGTGAAGGCACAGTGTGCCTGACGTGAAGCAGTCTTTATTTCTCCAGTTCCTACCTTCGCTGGCCTCAGTTTTCTCATCTGTAGAATGAGAAGATGAGAACGCATTGAGTGTGGCATAACAATCGGAACCATCACTTTGTGACTCTGTGTTGGGCGGGTAATTAACTTTTGTGCTGCAGATTCCTTGTCTGTAAAATGAGAACAGTAAGGCCCAAATTGAAACCAGAATGAAACAAAAATGTAAAATGCCTGTAACATGCCTCATGCTTTTATTCTTCTCATTCCTTAAATCTAAAATATAACCAGATAAAACAAGGGCTGCTTTAAAAAGTTGAACAACTTGCCCCTTTCTAGATGCTTGACTATTTTGTAGTGCATAACAGACATTCATGAAATGTCCTACCTCACCTTTACAGCCTTAAAAAAGCATAATTTTAATTTTAATACTTGATGTATTTATTAATAAGGAGAGTAACCATTACTTAAGCTAAAGATGCCTAGTGATGCTAATTAGCCACATAAAATATGACTTAATTTAGTATTCATAAAACTCTTGCAGTATTAAATCATTGCCATTGAATAAATAAATTCCAGAAAATTGATTTATCCTACTAATCTTCGGAGATACTACGAGGCAAAAATCACAATTTAAATCAGTTCCTTCTGATTGGTTTGGGATTTTTCATAGTGTTTTGAAATGAGCTCATTGCGTTGTAAACGATCTGTCTGGCTGTCCAAGGCTGTCACCTTAGGTCAAGGGATTCTAAAAGATGCCCTTATTAGATATAGACCTTCTGCCTATCGGTTTTAACAATAAGCAATGAACACTTATTATAATAAAACTAAAAAAAAACTATAGAAATAAAAAATATGAAGATTAAAAGTTAACATTAGTGTCTTAAAGGAAATTAAAAGGAAACATGAAAAACAAACCAAGTTAAAATGAAATAAAAAACCTAAATTTTTATTTATGAGTAAAATAAAAATTAAGAAATTAAAAAAGCTTCTATCAAGAAAGATGCTTAAACAACCAAAAAAAAAAGAGAACTTTTAGAAGCATTTAGATACAATATAATGGAATGGAAAACAAAGAACTAGGTTTTCCAAATTATTTCCAATCAAGGCAACATGGGCCATGATTCCCAGGGATGAGCTTGGCCATAGAATAGTGGGATCGACAATGCTTTCTTGAAAAGAAATGTAACAAATTAAAATATCAGTGGCTAAAAGAGTCCAAATAGAGCCGAGAGGCTATTCTGGAGGCTAGTCTTATGCAAGATTCAACTAAATATTGCTAACTGCCAGTTTGCCAAACCCCCGACCAAAATCATTCCTGATAACCCTAAAGAACATCCAGGGTTCTATCTGGGCTCTTACAAAAATTGCATGCACTAAGTTTATTTTTCAGAAACCTAAAACCTTCAGATGGCTCCTAGGCCAGATAAGTCCTGAAACCCAGAGGTGCTGGTCTCTCCAAGAACATCGGCCAATTCTAGCCACCTATCCCATATTATAGACAACACTTTTCAAAGGGAAATAAATTAAAATGGGCATAACCCAAATATTCCTAAAGATTGAGAGAAGCATGAAAGGAGAAGGAGGTGTTATAACAGAGAAGATAGGATTTAGGAAATGAGAATGACTGCTGAATCATTATATCAATGTTTCTTTTAATCTCCAGTGTCTTGGAGCAGCTAAAAGGAGAAACCTGAAATTGTGGAACTGTAACCCATACCAGACTTTGACATCTGTTCTGTAAATCCCTGTTAAAATGTACTCTGAAATTTATTGCTTTTTTGTATATATGTTATATTTTATAATAAAAATGTTTAAAAATAGCTTTAAAAAGATTTGTCTGGGGTTTGTCACTCTATTTTGTCTTACATCTCACAGAGAGGAACAGAGATCATCTCTGGCCCTATAATTCAAGACTTGTAACAAGTACTTTTCATTACACTTCCAATTTTTCCAGTTCCAAGTCCTATCCAAATCTTTCTTTCAGAAAAATGCAAATAACATCAAGTTAGGTATGGAAGCAGAATAATGAAAGAGTATGGAAATCCACCCTGCTTTCTCCCCACCCAACCCCAAATAATCCAAATTGCCAAGTCCTTTAACATCAAGGAAGAAGACAGCATGATAAGATGACATTATCTTTTCAAATTATCAGGAAATAAAGGTGAGCTTATAAGCAAACTAATTCATAATGTAAAACAAACTTATAATGATAAATCAATATGCCATTAATTTAACTATGTGACTAAACAGATTATCAATTGGAATATTTTCTAAGCAATGCTCTGCAAATACCAATTCTTTTATACAAATCAGTCAATAATATTTAATAGTCATTTATTCATAAACAAGCTTATTTTTTCAAGTGTCTACTTTAAGTCACTTCCTGTGAGAGATGGACATAGAAAGATAAAGTCATTCTTGATATCTCTTATTCCTTGACCTTATTAGCTCATTAATTTAAGATCTTTCATTCCATCCCATGTCAACCACCCACCAGCCTGATGTAACCCATCATCCTTTTTCACCTCTTACTCCTCTAACCGCTCATCATACAGCAACCAGGCCTATCAAATCTTGCTTGTCTAATCCCAAAAACCTTTAAGTGACTTTGAGTAATATTCAAACAGCCATGATGCAAAGTTCTGTTCCATCTGAATCAGGTGGACTTGTAGAATCTCCTTCAATATCACTTCCTACTCTTTCCGGGAGTTTTTGTGCAACTTGCTCTGGTTCAACTGCCGGATTTCAAAGGACATTTCAATTCCTCATTGAGCCCCAGTTCTCCCACCCCTGACAGTTCCCAGCAGAATGCTCAAAATAAGAGCCCCATGAAGGCAGGGAAGATGTCTGCTTTATTAATCACTCTGTCTGATTATAGGTTCCGAACAAATATTTGTTGGAAGGAGAAGGAGAAAGACCAGAGAGGAGGGAAGGAAGAAAAGACAAGGTGACAGCCTCAGATAACAAGCTTTCACTTAATAATTTATTCCTTGGGTGGGCCACAGCGGCTCAGCAGGCAAGAATGCTCGCTTGCCATGCCCAAGGACAGAGGACCCAGGTTCGATTCCTGGTGCCTGCCCATGAAAAAAAAAAAAAAAAGAATTTATTTCTTTAGGAACATCAACTGCTGATTGCTCACATGGGGCTCTGCTAATCATGTGAGGCTGTAAAATATGGGAATAGCAAAACTTTCAACCAAAATGATTGGCTTCAAAATAAACTGTAGCTTTTAAGTATTTCAGAGATAGGAATGTGTCATCTCTTTCTTCTGAAATCCTTGCAGTATAGGTTGGGTTGAAATATTTGACCCATGTATTATTTCATTCTGTTTCACTTTTTATTAAAATAGAAAATGCATACAGTAAATTACATAAACTGCACAAATCTTAATTGACCACCGTCCTGGAGGTGATCAGTCTTCTGATCACCATGGCCTTTGATTAGTTTTGCCTATTCAAGACCGTCATATCAATGAAATCATAGAGAATGTACGCCCGTCTGCCTGGTTTCTTTAACTCAATGTTTGTTGGCTTAGCTGTTGTTATTTCCATTTTTGCTTTTGTTTTTGTTTGGTGTTTTAACAGCTTCATTGAAGCATGATTGAAGTACAACTGCTTATATTGAAAGTGTACGATTCTGTCACTTTTAACATTTGTATACATTCATGAAACCATCCCCACAATCAAGAGAATGAACATATCATTAAATAAGAGTTTCCTTGTGTCACGTGGTAATCCCTCCCTCTTGCCACCTCTCTTTTATCACTGGGGCAACCACTAATCTGCATTGTGTCACTGTAGATGGGTTTGCATTTTCTAGTCTTGTATAAATCAAATAAAACAATATGCACTATGTTGCCAGGTTTCATTCACAAGCAAAAGTTTTTTGAGATTTATCCAGGACAACATTCATAGCAGCAGACCATTCCCTTTCCATGCTGAATACTATTTCATTGGATGGGCATACCACAATTTGTTTATACCTATTGATGGGCATTTGAGCGGCCCCAAGTTATTAGCTATTACAAATAATACCGCCATGAACATTTGTGTGCAAGTCTTTGAAGAGAACTGTGCTTTCATTACTCTTGTGTAATGCTAGGAGTGGAATGGCTGAATCATTCAGTAGGTATATGCTTTACTTTTTATGAAAGTGCTAATGTGCTTTGCAGATCGGTTTGTTCAATTTTACATTCCCACCAGCAGTGTTTGAGATTTTCCACTCTGTCCAAGACTTCATATGGTCATTTTTAAAAAAATTTTACCCCCTTTAATAGGTGTGCAGTATTATCTTGTTGTGGGTTTAATTTGCATTTCCCTAATGCCTAATGATGTTGAGCATCTTTTATGTGCTTATTTGGTGTAATCTGGTAAGGTGGCTGTTCAAACCTTACGCCCATATTTTTATTGCATTCTTTATTTTCTAATTATTGAGTTATGAGATTTCTCTTTATATTCCAGATAGAATACCTTTCCAAAATAGATAATTATTGGATATTTCTTCCCAATCTGTGACTTGTCTTTTTAATCTCTTAATGGCATCTTTTGAAGAACAGAGGCTTTGAATTTTGATGAAGTCCAATTTAAAGTTACTCTTTTAAATACCACTCTTTTGGTGTCATAGCTATGAAATCTTTGCCAAACTCAAGGCAACAAAGATTTATTTTATGTTTTCTTCTAGAAATTGCATCATTTTCATTTGTACCTTTAGGTTTATGATGCATTCTGAGTTAATTTTTATACAGTGAGAGGCACCAATTGAATTTCATTGTTTGATCATGAATATTCAAATGTTTTAGTACCAGTTACTAAAAATTCTATCATTTCTATAATAAATTGTCTTTATGCCTTTGACAAAAAATTATTCCATGTTTTGAGCACTCTTTCTGTTCTGTCCTCTTAATTTATTTTTCTCTCTTTGTGTCAATACCATACTGTTTTGATTACTGTGGCTTTATAAGTCTTGAAACCAGAAGAAGTTAGTTCTTTTTTTTTTCAAAATTGTCTGAAGTCTTCTAGGACCATTGAAATGCTATGAATTTTACAATCGCCTTCTCAAATTCTACCAAAATCCCTTTAGATTTTAAATAGGATTATATGACTTTCTAAACAAATCTGGAGGCAATCAGTTTAGTAACAGCATATTTCTTTGACATATAAGCGCAATAAATCTCTCCATTTCTGTATCTTTATTAAATTATCTCAGCTATGTTTCCTTGTCATCATGTAGGTTTTGCATATCTTTGTCAGACATATTATTTCATATTTTTGTGCTCTTACAATTGGCATTATTGTTCAATTTATTACCATTTTTTGCTAGCATATAAAAATACAATTGGTTTTTATAGATTCTACACCTTTGCTAAACTCACCTGTCATTCTAGTAGCCCTTTAATAGATTCAAATGAATTTTATACATTGATGATAATGTCATCTGTGTATAGAGACAATTTTACATTTTATTTCCAATGTGGAAAGGAATGAACAATTGTCATACACTCTGACAAGGATGAATCTCAAAATAATTATGCTGAGTGAAAGAAATCAGGCAAGAAAGAGTGTGTACCCTATGATTCCATTTTTTTATACTTTTCTAGAAAATGCAAATGTATCTATTGTGATAGAAAGCAGAGCAATGGTTTTCTGGGGCCAGGGAGTAGGTGGATCAGGAGGGGCAGGAAAGAAGAGTTACATATGACATGAGGATTTGGGTGATAACAGATATGTTCAACGCAGTGATGGCTTCACAAGTGTATATACATATGTCAAAATTTATCAAATTCATTCACATTAATATGTCCACTTTACTATGTCAATTATATAAAAAAGTGTGCATTGCTCTAGAGAAGATTTACATTTTTCTTTTGGGGGCACTAGGGAGCAATCACCACTGTGGCTTTGCAAAGCTAAGACAGCTGCATGCTTATATTGAGAAGACTACTATGGAACCAGATCTCGGTGACTGTGAAAACAATTATTTCTTCTTGCTACTTCACTTGTTTTTCTTCTACATGTTAATATTAATGACGATTAGCAACCTGAGATATCAGTTATATCTGATCATTTGTTTTTATTTTTTTTTCTTTCTGAATAAAAACTTTGAGATCCAGAGGGCTAAGGAATGAAGAACAAGCAGCACTACTTTGTAAAATCATTAAGTAATGACTGAGAGAAGTAGGTATTTCAACTGAGTTGAAATAGGTATTTTCACGTTCATTTTTAAAGTAAAAAAGCTATTTCGAGAAGATACAGCTTTTATATTGTTAGAATGCTCATTAATCCCTATCATTCCTTCATGCCAATATATTTTAACTCAAAACTTCATTTTCTGTGCATTCCCTCTTAAACACAAAGAAAACCCTCCATGTAAATGTAAAATGTTAAAAAGCAAAGGAAGGAAATAAATGCTTGGCTCACGCAAAAGGTTGATAGTTATTATCATCATCTCCATCATTATAAATGAATACCTTCAACTTTAAGGAAAAATAAGGACTAAGTTTATTTCAAAAGATATTCTTTTGTCATTTGGAAATATTTTAGCAATAAAATAGTTAACAAAACAATAAGATATTTAGGTTGATATTAAAATGCATGTTGTTTTCGTCTCTGCATGTAGAAAAATGCTTAGGAGTAGCAGGTGCTTAATAATATTTGTTAAAGTAATGAATAAATAACAATTATACTTAAAAATAAAAGGAAGAGAAAAAAATGATGTTGGAATGGACATTCCCTGGGAGGTATGTAGGATTTGAGGAAGATACGTGTTTCTTTCTTCACATAGTCCTGAGATAAGAACTGGGGAATAACAGTTGTGGGAGAAGCTCTCCTTAACCTGGAGGAGCTTTATTAGAGACAATATAAAGTGATGAGAGAGACATATTTATAAGTAAAAGACTCGGTTAGTTAATCTACAGGTTAGCTATGAATTACCTTCTCTACCATCCTTTTTCCTGGATGCAAGCTGATTGCTCATTTGCTGCATAGGATGGATGGGAACACCTACCTTTCTCCAGGGAAAGTGAGTGAAGATGCCATCCTTATAAGGGGACACTTTCCAAACCCAGAAGAGAGAGCGCTTTAGTTAACACCAGGGCAAAAACACTCTCAATGGAAGTCTAAATCCTCCTGAGTGGTTCATTTAAATCCTTCAGTAAAACCCCTTGGGTGGTAAATGCCTAATTACCTGTGACTCAAGAGGATGGGGCAAGTGCAAAACTGTTTGCAGACTTTAATTTCTCTGTTTTCGAATCTAGTTCTAATTTCTACCCTTGACATCGCTCAATTCTAAGCCTAAAGGCTTTTTTGGGGTCAGCTGAACAGTTTCCCTTGTTCAGCTGCAGGACGTTCCTGCACAAATTCTGAACCTCAGAGTTTTCTGCACGCTTCCATTCCTCCACATATGTCATCTGCTTTCTATTTTCCAGAACTCTGTTTAAGTCTCTCCCTTGCCCTTCTGTCCTCCCCTCCTCCTTCTCTTCACTGCCTCTTGTCTCTGATTTTTACTATATGGGAGGAGATCACCCTATTTAACTGGAATTTACATCTGCTGTCTTAGACTTCTCGCTTTACCTCTCTTTGTTTCCCTTTGCTCTTTTAAGTCTTTAGCTTTTGCTGTCTGTACCTAGAGTGCCTTTTATTCCTTCCCAGACCTTCGCATTTCTAGACTTAATAGAAAATCTATATTTTTTTTTCCTGGAAATTCATTGCCAATTCACCACTTTGTATTGATTTGACAGGAAAATGGCAGCCACATATTTAGACTGAGACTCACTTGTCTCATTAAGGTGGAAAAATTTTCTAAGTGATACAAGAGTAGCCCCTAAAGTGATAAGAAGTAACACTGTTCATGTGTCTTTCAAACCTCTATGCTCTCTATATCTCTGCTGTATTTTCTTTGTCTTCCCTACCCCACTCCTTCTTTGGTTGCTTTACATAATAAATTTGCTCCTAAAATTGTACTTTTTACCTGTGTTTATGCATTAGCTTGGTTAAAAAGAAAAGTTCAGATATAAAGATAGACCACTCAGGGTGGTGCGACGGTGGCTCAGTGGCAGAGTTCTTGCCTGCCGTGCCAAAGACCTGGGTTCAGTTCCTGGTGCCTGCCCATGCACAAAAAGAAAGAAAGAGAGAGAGAGAGAGAAATAATGATAGACACACAGAAGACATGTACATAGGATGAGATCTTTGAAAGCAAATGTAGAACTGGCATCAAGTAACTATTTCATTCATTCTAACCTGCACTTTTCATGGGAGAAGTAAGGAGGAGAAGCAGGTTCCTTTATTCAAAGGTTTCTTTTCCTACATATAATGGTTTCTGATGTATTTACTTGATTAGGTAAAACCACAACGACAGAAGGGAAGGCAGTGCCCATTTTGTAGTGTTCACACACCTTCTCCCAGGTATTCAAACAAACATTAATCTAAATATAGCTAGGAAGAGTTTGAAGATGTAATTGCAATCCTTAATCAGCTGACAGTTTTCAGCTAGAGAGGTTATCCTCCAAGTTCATGACCCAATCTGGTGAAACCCTAGATGGGGCTAGGCTCTTCCTAGCAAATGAGACTCATTAACAGCCATTGAATCTATCTGTACATGTTCCCCCTACCCTGCAACATCCCTTCCTGATGACCTGTGAATGGCAGCTTCATCCCATGGTCCTGCATTCCAGCCAGCCCCTAATATTCCCTTCCTGATGGGCTGCCCTGTGGCTTTCCACCTTGCTCATCCAACCTCCACAACCATGCAAGTTAATTCTTTGAAAGAAATCTATTGATCAATCTATCAATCTATCTACCTATACACAGAATTTATTTGAGCTTTAATTATAGGGAGCAGGTAAAAACAACTACTTTATTGAGAACCTGCTAAATGTTGGGTACTCTAAGATTTCTTTACTTGTATTATCTTTCTGATCCATTATTCAGCAGATGAGCTTATTGAAGCTTTGGGAGCTTCACAATCAATTCTTAGAGCAAGTTAGTAGTTGCTGGCAGAAATAGGGTTTGGACCTAGGTCTGGATAACTACAAGATCCAAGGTTTTCTTTTTTTTTTGGGGGGGGGGGATGAGTAGGCACCAGGAATTGAACCCAGGTCTCCGGCATGGCAGGTGAGAAATCTGCCACTGAGCCACTGCTGTCCACCCACAATCCATGTTTTCATTCTAAGTGCCTGGCACTTTCCAAATTAAGAAAACTGTTTTAGGGCTATTTAAACCATCTGGGATACTAACAAACGTTTTTCTCAACTCTGTCTTATTGGTCTCTTCATCCATCACATATTTGTCCAGCATCTTAGAGTGTCCTATATGTTCATCATTATGCTATGTCAGTCTTTGAGGAGAATGGGGACAAAGTACAAAAAGTAAAAATGTGGTTCCCCCATTTTCTAAAAGTGATATATTCAGTGTACAGATCTATCAGAATATGATCTGTTTGTTAAGATGAAGTTTAACAGAAAACTCTAAGTACGTTCTGCTGTGGATATTAAGATATGAATTTCCTGACTTTGAAAAAATAAGTTATTGTGCACTCACTCTATGCGAGCAACCAGTCTAAGCACCTTACACGCTTTTTCTCACATAGTCCTCAGATAGACTCTAAGAGGTATTTTCAATTTCTAGATGAGAAAACTGAGGTTGGGAATTATGCATGATATCAATTTGGAAACTTGTAGGAGCGGTAATTTGTGGGGGACCTAAAGTTGGGTTAAATTGAATGAGGGAGAACAAGGAAGCCAACCATTCCAAGGAATACTGACAGAAAAAGTTTCCAAACCCTGGATTTCAATAAGAACAAAATATTTTGCATGCTAATCTTAAAAGGTCCTTTTTTTCCTAAGAGAGTTAATGATCACATTGGAATCTTTAATTTTATCCAATAGTCGCATGATGTTTCAAACTCACAGATTTCAATTTCATGTTGTGCTTAATAACAAGGTGGTATTGGTTTTTTGTTTTTCTAATGAAAGCATCGCGTAAGTAGAGAAATCTTTCCTTGTCTTATGGGCAAAAATACCAGAAATGGATATTTTCAGAAGTGTCATCAAAATATCCTAAACAAAGTCTTTAGCTTTACTACTAATTAACGACACCGCAAATAGCCCAATTTTGTTAAAGACTAAATCATTTCTGTCACTTTTGTTACCAAATCATTAACAGTGAGTCTTGTTTAATATGTTTCTCTTCCTTCCAACAGTTAGTTTTGCCTGCAGAAATGCATGTCCTATAGTTCCAAAGAATCACAATGCATCTTGAAACAGGAAGGTTGGGGTAGCATTCTAGTCTAGCATCCTGTGAAGGAGTTGAAATAAGTTAGGGCACTGGGATGCAGATAGGACACCCATTGCCATCGACACCTGAGAGGAGACCCACAACCACTCTCCTGTAAGAACTGTCCCCTTTCTTCTGTCCCTTCCTATAGGAGTAGCCACTGAATCCAATGGTTTGATCCCTCTGGTCTCATCCCGCATTTGATTGGGACTTTGGATTGGAGACTCACTGCTTGAAGTAATTTCTAATAAGTGCTTAAATTAGAATGTTTTAGAAACTCATGTTTAGACAGGCTTGAATACATACAAACCACAGCAGCTTGAAGAACTGGTCTGTAGAGGTAGAGAAGAATAAAGCAGATCTGCAAAGAGAAGCAAGAACAGGAGATTATATAATACTAAAGAGATGGAGTGAAAAGAATAGAGTGTCTCAATTCTCAGTCTCTGGTACTAGCATTCATTGGACCAAAGACTTGTTAATCCATATCCTTGGGTTCCAGAATGTTCAAGTTTCCTCATAAATAGATACCCCTTTATTACTCCATTTCCAGCCAGAAGACTCTGCCAAAGATAGTCAAAATCCCTCGCCCCAAATTAAAAAATGTTTATTGAGTCCCAAACCCTCTGCACTAGGGGAATCAACATTAAATGACTAGAAGCTTCCAGTGTCAACTAAATCAACGATTACAGAACTGTGGTCAGCTGTGTGAAGTTGTAGCAGAGGTTGCTCTGGAGGCATAGAAAAGGAGGATTTCATTGCATGGAGCCATCCAGTGAGACTTCCAGGAAAAAAACATTTTGTTTGAGATTGTGTTCTACACTTAAGAAATTCACCATTTTTTGTTGTTGTTATCATCTTACTTTTGAAAATAAATAGGAAGTTGCTCAGTGAGAGGAAGGTGTAGGGCATTCTAACCAATGGAAAGGTAATGAGAATTCAGAGGAGTAATATGCCAGATGAACTAAAGAACTTCTAATGTTCCTATTACTAAGGGTCATGTGCATCTGGGAAGGTTTGGAAAGGAAACTAGAAAGGTCCAGAGGATAGATAGCAAGTGCTCTGTGCTCTGTCCTGAAACCAAGGGAGCTTTCAAGTAGTAGTTTGGGAGTACAATAGCATGGATTTACACTTCAGCAAACCTATAGGAGATCACCTAGAGACCTAGACTATAGGAAATGAATTGTTAGGAGACTAACCCAGTCATTCAGGTAAAACAAAATGTATGCCTGAATTATGAAGATGAATAAAGGAATAGAAAAGGTGAAAGGCATGAGGCATTTAGGGAAGGGAAACTGTAAGTTTGATGACCAATTATATTTGTGGGTGAAGTATGAGGGAAGACTGTAAAAAGTTTCTCTGATACCCACTTGAATGATGGTGATGATAATCACCAGCATGAAGGTAACAACTCTTCTCTTCTCTTCTCTTCTTCCCTGTCAGGACACTACTGGTCCAGGCAAACATTTGTCCTCCTCTGAAAGCTATGAGGCCCTAGAGGTTACAGGTGACTTGTGACTGATCACAAGTGAATTGCAGTTGACTCTTTCTCCTGGAAACAATTGTGTCATGGCCCCTTCATTCAAGGAGTCAAGATAATTATATTTTGTTATAATGACTTTGCAAAGAAATGTTTGCATGAATATGCCAGTACTGTTTTTATTTTTCTACTTTTTTTCCCTAGAATAACTTTCAAGGGTGTTTTGAAGAAAAGTAATATTGTGTTCAAAATACAGATGGCAGTGCTACACATGCTTAATATATGTAATGACAAAATACTGAAGTTGCACATTGTTTGTAATGTCATTTATTTTTCTTGGATGGTGGTTGGGAGAAATTGGTATATATTACTTGGCTTCTGCTGCTATTCGATATGTGGGAAAAATCCTTACCAAATGTTCCCATTCTCTCCATGCCTGATTGTCACTGTGTGGGCTACTATGGGGTTATGGGGATAATGATGAGAGGCCAGAGGAAGGAAAGACAACCAGGGATCAGTGACTAATAGGGAAAGACAAATAGATACATTGAGTTTTACAGTCATTGTGCTTTTCATATTTTCCATTGCAGTACACAAACAAACAAACAATAAGAGCCCTCCCATCAGTCAGAAAGATAAATTTACATTCCTAGGAATATACTATAATCATTACCTGTGCCCATGGCCTTTTTACATAAAAAGAGAATTGGTGGACTCCATATGGCCTTAGTAAAAGGATCAGACTTGCATTTTTAAGCAATGGAAAAGAAGTGTTACATACCCCAATCAAAATCTCTGGAAGCTCATTTTGATTGTATTTGTTCACTGCAATAGTAAGCACCATTGGCATACCCACCTAGCCTAGCCCAAGCAGTAGCAAAGACTGCTGTGCCTGAACTGGTACCCAGAATGATGGAAAAAAAAGTGAAATTCAAGGTATTGAAGTCGAAAGTACAAAGAAATATAAAAGAAAAGGCAGGCATTAGAAAACTCACTGCAGGGGGTTGAAAGCAAGAAAGAGGGGGGCAGAAATCTATTACAACAAAATAATGAAGTCTTTTTTTTTAAGTTTAAGGGGAAAATCGTCTTGTTTTGTGAAAAGATGTTGAGACGTGTTCATTGATCTTTTTAAGAGACAACAAAAAATTGGCCGTCAACTGAATAAAAGAAAATGAAGTTCCATTAATACAATCTGTCGAAAGACAACTCAGATAAATTGATCAGTGCTGTACAAATCATTTCTAACCTTTCCCCCTATTTGGAGAGGATGTTTTTTTCAAGAGAGTAAACAACATACATCATCAACTTCAAGTGCTTTTTAGACGGCTTTTCCAGCAATAATGGAAATGGAGAATTTCTGGAACTAAGCATGTAATGCTTTTTTTATTACTATGAGTCCAGAGAATATCAATACATTTGGAGTGATTTGGACCTGGGTTTAAAATTTTTCTGCAACATTCATTTTGCAGTTTCTCATTTGATTTCTTCTTTAGACTGGTTTTGTTTTGTTTTATTTTAAATTATGCAAATGTATAGGCCATTGTGCCTACATCATTGATTCCAGGACCCTCTGTTAAAGGGAACACCAACTTCAAAAGAGAATCACATTGTTCATCATACTAAAACTTTTAGAAGAAACTGTCATTGTTTCTCAACGTTTTTGTTTCTCAATTTGAAGGAAGAGCAAAATAAAATGAAATATTTCTATTTACTTTCCCTTCCTCCATCCCCAAAATAAAGATAAGCACATCCTCCACTTTAGAAATAACCTATACAAAATATTTATCACAGAATTTCTAAACTAACTTTCTAACAACATAAAAATTGCTTGTTTTATTTTAACATGTAACTTTAATTTTGCACAGTTTATTGCATACTGCAAAATTTACATAGATCAATGATATAAAAATCTATTTGGTACAATGCTTCCTAAATGAGTTACTTCTACTCTAAGGAAAGGAGTTTCATGGACTAATAATAAAACCAAATGTTGAAAATGCTAATTCATATTGTTGAAATTAATGTGCTTATTGACTTGTTTTTGGGTAATTAGGTATTTGAAGTAGTGCTCACCATGTTCCAAAACTGAGATAATGAAGTTGAAATTGTTTCTGGGTATTTGGATTCACACAGACTGTAAACCCTGTGAAATATAACATCAAATTCTGTGTTTATGAGTGTGTTCTGGGTTGTTCATTGAGGGTCCATCCGGATTCATATTAATAACACCAACATTTCTTCCAAGAGAGGCATTTCCTTAACCTAGGATCCCAGAAAATCATCAAAATAAATCAACATGTACATGAACACACGTGAACACATGAGAGGGGAAGCAAAGAAGAGGGAATCTTAGGATGACAGCAGTTGATACCACCTAAAGGATTTCTATTAAGACCCAAATAAAATTAGTATGTAGAGTACATCTCTCAATACCTGGAGGGGAGAATACACGCCTCACAGCTAGGTCAATTAATTCAGCATTATCAATCTCTTAAGTGAGAATTGCTCTAGAGCTCAAACTGCCCCCTTCCCTGGAGAAGATTCATCATTAGGATAAGAGCTACAGTTAACTGAAGGTCAGGGATGGAAGGCGGCTGGATCATATGTTCTGTTAGTAATTTCCTAAAGTGCATTTTAACCACCTGCTAAATATTTCTGACACACAATATTTCTTGCTGAGAGTGTGTAAGAAAAGTCGAGTCGGAGAAGAAGATGTACAGGTTCATAGAGAAATGAGAGAAAACGTGATTTACAGAAACTCTTAGGAATTAAAGGAGATATATTCCATGGAACAATGAAGAATCAGATTCTTCATAGTAAAGCATTTTCTGAGCCATGTAGGTATTTTGAGGAAGATGGTTGTCAAGATGTAAGAAAGTCTGGGCAGTATTTAAGGTCACGGCATCTTTTTTTTTCTTTAAATGCTGTTGCAAATGACTTCAGAACTTGTGTTCTAGAGACACCATCAGATTAAAGCCCTGGATGAATTATTGTCTTCTGTTTTCTTTGGAGGGATATTTACAGCTAAGGAAGGGTAAAAAAATTTTGACATTTAACTCTATTCAGGAAGGTGGAAAATGACAAACCATTTTCATTTTGTCCATGGTACTGAGAGGCTTATGCTAAACACTGTTGAGGATTTTAGTAAGTACATCGGAATGAAACAGCCTGATAGGACAAAAATTAAATTAGAGGAATTTTCCTATATATTTTTCTCTATAGACTCTGGATAGCACCTGGATCCCAGTTAGCAGGTCACAATTCATTCTTTGCCTGTCAAAACCTTCCTCCCCTTTCCTGTCCACCCTAAGGTTTTGCATCATTGCAACATCTTAAAGGCATTTCCATATGAACAAAACTGAGCATTGCAACATACACCCTTTTGGCTACTTACCTGGAAAGCACATACCCCTACATGATACTGCTTTTAGATTTTGTTGTAAAATCTAATAATAAAATTTCATCCACAAATAGATGTATGGGGATTTCCATAATTTATTCATTTTCCTTCTTTTTTCTGTTTTTTGGGGGGTGGGGGCCAAATTTATGTGTCTGTCACATCTCAAGTAAATTTGCACTACTTATGAGAAATATGTGAGTAGAAGCATGGCTCTTGAAGATTCAAATTCAATAACTGTATTTTATAAAGCTGAGAAGGATTCAGAGAGTTACCTAAGCCTAGAAGCATCTGCAAGAAAAAATGAGCAATTCTCAATTACTGAATGCCATTGAATGCCTACATTGCCCAAGCTAGTATGCCAGACACTTAAAATTTACTATTGCATTTAGTCTTTACACCAATCTTGTGAATTAGAGTTGACCCCGATTTTTAAAATGAGCCAGTTCAATTTCAGTGAAATTAATAAACTTGCTCAAGCAATGAAGAAATGGCAGGGACAAGGTTTGAACCAAGGGCTTCTGACTCCACTGTGGGAACTAAAAAAGACCAAAACATATCTCCAACTGCCATCAAGAACGCACACACACACATACATAGTCACAAACATATATAATAAAACAAAATGTCCTTTGAGACTGTTTGGGTTTGCTAAAGCTGCCACAATGCAATATACCAGAAATGGATTGGCTTTTACGATGGTGATTTATTAACTTTCAATTTACAGTTCTTAAAATGTCATGAAAACATCCAAATTAAGGCTCATGCAGGATTATACCTGGGCTCTGAAGCCAAGCTGCTGGCATCCAGGAAAACGCTGTCAAGTGGAAAGGCACATGGCTGGCATCTGCTGGTCCTTCTTTCCTAAGTTTTATTGCTTTCAGCTTCTGGTTCTAGCTGCTTCCTCTGTGGGCCCTCTATTAGCTTCTCTGGAACTATTCTTTCTCCAAACTTCTCTGGGTCTTTCTCTCTAAGCTCTTTCTACTTTTTCTGTCCTTTATCCTCTCATAAAGGATACCAGCAAAAAGATTAAGACCCACCTTGATTGGTTTGGGCCACATCTCAGTTAGAAATAACCTAATCAAAAGCTTCCACCCATAACAGATCTGCGTCCACAGGAATGGATTGAAAGAACATGACCTTTTCTGGGGTACATAATAGCTTCAAACCACCACAGAGGGTATTTTGTATAAATCTTTAATTCTGCAGCTTTTATGTTCCTCTGGGATGAAAACAATCGCGAATTGGATGTGATTTAATCATAAATAAACACTACTCATTTTATGATATCTCTTAATTTCTTCAACAGAACCATAACTAGGCCAATTCCTAAGAGATATTTTTTTTCTAATTTTAAGTCTCCATGACCCCAGTGTCCTATGCCATTAGGTAAAAATAAAGCCCAACAAAAAAACAAAATAGTTAGATTCTTGAATTCTTTAATCAAGTACAATGGACATATATTTATTAAATATTTATTGAATGTCTACTGTGTAACAGCCACTCCTCTAGGTCTGAAGATTAAGCCAAGCAAATTATCCATGTCCTCCAAGAGTTTTCATTCTATTAGGGGCAAGAGAAAGTACGTTAATTAATTAATTAATTCATGTAGAATATAATTACAGGTAGTGGTAAGTGCACGGAAGGAAAACAGATTAAGCAAAGAGGAGGTGAGTGGAAGCAGGGTTATTGTAGGTAGACTGGAGAGGACAGTCCTGTCTAGCAGGAAACTGAGAGTACTGAGCAGGATGTGAAAGAACCATAAAGGGTCTTTACAAAAACTATTCCATGGGGTTGAAAGAACTATTTCAAAATGCCAGTGAAAGACTGAGTTTAGTAACTTCCAGCAAGTAGGAAAAGCTTGTGTGGCAGAACATACAAAGACAGGGCAAAAGTAGGAAAAAGAAGACCCTCAGCAGAAGCAGGGGTTAGGTTTTACATGACCTTAGAACAGGAGTTTCAATTTTAATTTCAATTATTTTTAGCCAAATGTGCTAGGAAGACATCAGATTCTTAGGGTCAGAGGAGTGGTTTAGTGCAAAAAAAAATCACTCTGCCATAGTGTATCAATCACTATGATGAAGAATTCTCCATGATTATAGACTAAACATTCCACCAATCTATTTCAACACATGGACATCAAATCTGGATTTTTTCCAAACTCTGAGACTGTTCTAAACAGGTGCAAGCTTTTTTTAGGCATCATTCTGTCAAACCTCCAGGTAATGTGATATAATTTATTCTAAAACTTCAAACCCAAAGTAGGTCAGGAAATATAGATTGATCTGAGAACTAAACTTCTAAACTAATATGCAAATTTTAAGACATAGAATCATTATGGTCTGCCTAAAAATGGGTTTCCCATTTAACATAACGCACAGCCAGATACATACATACATACATGCTTACATACATACATACATATATGTTCCTGAATAACTTTTATTGGGGCTTTGATAGATCTTTCATAATAATCATACTCTGTATAAGCAAAGGTGCTAAGAATTTGTTGCAGGTTGGGTTCTTAAGAAGCAAAATCTGAAAAGTAAGTTGTAAGCAGGAGGTTATTAGGGAATGTGTCTTAATTTTCCAAGACTGCTAGAAAAAGTACCAGAGATAGGTTGGCTTAGACAACAGAAACATTATTTCAGTGTTTTAGGCTTGAAGTCCAAAATCAAGGTGTAGATAGGATCAAGCTTTCTCTGAAATTTTTAGTTTTCTAAGAAGAACTACATGGCATATTCCAGAATCCACTATGATAAAACATTTGCATTCCTTATAGTCACATCCTCATATAATCTCTGGAAGCAGCTCCCCAAGAACGGAGGAGTCTTATAAAAGAATGATTAGTGGGGCAAATTACAGTCCCCAATGCTGAAGTTCATCTTCTTACTCTAAGTCTATTTTCAGTCCTTTTAACCCAGAGTTAGCTCAGAAACCTGTTACCTAATTCAAAGGCTTACCTGAGACTCCTTCCTAAAGGGTTTGAGCTCTGTTCCTTATGCTCTTCCAGGATTGAGGCTGCTGGTCTACCCATTTACCACCAAAATTGGATAAGGCAGCACAAAAAGGCACCCAAGTAGATAACCTGTTTGTCAAACATACTCCTTATTGTGCCCCAACAGCCCTACTTACCTCAATGAACAGGATCAGTTACCATTTAAGATGATATGATGGTTTGAACCTGTATGTACCCCAGAAAAGATCATGTTTTTGAATCCATTTCCAGGAGACCTTTAAATTAGGTCATCCCAGTTGAGGCATGGGTCTTAATACGATAACTGTAGTACTTTTTTAAGAGGATAAAAGACAGAGAATACACACAGAATAAAGCCCCAGCAAAGCTAAGAGAGTCAGAGAGGCTAAGGGACAAGGACACACACAGATGCTCAGACAGGAAGCCACCGAAGCCAGTAGCTGGAAGCAGTGAAACCTGAAAGAGAAAAGAGGAACCAGCAGGCATTGCCATGTGCCTAGCCGTGTGTCAGAGAAGCTGAGGATCACTGGTAGCCAGTCTTCAGGGAGAAGGTATTATCTTGTTGATGCCTTGATCTGGACATTTTCACAGCCTCAGAATTGTAAACTTGTAGTAAATAAATCTTCATTGTAAAAGCCAACCCATTTCTGGTTTCTTGCATTTCCTCAGGTTTAGCATACTAAAACAGATGGTGACTCCCCTGCTTTTCTGCTGGCCTCTGGCCACAAGGCTCTCCAAATTCCCAGCCAGAAACCATGGCTAATAATTTAATGAGACTCTTGTTCATGTTCCTTAGCAGATGTGTTTCCCCTCTAGGAACCATAATTTCTAAATCCATAGAACCAATAATTATAGGTATGTGAAGCACAAATTTCCCAAGTGAATCACTAGAAGTGATGGTAAGCAGGTCCACTCCAGTTGCACTCTTCATTTCCATAACCAAGTCTTCTCCTGTTGGAGCAAAGCACCAAAGATCATTGATTTACAGCATAATCTGTATCCTGGAGGATATCTCCTCATTCTTTACAAGTCATTACCTCCAAGTTGGTGCTTCAGCTATCCCTTCCACACTTTGTACCATTACTCTCTTGGGTAAGAAGCATCCAGAGTATGCAAAAAGAGATGTGATGAATGCATCGCAGGAACATGTGCTCACCCCTGCAAATGCTTTGCAGGAAATGGGTTCAGTCACCTTATGCAGTGTTATATGAGATCTTGTAATGATATATCAAACATTTAAAAGTCTGGAGGCAGTAGTGATTGCTAAAGCCTTGTGGTCAATAAAGAGAGGTGTATAATTAGAATGCATGTCTACTCCTACCCTTTCCAGTGTGGGATGCTGGTCTCCTAGAGAAATGATACTGCATCAGGAAGTCAGCCTTGATCTCTATGCCTTGGTGAATATCTAGCAGGTGCAGTATTTAGATCAGAACATACTTTTGAGTCCATGTATAGCATCCATCCCCACCACCATGGCTATTCCATTCCCCTGTACATATATATTCATTCTCACAGGAAGCCCTCATTACACCTCAGATCTCCAGATATCAATTTTAACTTGAATCTGAATCCAAAAGTCTTTGAAATGTTTGAATGCTCCCCTTTCCAGAGTGTATGGTTTTATGAAAAAATTGCTAGTATGTCTCTTTAGGGAAGCAATGGGGTATTATCAATGTGCATACATGCATTGATGTTGTAAGTTCTTGAATCCTGGGATCCAGCTGCTACTTCAATCATTGAGTTCTGGATCCAAAAATTGGCTCTGGCCTAGAAATTAAGTAAGGATTCATGACTTGTTGAAACTACCCTCATTCTCCTAACCGTACTTACTTGATTTCTTTTATTTTTACAGATTGTGCTGGATCCTTGTTGGCTGCACATCTATTTTGTCCTTGGGGAAACTGAGTTTTATTAACTATAACTCTCTACAGCTCAAAGTCTCGGGTTTCTATATGGCTTCTGATGGTTAGGCACTGGCAATTTGTCTCTATTGTTTTATGGTTCTTCCATTCCTATTGCTTCAATTAGTTAGTTTTGTAACGTCCTTTCTCACTAACCAGCCTTGGATTGTATAAGAGAAAAAAAAAAGGCTGAGCTTCTTATGATGCTGTTGCCTCTTATGCCAATGCATATGCTATTGCTTTTTTCAAGTTATTCATTTATAAGATCTTTCATGGAACATAGTCATTTAATGGGCTTTTCTACTTTACGTATTAAATCTCATCTGGCATTCTCACTGCCCCAAGCCTTTTAATCCTTTCCTGCCATTTCTGTTATGGTTATTCTGGCATTTCAACTTTACTAAGGTGGGTCATTACTTTCCTTCTCTTCTAGAAATCATCCTAGCAGCATAATTTGCACCATTTCTGCTGTTAATTGCATGGTCATAAAATATTGTATCTAGGGAGCATACTGCCAAGTTGATAACTCCCTCTTATTTATCATCTGCCGTCTTGAATCAGAGCTCTCAGATCCAGTCCCACCCATACTTTCCCTATCTATATTGAATATGTTGGGTATGTCCTGCAGCTGCTAACCAAAAGGATATAGTGTTTTCTTGTGAGGAAAGGCTTTTCAAGGTCTTCAAGTTGAGGGAGAGGAACAGTCCTTTATAGGGAGGACTGTGCCACTTCTGTAGGTTTAGAGAATTCAGGAGAATATGGGCATTTGAGATAGAACAATTCAGATATCCCCATCTTTTTGCCAAAATTACATTCTTTTCTAATTAGGATTCTGACCTTGGCATAACAGATCTGCTTTGTTTGAGATTTTGGTCTCTGTAAGTCTTACAATTAATTCCGGGTCCATTTGTCACTCAAAGAAAATTGGAAAATGAATCTTAGGCATATAATTTAGTCTCCTACTAATAGTGTTTTTAATAGCTTTATTGAAACAAAATTTGCATGCCATACAATTCGCCCATTTAAAGCGTACAACTCAATACTTTTTAGAAAATTCATATTCATCAAAATCTTGTTATGGAGCATTGTTTTCAAACCAAAGGAATCCGCATACCCATTAGCAGTCACTCCCTATCCTTCCTACCCACTCACCAGCTCTAGGCAACCACAATCTACTTTATATCTCTCTAGGTTTGCCTATTCTGTTCATTTTACATAAATTGAATCATGAAACTTTTAGTCTTTTGTGAGTGGTCTTCTGTGAACAACTTATATCACTCAGCGTAATCAAGTTTCAAACATGGGGTATATCTTTACTTCATCCTTTTTTTCTTAACTTTTTTATTGTATACTATAACATATAAACAAAGCTAAGAAAGAAAAAACAATAGTTTTCAACACAATCTTCAACAAATAGTTACAAGACAGATCCCAGAGTTTGTCATGGGCTACTATATGATCTTCTTAGATTTTTCCTTCTAGTTGTTCCAGAATATAGGAGGCTAGAAGACTTAAAAATATGTTTTTATCATCACAATCAACTTTTTTTCCTTTTTTTGTGAAAAATCACATATATACAAAAAAGCAATAAATTTCAAAGCACAGCACCACAATTAGTTGTAGAACATATTTCAGAGTTTGACATGGGTTACAATTCTACTATTTTAGGTTTTTACTTCTAGCTGCTCTATGATACTGGAGACTGAAAGAGATATCAATTTAATGATTCAACATTCATATTCATTTGTTAAATCCTATCTTCTCTGTATAACTCCACCATCACCTTTGATCTTTCCATCCCTCTCTTCAGGGGTATGTGGGCTATGGCCATTCTAAATTTTTCATATTGGTAGGTTCTGTCACTAATATACGGTACAGAATAGGAACTATCTGATGTTATGGAGAGGCTGGGACCTCTAGGTTTCAGGACTTATCTGGACCAGGGACCTATCTGGAGGTTGTAGGTTTCTGGAAAGTTACTCTAGTGCATGCAACCCGTGTGAAATCTCATATATTGCCCTAGGTGTTTTTTAGGATTGGTTGGAATGGTCCTGGTTGGGGGTTGGCAGGTTATGATAGATAGCAATATCTAACTAAAGCTTGTGTAAGAGCAACCTCCAGAGTAGCCTCTCAACTATTTGAACTCTCTCTGCCACTGGTACTTTATTAGTTACACTTCTTTTCCCTCTTTTGCTCAGGATAGAATTGTTGATCCCACAGTGCCAGGGCTGGATCCCTGAGAGTCATCTCCCATGTTGTCAGGAAGACTTTCACCCCTGGATGTTATGTCCCACATAAGGAGGAGCTATGATTTCATTTGCAGAGTTGAGCTTAGGGAGAGTGAGGCCACATCTGAGCAACAAAAGAGGTCCTCCAGAAGTAACTCTTAGGCATGTCTATAGGTAGTCTAAGCTTCTCTGCTACCTACATAAAGTTCACAAGAGTAAGCCTCATGATCGAGGGCCTGACCTATTGACTTATGTGTCCCTAATGTTTGAAATGGTATCGGGGAATTCCCTGATGGTAAGGTTTAATAGTTACATACTCTTTCTCCCAACCCTCAAGGGACTTTGCCAATACTTTTTGATTATCTGCTTAATATACTCTAGGGTGTATCCAAGCATTACAACAATCTATACAGGATTAAAGGACTCTTTCTTATTCTGGGCTCCCTGTGTTTCAATTGCTCAAATTCATCTTTTTATGGGGGGGAGGTGCATGGTACAGAAATCAAACCTGGGTTTCCCATATGAAAGGCGGGCATTCTAACCACTGAACTACCCATGCACCCCATCCATTTTTAATGGTGAAAATTACCCCCTCGGATGGATATACTTACATTTCATTTAATTATTCATCAATTTATGGACATTTAAATTGCCTCCACTTTTTGGCTATTATGAATGGTTCTGCTGTTGTACCTTTATATCCAATGCTTTGTTCATAGATCTCTGTTTTCATTTCAGCCAGGTGTGTACAAAGGAAAGGAATAGTTGGGTTATATAGGAACCCCTATGTTTAACATTTTGAGGATATGCCATACTGTTTTCTAAAGCAGTGGCATGATTTTTCCTCCCTACTGGCAGTGTGTGAGAGTTCTTATTTCTTCACATACTCAATACCAATTGTTGTTATCTGACTTTTTTTGTGGTTTTAATTTTCATTTTCCTCATGATTACTGATGTCAAAAGCATCTTTTCATGTGTTTATTGGACATCTGCATATCTTGTTTGGAGAAATGTCTATCCAGATCCTTGTTCAATTGTTTAGTTGATTGCTTTCCTTTTATTATTGAGTTAGAAGAGTTCTTTATATATTCTAGATACAAGTCTCTTATCTGATATATGATTTGCAAATATTTCTCTCATTGTTTACATGTGTTTACATTTCATGATAATGTCATTTGAAGTAAAACAAAAGTGTGTGTGTTTTTAAATTTT
This sequence comes from Tamandua tetradactyla, assembly GCF_023851605.1. Classification (NCBI taxonomy): domain Eukaryota; kingdom Metazoa; phylum Chordata; class Mammalia; order Pilosa; family Myrmecophagidae; genus Tamandua; species Tamandua tetradactyla. The sequence continues at coordinate 86,915,595 of NC_135338.1, read as the reverse complement.
GGATAAGTCCAATTTCTATTTTCCTGTGTTGCTTGTACTTTTGGTGTCATGTCAACAAAATTTTTGCCCGATTCAAGATTATGGAGATTTACTACTATGTTTTTTTCTAAAATTTTTATAGATTTAGCCTTAAATTTAGTTCTTTTCTCTATTTTAGCTAGTTTTTGTATATATTATAAAATAATGGTCCAACTTTATTCTTTTACAAATGGCCATCAGATGTCCTGGCCCCATTTGTTGACTATTTTTTCCACAATTGAGTCTTGACACCCTTGTTAAAAATAAGGTAATCATAGACACATGGGTTTATTTATGGACTATTAATTCTATTGCATTGATCAATATGTCTTGCCTTATTCCATTACCACACTGTTTTTTAACTATAGCCTTATAAATTGGGAAATTGTGAAGCCTCCAATTTTATTCTTCTTTATCAAAATGGTTTTAGTTAGTCTGTGTACCTTGCAATCCCATATGAATTTTAGATAAGCTTGTCAATTTCTGCAAGGAAACAGCTGCTATTTTGATAGTGAGTGCATTGATTCCATAGTCATTTTGGGAAGTAATGCCACCTTAACAATGTGAAATCTTCCAATCCATAAACATATATGTCTTTCCATTTATTTAGATCCTCTTTAATTTCTTTAAAATTTTTTTTGTACTTTTCAGTGTATAAGCTTTGTATTCTTTTTGTTACATTTATGCTTACATATTTCATTCTTTTTGATGCTATTGTAACTGGAACTGTTTCTTAATTTCATTTTCAGTGTTCTTTGCCACTATACAATAAATTTTCCTATATTTATGCTAAATCCTACTACCTTGCTGATTTCATTGATTGGCTCTAAAAGTTTCTTTGTTTTTATTTTTTATTTTTTGGTGGTTTTTTTAGGGTTTTGTGTATACAAAATCATGTCATCTGCAAATATAGGTAGTTTTATTTTCTACTTTCCAATATGGATATGCTTTGTTATGTTCTTCCTTATTTATTGTATTGTCTAGAACCACCAATACAAAACTGAATGGAAGATGTCAGTGAAGTTATCCTTGTTTTGTTTCTACTCTTAAGGGGAATGTACTCAGTCTTTCACGTTGCTTTAGATTGTACATAAAGATAACCTTTATCAGGCTGAGGAGGTTCCATTCTGCTCCTCGTTTGTTGAGTGGTTTTAATCATGCAGGGCAGTTGGATTTTGTCAAATGCTTTTTCTGTATATATTAAGCTAATCATATGATTTTGTCTTTTTTTCTATTAATATGGTATATTACATTGATTGATTTTTATTCCTGGGATGAATTCTGCTTGTTCAGGATGTATTATCCACTTTATATGTTGTTGGATATGGTTTGCTATTTTTGTTGAGGATTTCGCATCTACATTTATAAGGGATATTGGTCTATAGATTCTTTTCTTGTGATATATTTCACTTTGTTATCATGGTAATAAAACTGGTCTTAGAATTATTTGACAAATATTCCCTTTTATCCAGTTTTCTGAAGGGTTTGTGAAGTACTGGTGTTAATTCTTGGTTATGAATTTGGAAGGGTTTACCATGAAATCTTCTGGGCCTGGAGTTTTTTGGGGAGTGGAGGGAACAATCTGATTACTAATTAAGCATATTTACTCAATATAGAAGTATTTATATTTTCTATTTCTTTTTGAGCCAGTTTCAGTAATTTTTCTCTTTCTAGGAATTTTTCCATTTTATCTAATATGTTACCATGCAATTGTTTATAGCAACATTTATAGTAATATTTATTTATGCAAGATTGATAACAATGTCCCTTTTCAAGTCTGATTTTGATATCTGAGTCTTCCCTCTTTCTCTCTTGGTCAATATAACAAAAGTTTTATCAATTTTGTTGATATTTTCAAAGAATTATCCCTTGATTTCATGAGTTTCTTTGTTTTTTTAATTCTCTATTTTACTTACTTAGACTCTAATTTTTATTCTATTTTATTTAATTATGTTCTAATTGTTTATTATTTCCTTCTTTCCATTCATGATAAATTTCCTTATTCCATTTACTTTCAGTGGAAGTTTACTTTATTGATTTCAGATGTTTTTTCTCTTTAATCATAAGCATTTACAACTTTAAATTTCTTCAACACTTTTTTAGCTGTATTCCATAAATTTCAGTATATTTTACTTTTTTACTCCATTCATGTCAGGATATTTTCTAATTTGTCTTGTGACTCTTTATCTGATTCATTGATTATTTAGCAAAGTGCCCTTTAATTTTCATATTTTTTTACTTTCTCATAAATCCTTTTGTTATTTATTTCTACTCTATTCCATTGTAGCCAGAGAACAGACTTCATATTAATTTAATATTTAAAAATTTTTCTTGAGACTTGTTTCATGGCCTAACATATGGTCTATCCTGGAGAACATGCCATGTGTAGTTGAGAAGAATATGTTTACTCCTCCGGCTGTGTTGAGCAGCTATAGTTTCTAGTGAGGTCTTGTTGATTTATACTGCTAAGTCTTCTCTTTCATTTTTGATCTTCCACTTAATTGTTCTATCCATTATTGAAAATGGGTATTGAAGTCTCCAAATATTATTGATGAATTGTCTATCTTTTCTTTAAATTCTGTTAGTTTGCACCAGGTTTTTTTGAAATCTGTTGTGAAGCACATATATATTTATATTTGTTATATCTTTCTGATGGATCAATAATTTCATCATTGAAAAATATCTGTATTTATCTCTAATAGAATCATGTGCTTGAAGTCTCTCTTTTCTGATATTAGTGTAGCCACGTCAGCTCTTTTACAATTATTGTCTGCAAGTTCCTTGTTTTTGGGATCTAAAGTATGTCTCCTGTAGCTGCAATAGGATGATTTCTGCCTTTTTTACTGTATTATTTAATCCATTCACATTTAATGTTGCTGCATGTTAGTATTTACTTCTGCCATTTAACTTTTTGCTTTTTGTATGACTCATGTTTTTTTCATCTCTATTCCATCTTTTTGGTTTCTCCTATATTAAAATGATATTTTCTAATGTAAATCTTTTAATTATTTAAATTATATTGTGATTTTCAAAATACTAAATTATTTTAATTATAAAATATTAATTAATTATTTTCTTAGTGATTGCTCTAGGATGAGCAATATACATTTGAAGATAACAGAACCTACTTTAAATTTAAACTGATGTAAAAAATCCAGTGAAATATGAAAACTTTGTTTCTGCACAGCTTAAATTTCTCCTTTATTTTTGTGCTACAATTACCATATATATTGCTAATTCAAAAATGAATTGATATTATTATTCTTATTTTCTAATATCTTATGTGTTTCAGTTTTAAATTTTTTTATTAATGAAGTTGTTGGTTTACTGAACAATCATGCATAAAATACAGGATTCACATGCATCACCCCACCACCAAAACTTGCATTAGCATGGAAAATGTTATAGCTGATGATAATACCTTTATTTTAGTTCTACTATTTTTTAACAGTAGTTGCACTTGTTACAATTGATGAAAAATTATTAAAATAGTGCTATAACTATTGTCCATAGGATTTTCCCCCATATTCTTGACCTAATTTTTTCATGTATTTCTGTATTTTATTATTCAGCTACCCATACACTGAATAAAGGGAGTGTCTACCATGAATTTTTTACAATCACATAGTCACATGGCAAAAGCTTTATAGTTATACAATCATTTTCAAAGATCAAGGTTATTAGATTCCAGTTCAACAATTTCAAGTATATAAGGTTTATTTTCAAATATGCAAAATCAGAAATGAGAGGGGGTTTTTATTATGGATGCCGAAGAAATCTTATGTGTTTTGAATATGCTGTGAGAAGAAAGGAGAGAATGCATACATTTACAGAATTTGCTACATTAGTCTTTCTATTTACCCTTTCTTTTACCTTTTTTCCTTCCTGTAATTTCTGTTGCCATCTGGTGCTATTTGCTTACTCTAATCCTGCTTTGTTTCCACTGACTTCCACTATGCTCTTATTGTCAAAATATTAGATTTCTATATGTTATAGCCCCAACAATATAATTATGTAAATATTGAATTACTAATTGCTTTTTGAATGAGTTAAGAGAACAAAGGATAAAAAATGGGCAATTCTCCTGTCTTTTATAACTAGTAATTACATAATTACCTTTACCGGTGCTTTTTTGTTTTTTAACTGTGGATTCATATTACTGACTGGTGTCATCTGCTTTCAGTATGAAGAGTATTCTTTAGTATTTCTTATAAATCAGATCTGATAGCATTCAATTATCCAAGATTTTGTTTACCTGAGGAATCATTTACTTAACATTCATTTTTGAAAAATAGTTTTGTTGGATATATAATACTTGGTTAATAGCTAAATTTTACTTTCAGCACTTTGAATATGTGTTCCACTGCTTCCCAGTCTCCATTGTTTCTAATAAGTAGTTAGCTGTTCATCTGAGGGGGATCCCCTTGTACGTGATGAGTCATATTTCTCTTACTACTTTTCTCTCACTTCTGGCTTTTAATTTTTTGACTATGATGTGTCTGGGTGTTATGGAACTCTACTCAGAGTTCATTAGTCTTGGATGTTTAGGTTAATGCTTTCATCATATAGGGGAAGTTTTTAGCCACTAATTTTTTGAAACTTTTTTTTGTCCCTTTTTCTCTTTCCTCATCTATCATTCCTATTATGGTTATTTTGGTGCACTTCATGTTGTCCCCATTTTTTCTAAGACTTCATTCTTTTTTGTTTCATTCATTTAATCTCCATTTTTCAGATTGTAAAATCTCTATTGAATATTTCTTATAGTTTTCTGATTCTCTCTCTGCCAGCTCAAATCTACTGCTGAGTCCCTTTAGTAAATTTTTCTTTCTGATTATTTTACTTTTAAATCCACAATTTGCTTTTGATTATTTATAATTTTTATATATTTAGTCATTTGTGCTATGATAAGACATTGCCATCATATCTTCTTTTTATTGAAATATGATTGTCTATAGTCCTTTAAACCTATTATAATAATTGCTTTAAAGTCTTTGCTAAATTCACCATCTGGGCCTCTTCAAAGAGTAGTTTCTATTGCTTCTTTTTTTCCCCTTGCATTAGTCATAGTGTCCTATTTCTTTGTTGGCTTCTTCATTTTCCATTGAAAACTTTCATTTAAAATAATAAATTCTAGCAACTCTGGGTACTGATTCATCCCATCCATATGTCCAATGGTTTTGTTGTAGCTGTTGTTTACTTAGTAATTTGTTCATTTACTTACTGACTTGGGTGAACTAACTCTGCCAAGTCTGTTTCCATTGTGTGTGAATCTTCTCATGTCACTGCTCAGATCCGCCCCACCCCCACCCTGGTTTTTATCTTTCAAACTAGCTAACTAGGGATCTTCCCTGGGTCAGCAAAAGCCACTTATTCATCAAAGGCAGAGCCGCTTAAATTTTACCTTTTACCAGATGTGTGTGTCACTTGGAGGCTATTATACAGTCCAAGAATTTATGATTTTTACCCTATATTTAGCCCAAGATTATTAACTTGGAGGTACTCTGTAATAACCTCTAAGAAGGCATAGCCTTAAACATTCACAGTCTCCTAGACTCCTAAAACTAGTAATGTCAGTTACAAGCCTGGATTCCTAAGAATTGCTTTTTTGGGTCAGATTGTCTTATTGTTCATCCAGTTTTGGTCAAAATTGTATTTAAGCCCTTCATATCATCATGGTTATGTGTTAATGATGTTATACGTCTCTGGGAGAATGCTTTCAAGGTAGATCTTATCTGCTTGGCTGCACCATTTGAGAATAGAGTACCTGGGATAGACCCTCTATAATATGGATATCAGGGAGGGAAGAAAAGGGAGTTGGTAGTGGCTATAGTATCACAGACTTTACTGTTCTTTCTGAGATTTAGTAAATTTCTTCAAATGAATATTTCACCATTTGCCAACTGCCCTTGGGACAATATCCATAACTACAAATAATCATTTTCTTATAATTTTCAACAGTTAAACTGTTCTGGGGAAGAAATTCAATGAGTGCCTCATTCTACCACTCCAGAATTACCAATGACTATACTGCTTTTAGGAATAGTATGGGTTTTGAAAGCTATCTTTAAGTGTACTCCATGAGCTTCACTTGAAAGCCTTGTTTCCATGTAGACATACAAGCTCATCTGAGTATGTGGTATATAAACCTATTTTCATTTTATCTAATATATTGAATATGCTGCAAGAAGAATCTGTGAATCTTCAGTTATAGCCATCGGCATTAGTAACTTCTGAGAAGGGTTCAAATCAGTTCATCACTGATTCAGTCACTAAATGCTTGATCAAACCCTATGTGTCAAGATAAACTAATCCTTGCATGAAGGGATTGATACCTGAGCACTCTGAACTGACTTGGAGTGAAATTCTCAACAATAGTGGTGTTCCATTTTGGGTGATAGCAAATTAATTATTTGCAAAGTTGAAATGCTGGGTTAGGAAACCTAGGACAGATAATTTGAATTTAGCTTGTAATTGAAAGGTGCTAAGACATTTTCCCACTTCATGATGCCTGCAGTACAATTCTTTGAAGCAGTGAAACACAGAGTAGCCAAATTATATCCTACTGCATCCTGGCAAAACACAACTATTACCAAAGACAATCTGCATGTGTGTCTCTTTATTGACACCTCATAGAATCTGGCTGTAAATCTTGTATTTCCTTCAGAGAATTATCCCCAAATATCCAAGTTGGTTTGTAGATGAAGTTTCCATTCTAATTACAAATGAGTTTGCATTGTTCAGGTTGTATAGCTAACTTATGGTTCCCTGACTCTCATTTTTGAGGGTTTTTAGTTTAATTTAATAGAAAACCCAATTATATGTAAATGTAGTATAATTGCCACAAACAAGTGAACATAACAATGAACTGGTGGAGTTCCTGGAGTTAAAGGAACCCATGATTTATGAATGTCTCTCAGGTATGATGAATGTAGATAGCTTGAAGAAATGTTTTTAACCATTTCCCCCCACCTTAGTGTTAATGTTTTCACTTTCAGATCATCTGACTTGATGAATGTTGGCAAAAATAGTTGTTTTGGAAGGGAATGTATCACAAATTCATTTTCTTACTTTTTAAAACTTATCAAAGACAGAAAGTTACAAACATCACTATTTAAAATGCTTCACTTTAAGATGTTCCTAGCAGATGTTTATGGAGAGAAAACACTGGATATGTCTCTTGGCAAGACACAGAAGTGACATTTCTTGAGGGTTCTCATTGAAAAATTTGTCTTTTGCAACTTGTCTTTAAACATCTGCAACAGCAAAATCTTTATAATCCTGCTAACTTGGAGAAAAACAAAGTTTACAACTCCCTAATTTTTGAAACACTCTTCAATGGGGGGACCAAAAAAAGATCCAACATTATTCTTACTTCAATAAATTTTCTTTCTATGGACTTTGAACTCCAGAGACAGGGTTGCCTTCTTCAGACATTAATAATTTTCTTGGTTAACAAGGGATAAGAGAACAAATGGAAACCAAAAACTCCACTTTATTCCTAAATTGATAATTTTCTATATTCACCTCTATGCATACTATTATTTTACTATCCCAACACCAGTTGAAAAGTCTAGAATACAATGAAAAAAAAACAAACAACTAGACTAGATGAAAGAAATTTCTATTAAATTTTCTAACATCCAGATGTGATTTTTTTAAATTTGGATTTTTCTCCACTCCTTATAAATGCAAAGGTATTTTTCTCTCTTTTATTTTTGTTCATGTCACTAGATAGTATAATTCACTTTCTAAGACCTTTACTGAGTTTGAGTACCCTCTTAACCCAAACCCAGGCATAGTAGTCAAAGCCCCAAATGACTTCTTATTCAGGGCTTTATATTTGAAGTGTTGTCAAGGCTCCACCCTTCTCTTTCTCCCTACTCATTTATTTTTACCTCCAGGATTTTTCTAGAAGAGTTTCTGGACTGATGTTCAACCAGGATGAACCACAGTTATGCTCATTGATACAAGGATTCAAGCTGCTTTGGAGATATTGTCAAGTGAGGTTGAAGGTTTACTTTCTGAACCCAGTGTCCTCCTACATTCTTAAAGTAAAGACTGCATCAGCACAAGGTACAAAGCTGTTTAAAACTCACAAAGTTATAGTACAATGTTCAGCATGTAAGTTCCTTTGGCCCCCTATTTAATTCTTTTTTTGGTATTGGGAGAAGAGAAAAGATGGATAGACTAATTTGTTTTATTGGCATTGATGCCCAAAATAAAATTTGGGTTGGGAATAATAAAAATTAGATTGGGAATATCTTCATTTAATATTTGCTTATTGAGTATTTACCATTTTTGTGAATTTTCTGTTAATGTCTTTTGATTATTCAATTGTCTTTTGATTATTCACCTGGAGTGTTGAATGTCTTAATCATTGTCTTTTAGTAATCTATAAGTATAAATGACATTAATTTTTTGTGTTTTTTATTTATTATGAATATGTTTCACTTTTTATCATTTACCTTATCTTGGTCTTTGGTATTATAAAATAATAAATTGTTTATGTATTAAAATATGTTTATATTCCTGTTACTTATTTAGTAGTGCTCTCTCCACCTGAAATTAAATATCATAATTGTTAATTTATATTATTCTTATTTCAATGAAACAATTATTTCACATATTTATTAATAAATGTCTTTAACGTACTTTTGAAAAATAGCCAATTTTTGTAACATGATTTATTGACTAATTGGTCACTTTGGCATATGTTTGAAATGCTGTCTTTATTATATGAAAGGTTGAAACACTCATACACAAACACATATACACACACAAATACACATATATACACACACGAACACATCTACTTTTCCCTTACTTGTCCCATCCACTCATTCTCTAGTATTTTCCTGTATTAATTGCTATAGCTATAGCTCTACGTTTTATTATATTAAAAAACAACTATCCCTGCATGAATACATTTAAATGTCAACTATTCATTCTTCTAGATTCACTTCAGAGTAACTTCACAAATTTTAGAGTATCTCATTTATAATTACATTAAATATACAAATTAATTTGAAATAATTGGTATATTTTCCAATCATTATTCCCCTTTTAGAAACAAAGAAATTAAGAATACAAAAATACACACACAAACACACAAAAGTATGTTCAAAACTTCTTTTATTTCTCTCTGAAGAAACTGATTTTCCTCAGAAGTTTACATACTTTTTTCTTAGGTTAGTTCTAAGTATTTCATGTGTTTTAGTTTGTAAAGCTGCCAGAATGCAATACACCAGAAATGGAATGGCTTTTAGAAAAAGAACTGATCAAGGTGTAAGTTTACAGTTCTAAAGCAGTGAAAACGTCCAAATTAAGGCACCAGCAAGAGGTTTCCTTCCCTCAAGAAAGGCTGCTGCCTTCCAGGACACATCTGTCTACTGGGAAGTCATGTGGCTGGGGTCTGCTGGCATCTTTGGGTTCTGGACACTTCTCTGAGCAGGGACGGCACATGACGACATATTCTAGCATTCTCTCCTCATTTCAAAAACCTTTCTTGGGGGGTGTTCTCCTTCTGCATCCTCAAAGGTCTCTGGCTGTTTGGGCTGTGTTCGTTCTATTAGCTCTCTCCAAAACGGTTCCCTCTTAAAGAGCTCCTGTATGCAATTCCACCTTGAATGGGTAGAGACACATCTCCATGGAAACCATCTAATCAAAAGTTACCACCCACAATTGGGTGGGTCACATCTCGGTGAAAACCATCAAAATGATCCCACCCAGCAATACTGAATGAAGATTAAAGAACTTGACTCTCTGGGGTACATAACAGTTTCAGACCAGCATATCATGTGTTTCAAATTTTTGTGGAATCTTCCTTTTATTCTTTTTTTTTTTAGTATGCTCTAGATTCTTTTTGATTAAAACTTATAAGAAAGCTATTGATTTTTCTGTATTTATTATTAGGCATATTATCACATCTTTGCAAACAAGGTTTTTTTGGCCTCTGTCTATCTAATAAACTTTATCTCTGTTTAACGTATTATCACATTGACTAGAAGGTACAAGAAAAATAAATAAATAATAAATAGTAGCTATTATAGTTTTGTTTCTGATTCTAATGTAACATTTTCAAAATTATCACCAGTTAGTATAAATATTGGCTTGAATTTTTAAGCTTTTATGTTACGAAAGCAATATATTTTTTTGGTTTACTAGGTTCTGAATAAGGTTTTACCTGCTTGTTTAGTGATTTTTGTCTTTTTTAATTTAATTTTTATTATAAATGGGTATTCACTTTATAGAATGCCTTTTAACTTCTACTGAAATTCTCAGTGCTTTGGTTTGTTCCTTAGGTATATCCATGTTTTCTAATATGAAACCACCCATATGTTCCCAAGATCCAAATGACTTAGGATTCAGGGATGGTTATTTTAGGATATTTTTATAATTTCATGGCTTCGACTTTGGTGTTTGGCAATTCTGTGGGGACATCCTTGCTCTGTCACTTGTTAACTTTTCAAGTCTGAGTGATTCATTTAATTTTGCTACACCTTAGATCTGTGAAAGGGAAATAAAGCTGCTGTCTACTCATGGCTGGCCATAAGGATTATCTGAGATAATGCATTCTTAGTCTAGTGCCTAGCAAGTAACAGGCTGCTATAAATAACCTAATAATGTAATGGTAATCACAGTAGAATTAGTATTTTTCATACAATTTTGTCTGGCTTCATTTTTTTAAGTATAATTTTCTTTTTGCGTCACCTCCCTCAGGTTTTTTTTTTTTTTTTTTTTTTTTAAAGGAAAGACAGAGAGAAGGAAGGAAGGATAGAAGGAAGGAAGAAAGGGAAACATTTTTAAACATTTTCTTGTTTTATTGTATTCTGTTTCTCCGTTTTTGTTACATGGGCTGGGGCCGGGAATCGAACCGAGGTCCTCCGGCATAGCAGGCAAGCACTTTGCCCGCTGAGCCACCGCGGCCCGCCCTCTCCCTCAGGTTTTGATAGTAAGATTGGGATACCTTTAAGAAGCGGATTGGTAGGATTGTGAATTTATCCATATCTAGGTTGGAATAAATTATATGGCGTGAAAATTATGCATTTCATGAAAACTTAGAAGAACAGTGTGGTCCTGAGGTCTGTTTTAGGTGAAAAAAAATTAATGTTTTAGAAGATTTTATGCCCATTTATCTTTTCTGTTATTCTACCCTTTTTAACTTTGTTTTTAATACCCCAAAGAGTCTATATTATATCTCTTCTTCTCAGATTGTTTTTGATCTGTGCTTTTTATTTGAAGTATTGTCTCTTTTATTGATTTTATATTTTGAAAGCCCTTTTACTTGTGGATCAATGGTTTACATTTCTATATTCTTCTCGGATGATAGTTGCTTTAAGTCTTACCTTCCTCTTACTCCTTGGTTTAATTATTTTATTTCTTCTTTTATTTCAGTTATTGCTTCCCCCCTTTAGAAGAATGGAAATATCTGTTACCTTGCTTTACCTTTGTTTCTGGCTTTGGCGATATCCCATAATTGTATTTTTCCCAGGTCCTTCTAGATACCTTTGGTTTAAACCTTATCTTAATGATGACAATTTTGAAAATGAATTGTTTAGACCCATGTGGACACAACATCAAAAACTACTGATGAGAATACCATTGTTACTCTTTTTACACTCACACGTGGGATACATTACACTCTCAGAGAGTATTCCCTGTAAGTAGAATATTTATTGCGACACAATCTAAAACATGCAGTTAGAATTTCAATGACCCCCTATCTCATTTATATCTTCTTACTTCAAATTTATCACACATTGCAATAGGTCCTAGGGTTGCAGAGCTTAATAAGACATAGCTTCTGTGTTTAGGGAGCTCACTATCTAGTAGAGGACATACACAAGTAAGCACTTTTAGATGGAGTTTATTCTAATCCAGCGGTTTAGCTTCCTGTGACTTCTGCAGCAAATTAACACAAATTTAGTGGCTTAAAGCAAAACAAATGTATTACCTTACAGCTATGGAGATCAGAAACTGAAAATAGACCTCATATGCTAAAATTAAGGCGGCGGCAGCCATGTAGTACCTCTTGGAGTTTCTAGGGAAGGAAAATTTGACTTTTCCAACTTAGATAAACTGTCAGTGTTCCTTAGCTCATGACCCCCTCCATCTTCAAATCCAATAAAGGCCAGAGAAGTCTTTTTTACAATGCCATGGCTCTGGTTCTGACTCTACTGCCTTCCTCTTTCCCATTCATGGTTCATGTGCTTACATTGGGCCCACCTGAAAAATCCCGAATAATCTCTTTATTTTAAGGTTAGCTGATTAGCAACCTTAATTCCATCTCTTACCTTAATTCCCTTGTCAGTTGTCTCAGTTTGCCAGGGCTTCCATGATAAATACCGCATGGTATTTGTTGGCTTAAACAACAGAAATTTATTGGCTCCCGGTTTGGGAGGCTAGAGGTCCAAGTCCAGGCATCCACAAGCCATGCTTTTCCCAAGGGTCTGAAGTGTTCTGATGCTGGCTTCCTGCAATCCTTGGGGTTCCTTGGCTCATAGGTGCATCTCTGCCTCTGCACATGATGATCTTTCTCTCTCCTTCCCTGGTTTCTCCTCTGCTTTCTATATTTGTGCTCAATTTTCTTGGTTTATAAAGACTTCAACCAATTTTGGATCAAGGCCCACCTGCCTTCGATGTGGCTGAACTTTAATAACATCTCCACAAGTCTGACTTATGAATGGCTCACACCTCACAGGACTGGAAGGATCCTTTCTGTGGGGTACAATTCAATCCCCAATGCCATGTAGTATCATCTATTCACAGATTATGGGGATCCACCTTTGGGTACATCATTCTATCTACCACACCCAGGAAGACCCAAGTATTCAAAATGCAGCTGTTGAACACAAGAAAGAATGCACACAAGGATTATATGTGTTTAAGTTTAAGAATGAGGAGGAGTTACTCCAGTAGAGAAGGCATAAAGGAACACTAGACAGAGGAAACAGTATGTGTGAAGAAATAAAAGCTTAAGGGAGAAGATAGCAAGTCTAGGTAACTTGCCTTAGCTTTGAATGACTTACAGCTCTGAAGTAACACTTCACCGGAAGCAAACTTTTCCAGAAGTCTGGTCACTAGCTCACAGATTTATCCTCAACACTGTTTAGAGTTTTGAGTCACATTGTATTCCTTGACTTTGCACATTATGAGAAGTTCTCAATTAGTGTTACAAGGGGACTTGTAACTTGTGTTACAAGGGAACTGACCCTGTTATCTCATATATCGGAAATCAGGCCATCTGGGAAAAGACTTGTGACTGAACTTATGTAAAGACATTTGAAAGTTTCTGTCAACTCGACAGTGGCTGGGGAGCTTAAATTCTCATCACATGTTCACCTTGTGCAAAAAGCAGTAATGACAGAAATAGCAAGTACAAAAGGAAACCAATGAGGTGACAACAAAAGAACACACACACATGCGAATTGATGCAGATCTTCAATAAGAGCTTACTACAACACAACTACAATCTGCCAAAAGAGTCTCAAACTTAGGTGGCACTTGCAAGTTTCACCCTCATCTATGTGTTAAGAAACTCTCACTTATACTGTGAATATTATACAACAAATAAGTTTGCTTGGTAAAAATGGCAATATTCAGAAAAACCTTTAACCTAATCCAGGAAATTCTGAGAATGATGAACAAGCAACAGAGGGTGTATCTGAAGATTTAATGAAATAAGAATGACTTGATTTGTTGCATGCAGAATAGAGAAAACTAAAACTCAGATAATTTGTGCCACCTAAGTTTACATGCAAAGCAAAATTGAATTTTGCACCCAAACTAAATTTGGAATATTTGGGAGGGTGGGCTCAGGTCCTGGAAGTCAACTTAATGGTTACCTCAAACTGTGGCCTGAGGTCCTGATGACTTTCGTAATCACCCCTCAACGTACCTGAGCCTGTTGCAACTTCCAATATTTGATCAAACCCAAAATGCCTGCCATATGATGTCTTCATTTATTCCCTCTCATAATCATTCTGGCCAGCAATAGGCCATCCTTAGTGCTCTCTTGATGGACTCTTTCTGAATCCACTAAGTGCCAAAGTTCCCAAATAAAATGATAACTCCTGGCATATAAATGATGTTTCTACCATTTTCCCTGTTATTTTGTAATTAACTGTGTAATCTCTTGAATGATGTTATGGATATAACAGTTTTACTGAAAAAGTAGAAATACATTTGTCCATGTTAATTTTATGTTACTACATATAATGATTCAAAAGGCAGACATTTGTCACATTTAAACTTCCTTTGGTAAAAATTTTCACGCAAAGATATTTGAAAAAATAATCCTATGCTAAACCATTTCCTCATTTTACATGCTCTTTCTTTCCTTCCTTTCTTTCAATGTTCCATCTTTTCCCCATTATCAAAGGTCTCTTGGATCTCAGATAATGAGCTATGGGATAAGTGCACATACAAAGACAGGCAAAACACAGAACACTGTTGTTCAGGTAATGTTCTAAGACTTTTTATGACATAGAACCCAGGGACCAAGGAAGAGGCAGAATCAAAAATACTAGGGAAAAGTGGGGAATGAATTTGGGGTTATAAACTAAGAAAGAATGATAGTTGTGGGAGGCAAAATATAAAGAAAAGACATTTATATGGGGTGGGAGAAGATGAAGAATAAGGAAGAGAATTCTGACGAGAGACGAATGGAGAGAAAAGCCTTAGGTGAAGTAAATCGATAAGAAAAAGGGATTTTTAAAAATATTTTTATTGATAAAACTTAACATACAAAAACATACAAACATTCTTAACATACAAACATAGTGTACATGACGTACAGTCAATGGCTCAGGATATCATCACATAATTGCGTATTAATCACCATGATAATGTTTTTGAACATTTGCATCACTCCAGAAAAAGAAAAAAGAAAAAATTCATAATACCATACCCTTAACCTTCTTTTTCATTGATGACTAGCATTTCCTTCTACCAATTTATTTCACCCTTCGTCCCCCCTTTTATTCATTCTTTAACCATTTTTTTTTACTCATCTGTCCATACCCTGGGTAAAAGGAGCATTAAACACAAGATTTCCACAATCATACAGTCGCACTGTAAAATTAAGTCTTTATACAATTTCTTCAAGAATCAAGGTTACTGGAACACAGCTCAACAGTTTCAGGTACTTCCCTCCAGCCACTGTAATACACCATAAACTAAAAAGGGATATTTATATAATACATAAGAATAACCTCCAAGATAACCTCTTGACTCTGTTTGAAATCTCTCAGCCACTGACACTTAATTTTATCTCATTTCTCTCTTCCCCCTTTTTGTCAAGAAGTTTTTCTCAATCCCTTCATGCCAGATCCTGGCTTATCCCAGGAATTCTGTCCTACATTGTCTCGGAGGTTTATACCCTGGAAGTTATGTCCCATGTATGGCAGGAGGGCAGTGATTTCACTTGCTGTATTGGCTTAGAGAGAGAGAGAGGCCACATCCAAGCAAATAAAAGAGGTTCTCTGGGGGTGAGTCTAGGCCTAATTTTAAGTAGGCTTAGTCTATCCTTTGCAAGAATAAATTTCTTAGGGGCGAAACCCAAGATTGAGGACTCAGCCTATTGATTTGGTTGTCTCTACTGCTTGCGAGAATATCAGAAATTCTCCAAATGGGGAGGTTGAATATGTTCCCTTTCTCCCCATCCCCCCAAGGGGACTTTGCAAATGCTTCTTTATTCACTTTCCAAATGACTCTGGGATTTATTGGGGTATCACACTAACCTGGACAAACCAACAAAATCTCATGCCATACTCAAGAGTCCATGTACTTATAGTGTTCAACTAAACTGACAATACAAGTTAAATTAAGAAATGCACTAACCAAAATATAAATTTTGCACCAAATAAACGTCTCTCCTTTTAGTCTCACACAGAAGTTGAACTTTTAAATTATGGACGATATAATCCTTTACCCAGTCTTCTGATATACCTTAGTCCTATTCCGAACCGCTTCATTCATATCTCTGCTGGATGTCTGATCACTTCCTCAACAATTTTAACTGTTCCTGTATGTGGTACTGCTGATTTTCCTAGCTGCTGAGCTCTAACTCTGAGTCTCAGGTGTCACTTATATACCCATGGTTTTTCTGTGAAAAACCATGTTATACACAAACAGCTCAGTATCTCAGAATTTAGAATTAGCAGTTACACTTGCTGAAAATATGTGGCTACTGTAAGAGCTTACAATTTAGGACCCTTTACAATAAGCCCCAACCTGATAGTTGATAGTTGCTCTCAACATTAGTTCACCGAATTTTTATATTATAGTTAGTCCATATGATTGAGACATGGTAATATTTGTTTTTTGTTCCTGACATTTCACTCAACATGTAGTCCTTAAGTTTCATTTACCTAGTTGCCTGCCTTACAACTCCATTCCTTCTTGTGACTGCTCAGTAGTCCATTATACAGTTCTCTTTCCATTCCTCAGTCATTGTACCCTTAGGCCACCTCCATTCACTGTGGATCACCAACACCACTGCCAGAAATACCAGTGTGCAAATGTCCATTCATATCATCATGCTCAGTTCCTCCAGGTATATACTGAGCAATGGGGTTGCAGGATCATATGGCAGCCCCACCCCTAGACTCCTGTGGAACCACCACGCTGCCCTCCAAGGGGCTGCAGCTCTCATTTCCCTACAGACAGTAAATAAGTATATCCCTTTCTCCACATTTTCTCTAGCACTTGTTTCTCTCTGTTCATTTTTAATGGTTTTATTTACACATCATATGATCCAGCCTAAGTGTATAGACATGCCTTTGCCATCGTACTCTCCCTGAAGACATTTCCTTTTCTTCTACACAGAATCCATACTCCTTTTCTTCCACAAAATCCATGTCCGTTTCCCAATCTGCCCGCTTGTTAACAGTTAGTTTTGGCTCACTGCCTTCGGGACGCTCAGTGTAAGCGTATTACAATATTGCTGTTGACTTTAGACCCTAGTTTACATTCATTGCAATTTTTCCCAAATACCATCTATTTTTAACACCATGCAATACTGACAAGGAAAAATAATTTAATAAAAGTTTTTAAATATCTCATGTTTGGATTCCCTATAACTAGAAACAAGAGGAATTCATTTTTATGCTGTTTTAAACTTTGCCTCCTTCAAATGCCATAGCTCTACAGACGCACAGAAGGTATAACTGAAATACAAAGTATATAGGTCATTACATGAACTGTCTATTATACATATATATATATATATATGTCTATTATATATAATTATATATTATACATATATATATATATTTGCATGGGCAGGACCCAGAATCGAACCTGGGTCTCTGGTATGGCAGGTGAGAACTCTGCTTGCTGAGCCACCATGGCCCACCCAATTGTCTATTATATTTTATAAATCATAAAACAAAAATTATTACAAGAAATAACCTCCTTCTATCATTACTTACTTGAAATAAGTTCCTGATTTAACTCCATTTTGTATTTTTTATAAAATTCTCATAAGCCATGCTTATTCTGTTGGGCCTAATATGCACCACATATTTTCTGAGGTTTATTCCCCCTCTTTGTGCATGCATGTGTGACTGTGCTTTCACAACGCAGAAATAATTTGATATTTAGCCAACTCAGCAAACAAGATAATATGGCTTCAGTTCTATCCATGATAAAGTCATGGCAAAGCATTTTGCATCAGCCCATCAGATATATATATATATATATATATATATATATGTATATGTCTTGGCTCCCTTCTTAATAGACAATGGTATTAAAATTCAAGATTTCCTGCATCAGTATTATTTTAACTAAAGCTTAAAAAAAAGAGAGAGAAAAAGAGACTGGTTTCACTTCAGTTATTGTTTCTCTGTCCTCCTTTTTTCTATTCTCAATGTCATTTCTTTTTTTTAATGATAGGAATGGATAAAAGGACTGAAACTCTCATGAGTAGAAGAAAAGTGGATAGATACAATCCACACATAATGGCTTACCAGTGTCAAAGATTCCCCTTGATGCAGACAGTAAGGACTCCCCCTAACTCCTCTGGGGGACAAGGACGCACCATTTGACACAGGGAGTTTATTTCTGTCCTATACCACAAAGTAGAAGGAACCCAACAACAGCTCAGAGAATGGGCGAGCTTTCCTTCCCAGGGCATTGCCACTCAGAAAACTGATACTCCCTTCCTGGGAAGAGGGGTGAAGGATATTTCCATGGGAACAAATGCGCTTTGCAAAGGTGCAAAGTTCCAGCAGAGGGAGAAAGTGCATGTGTTGTTTGTGTTTGGGGTGGGGATGGGGGAATATTTAAAACAATGTATTTTTCCTTCCCTGTCAATCATTTTGTCCTGAAGTTTCTCACCCATTGAATCAATGGCAATAATTGTTTCAGGAGGGTAGCAAATACCATCCAGGACAAAGAAGCAATTGCCAAGCTTGAATTTCAAACTAACTTTTTTTAAGTCCACAGTCAAAAGCATGGCTTTGTTGAGAGAATAAGAGATTTCTAAATTCCACAAACGTTCTTCTACATATCCCTGGGAGCTCTGATTCCAGAGCTTTTCTGTAAACCATTGAAATTTAAAGGAAGTTCCCTGATAAACAGAAAGCGGCAGTCTGCCTGCTGGGAGGAATTTGGAGCAACTTAGAAGATAACACGTTTAAGGCTGAGATGTTATTTGAATCCTTTCAAGGCAACAGGAATCTCCTATCCATGATATTAGGTCCAAGAGTCTGGGAGACAAGGCTATAGAAATTCCAGAATTGATAATGACATAGGCCAAATATGAAGCAACAGGTAATCTACTTCCTGTGTGGAGCAACTACCCAGAGTAGAAAAGACAATTGGCGGTGTTGAGAATCTCGGCCAATGCTGCAGGCTCTCACAGCCTGTGCTCACCAGGGAAAAAGAGAGTGGTTTGAAGAGGGTGGAGTGTAGCTGAAGGGCTATGATGGGGCCGAATGGACCTGGAAATATGACTCCCCTTCTGAAACATGCAGCCATCCATTCTTTCTCTGGCTGATCTCCTTCTGTCTCGCAGCTTGAATTGTCATCTCCTTATAGGTGGCAAAGTTGATTATTACTGAACCCTGTGATATTGGAAAATGGAAGGTTACAATACCACCACTGACCAAAACAGACTTGACTTTCCCTTAGTCTGACAACTTTAACCTGCCCCTTATGACATCCAGATAGAACACATTCCACCTGGCATGAACAGTAAACTCAGGATATAATTCCGTGTGATCAGCTCAGCCCATTCCTTGAATTCCCCTTAATGTCTTCCAAGTACTTTTCCACTAGCTCACCCCAGTCATTAAAATCCCTTCTGCCCTCTATATCAGTGGAGTTGAGTTCAAATTTGCTTCTGGGCTGTCTCTGCCTTATTGCTCTGAAGATTTGAATAAAGTTGTCCTTGCTTTAACATTGTCCAGTGCAATTTTTTCTGAGAGACTGAGGAAGCCCACATTTATATCTTTAGCCCAGACATTTCCCCTCATACCAAAACTCCTAGTACCTCTTCTTCTTGACATGTCTACTGGGATATCTCATCTGTATCTTACAGTTAATTTTGTCTACTTTAATTTTTATTTCCTTGCAAGAGAGTTTTCAGCCCCAGACTGGGAGATTTTAATAAAGGGTGCCAGTAGCCCCAATTGCTTAACTCAAAATTCTCAGAGCCGGCTTTTATTCTTCTTCTTTGCTCCCTCTTCAGGTCCAAACCATCAGCAGGTCTCGTGAGTTCTCTCTCCTGAGTGTGACTTGTAGCTTGACTGTTCTATTGTCACTCTAGTCCAAGCAAAGTTCAACAAGACCCTAAACTAGGATGGTTGGGATAGGGAGTGGTAAAATGGAGTACAGGGGACATGTCTAGGCCTTGTTGACCATATTTAGAGGACGAAAGAGAGAGAAAAATGTTCAGGGTTGGCTCTCAAGGCATAAAACCTACCACACAAAGAATGCAAGGAGAGAAGCTGCCTTTGGGCACATTACAAGGAAAGAATCTGAGTGACATCTCGGGGTAAACATTCATCAGGCACTTAGATAGCCATGCTTAAATCTGAAGTGCGAAGCTAGGTCTAAAAATACAGACGAGAGCCACCGACAGCTTAAGTTATGGAGGTGGATTACAATTGAATTCCCAGATCTAACTTTCCTTGGGAAACTTGTAAAAGCAGATTTCTGGGTCCATTCTTTAGTGATTCTTACTCAGATGGACAGTCGTGGTGCCCAGTGATCTTCATGTTTAGGGAGCACCCTGGGGAATCCTGACATGTATACTATTTTGGAAGCCAATGGATTGGACCATCCTGGGGATGGTGTGAAGAGTGAGAAGAGTAAATGAAAAAGAACTGATCTTTGTGGAACCCAACAAGACGGTGTGGGCTGGAGAAAGAGGTGCCAGTACAGGAGACCATAAAGAAATAGTCAGACAGGTTGATGGGAAGCCAAAAAAAAAAAAAGAAAATGAACTATTTTATTGCCTTTGTACAATGATTCACTACCAAATTATCATTTTCCCAGTATTATTTTCTCAAAGGTAAAAATGTTCTCTTTCTATAGACTACTTCCTTTACAGCCTTTTTATTTTTTTACAATATCCTATTGAGTGAAAAAAGCATTTTATTAAAAGCAGTAATTTGTTACTGCTCTAAATAATCTTTTATAGTTTCTAAAACATAGTGCCTTCTTGATGAAACATTTCTGAAAGTGAATTATTAGGCTACTGCAAGTCCTTGCCAACCAACAAAGACACAAAGCATAATGTGCCTTAAATCTGCTAATGTGAAAATGCAAAGTGGCTGGGGTGTATTTGCTAATTAGCATGCTGCTGTTAACACCTTTCACCTTTCTTTGTTTCATTTTGAGGTTTCTTCTAGGAAAAATAAATAAATTACTTGCAAAAAAATTTTTGAGACTCAAAATAAAGCACATACTTTTATGTAGGCGGAATTCAAGCAATGGCGTGCTGAGAGAGCCTCACTGGAATCTCTCAGTGCACCAAGGTAATGATCATTGAGAGAACCTTAGTCAACGTCTCAAGCAAAATCAGAGTGCATGGTGCTGAATTTTAGCTTTCCTCTTTCCCATTTTTTCAGGTCATTCCTGGGCTCATGTGGCTAATGTGATATGAAAGATAGGAAATGAAGGCATTGTAGGTAAACCCATAGCTGCCCCCACACCTGTGTTTAAACACACCTGAGTAAGGAGGCTCTCATACCTCTGTTCTTTCTATAAAAAGAACCCCCCAAAGACTTTACAGAACCCTAAAAACCTTCCAATATGTTATCATTGAAAAGCTGTTAGGAATTTCACAGCTGACAGCAGTGCATCTAATTACTGAATTATTAAACAGGAGGCCTCCACCTAGAAAGCAGTGTCCTGTCACTCAAAATGATCAATTCAAGTGAAAAGCAGAGGTACAATTAGGTAATCTTGTTCACTTCTGCAGATAAATTTGAAATATTCAAACTCAACTCAAGGGGGAAGGAAACTTAATTGCCTTTGGTATCTGCTTTAAGCTTAACTTGAATGTTAAGTCAAATGTGTTCTCAGATCCTACACTGGTGGCTGGGAAGAAAAGTCCCAGCCTTCTGCTATTTTGCATTTTCATTTCAAGCCCAAAGATTCATTTTTGAATTTAGAGTATCACCCACACAGAAATCATATCTGAGAGATTTCTGTAAAGGAAACAGATAAAAGGAGGGCTGGTTATGGGCCAAGGGTGACTGGGATGGCCATTATGACAAAAAGCTGTTTTCTTCATGAGCCCTTTATTTCTTGTGGCTTAAAAGCCAGATAGGAAAAATTCCCTAGCCTCTCTTAACCTGCCCTCAGAGAAGGCTGATAGCTGGTATACTTCCCACTTTTACATTTATGCCCTCAAAAGGCACTTCTAGTAGGCAACATTAATAAATAACAAGGACTGAGAATTCATTGTTTTAGAATACTATGCAAAAAGTCTAATTTTTTCTTTTTGTTTTATTTGTATAAGGTAAATACGAACATTAGCCCCACTTTAAAGAAGAGGAAACTGAGTGTCAGATACATAAAGCAACTTCCATGCTCCAAGGAACATAGCTAGAAAATAGATGAGCCAGGATTTAAAATAAGCAAAGTTCTCATCCTTAGCCCCTATATACACAGGCATTTCATAATTGGCCACTTCAGTCTTTTAAAGGATTTTACAAAAAGAAATATGAAGAGAGCAACTGATTGTGCCTTGTTCTACTTTTATTGCACCAGGATGTCCGTATCTTTGCTAATGAAACAGAATGAGAAAAAAAAAAAAAATACACAAACAAGTTTTTTTGCCATCACATCCCTGTCGGAAGCCCTCACCTAGTCCATGTGTCTTCCTTATGCAGAGTTCCTTATCTATATTACTTGCCCCTGCATTTGCCCTTCTACTAAAGGAGACAACTAAAGGACAGGGGCACTTTTTAAATTTGCCTTTGGTTGCATTTTCTCAATTTCTACTCAATAAATATTTTGGGAACATTAAGCTTGGAGCTGAACTGAATCCAATCCACTCAACTGCAAAGAGTGGATTCTAATAATGCTTGACTTTAATTGCTCCTGTTGCTCATTATTGGCTAAAGATATTAAACCATGTGACTACGAAGTTCATCCTGTATCCAGGTCAGGTAGGGAAGAGCAATACTGAAGTATACTTATAATGGGGACCTGGGTCTACAGAATCCATTCACAAGCACCAGGTCATTTTATTCTTCCTGCCATCTTTGGTACATAGAAATTAACCCTGAACATAAGCCTTTCTGAAAAAATGAAGAGAAGATTAAGACTTATTGGCCAGTAAAAGCTATAGGAGTCTTCTCTTTCCTTCCCACTCTACTAGTAAATACATAAATATATGTATATACACATACATATACATATATTGTGTACACATATATACGTATATGTACATATAAAAGTTATATAAATAAATGTATATAGTGTGTATAACATATAGGTGTAACACATGCTTCTCCTTCTTCAAAATGGCATTTGACATTCTTCCTCTTTGATCCAAACAATGAACTCAGAACCTCGGACATGTGGCACATGGTTAAGAATAGAAGCTCTAGAGCCAAGCCTCTTGGTTCTAAACTTCAATTCAGCCATTTACTGGCTGTGCGATTTTTGTGCCTCAATTTTTCAGTCTATACGTTAAGGATAAAAGTATACCCACAGGTCACATACCTGCTAAATATCACTGTAATTATCCTACTAAATGTTGAAAACATTTTTACCAGTTCATCTATTTGAAGATCTGGACTTGGTCTCATTTATCTTTTTTTTTTTTTTTTTTGTCTTTTCATTCTCACCACCTAGCATAGTGTTTGGCATATAGTCAGCACTCAGTAAATTTATATTGAACGGATTTTGATTATTGTCAAAAATTATGGCCTATTATAGGAAAATGCCATCATAATTCTAAAGAAATAATATTTTGTGGTCCTGTAAGGAAGGTACTTTGAAGCAGAAACCAATGGTCAGAGCTCAGTTACAAACAAATGTATATATATATGTTTTTCTTTGAGTACAACTGAAAAAGGGGGGTGCAGGGGTACAATGTATGAAGGTCAGAAGCCTACAAACATGTGAAAAATGTTAACAGCACATTTTTAGGCTTATTAGAAACAGCCTAAATAATTAAACCAGTCAAATTTCTGGTGGCTTTTGGCTCATGCCCAGAATGGAAGGTCATGACCCGACATACCAGGGCCCTGCATGGCACTTGTGATTGACAAGGAGAGGAAATAAGCTGATACCTTTCACGTGGGAATCACAGTTTGTTGCAAATATAAGCAAGATGCCTATCTGGATGTTGTGGGAAAAGTTAATTGTGTCCTGATTCAAAACTTTTTTGTTCCCAAAGTTGTTTTTGTTGTGATTTGTTTTTTATTTGATAAAACAGCTGTGTACCATAATAAAATATAGGTCACTTGCTTCCGGTTAAAATCATCATTGGTTATGTCTGGGCTTTCTTTTCATTGCAGCATGTATTAGATACATTGGCCCCAGGCAAAGAGGGAGCTTCTTCTGAAACAGATGTTTTTTTTATCTCTATATAGTGAATTATTAACTTTTGAGGTTCTAGATAGTTATCTACAACTTCTCCATAAATTATACAGAAGATATTGATTCAAAAGAAATTCTGTATAAGAATAATCTACCACAATCTCTCATAATAATGATGAGCATAAGGATTCCATTTGGTTCTCCAATTCTGTGCCTTGGGTCTGCTGGCATGCCAATGACCCATCATGCAGGGAATAAGAAAGGGGCTTACATCACATGGAAAGTTTATTCAAAGACAAACATGCCCTTCTCAGATTCAGTTCCATGAGGCTTGAAAAGATTTAAGAATTCACAAGAAGTTAAAAGCTAATTTATCAATAGGCTCCATTTTGTTTCCTATGGAAACAAGCACTCATGCCATTTTGAAACTATTTTGTTGTAAGACAGAAGTTATCAACATTAGCTCACCTGGGAGGTCTTTAAAAATCACACCAGACTTCAGACCACTTGGGTAGGCCCCAGACATCAATATTTTATGAAGCTCCCAGGTGACTCCAATATGATGCCAAGGTTGAGACATATCATGTCATGTGTGTATATAATTTAGATCCTATTAACACTATCTCTCTCTCTCTCTCTCTCTCTCTCTATATATATATATATATATATATACATATACATATATATATAAATCCTTCAAGTTTTTTGAAAAAAAAATTTTATAAACCTCTAAGCATGATCTAGAAATAAGTTAAATATTTTAATGGTAAATGGAAAAGCATTAACATGGCTTTCATAGCTCTACTTGTTGCTGTGGACTGAAGAAAGATTCTTTTTAACTTGAAGACCATAATCTAACTCAATCCCCATTCCAATTCTCCTCTGAATATACAAAATTAAAAAATAAAAATAAAATGTTTAATATTATTATTTAATATTTTCCTATACTACATGAGAACAAATCCATTGTAGAGCGCACCAGATGGGAAACTAGAACTTTTTATTCACTTTTGCTCAATAACAAAATAAGTTATTATTTCCCAGTAATAAGGACACCCCCATGTGTCCAAGCCATTGAAGAATTCATTGTCAGTCCTTAAACCAGTTGTGTGTACAAATAACTATAATACTATGGGATAATTGTACTAAATGAACAATGTATTAACTAATGAAGAGCTGATCAAGAGGTGATCAAGGAAGTACCCAGTGAAGAACCATCTTTTGGGATGGGACTTGGAAGGTGGGCAGAAGGTTTCCACCTGGCAAGAGGAAAATGGGCATTTTGGTTAGGGCAACAACATGGCAAATTTATAGAGAAATTTCTAGATCACTCAGGTTTTAGTACCACTAGCTGACTGCCAACAATAGGTTTATTTTTTCAGTGGTTCAAATTAAGAAGAGATGAGACACTCTAATTTTTTAAAAAGATTTTTTAAATAAAAGTAATAAAGATTAATCAAATTCAGAATCATTATTGATTATTCCTATTTATATTTTTCCTTATGTGACAAAACATGGCAAAGGCTTTCCCTAATCATGATGTTTCAAGGCATTTTTCTACAATTTTATGACCATATAACAGTAATTATAGTGATGTTTTCTTGAATTAACGTATTACACAGAGGCTAGTAGTTGCAGAAGATGTGCTGATATAGTAGTCATTATTTCTAAAAAAAGAGCAAGTAGAAGCAATTGACTTTAGAACCTTATATATAGTTACATGCAACAGATTTGTTGTTTTGAAGAGGAAATTTGAAAAAAAAGTAGGATAAATTCTCATGCCATCCCAGAATCCGAGATGAAGAGAAATTTTCCTCAATTTTAGAGAGAATAGAACACGCAGATGTTTAGGTCTTGGTGACAGTGAGAAGTTACTTTTCTCCAAATTGCCAAAATGGTTACTCAATGGATTCCAGTGTGGGCAGCAACCCAGCACATACAGACCTGGTCCTACGTATTGACTCTGTATTCTCTGAGTTATTTAGTCACCAGACAACTTATCCCTCCAAGCTGGAAAGTTGTTTTCTTATATGCTGATCATCCACCAAATCGGAGTGAGCTACAGTGAGGCCTCCAAGCAATAAACTCTGCACTTCCAACAAAAGAAAGAAATATCTTGCTGAGTGGAGCGAACATTGAAGTAGAAACCAAGACAAGCATTATAGTCCAACCCTTCACTAGGTAGATGACCTTGGGGAAGTCACAACTGAATTGGCATGACTGAACCTCACGTTCCTTAACTGAGCGTGGAGAAAGTAATGTTTACTTTTTCTCACTCGCAATGTTGGGAGAACCAAATAAATATGGGAAGATTTTATGGCATGTAAATTGATCCACAAAGGTGAACCACATCTATATACTTTTTTTTGCTGCTGCTGTTGTTTGAATTATACTGCTTCAAGGAGAATTATTAGAACAAACAGAAAAAAAATACAGGGAAGCCAATAGAAATTCCTAAATAAAAGCAATGGAAAATTTTAGGTTAAGTCTCCGTTCATGATTCTTTACATAATGAGGTTGTACTCTAGAAATAAGTTAAATATTTTTAATGGTAGATCAAAAAACAACAACATCTATTCTAAAACATATATATATATATATGTCAGTATATGTATATAAGCATATACTCCGTATATAGGTGGAATAAAGAACATTTCAAAAACATAGCAAAAGATATTCCACTACTGTTACATACATATATAAGCATTCTAACAATAAATAAATAATAACATGTGTCATCAAACTGAAAGGGTGCATAGAATCTGAGAAGGATAAATTTAATAAAAAACCTACTAAACTTATATTGACATTCATTATAGTGAAATTTCACATCAATGTTGAAAAAAAATCTTAATAGCTACCTAAGGGAAAAAGAATGATTATTTTAAAGGGAATGAAAACCTGATTGACACCAGATTTCTCATCAGCGGTGTTGAAAACAAGAACTCAGCAAAACATCCCCAAAGTCCTGAGGAAGGATGTTTTGAACCGAGCAAACTATGTCTCACCAAACCAGTCAAAGTATAATTCAAGACAGAAGGGGTTAATAAAGACATTTCCCAACTGTAGAAGCTTGACACTTTATAGGACTTCTCTAAGAAAACCATTAGAAATTTATTTGAATACAAAAATGGTAGAAGGAATATATAAGAATCATCATAAACAACAAATCTGTAAAATAGAATTAAATGTTGATTGTAAAATTTATTTCACAATAAAGAAGGCAAGTAAAGAAAAGAAAGTTTGCTAAGGTATAAAATACACCTAATAATAAGTTCTAAATATATGTATTTATATATAAATTAAATCTATTCATATGTAAATTAAATATATGTTTAATATAAATACATGATGTATTAGTTAGGGTTCTCTAGAGAAACAGAATCAACAGGGAACACTTGCAAATATAAAATTTATGAAAGTGTCTCACGTGACCATAGGAATGCAGAGTCCAAAATCCACAGGGCAGGCTGCGAAGTCGATGACTCCGATGGATGACCTGGATGAACTTCACAGGAGAGGCTCACCAGCCAAAGCAGGAATGGAACCTGTCTCCTCTGAGTCCTCCTTAAAAGGCTTCCCATGATTACATTTAGCATCACTAATTGCAGAAGACACTCCCCTTTGGCTGATTACAAATGGAATCAGCTGTGGATGTAGCTGACGTGATCATGACTTAATCCTATGAAATGTCCTCATTGCAACAGACAGGCCAGCACTTGCCCAATCAGATAAACAGGTACCACAACTTGGCCAAGTTGACACCTGTCCCTAACCATGACACATATAAATTAAATATATTCATATATTTATAAATGTATAAATTAAATATATTCCTATTTAATTTTTTTTTATTTACTTAAGTAGCTATGCAGCATAAGGCAAAAGTTAGGAAGAATACATTTCAAATCCACAACAGTCTTTGTATTCTGGGGAGGAGCCTGGGAATTTATCTTGAGGGAGGGTTGGGAAAATTGACAACTTGTATTTAACTATAATGTTTTAATTTTTAAAAGGGAGATGGACTCACACATATGCAATAAAAATTAATAAAAATGAAAATAGCATATATGCATTCTAAGGTATATATTTCATCACCTGTAATCTCACCATAAAATACAATCACCATTAATATATGGGGCTATTTTCTTCCAGTCCTTTCTTTGCATATTTTCATTTAATTATGAGCAGAATCATTAAAAACATTGTCAGACTTTTCTACTTATCATTATAACGAGTGGTTATATTTTTATACACTTATTTTAAACAGCAAATTTTAGTCTTATGAATGGACATTACCCTTCCGTTCCCCTTTATCTCAGAAGGTCTCAATTTTGTCATTCATATTTGCCTATTCTAATTCTTATTTCCTCTAGAGTACAGTCTTTTGGGGCTTGTCCTCATCATTTCATTTCAAACTCATATCTCAATCACCAAAAATCCTATATGATAAACCCTACATTCTGAGCCTATTTTACCAGATGATCTGACAGCATTTGAGGTCCACACTAATGACTCCTTATTTTTATCTCTAGCACCATCCCTTAAGCTGCACTTGCATATTATGCTCTCTCCTAAGAATCTCCATTTGGACATCTATTAGTCTTATCAAACTTACTATATTTGAAACAAGTGTCTTGATTCCCAACCCCCATAAACCTAATCTTCTTTTAGTTTTACCTATCTCAGTAAATGGCATTTCCATTTACTGGATTGCTCAGGGTAAAAGCCTTATGTTTGACCACTCCTTTCTCTCACATGCCCTATCCTGAATAAAATTGTTGTAGGGCCCCATTACAATCCAGTCGTAGATGCCACCATCATCACTTACCTAGAATTCCGTGGTAGCTCCTCCTAGTCCTCCTACTCCCATACCTGTCTGCCCAAAATGAATTTCCCACGCAGTACAATGTTCCTCTTAACATGTAGTAATCATATGCCTCTCACCAGCCTCCTGCTAAAAAATCCTCTATGGCTTCCCATCATACTTCAAATCCAAGACCCTACTCCTGGCTCTGAGTCCCTGTATTACATGATCCTTGGTTGCCTCACCAGGCTTTTCTTTTATTACATGCACATCCATCATGCATGCCTTTGAGCCTTACTTGATGGCTGCTGTTCCTTAAGCAACTAAGTTGCTCATCTTTGTCAAGTCCCCCATCTTTGAAGTTCTCTCTGCCTGGAATGCTCTTACACCAGATAGTTTCATGGTTCACTCACTCACTTCCTGAGACTATGTCTGAATGTCAACTCCTTGGACAGGCCTTCTCTGGCCAACAAATCTAGAACTAGTGGTGCCCCCTCTCTATTCCCTTACCTTTATTTTTATGTATAGTGTTTATTACTCTTAATGTCATTTGTTATTGCTTTGATTTATCCCCTCAAATACAAACCATTTATTTTGTGGGTGGAAACATTGAGGCTTTTAGGTGACAATTGAGGTTATTATATATGTGGGGATGAAACCCAAGGTATGAAATCTACAGATGCTCTTTTTATTACATGATGCTATGATGTTGGTGAGGGAGAGACAGAGAGCAGGGGTTAGTTTAGGAGTAAACCATTTTTTTCTTTCTACTTATTTATTTATTTGTTTATTTTTTCATCACATAGTTGTATATACATCATCATGATCATTTCTTAGAACATTTGCATTAATTCAGAAAAAGAAATAAAAAGAAAACAGAAAAAATTTCATACATGATATACCCCTTAACCCTCCCTTTCATTGGTCACTAGCATTTAAATATACTAAATTTATTTTAACATTCGTTCCCCCTATTATTTATTTATTTTTAATCCTTATGTTTTACTCATCTGTCCATAAGGTAGATAAAAGATGCATCAGACATGAGTTTTTCACAATCACACAGTCACATTGTGAAAGCTATATCATTATATAATCATCTTCAAGAAACATGGCTACTGGAACACAACTCTACATTTTCAGGCAGTTCACTCCAGCCTCTCTGTTACACCTTAACTAAAAGGGTGATATCTATTTAATGTATAAGAATAAAATCCAGGAAAGCCTCTAGACTCTGTTTGGAATCTCTCAGCCATTGACACTTTATTTTGTTTCATTTCACACTTCCCCTTTTTGGTCTAGAAGGTTTTTTCAATCCCTTGGTGTTGAGTGTCAGTTCATTATAGGATTTCTGTCCCATGTTGCCAAGAAGGTCCACACCCCTGGGAGTCATGTCCCACATAGACATGCCCCACATAGATATAGGGGAAGGGCAGTGAGTTTACTTGTTGTGTTGGCTGAGAGAGAGAGACGCCACATCTGAGCAACAAAAGAGGTTCTCTGAGGCCTAATTTTAATAGGCTTAGCCTATCCTTTGCAGGGTTAAGTTTCATATGAACAAACCCCAACATTGGGGGCTCAGCCAATTGCTTTGCTTGTCCCCACTGTCTGTGAGAATATCAAGAATTCTCCACTTGGGGAAGTTGGATTTTCCCCCTTTCTTGCCATTCCACCAAGGTGACTTTGCAAATACTTTTTTATTCACCGTTAAAATCCTTCTGGGATTTATCAAGGGAGTAAGTCATTTTTAATGTTTGAGAGTGGAGGACGAAAACTCTTTAAATTATAAACCATGGACTCTATAAGGAATTGCCCACAGCTGCATCCAGCATTGACCACAACTCAGTGACACAGTTTTAAATGACTGCAGGTGTGATTTAAAGGCGTCAGGGAAGCCAGGACAGGGCAGAGGTCACTCTTTGGATATCTAGGCTATTAAGGTAATTTGGGAGCCGAGTCAAGGAAGATGTAGTTTGCTGAACTGCAAATCCAAAGTGAAAGGGTACTGCTTTGAAAATGGGTAAGGGTAAGTATTCTTTTGTCCTATTTGAGAAAAGGGCAAAGTAGGCCCAGATGGACACAATTAAGTCTGCAAAAGGTCCAGAGGGCCAAGGACAAAACAAAAAGCAACAGGTAAAAACTGACCTCTATGTCAACTCTGACACAAACCAGTGAGGGCCAAGAATGTGTTGGCAATCTGCATATGTACAGAAGATGAGAAGGCAGTCAGCTGCATCATGTTGACCAGCCATATGTTCAAGTGTATTCTGAAATTAAATAGGAACTGCATTGAAAGCACTGTGAAAGAACTGGTGCTATATATAGAATGTGAAACACAGACCTAGCAAGTCCACTAAGGCTTATGCCAAAATCCAAACTGAGTACCCATTCTGCGTTCTCTATCACCCTGCTCATTGTTCTTCATGGCAGTCATGACAAAAATCTCATCTTTGCTTACACTACTTTTCCTCAATCCTAAAATGAGGGGAGAAGTCTGTGCCGTATATCTCCACGTTCCAAGATCTTTGACTTGTTCTTGACATATAGAAAGTGTTCCAAAAATATTTGGTCAAATTATTGTGAAAGAAAGAAAAAAAAAGGAATAAATCCCTGATTCCTATTCTTAGAATTAAATATTGTGCGTTGGCCATTTGAATGAGATACAAATGTAGGCCATAGAGTAGTAGCATGCCCAAGATGATATGCAGGGCTCTACTCTGTTTGTCTATGAAAAGGTCTGTATCTGTGCAGGTAATTTGTACAAATGTAATCATGCTTAATGTAGGAAAACAGACATGCCCAGAAACAAACAAAATGTGCAGACAAAATGGGAGCCTCATCTTTGCATCCCAGGAAGGCACCTATGTGGATCTACAAATGAAATAGACAGGCTTTGTAAATTATGGGATAATAACAGAGAAATTTTTTAATGTACTATTTAACTCCTTTAATAGTTAATACCTTCTCACTATCAGAGAAATGGGTGAGAGTGACAGTATAAAAATATAAAAATCATAAACTGTATCATCTCTGACCACAAAGGAATGAAACTAGAAATCAATAAGAGAGGAAGAACTATAAAATTCACGAATATGTGGAAATTCAGCAACATTCTCTTAAAACAAATCAATGGGTCAAAGAATAAATCACAAGGGGAGTTAAGAAATATCTTGAGGCAAATAGAAATGAAAACACAACATGCCAAAACTTAAAGGGTGCAGAGCTAAGAAGGAAATTCATAGCTATAAATCCTTACATTAAAAAGGAAGAAAACACTCAAATCAGAGATTTAACCTCATACCT
Source organism: Tamandua tetradactyla (assembly GCF_023851605.1). NCBI lineage: Eukaryota > Metazoa > Chordata > Mammalia > Pilosa > Myrmecophagidae > Tamandua > Tamandua tetradactyla. Next base: position 86,883,458 of record NC_135338.1, on the reverse strand, counting down.
GGAGGAACTAGAAAAAGAAGATCAAACTAAACCCAAAATGAACAGAAAGAGGGAAATAACAAAGACTAAAGTGGAGATAAATGAAATAGAGAATTAAAAAAAAAGATGGAATCAACAATGCCAAAAGTTCATTCCTTGAAAATAGAAATAGAAATGACAACCATTTAGGTAAACTGACAAAGAAAAAAAAAGAAAGAAGACACCAACAGCTAAAATAAGAAATGAAAGAGGGACTATTACCACTGACACCACTAAAATAAAAAGGACTATGAACAACTGTACACCAATACATTAGAAAACCTACATGAAATGGACAAATTACCAGAAATACACAAGCTTCTTAACACTGACCAAAGAAGAAATCGAAAATCTCAACAAACCACTAACTAGTAAAGAGGTTGGATCAGTAATCAAAATCCTCCTAACAATAAAAACCCAAGACCAGATGGCTTCACAGGGGAAATTTTCCAAATATTTCAAGGAGAATTAAAACCAATCCTGCTTAGACCCACGAAACCAAATTGAAGATGAAATAACACTTCCTAACTCATTCTATGAGGTCAACATCACCCTAATACCAAAGCCAGAAAAATATACCACAGAAAAATAAAATAGCTGACAAATATCCCTTAAGAATGTAGATGCAAATTTTCAACAAAATACTAGCAAACTGAATCCAAGAACATATTAAAAGAATTATGCACCATAATCAAGAGGGATTTATCCCAGATATGCAAGGGTGGTTCAACATAGGAAAATTCACTAAATGTATTGCATTATATTAATAGAATGTAGGAACAAATAACTCTCAAATTGTGCGAAAAAAATTTGACACTACTTCTGAATAAAAACACATAGAAAACTAGAAATAGAAGGAAGAGTCTTCATTGTGATGAAAAGCATATATAGAAAACCCACAGCCATGCTCAATTATAAAGACTGAAAACTTTCCCTCTAAGATCAGGAGCAAGAAGAGGATGCTGCTGTCACTGCTATTATTCAACATTGTACTAGAAGTTATAGTCATAGAAATTAGACAAGAAAAACAAATAAAAACATACAAAATGGAAAAGAAGTATCATTTTTCCTATTTACAGATGACATGATTCCATATAGAGGAAATCCTGAAAAAACACAACAAATCTTAGGAGCTAATAAATGAATTTAGCAAAATAGTGGGTTCAGGATTAACATGCACAAATCAGTGGTATTTCTAAGAAATAATAATTAACAATCTAAAGATGAAATCAAGGAAAAACTTACCATTTACAATAGCAACTAAAAGAATGTGATAACTAGGAACAAATTTAACCAAGGATGTAAAGGAATTGTGCACACAAAATTACAAAACATGGCTGAAAGAAATCAACAAAGACCTAAAAAATGGAAGAATATTAATTGTTCACAGATTGAAAGAGTTAATATCATTAAGATATCAATTCTACCAAAAATGATTTACAGATTCCATGCAGTCCTAACCAAAATTCCAGAAGCATTCTTTGCAGAAATACAAAAGTCAATCATTAGATGTATATGGAAGAGTAAAAAACCCTATACAGCCAAACTCATCTTGAAACAGAAGAAGAAAATTGGAGGAATTACGCTTCTTGATTTTAAAACTTGATACAAAGCTACCGTATTCAAACAGCATGGTCCTGGCAAAAGAACAGACATATAGATCAAGAGAATTAAACTGAAAGTGCAGAAATAAGTACTCACATCTTTGGCCAATTGATTTCTGACAATTGTGTCAATTCTGTTCAATGAGGGAAAGAATAGTCTCTCTCTTCAACATATGGTGCTGGGAAAACTGGAAATACATATGCAAAAGAATAAAGATGGGCCCCTAGCAAACACTGTGTCCAAAAATTTACCAAAAACAGGTCAAAAACCTAATTATAAGAACCAAACTTATAAAACACCTAGAAGAAAACATGAAAAACATTACAGGATCTTATGTTACCAAACAGTTTCTTAAACTTTACATCAATACCACAAGCAAGAAGAGAAAAAAATGCATAAATAGACTTAATCAAAATTAAAAAGTCTTGTGCACCAAAGGACTTTATCATGACAGTGGAAGACAACCTGGAGAATGGGAGAAAATGTTTGAAAACCACACATCTAATAAGGGTTTGTTATCCAGAATATATAAAGAAATCCTACAGCTCAACCACAAAAACACAATCAACCCAACTACAAAATGGGCTAAATACTTAAAAAGACATTTCTCTCATGAAGATATAAAATGGCAAATAAACACATAAAAAAATGCTCAAGAGCATTATGAAAAAATAGAGAAATGCAGATTGAATCTGCAATGAGATACAATTTCACACCCACTTAGAATGGCTACTGTTCTAGGTTTTTAACTGCCAGAATGCAAAATATACCAAAAACAGAATGGCTTTTAAAATGGGTAATTTAGTAAGTTGCTGGTTTACAACTCTACGGCCGAGAAAATGTCCCAATTAAAGCAAGTCTGTAAGGTGGCCCACGGTAGCTCAGCAGGCAGAGCTTTTGCCTGCTATGCCAGAGACCCAGGTTCAATTTCTGGTGCCTGCCCATGTAAAAATGAAATAAATAAAGCAAGTCTATAAAAATGTCCAAGTTAAGGCGCAAACAAGAGATTACCTTCATTCAGGAAAGGCTGATGAATTTCAGGGTTTCTCTCTCAACTGGAAAGGCACATGGCGAACATAGCGAACATGGTGACATCTGCTAGCTTTCTCTCCAGGCATCTTATTTCAAGAAGCTCCACCAGGGATGTTTTCCTTCTTCATCTCCAAAGGTCTCTGGCTGCGTGGGCTCTGGTAGTTCTTGTTTGGTTATCTTATCATTCTCAAGCTTTTTCCAAAATGTTTTCTCTTTTAAAGAATTCCAGGAAACTAGTCAAGACCTACCTGGAATGTGTGGAGTCACATCTCCCTCCAATCCACGGTTAATGCCTACAATTGGGTAAGTCACATCTTAATCTAATCAAGTTTCCAACATACAGTGCTGAATAGGGATTTAAAGAAATGGTCGCCTCCGGAGGATTGGATTAGGATTAAGATGTGGCTTTTCTGGGGTACATGAATCCTTTCAAACCGGCACAGCTACTATTAATAAAAACAAAACAAAGCAGAAAATAGCAAGTGTTGAAGAGGATTTGGAGAGAGAGGAACACTTGTTCATTGTGGTGGAAATGTAAATGGTGCAGCCTCTGTGGAAACAGTTAAGTGGTTCCTCAAAAAATTAAGTACAGAATTACCATACGACCCAGAAATCCCTTTTCTAGGTATATACTCAAAAGTTTATCGCAAACAGGAACTTGAACAGATATTTTCTCACTGATATTCATAATGGTGAGTTATGAATTCATAATTCATAATTATTCACAATTTCCAAAAGATGAAGCAATCCAAATGCCCAGCAGCAAATGAATGGATAAACTGAATGCAGTATATACAAGCAATGGAATATGATTCAGCTATAAAAAAGGAATAATGTTCTGATAGATAAGACAATGTGGATGAATATAGAAAACATCACATTGGGTGAAATAAACCATACACAAAAGGACAAATATCGTTTGATTTCAATTACATGAAATAATAGGAACATGCAAATTATAGTCAGAAACTAAAATACAGATTACCAGGGACCAGGGAGGGGTTAAGGGATGAGGAATTGATGCTTAATTGGTACTGGATTTCTGTGTGGAGTGAGGAAAAAGCTTTGGTTATAGATGGTGGTGATGGTAGCATGACATTGAGAGTATAATCAACACCACTGGATTGAATATTTAGTTGTGATTAAAAGAAGAAATATTAGGTTATGGATGTATTACCGGAATAAAAATTTAGCAAAAGAGCAGAACAACTATACAGCACGGAGAACCTTAATGTAAACTATGGTGTATAGTTAATAGTATAATTATAATAATACCGTTTCATTGATCATAATAAAGTATCCCACTAATGCAAAGTATTGGTAATAGGAAAAACTGTAGGTGTGAGGTGGGGTATATGGGAACTCTTTACTTTCTGCATGATTTACTGTAATCATACAACTTCTGTAATTTAAAAAAAAAGCAGATGAGAGAGACACATATAAAAAAATTAGTCCCATATATTCCTTCCACCCATAAATAAGCACTCAACATATTGCAATAAGATCATCAACTAAGGTGGGCAGTAGAAAGATGTTATTATATTTGACTAGAAATCTCTATCTAGCTAGCTAGTTATCTAGCTATCATTATTTCTTCTTGAAGGTTAAAATTGTATCTTTTAAATCTTCACCAAACTGGTTTGGATCCATGAATAAGAAAGTCACTTTTAATTAATCACACTCTGAGTTATGCTCAACACTATAATGAAAATAGTAATGTCAGCCAGTTTGAAAATATTATGTACCCTAGAAAAGCCATGTTTTAATCCTGATCCAATCATGCTCAGGCATACTTTTCTTTTAATCCTGATTCCATAAATTTGGTTGGAATCTTTTGATTAGATTATTTCCATGGAGCTGAGACACACCTGATGTGGGTATTCACCTTTGATTAGATAGAAATGTGATTCCCCTCATTGCAGGTGGATCTTGATTAGTTTACTCGAATGCTTTAATAGAGGAAACATTTTGAACTGAGTCAGAAATGAGAGAAATGACAGAAGCCTCAGATACCACAGAAGCTTCACAGCAGAGCTGGCATAGGTGCAGACATGTGGAGAACAAGGACACAGATGTTTGGAGATGCTTGGAGCTCAGCAGACATTGCCATGAGATGTTAAGCAAGCCAGAACTTTAGAGAGAGCCAAGGGAGGCCAAGAGCTGAAAGCCAGCAGGAACAGAGGCTGAAAGCAAAGGAGCCCAGGAGCAGTGGACCAGTGTGACTTCCCAGCTGACAGACATGTTGCGGATGTATTGGCCTTCCTTGAATTAAAGTATCTTTCCCTGGATGCCTTAGTTTGGACATTTCCACAGGCATAGAATGTAAACTTGTAAATATTAAACTTCCTTTATGTAAAGGCCATTCCTGTTCTGATAATATTGCACACTGGCAGCTTGCAAACTAATATGATACCCCATTCTTTTTTTTTTGAATGGGTAGGCACCCAGAATCAATTCAGGGTGTCCGGCATGGCAGCCAAGAACTCTGCGACTGCGCCACTGTTGCCCACCCCCATCAATTTTTACTTATAATAAGTTAAATGAGATAATTAGTGTAAAGAATTTTACACAATGTTAGCAAATCACTATAATGCTAGCTGTCTTCATAATAAGGTTCTAATTGCTTTTACGAGGAGCACATAAGATATTCAAGGAAACAATTGAAAATATAAATATTAATTTCAAAGGAGGTATCTGGGGCTTGGTGGGAAGGGGATAAAGTCTGGGGAGGCATCATTATATAGTTTGCATTTGAAGTCATGAGGAAAGCTGAGTTCACCTGAGCTGAGGATGAAGAACAGGCTGAGGGTCAAGGACGGGTTCCTAAGGAGCTCGTGCACCGTAGGAAAAGGCAGGAGCATGCAACTCTCAGTGGCCATTATTCACATGGACATTTCTCAGTATTTCCTAGTTATACCAGCATATGCTAGTTGGGTTTAAATAATTTTGAAACTGTTGGTAGTCGCTGCAAAACTGATCTTTAGAAAGGATATATCAGTTTGCTCCCTCATGCATGGTTTATGTGAGTGCCCATTTTCCAATTGTTTGCCAACACTCAATATTACCCAGATTCTAAATATCTGTCAATAAGTCACAGCCTGATTTCAAACCACAGCTTTATCCAATAACAGGCTTGGGATGACTATTAAGCCGCATGTAGAAGAAAGCTATGGATTCAGATCTCAGATATACTCTTCCTGGGTTTCACTTAATTTAACTCTGAGCCAGTTTTCTTATTTGTAAAATACAACTGATTTCTGAGTGCCAGGTTTGTGTTCAGATGAAAAGTGAGATAACTCAGGAAACCCTTAGTCAAAATGCTTGTGTTACTCTCTTTTTTTCCTCTACTTCTTTAGTGCATCATAGGCAAATGAGAATATGACATGTTCACCTGAGGTTGTCCATATGTAAAAATCTATTGAGAAAACATACTTCTAAAGCATATTTTGAAAAATATCTGTCCAAGATATTTCTCTATGATTTTATGATTAGCCAAACACTGTTCCTGCCCTTCTGGAAGAATGAAAGAAACTAACATTAATTGATGGTGCATGTGATGGATATTTTGCTAGGCATTTAATATATACTTTTGCAAATCAATTAATTCCTCACAGCAATCCCATTTTATTCCCTGTGAAAACTGGCTCAAAAAAGTTCTATGTTCGAAGAGAAAAAGCCAGAGAGGAGCAGAGCCAAGACTCAAACTCAAGCTCTTCCCACATGCTAAACTGCCCATAATCTAGTATGTTTACATTTAGTAGACACTATACCAAAATTCCAAAATAATAAAAAACGAATTGGTAGAATTAAAAAAAAATGCTTCAATTTTTGGAACTTTAAGTAATACAATAGACTTCATTCAGATAAATTTGTTTTGTAAATATTCTTTTAAAGCAATTTTAAAAGATATAGGCCACGCAGTTAGGTAATAGAAAACACCTAGAAACATAATAATTGCAAAGACAGAGGTAAATAGTCTTTATTTGGAAGGATTGTATGTTTGGAAGAGTCCCAAAGAAGAAATAATAATATGATTATGAGCATAATGGAATAGAAAACTACATTTATAAACAAATATAATTATGAAATCTTGGTATTAAGTTAAATTAAAGATATGTGAACTCTATAAGAAGAAGTCATAAACTACTATGAAATACACAAAAATTGGCTAGAATAAATTGAAAAACCTACTATGGCTTGGGATGGGAAAACTCAATGTTGAGAAGGTGAAAATTTGCACAAATTTAATTTGCAAATGTAACACAATATCAAAAAATTATCAGTGAGTTAAATAGCTACTTCTTGGAGTTAGGACATCAGTGATAAAGCTCAGTTAAGAACAGAAAACAAGCAAGAGAGGTCAGACTAATCCTTAAAAATGAGGCGATATGATGGAGAAAAACAGTTTAATCAAATCAATGAGTATTGGCAAACATATAATCAGTCCAACGGAACAAAATAAAAAGTTCAGAAACATATTCAAATACATTCGAAAATTTACTATATTATAAAGGTGACATCCAAACCATATGGAGCTTTTCACAAATGGTGGGGTGACAAATGGATAGCCATATGATAGCTACATAGGAAAAAATATAATTGGAGCCTCACTATATATTAAACAGGATAAAATCCAAATGATCAAAAATCTAAATATAAAACTTTGAAACCAGACAAGTAGGAGAAAATAATAGATATCATTTATAATCTAGGAATGTGGGGGAAAAATTCCTAAATATACAATCCAGAAGTCATTATTGTTTAAAAAACAAGTTAAGTTAAATTACATTACAGAAATGTTTGCATGAAAAACAAAGTAGATAGACAAATGACACTAGGAAAAAAGTATGTACAACTTATATATCAGAGAGAGAGCAAGATAATGAGAATTCCAAAAATAATATAAATAAAAGCTGGAATAAATAAGGAATATGAAAAGATATTTCAAAGAACAATTGTAAATGGCCATTAAATATATGAAAAAATGCTCAGTTTCATTCATATTAAGACAATTTCAAGTTTAAACCAAATTCATGTCTCATTAAAGATTGGACCCCACACATGATTGGAAGGGATCTGGGACAACTGATATTGTCATACATCGATTGTAGAGATGCAAAATGGTACACACATAGAAAAAAATTGACAGTACTTTGCAAAGTCACGTATGTAATTGCTCCTTGACTGAATAATCCCAATTTTAGCAATCTATCCCACAGATACTCTGCAAAAGTAAGGAACGACTTTGGCACAGGTTATTTTTTGTGGCATTAATTTTAAAGCAGGAGATTGGAAAAAAGCCCAAATAGTCTTTGTAAGCAATGACTGAATAAACTATGTTACTTAAATGCAATGGTATTTTATGTAAATATAAGGAAAATGAGGAGGTTCTCAATAAATTATATTGGGCAAAGTCCCAAATATATTTTTAATTTTAAAAAGCAAGATGCTAATGTATACATGTAATATGTTAAAGTTTGTATAAGAAAGAATTTTATAATCATATGCATGTATGTGTATAATATATCTATGCACACACACATGTATTTCAATATGGGTGTCTTTAGATATATGGATGCACATCATATATATGTATATGTGTTTATATATATATATATTTGAATAAGAGACTAAGGAAAAAAATAATGATGTATTTTAAGGCATCAGTATTTCTGGTTTAGACAAAAGAAAAACAAGAATGAAATCAAAGTTAAATATGAAAGCTGAAATGGAATTTTAATTGGAAATATCAGCACATAGGCATCATATTCCATACTTCTATCCACTAAAAATATCAAGAATCAAGGTAATACAATAGCTTCAGATTGTGGTCTTTAAATACTATTTCTCACAAAAAAGAATCAGGAGTTATATTTGTTTCTATTGCTGCATAACAAATTACCACACATCTAGTGGCTTGAAACCACACGCATTTATTACCACGTAGTAGTTATGGGTCAGGAGTCCTGGTATGGGTGAACTGGATTCTCTGCTCAGAATCTTGCCAGGCTGAAATCAAGGTGTCAGCCAGGGCTCTAATCTCATTCTATGCCTAGAGACCTCTTCCAAGCTCATTCAGATGGTGGCAGAATTCAGTTCCTTCTGGTTGCACGACTGAGACGCTTAGCTGCTTGAAGCTGCCTCTCTCTATAAGCAGTTCACAACAAAGCTCTTGGCTTACTTCCTGAAGTTCAGCAGAACAGAATCTGCGGCTGCTGCTTGTCCTTCTTTCAGGGCTTGCCTGATTAGGTCACATGCCCCCAGGATAATCTCTTTAACTTAAAGTCAACTGATTATGGACCTTAATTACATCTTCAGAATTCCTTTGGTCACATATAGGAAAGAAGTTACGTGAGTGACAGTCTATTATATTCACAGATGTCACCCACACACAGAGGGAAGGGATTATCCTCCCCATGGAGAGTGGTCATTTTCAGTTCCAGTGATATGGTTCTAGTCCTGGCCATGGAATTCCAGTCCAAGTGACATACTTCTGGTGACATGCTATTGAATACTTGGCTTGCGACTAAATGCAGATCAACTGGCTGCCTTCTGTTTTTACATGTACCTCTGGTAAGAAGGTGTGTGTCAGGCAATGGGAATAAGGTGGCGTGTAACCACATCTGAAAGGGAGCTAAGGTTGGGTTCACCTCAAGGCAAATGAAGAATCCTCTTTGGGTGTTTTCCTCCAAGAACCCACCCCACATCTTCTCTAGCATTTATTTGCTATGTGTGAAACACCCATAAGTTATTTAACATACAAGAACACTATGAGTGATAATGTAGCATTTCACAGGTCGGGAAACAAAGCTAAGCAGCTTGCTCGAGAAATCATAGTGGTAACAGTCTCAGAACTCAAATCCTGGTCTATTAGAGTCCAATTTCTCTGAACATAATCCATGGCAATACCTTACTTTAAAGGTGAAACTAGAATAGAATTTAAAATCCCAGATATAGCTTCAACAGTTCATAGGCTATGGATTCTATACTTCTTCAAAAGAACTAAATTTCAAATCGACAGTTTGGTGTCCAGATGACTTTCTCGCCGTCTTGTGCACAGATACAGGGTCAGCTAACTGTGCTCCTGTACACTCATCTCCTCCGCCTGCTGGGCCTGTGCTATTGCACTTTTGGGCCCAAGCAGTGGTCATCACATTTATTCCCACTAATTTCATCTAATTTAATCCAGCCCACTGAATAGTTTATTGTGATTTTATATGATCCTGAATCTAACATGAAATGTTTTCCATTTCATCCAGACTTGTGAACTCTGTAGTTTTGACTTACCCGATATTTTCAATAATTTCCTCCAAAGTTGAAAAATGCAGATGAAGCTCAGGACAGACCCCAGTAGCACACCATGAGAAGTAGCATTTCCATTTGACTGCAGTCGACCATCCAGTAACTTGTGCTGCAATAACTCAATCTCCTAACTGAAAAACAGCCATACACGAGCCTCTCAGAGATGTAAGTGTTTCAGGACAAAACATTTTTAACTCATGGAAATGCATCTGCATTATAGCTGCCATAGTGACTTTGTCAAAGAAGAAAAGGAGGAGATAATATGTGACTGCTCACTTCAACAATCACTTCCAAAAACTCAGAATCGAAATTACATTTACCAGTCTCTCATTTATGAAATTATCCATTCCCTGTCTTTGAAAGGAGGAGAAACAGGTACTCTTTTGTCTTCCAACTTTTTCCTGTTCTTCTGTCCCTTAAAGACTAAGGACTACCATGCCACATTTTCAACTTGTCTCAATGCATTTCAGTCTGCTACAGCTCCTTCACCGGATCCTCCAGGAATTATAATCCTCTTAACTCCTTATATTCTAGGTGGATGTTTTTCTTCAGTATGGAAATTGTTCTTGTTATCTCTTCCTGTAACACAAGTGTATTCCAAAGTACATCAAGAATGCAGATATGAAACGGGAGTTGACTATGGTTACATTTTCTTTGCATCCAATGAGGATATCACAGTCCCAGCAATAATCCATTTCATAACTCTGAAAGGAACTGGGGAGATGGTGGGTCAGACTCTAAACTTTGTCCTTATTTTCTTGCTGCTGAGCTCACCCAGAGTTCTAACTTTCCAGGCATCATCCTGTCAGGTTTTGTGACTCCCATCTTTTTGTTATTCCATCACAGCATTTTATGAAGGAGTCTGCTTAAAAGTCTGCACTTGTAAGAGAACTTCTTTACAAATTTGCTCTTCCATTAGGAACGTATCCCCATTTTTACTGCCTATCAAGACAGTTTGTGGTGGCAATATTCAAATTACTACCCATGGTTTTGCAAGAACTCTCTGATAATTAATTTCATGTGTCAAGTTGGCTAGGTTTTGGTGGCCAGTTGTTTGATCTAGCAAGCACGGACCTGACTGTTACACTGAGGGCGTTATGTGATTGCATTTATGGCTGACTGTATCTACAATCAACAAAAGGGATTTCCTTCAGCAATGAAAAAAGTCTCACTCAGTTAGTCAAAGGCCTTAAGGGAGAATTGATGATTTCAGCAGTCAGAAAGTAGAATTTCCATCTCTACATCAACCTGCCAGTTTCTCCTGGGGAATTCCTTGAGTTCCCTTCTTTGGAGGCAACTTCATTGGAGTTCTTAAATTGCAGCATGCCCTATAAAATTCAGAGTTTCAAACTTGTAAGTCCCCATAGTCACCTGAGCAGGTTCGTATAATAAATAATGAATATATATTTTCGGTCATCTCCATTTCTCTGGAGAACTTTGACTGACACATGCTGATAAGAATCAAAATAAATTATGTAATATAAAATGAAGATCATATATATGATATCTTTATTAATATCTCAGTTTACTATAATAGCTGTATGCCATGTGTATCATATTCAATAATTTTTGCAAGTTTTTAATACAAGCCAGATACATTAATAACAGTGGAGATGCAACAATGAACGACGAAATGAAGAACAAGCCTGTCCTCAACATGTGACTCTCTTGTCTAATAGTACACAATTATTACAAGGGCTGAATATAATAATAAACAAACACTGGATATACTAGACTCTTTTTTCTCTTGGTCAAAAAATGAACAGTTCAATTTCAATGTTTTCTGACTTTTCTGTTAGGAAAACAGCACAGCCTAGTGATTCAGCCCTCAAGCTATGAAATTACGTTTTCTAATCAGATGCTGCTGCTTTTTATCTTTGTGACCTTGGGGAAGGTAGTACCCTTTCTGATACTCAATTTCTTTAACTGTAATAAACTAAAAAAGATCCTTGTGAGAGGATTTAATAGAATGAGCCATGTGTGCAAAGGTTCAAATAAGGGAACCATCAACAGTGCCATCAGCAATACTAGCTGCCATTGACTGAGCACTTACCCATTGTTGGTTGAATTGTGTCTCCCTGAAAGACATGTTGCTGTCCTGTGCACATAACATTATTTGGAAACAGGGTCTTTGAAGATGTGATTAGTTAAAATGACACCAAGCTGAGTTAGGGTGAGTCCTAATCCAATATGACTGGTGGCCTTATAAGAACAGTAGAGGAGAGAGAAGACACAGACACAGGAGAAAAGGCCATTGTACACAGAGACGGAGATTGGAGTTATGCTGCCAAAAGGCAAGGAAAGCCAAGGATCACTGGTAACCAGTAACCACTAGAAGCCAGAGAGGGGCATGGAATAAATTCTTCCCTAGAGCCTTTAGCCAGAACATGGCCCTGCTAAAAACTTGCTTTGGGACTTTTAGCCTCTAGAGTTAAGAGACATGAGTTTTCTGTTGTTTTAAGTCATCCGGTTTAAGGTACTTTGTTACAGGAGCCCTAAAAAGCTAAGATACCTATCACATTTCCAGCACCATCCTAAGAGCTTTGCATGTATTTTTTCACATCTTCGTCACTTTTATGTTTCACACTGGTGCTTTCAGGCTCCCCATTTCCCAGATCAGTATGCCAACACAATTAGAGGCTAATTCAGTTGTGTGTATCTGACTCCAGAGTCCTTGGGTTAACCTCCCAGCCACATGAAGAGAAGCTTGAATCAATTACAGTAAAACAAAATAGTAAAGTACTATCAGCCTCCCTTCTGCACGTCCATTTCTCTCACAAGCAACTTTAGCCCAGCAGCTGGTAAGGAGATTCTACCCCAAGATGATGATTTATGAGTTGAAGTGAATTCACATGGTCCAAGTACCAATGACCCTAAACAAGTGGTGTTCTTGCTGATACTGGAGGCATAGAGTCGAATTCAACAGTATGTGGAGAGAATGTCTTCCCCCCAAGGCTTCAGCAGGAGGCTTGCACAGCAGCTCCCATCAGAAACTGAAGGGGATAGCCTGGTCTGCATAGACTTTTATGGTTTCATCAGAGAAGCTTCTATAACCTTCTTGACTCCATTTTGTCAGATATGATGACTTAGAAAATAGTCTTTTCTTCCTGTCCCCACCCACAATCAAACTGAGCTGATAATGCTCACACACTTTGATGACAATTCTTTTACAAACATTGTGTGGGCCTCAGAATATTTATGACCACAGTGGGGGCTAGTTGTATGTGTCAACTGGGCTGGGCTATAGCTCCCAGTAGTTCAATCAGATGTTATTTACTGGTTGCTGTGAGGGTATTTTGTAGATGTGACAAGCATCTATATTAGTTGACATTAAATCCAGTAGATTTCCCTATATAACCTGGGTGGGCCTTGTTCAATCAGCTGAAAAGCTTTAAGATCAGAACAGAAATTTCCCTGAGGCAGAAGAAATTTCACCTGTGGATTGCAGCATCACCTCTTGCCTAAGTTTCCAACTGCCCCATGGATTTCCACTTTGCCATCTCACACACATCATTGTTTTATATGTATCTTTTACAGGTTCTGTTTCTCTGATAGAGTGGTAATTGATACAGATGTACCAAGAATGGTTCTAGAGAAACAGATTCTTGAGGATTTTCTAAATTGGTTTTGGGCTTTCTGAAATTGATTCTCTAGTCTTTTTTTGATGTAAAAATATGAATGTCTCTATTTCCAGTGGTAAAGAAAGGGCTGGCGGACCATGTTGTGAAGGGGCAATGGAGATATGCAAAACAACGATGTACTAGGTGGTCACATATTTGATACCGCAGGATATTTTAGTCAAACTAAGGAATAAAAGAATTTGGTTAGCTACTTCTAATTGTGCTGGAGAGTGGGGAAAGAAAAGAATGAGCTCAGGGCTTCAGTTCCCAGTTCAAGTTCTGCATAAATGACCTGAAAGCTTCTATGTCTGCCCTGAAGGAAACCCTGAAGTAAATCTTTCTCTATATACAAATCTCTAGTTCTGCTTCTCTGGTTGTACCCTGGCTCATACACGATGCCGTGAGAATCTGCAAACACCAAACTAACATTCTTACCAAGAGCACGTGCCTGTACAAGTCTGTAATGATTCTTCGCTCATTGTGATTATACAATTACCTCACACCATAGGACAAAAGAGTGACAAAAATCTCCTGAAATAGAATATTGGTATCTGACAGCTCCATCACTATCCACTTGTGGATTAGTCAGCTGACAAAGGAACTTGCTGTAGGTCCCCCACAACCTGCAGCAGCAGCTCCCCAAACCCTGCCAATTCTCCCATAGTTGGCAGGAAGGAGTCTGCATTGTTAGTACCTCTTGATAAGGAGTCTTGGAGCTGGGGGAACTGAAAAATGGGGCTAAATGGAGTAAGTTGTCAGCAGCAAAGGGAATTAGGACCCTGTTTGTTTGCTCAGTCTTGTTTTCATCTTTTGTTCCCTGTTGTACTTCTAAAAGAAGCCCAAAAGTCAGAATGAAATGGTGATGAAGTCCCTGCTGGCATTGGCTGCCATCATCTGAATGGACCTGTGATGTCCTCCTGAAGGCTTATGTCTTCCCAAGAATATTCCATATCACAACCATCTATAGACACAGCAATATTTCAAATTTTAATTAGGCTTGGAAGCAACTCTAGGAAATCTGACCTGAGATGTTCTGTTAATGATCACAGCCAGATCCTTTGTCTGTTCTTTACTTTTCACAAGTGATTACCCAGATTGATCTTCATCTCCCAAAAGAAAAATAAATACCTGCCTATGCCTTTGCATATCATTCATACTGCAGCTATAAAGACATGCACTATAAAATAAAGATGCTCCATTCTGGTTTTCAGAAAAGTATGAGAAATGAATAAAAAGCGAAAACATGTCTTTAAAAAATATATCAGGACATATCCATCAGAAGAAAGGTGGCATCCTTCAAGGCAATCGACTGGGAAATCTTGACACATTGCTTTGATGCCACCTAAAAATAATAGCAGGTGCAAATGAAGCAAAAGTCACACACCATTCCACCTCCCAGAAATGAATGGGGCTAATGTATGAGCCTATATTTTTCTATTTTTAATTTCCATTCTTTTCATTGCAACCATACTATCTATATAATTTGATAAATTCTCTTTTTGCTTAATATTATAGAAAAGATGTTTTCTCGGGTTAAGGACTTAATGAGTTAATGCTTATGTGTGTGTGTATGTGTATATCTATGTTTAATTATTTAACATTTAGGTAGCATTTATTATGTGCTTATGATTTTTGAATTTCCTTCAAGTAGTTTCCCTACTTGGTTGGGGAAGCTCAAGAGTTAAAAAAAAAAATTCATAACCACATTTCTAAGTGCTGAGTAAAATGAGGTATTCAGTTGGTTTCTTTTCTTACAGGATTAAGAAAAGAAATTCATTCATCTCTAAAATTTGTTCTGGACCAGATTTGAAAGGTCATGACTGCTAGTAAAAAAGAGAAGTAGAGGACTGAAACCAAATTCTCTCCTATGTATTTTGTCATCTAGGTTTGTTCAGAACTTTTAATTTTGTATTTATAAAGGCCAAAGTTTTATATTTAATAGCTTAATACTCTTTGAGAATTACACCTTTTAAATCTCATGTAACTAACTGCTTTACCTTCTGGAAAATAAACACTGCTTCCCACAGCTGAAATGTAAATCTTATTTTAATTAGTTCCCAAAACTTATTTCATTGGAATTTAAAACCATATAGGAATGAAAACTTTTACTAATTTTTGCTAATCATATAAATATGACTACCATTTATAAAAGTCTAAGCCACATCAAGATAAAAATTACTCTAACTAGTTGTATGTTATGCTGTATACCATGAGTGTTAAACTTCTTTCCTTTAGAAATATAAATATATTTACACCAAGTATGCATAAAACTAAAAGTGTATATAACTTATGTTACTATGTATAGTAGTGTGTGTATCTATATAGTAACATAAGTATTTATATTATGCATCACACACAGGACAAACCATGCATCTTGCATATCTGTGATCACTTAAACCTTACAGAAGATAGGAAGCTCTTAATTATGTAATTAGTATTTAATTAATGCCAAACTTTTCCCAATTTGAAGAATTCGGAAATTTTTATGGTGTTGTACAAAATGCACCCAAATAGCCCAATTAAGAAGTAGGGACTTTTGTTCAGGACTCATAATTACCTATAAGCAATCATATATTAGGCCACAGATATTATTTCAAAATCATTTAAAACTTACCACAAAGAATAATTGCAAGTTCCTTTTTATTTAAATAAATGTTTCACATTAGCTCGGAGAGAATTTAAAGTGTCTTACAGGGAGGGTGACCTTAGCTTTCAGTTCACCCAGGGTATCCCAGTTTAGCTTGTTGTCCAGGGGTAATTATTAAAGTCTAACCATCCCCTAAAAACGTTCCTTTTTACACAATAAATTATCTGGCTTTTCTGCCGTTGGAGGAACATGAACTACACCAAAATAACACGAATAAGAAGAGTAATAGGAAGGATCACGTAAAATTCCAGTGTTACTATAGTTTATAGCTCCTTATTTTCCCAGACAAGGGGAAAAAAAGAGACTAAGAATAAAATCTTAACACATTTTTCAAAAATAGAATACACGCTTGTCACATTCATTGATAACAACGAAATAATAAAAAATTCCTATCCAAAGTTTAAAGAAAATCCCCATCCACTCGAAATTTAGAAAATATTCTATAAAAGAGCAAATTCCTTGTCCAGAGTAGAAATCAAAATACCAATTAGAAATGGTAATGGCATATTTAGAAATAAATAGATGTTTAACAGAGATGCAGCTCCATCTATACGCAGAAAAATTTTGTATCTTAGAGTTTTCGTTATTAAGCGAAAATAGTAAACAGCAGAGCATTGTATTAAATGAACTCTTATTAAAACACTTTAATAAGAGCAATTAAATGTCCAACGAGAGCAAGAGGAACTATATAAAAATAATAAATTAGATAACCTAATTTAAATGAAAAATTGAGGTCCTAGTTTTTTACTCTTTTAAAATACCAACCAAAGGGACATATTTTTGCTGAGAAAAATTAAGAAAAAAGAAGGAAATCACGATCATAATAAGAAATGGAAAATAACCCCAGTTATGGAAAATATTTTATAATAACAGACAACCATATACTATTGTGCCCTCAAAAATATAGAAATGTGGACATAAAAAGTTTTGTTAGGGAAAATAAACACTAAAATTTAACTAAAAAGTAAAAAAAAAAAAAAAACCCGGTAATTATAAAAGAAATTGAAAATATCATATTATATGCAAGGTTCAAAATCAGTTTCTTTTTCTTTTTACCCCTTCAAACCTATAAGCTTTAGCCTTCAGGTCATGTCCCCATGAACTTATTCAGAGCAAAGGAGAGGAAAACCCCCACATCTCTTCCCAAGGCTGACACAACCCTGAAATCAAAGACAGCACCAGCTTTGCACAGGAAAGTCCTAAAATAGATTAGTCCTTCTAATTAGTACACATGATTAATTAGGGTTTATTAGATAAATGTGAAGATGATTCCAAATTAGGGTGCCAAGTTTAATAATTCACTGTATCGAAGAAGAAATCCCACGTGAGAACCTTAATAGATGCCAAAAAGTTATTTTGTAAATTAAACATTCTTCCCTTCTTTAAAAAAAAAAACAATTAACGACTGATAGAAAGCCCTTTCCAAGATATCCTAAATAATTTCTATCTGAAACCAATCACAAACTTAATACTTAATAGTAAAATAATAAATGGATTTGCGTTAAACCAGGAACATGTCAAAGACAGATGGATGTAGAAGGAGGAACAAGCAGTGGTCGTCACCTCTGGGTGGTGAGATACTGAGAGGAATTTTATTCTTTTTTCTTTTGATCATTTCTAATAGGTTTCACCCTTACAATGACTTCAAATGGAATGTTTAATAAAAATTTTGAAAAAGTATGTAAGGAAAAAGAAAAAGATAAAACAAGGTGAAGGACAGAAAATGAAGGCTAATGTAAAATTGCATATCATGGGGTTTTACGGGTCTCTTATGCAGGACTGATGGTCACCAGCCTGTGCCAGTATGGCCAGACAGGTTGTTAAAATTGTGAAATATTTCTGAATTTGAAGAAATCGCTGCTTCCCAATATCCTAAGGGCCCTCATCAGCACTCTAGCTGCTGCTCCCCTTTATAGCTGATCAACTTTCAACAGCGACTGAGGGTTGTCCTGCAGCCCAGCAAAAGGCCAAACGACACCGCTCCAGCATCCATTCCGAGTGGTGCATAGGCCAATGCCTATTAAATATGTGGAATATCACACCTGTCTAGGGTGTGTCCCATATTTGGTGGTGAATTCTGCAGCAATCATGCAACTACATGACATGAGAAATCATGTAAAATCCAGGACTTTTAGATAGAATAGAAGCCAACTGCACAGTACAAAGACAATTCCCGACATAAAGAAAGGAGCTGCTGTCACTCTCTTGGTCCCAAACAAACTCAGGCAGAGAGTGCTTCGAAATGCAATCAGCAAGGTCCTCTGTAGTATTGCTGCTCTACAGTCACGGGAATTACGAGGGAGCAGCTTCTCAAAGCCCTCACCTTGAGGATGTCACCAATGTGCAATTTTCTATGCCCACACCTCTCTCTTGGTGCTCTGGCTTATGTCAGGTGGCCTGAAAAAGTAACACAGGAGGGATGAGACACAGGAGAATAAACAGCTCTTTTATTTGAGGTCTCAAGCTACTATTTATTCCTCAAGCCCTTTCAATATATCATCTCTTGATTCTCCAATCCCACCATAAGGCAGGTATTATCAGGCACTATTTTATCGTTTATAAAAGACATTAGGGTCACAGTAATAGGTATCTTATTCAAGGTCAGACAACCACCGGGGGTCAGAAGCAAGATTCCGAGCGAATTCTGTCTGACTTTAAAACGTTGAATTCTTCAATACTCTATCATTCAGCTTTTCCGTCTTGCTAGGATTTAAAGCTTATTCTGGCTCCTTCTAAAACCCCCAGCTCTCCCACCACGCCCTTGCTGCCTTTTCAAATACGCCCTGGACGTGTGCATTGTTTACAGTATGTCCCATGTGCAAATACAGATCTTGCAGCACGGCAGGGTGCCACTGCGGGCAGCAGGCTTTCATCCTCTATTATAAAACAGAGCTTCTGATCTCACCTATTTTCTTTCAACTTTCATCACCCAGGGCACAACTTAAGGACCTAACCTGAAGCCCCTGTAAATGGAGATGTAAAATGGGAACGGCGACAGAGCGCGATGGCAGAGGCGCGCGTCCTGCCATCATGAATTAGTAAAGCGACGTGGGGAGAGCCGTCCTCTGCCCACTTGACCCCAGCCCTGCCAGCCGCGGCCCCCAGCGTGGAGAAGACCTCGCCTTCTGCTCTCCTCTTATCCACAGTGTTTTCCTTTACTTTGACGTCAGCCCCAGGATCGCTGGCTCTGACGGGCCCCACCTTTCATATTTCCTTTCCAGTCATAATATGGTTTCAGTCGTCACCTCGGCACTTTGAGGAATAATTGTCTCCGACAAGGGGAGGGTGCATCGCTGACAGGGAGTTGATAAGCATTACATACAGATGACAGAAGTCAGGACATATCGGATTACTGCTGTGAATATAATAAAAGAGAGACTAAACGCTTTGGCAGCTCAAAGACAAGCCATTTCGTAACTCTCCAGTGGGGCTATTATCTTCCATTTACTGCCACTGATAACCAGGTTGTGACTTTCTCCCCACGATCTCGTTTCAGTTCACTTAACATGTTGCTGGCCAGACGTGGCGGAGGAGGCAGAGACGGTCATCAGGATTTTTTGGCATTTATTTTTAAAGTTTATCTTCTGCATCCCCCTTTCAGCCTGATAAGGTCCTAAGTGAGGAGACTTTGAAGGTTCTTGGGAAGGCTGAACCCAGCCGCACTCCCTTTAATCTATGACTCCTTGTTGCCTTTTGAAGCTGCCATATCCAGTCGAGGAAGTGACAATCCCCTCTCTCTTCTCCTCTGATATGCCCGGGCCTAAAAGCCTGGTGCAATCAAGAGCCAGGCTATTTTTACATTTAGGGGCTCCAGGAAGATAAGATTTTGCTTCTCCCCTTGCTAGACTCAGCCACCCATAGAGACAGATCAAGAACTTTGTTGTCTGTTGGTATCGACAGCTAGCAGCAGTGAGAGTGGCTAAATGCACCTACAGGGTTGGAAGGCAGGTGGCATTTACAGGAACTGTAACAGAGTTCATCTCTAAATACATAGGAAATATATTTAATTGGTCAGAATTTTGGATATAAAAGTTAGACCAAAGAAGAATGATAAGGGGGTGAAAATCCCCTAATTGGAATTTGCTCTATTTCCTACAGGTCGCTTTACTGGTCTCACAGTTAAATAAAAGGTAATATTCTGCTCCTTCTTCTAGAATAGTGTTGCTTCCCAGCTCCTTGTGGTTTTTAGCTCACAAATTCAAGAAACCCTAGCTCTCTTCTTCTTTGAATGCATAGCTATTTCAATGATGCAATTATTGTCTATAGCAACATAAAAACATCTATTTATTGGTAAACCACATTGTCAGATCCACTACATCAGCCCAGGTTTGAGATTCTCAAGACAAGAGTAGCCTCAAGAATGAGGCTGACTGGTATCCCAGTATGGTGTGCTTGGAGGAAGCTGGGAACCTGAATGGGATAGATATGCCCCTTAGATGAAGGAAGAGCTGGCATGTGAACAATGGCCAGAGGGTTTGAAAATTCATGTGGATTTTAAGCAACTGTTGGTTTGGGGGATCAGTATGTGAGGCCCAAACAGGAAGTGGAGTGTTAGAGTAAACAACTAACTCTCCTGGGTACCAGACATTGTTGACCACCATGAACCACTGAGCAGGTTGTACACTGTTCAACCACAGGGAGCACCATTTCTAAGAGTCTGTGTGAATGAGACCCCCTTAAGTTGTACCAGGACAATCTATCTGAACAATCTTACCATATGGCTCAGTAAGGGGGAGTGGCTACAAAAGCAAATTTCTATGCTTTTGTACTCCATGTCCTCCTATCTTTCATCAAAGAATTCACATAGCCTATAAATCTAGAGAATCTGAGCCAAAGCCCCCTTCACAAGTAGCCTACATGGTAGAATAATCTCCAGTAAGAGCATTTGTGCTCTACCTTGGCACAGCCCCCACCACTATCTGAGCCTTATAAAATGATGATGCTGAGTTTGCTGATAAATTCCCTGCCCCTATCTGAATGACTCAGAAGCCAGAACAAGTATTCCCCTCTGATGGGTGAAGATTTCTCAATAGATACACCTGAAGGTAAGGTAAATTAGACAGGACAGACAACAATCAGATTCAACTGACATAGCCAAGTCAAGGTTTTTACCAATGAATACTTTTAATTTCATTTCAGGTCACAGCACTTTGAAGAGAGGCAATAATATCTGTGAAATACTTGCCTCATTCATTATACCTTTCTGTATTGCCAGAAACCTTCAGATGAGTATAACGTGGACTTTTATTTCTTATGCTTCTAAATTTTACATCCCAGGCTTAGGCTTGGGTTAGCTCAGTATCCTGAGTGAGGGTTTCTATTCCATAATAGTGTCCTGGAGCTCAGATGCCAGTGGATGGATCAGTCCAGGAGAGCCAAAAAGTGGAAGTAAAGGACCAGGACCACTATACTAGGGCACCCGCTCTGTACCAGTCACCAAAAATGTCAACTTTAAAACCTCAGTGTCATGGTAGGTAGCCCAGAAAAGATCATGCTCCTAAATTTAATCCATTCCTAAGGGTGTGGACCCACTGTAAGTAGGATGTTTTGGTGAGCAGGATCTGAAGACGTGACTCACCTCATTCAGGGTGGGTCTTAATCCTCTTATTGCAGTCCTTTATAAGAGGATAAGAGGCAGAGAGAAGATGCAAAAAAAAAAAAAAAGCCCCTGAGAAGCTGAGAGAGGAGGCTACTACAACCAAAAGCTGGAAGCAACAAAACCCAAGAGAGAAGGAGAGACCAGCAGACATCACTATGTGCCTGGCCATCTGACAGAGGAGCTGAGGATCTCTGGTAACAGGTCTTTAGGGAGAAAACATTGCTTGTTGATGACTTAATTTGGATGCTTTCATGACCTAAGAACTGTAAACTTGTAAGTTAATAAATCCCCATTGTAAAAGCCAACCCATTTCTGGTATATTGCATTTCTGTCAGCTTCAGCAAACTAAAATGAGCCCTCAGAGGTAAATGCTGTTATCCCTCTTTTAAGGATGAAGTCACTGAGTTTACAAGGTCAGTCATTGAGTAATTGGCAAACTGGTGGTTGGAGCTCATGCATCTGACCAAAACCAAGTTTCTTTGATTCCTCCTAGCTAACACTCTCTAGAGTGTTTTTCGGCCAGCAGCAACATCTCCTCACCCTTCCAGCTTCCAGAGAAAGGCCCAGCTTTAGACTAAGGAAAGGAGTCCATGCAGATTGACAGGATATAAGATCGAGGTAATTAGAAATAGAGCTAATAATTATGACCACTGTCCCTTCTTTAAGCAGTATGCAAACATTCATCCAGCAAGTTCTTTTCTTCTAGACCCAGATGCAAAATTCTATTTCTGTGTTAGAAAGTGAATGGTAAGAAAGGTACAGAGCTGCAGTCTTGAATTAAGCAGAGCTCCAGAGATCTACAGGGAGAAACTAAGAGTCCAGAGATCTTTGAGTGGCTTTCTTCCCTCCTGGGACTGGGGCACAAGGTAGGATGAGGACAAGATTTAATAAGACCAGAGTAGGGCTGGCAGGAAGGCAGACTAATGCTGAGCAATCTAAGCAGTTGAATTTGAACTCCCGGTATCCCTCCCGAAGACATGATCAGTCCCAGCACATGGGTTATGCTTCAAGGTGAAGGCCTCTTGTAGGTAAAGGAATTTTCTGGAGACAAAGAGGCAAGAAGACTGTTGGGATTCATTTCTGTAGATCATCCCTTAGTTTTCCTTTATGTATTTCATCTCCACGTAGATAATCAATAGACAAACCAGTATTCAGAGTTGCAATGAGTTTTCTGCTCAGAACAGCATCTATGAAAGCTATTTTTGCTCCTTTTAGGTATGGTAACCATATTTGAAAACCATAAAACCATTTGCACAAAGAATTTAAAGAACTCTTTTTTAAGAAATGGTCTGCCAGAGTGAAGTGGTGGACCAAGAACAAGCACTCTGGGGTCAGTTGGTCTTACCCAATCGAGTCTCTATCACTTCCTGCCCATGGGAACTGGGAAGAGTGATTCTCCTTCTCTCAGGTTCCTCTTATATAAAATGGGGATAATGGTAGAATTGATATGAAATTAGTTTTAAGAATCACTTAATATTTGACTTGTAATAAACTCAGTCAGTAAATGCAGGTTGTTATAATGGTCATTATCATTATCATAGTTAGTTTGGATGACCAAACAGAATTTCTAGGGCTTTTCCTGTAGGTTTTAGAGTCAATGAAATGAATATTTGGAATAGACTCAAAAAAATAAAACCAAACTTTAGGATCTGAATTTCAAGTTTTCCCCATACTATTTACAAATGTACTTTTAAACTATGCAGAAAACTATCATCTTAAGAATTATGATTTAGGTTTTTCCATGGGCCTTCCCCTGTGCACTGTGGTTCATGTAGTTATCAGCTGAAACACATCCTATTGCAGGATAAAATTGCAGTAAATAAAGTCACCCAGTGAAAGTGTTTCATGTATGATCATTAAGAAATCATTGTCTCTAAACTGATTCAAAAGAGATTAAAATTTGTGGGATTAATTTCTGAGCTATGAAGCTGCTAATCAGGATTTTACAAAATGAAATACTATTTTTTTCTTTTTTTTTTTTTTTGGCTTAAACAACAGTAATTTATTGGTTCATGATTGCTTTTTGTTTTTGTTTTTGTTTTGCATGGGCAGGCACCCGTAATCGAACCTGGGTCTCTGCATGCAGGTGAGAAGTCTGCCTGCTGAGCCACCATGGCCCAAAATGAAATACATTTATGGGTATGCAAATACCTGGCTCTGGTGTCTTCACAGAAAAGTTTCTTTATGTATTTTAAAAGTTAGGAATTTATTCTGTTTGGAAGACAGAAAACTAATATGGAGTTAAAATAAGTCTCAGCCACTAGAGGAAAACCTGGGGAAGCATTTTCAGGGCCTTGTTTTAGGCAATGGTTTCTTAAACTTTATACCCAAAGCGCAAGCAATGAAAGAAAAAAATAGATACATGGGGCCTAATCAACATAAAACAAAATGTTTGTGCCTCAAAGGACTTTATCATGAGCATAAAATAACAACCTAAACCATGGAAGAAAATATTTGGGAACCACACATCTAATTGTTGAATATCTAGAATGTATAAAGAAATCCTTAACAACAAAAAGACAAACAACCCAATTAAAATGAATATCGGGATTATTTTTAGAAATGCTGACTTCTTAGCTTTGAATCAAGTTCTATCCATCAGCCATAAATGGATTGGGATGGAAATACTTAATAGGATGGTCTGTATGCCCGTAATAGTGAAAGGTTTCTGCACTCTGAAAACCATTTTCTTAATTATTTTAGGTTAACACTTGTGTCCAGAGCAGAGGGAGAGAAGAGGACACATGTAATCTGAGACCCCGGACATGGTGCCTGGCCTGACTCGAGATAACATTAAAGATTTTATTGCTGATACATTATAAATTATTTCTATTACTGTGGTCCTGCGGGTATTACGTTGTCAGTGCACTTTGCCTATTACCTCACCTAATGTTATTAACACACTTTGGGGTATAAAATTACGGTTTTATCATGGAAACCTTAAACACTTACATCCAAAGTACTGAATCAAGTTATTATCTTTACTGAACAGACCCGTTTTATTGTCTTTTTATCACTCATAAAATCTGAGATTCAATTTGATTTAACCATTAAGTAAAGCTGGGTCTATGTGAGTTTAAGCCCAACTGCAATATTAATGTATTAATATATAAGATGACTTCATTTTATTAAAGGTGAGGTAACTTAGAAAACCTCTTTTAATGTCTTTAGGAGGCTAAGAAATTTAACCTGACCTGTTTGCACTTCTGTTTCACCAACATCGACAAAAATTTAAGATTGTCTTCTTGGAGGATGCTGAGCACTAATTCTAACCAGTTTCTGGCTTTTATTAACCGACTGGGTCAGATTAATCAGCCACAGAATGATATTGATCATCAAAGTGTCAAGAAGCAATGTCAGATTTTAAAACAGAAAGTACTAAAAACCCATCATGTTAAAAAAACATGGTCCATGCTTAAGAAATCTGATGTAGAAATGTGTGAGTCTATCATTTCAATAGCTCCTAAAATCAAAGAAGTAGGCATTGGCTCCCCAAATCAAGCTATCATTCCGAGAAGAGGAGGTTATAAAGAAAGGCACTAATTGTGCCAAAGTTTTTCTACAGGGACAACTCTTGGTCTTAGCTCTGTGCCTACAGGATAGGCAGAAAGTATTCAGCTGCATTGGTTGAAAAGAGCCATGCTCATATTGTTAAATTAGATGCCATCCTTATGTTAGTGAAACTTTTTTTTTTTTTTTTTTTTTTTAAAGAGAGAGGGAGGAAGGGAAGGAAAGACAGAGAAGGAAGGAAGGATGGAAGGAAGAAAGGGAAACATCTTTAAACATTTTCTTGTTTTATTATATTTTGTTTGTTTGTTTGTTTTTTACATGGGCTGGGGCCGGGAATCGAACCGAGGTCCTCCGGCACGGCAGGCAAGCACTCTTGCCCGCTGAGCCACCGCGGCCCGCCTGTTAGTGAAACTTTTTATATGTTATTCAAAACATGCTATTATTCAAAGATAGGAAACCATGCAAAAGAAAGCTGTTTATTAAAAACAAGAGCTAGAGCGGGCAACAATGGCTCAGTGGCAGAGTTCTCACCCGCCATGCCAGAGACCCGGTTCAATTCCCAGTGCCTGCACAAGCCAAAAATAAAAAGAGTTCGGCTCTTTCTAAAATGCATTACTCCTAAGTGTTAAGAATCAGGGCTCTACTTCTGGGAATTGTCATCATGAGGCCATGCTGCAATTTTGTAGCCCTGAAAAGGCAGGATGGAACAGAAATTTTGACTGACGAAATAGCTCATAGTCTGACTTTTAATTTCAGCACATGTAAAGAAGAACTAACACCTACCTCCCAGTGTTGAGAGAATTTAGTTAAACAAAGTCCCTGGCACATAAAAGGTATTCAGTAAATAAGCATTCAATCATTTTCTCTAATTCTGTAGTGTCAAATCAACATGAAACACGGCTCGCAAAAGGTAATATATCCAAAATCACAAAGAGATAAACAAACAGCCAAAGCAGGGATCCCCAATGCACAGCTTAATTCATGCAAAGCAATAATGGTGTTTCTTGATGACTATTAATGCCTTGTAGCTACCACCCTAAAAATATCCTATTCTGGGAGCTGCATGTTTTATGGAAAATCTCATGTCAGTAAAGATATCCTCATATTACAGGGTCAAAGACATTCTGTCAACATTGAATGTTTAGGAAAAAGATACTTATTGTGCTAGTTTGAAACTATTATGAACAACAACAACAACAAAAAAGGGCATTTTAAAATCCTGATCCAGTCTTGTGGGGCCAGACCCATTGTTTAGGGTAGAAACCATTGATTGGATTGTTTCCATGGAGATTGACCTGCCCAATTGTGGGTGTGAATTTTTTATTAGATTACTTCTATGGAGATGTGACACATTCAATTGTGGGTGGGACATTTTGATTAGATGGAGATGTGACCCTGCCCATTCAAGATGAGTCTTGATTGTTTTACTAGAGTCTTTTAAAAAGTGAAGCATTTTGAAGGAAGCTTAGATGCTTTGGAGCGCCTGCAGACTGAGCAGATGCACATGAGACCCAGACATTTGGAGATGCAGAAAGAAAATACCCCCAGGAAAACTGTTT
This sequence comes from Tamandua tetradactyla, assembly GCF_023851605.1. Classification (NCBI taxonomy): domain Eukaryota; kingdom Metazoa; phylum Chordata; class Mammalia; order Pilosa; family Myrmecophagidae; genus Tamandua; species Tamandua tetradactyla. The sequence continues at coordinate 86,856,566 of NC_135338.1, read as the reverse complement.
GAAACCAGAAGCCAAAGACCCCAGCAGACACCAGCTACATGCCTTCTCAGCTGATAAAGGTGTTCTGGACCCATTGGTCTTTCCTGGGTTAGGGTATCTTACCATGGATGCCTTAGTTTGGACATTTTTCTAGCCTTAGAACTGTAAATTGCAACTTAATGAATTCCCTTTTTAAAAGCTTTTCCATTTCTGGTATATTGCATTTCGGCAGCTTTAGCAAATTAATACACTTATCTAACAAGAGTCAGCCAGGAACGCAGATTGTCTAGTAAAGTAAGAAAGTGGAAAACTCCCTGAAATGTGATGAGAACATGATGCCAGCTATCTAAAGCAACATCACAAGTGAGTAAAATTTTGTGAAAAATGAAAACGAGAAATAGATGAGCTTCATTGGACATGGACTGATAATGGGCTTTAGAGATCATTAGATTCAACTCCTGTGAGAAAATGGGAAAGTAATGCAGTTATTTGATGGGAAAACTGAACCCAGTCCCCCAAACTTCCTGAAACTCAGGGTAGAATCTTCTCTCTGCACTGTGTGATTGATACTCTATGACTGAGAAGGTGCTCAGCACTGGAGGCAACCTCAGCCTTCAGTTTTTGTGCCCATTTTCTATAATAAAAACTAACTGATTCTCTGTTAGAAAACAGGTTATTTGCTGAGCTCATGGTGAGGTATCAACAACCAACACTGACTCTTCTTGTCTTGGAGGAAAGGCCAGTATTATGGGTTGAAGTGTGCCCCTCATACCCCCTACCCCATAAAAGACATGTTGAAGTTCTAATCTCCCAAACCTGTTTGGGAATGTGGCCCTATTTGGAAATGATGTCTTTGCAGATGCAATCCATTTAAAATGGGTTCATACTGAATTAAAGTGGGCCCTAATCCAATATGACTGGTATCCTTCTAAGTAAAAGAGAAGACATACAGACATAGACACAAAAAGACAACAGAGGGAAGACGGCCATGTGACTGTGAAGCAGAGTGGAGTTATGCTTCCACAAGCCAATGGATGTTTGGAGATACCAGAAACTGAAAGAGGCAAGGAGGGATTACTCTCCTAGAGCTTTCAGAGAGAATGGCCTTTATGACACTTTAATTTTGGACTTCTGGATTCCAGAACTGTGAGAAAATAGATTTCTGTTGTTCTAAGTCAACCAGTTAATTTGTTATGGCAGCCCTAAGAAACCAATAGAGCCAGGCATAAATAGTGGATTCCTTTACCTTTGTGGGTAATCGGTTGCATGAGAGAATGTGTATATGAATTGTGTGTGTGTGCGTGTGTGTTTTTCTTTTCAGGAAATTCCCTCCTTAATCTTGAAGTTTTGAAACTTAATTATGTTTTATCTGGGTGAGTCATCATTTCCAATTATTTTACCAGGAATTCGGTGAGCTCTTTCAGTGAGAAGCTACCTGCCTTTCTTTAGCATGGGAAAATATTCTCTCATCGTTGTTTCAAGTATGTCTTTTTTTTATTGAATTTTCTCTACTTGCTCTTTTTGATCTCATTGTTACGTGAAGTACAGATTTCAAGTTACGCTCCCCCATCCCTGAAATTTCCTTCCATATTTTGTAGCTGTCTTCTCCTTTGCACTGTGTTCTAGTAGAAATACTTCAGGATGATCTTTGAACCCATTAGTTCTTCTTCAATTACATCCTTACTCCATTTACTCAATTATTCTACTTCAATAATCAAATTTTGTGGAAAATAATTCTACTGTAAGAAGGGATGAAGTTCTGAGACCTGCTGCAATGTGGATGGACCTTGAAAACATTAGACTGAGTGAAATAAATCAGACACATAAAAACAAATACTATATGATTTTGCTTTTATGAAATATCTAGAAATAGCAAATTCATTGAGAAATAAATTAGATTACAGGTTTCCAGAGGGTTGGGGGGATGGAGGAGCTCATTGCTTGGTAGTTATGGAGTATTTGTAAATTTTGGATATTAAAAATAATAATATCAAATTTCACGTTTCTACAACATTTTATGGCTAATCTATTTTCCTATCACTCTGAAAATATTACTTTTGGAATATTAGTTTTATTATTCTAAATTAGAATACATACTTATATTATTTGAAAGTCCTGTTCACTTAATTAGCTTTATTTTCTCACAGTTCTTGCCCTTCCCTTCTGTTCATGATAGGACCCTGGAGGTGATTCCTTCCTTTTACTGCAAAACAAAGAATATAATCAAAGAATAATTATTTTCCTATCTCTCTCTCCTTACTCCATCTTTCTGGCTCTAGGTAGCCTATTTTTGCTTTTTTAAAATGTTTTCTTTTTGAGGGGAAGTAGAGCACATGCACACACACACACATACTATAGTATATATGTAAATAAATATATATGTACAGATATGACATTCATATTTCTTCATTATTACAGGGTCTAAAATGTAAATACTATAAACATTTTTTCCAAATCCCTTTTTATATAATGACATAGCCTAAAGAATAACCATATAAGAATGTGGAGATATTTATCATTTTTTGTTAGAGCTGTGCAGTATTATACTCTATGGATATACCATAGGTTGTTACACTATCATCAAGTTTCTAAATCATGACTGTGACCTTGAGCAAGTAATTTAACCTTCATGAAACCAGCTCAAGGAACACTGTGTGGTTGTTGGTAAATAGATGAATGCATCCTGCCTGGAAAACTTTATCAGAATTAAATATGAAAATTAAATATAATTACATGTAAAGTGCTTTGAACAGTATTGGAAAATGTTTGCTGAAGAAAAGACAATTTTTTACTTTATTGGGTTTTTGTTAGTATTTATTTTGTTTTTATTTTTGTTTTGTTTTGTTATGTTTACCTACAATCCCTAATCAATAGCAAGAAAGTATAATGAATCACGTGGTTTAGACATTAGACTGATTTTCTTTCAAATCATTGAGAAATTTCCTGTTTGGTTTTACAAGAGATCAATCCATTTGGCACTTGATTTGTTAGAAAAGGTCACAGCTGGCCAGCCACGAGATCTTAGAAGACCTTACTCTCTAGGGATAATTTTACCTCTAGGTGAAAACTGATGGAGAACTTAAGTTAATTGAAAAGACTAAACATCATACACACACACACACACAGAACTAGTTATAATGTGTTTCCTGATGGAAATATATAACCTCCTAGGAAATAGTTTGGCAAATAATTGAACCTGAATATGATCAGTTTCTGGGTCTGACCACTTGTCTTCAGGAAATACAGGGATGAGAAAACATGATAAAAGATGGCATAAGGGTTCAAGTATCAAAATCCACAATGTGAGAAACTCTACAGGAAAAAAAATAGCAAGTTTCTATTTTTCTTTTCAATAAGTAAATTGCAAAGAAAAATACGGGAAGACATATCTACAAAAAGAGACTGCAAAGCTGTGTGCCATTTTTGGGGGGTGAGGGGCATACGATTTGAATCAAACAACTTAAAATATTATGGCACAAGAGAATAGTAGAAGTTATTCTTGATTTTCTTAGGTGTTGTAATGATGTTGTATTTAAGTATTTTTAAAGAATCCTTACATTTAAAAAAATATGTTAAAACTAGTGACACATTGATTTATTGAGATGATGACTGAGCTTTTTTCTAATTCTCACAGATTTTTGGTTTGCTTGTAGTTTTGTCTTATAGAGGATGAATTCCCCAATATCAACCACCAGAATGAAATTGAAGGACAGGGTTTCCTATTAGACTTATACTGAGCATCCTCTTATATCTAGAACAGAAACAGAATTGTAGGGTCGGTAAAACATTTCCTAGTTCTCAAGATGGTAGCTATACTCATTTCAGGGACTCCTCAAATACTTAACAAATAGCCTGTAAATTCAATCAATTTTTTATGAATCATGTTTCATCAGAGGATCTAATTTCTCCAAGCTAACTCATTCCTGACTACTAGGCACCCTCATTGGTTCTAAAATTCTCCCTGGTAAAACTAGGTTGAATACATAATTGTACATCTATGCTCAGAGATGTGATGATGTGAGCTACTGAAGACCGCTGAAGCAGGGACCTAAACACTAACTTGGAAGGACTTTACCTTCTAGAAACCTCACAGTTGGCTGTATTACTGAGTCACAGTAACCACAACAGTAGCCTTCATATTTGACATGTCTTATTCTTTCCAATTTCTATGATTTTAACCATCTTTTTCTGTTTGAACCATAGGATAATATGCATATTCCATTTTCCATACTATCTCAAAACCGTTGTAGATGGAGATAATATAAATAAATAGTGGTAATAAAATTCCACCATTTGCCCTTATCTGACTGTACAACCAAAACACCCTGATCTTCGTAGGGCGCAGCTTCTCAGTTTTCAAATGAAAGATTTGAACTCATGCTTGCTGAATACTATGGTATCTGTGTTCAAAGATGCTCTTCTCTTTCTCATCAGAGGCAGACATGGTGGATCAAACACCTTGCTCTTTTGACTGACTCTGACTACAACTTGCCAAGCCACAATTTACCACCAAAGGAAGCCACCAGGAACTTTGAGCTGAAACTTATATCCTAGGATGATGGAGCAATCACCATCTAGAGCATTGCCAGAGGCCACAGCAGAGAGAGAGATCTTGGAAAATCAGTCACTGTTTTTATTCTTTAAATCTTCTGTCTAGAAATGGTATGCCCTACTTTGGCTGACCTTTCATTGGCCATAGCAAATTACATGGCTGTGCTGTTTTGAAATGGTGTATATCCCCTAGAAAAGCCATGTTTTAATCAAAATCCCATTTCATAAAGGTAGAATAATCCTTATTCAATACTGTATGCTTGAAACTGTAATCAAATCATCTCCCTGGATGATGTGATTTAGTCAAGAGTGGTTGTTAAACTGGATTAGGTGATGACATGTCTCCACCCATTTGGGTGGTCTTGATTGGTTTACTGGAGTCCTATAAAAGAGGAAACATGTTGGAGAAAGAGATTCAGAGAGAGCAGAGAAGAATGGCTTCGCCATGAGAAGCAGGGAGCCTACAAGTCAGTGACCTTTGGAGATGAAGAAGGACAACACTTCCCGGGGAGCTTCGTGAAACAGGAAGCCAGGAGAGAAAGCTAGCCAATGACACTGTGTTCACCACATGGCTTTCCAAATGAGAGAGGAACCCGGACTGTGTTTGCCATGTGTCTTCTCACTTGAGAGAGAAACCCTGAACTTCATCGACATTCTTGAGCCAAGGTATCTTTCTGTGGATGCCTTAGATTAGACATTTCTATAGTCTTGCTTTAACTGGGACATTTTCTCGGCCTTAGAAATGTAAACTAGCAACTTATTAAATTGCCCTTTTTGAAAGCCATTCTGTTTCTGGTATATTGCATTCTGGCAGCTAGCAAACTATAGCAATGGCCGTTCCTAACTGCTTACCATGTAGTTAAGGGGAGGGGGGACAGGGCCTGTAAAATATGACTTTATATTTTTCCAGGGCTTTGCAGTCTACAATTAATTTTTGTATATCATTTATTTTTATTTAGTTTTCTGAATTCTATAAATTAAAACAACAGTATAAATTTTCCCATTTTACAGAAGGGGAAATTGAGAATAGGAGATTTAACTCATTATCACAGATTATTAAGTGATTACCTGGAACTAAAATGTAGTCCAATTTACCCTCAGTCTGAAGTAATTGTTTCCAATATTTTTCAAATTCAATATAGTGCTTTGAAAGATTGTAATGCACATTCATAAATGGGTTTAATATATTAAAAGATCAAGTCAAATAGAAGAACTTCAGCTAGTAATATTTATTTACCTCTATTTAGGTACAGAGTTATTTTGAAGCAATCATTTTTTAAACGGTTATATAATTGGCACCAAGGCTAGAAGTAAACACACAGAAGACAGAGAGGTAGAGAACTAACTAAAGAAAGATGTGCAGATACTTTGCATAAACACAGAACAGTTTGGTTAAAAGAAAACTGTATTAGTCAGGAGCGAAGCTATTGGTGATTTTGCAGTAACAACCCCCAAATCTTGATCTTACTAAAACAAAATTTCTCACTCATAGCCCAGTGCCGATTGAGGACACCTAAATTCTAACCCTGGCTCCATCTATCACCAATTTTGGGAAAGTCACATGTCCATAAAGCATCCACTGGCACAAGATATGTCCTAAGGACAAAACTATATTAGGTTTTTGAGTACTTAGAAACAGAAAGGGAACACCATAGAATGCAGAAGGGATATTTTTAAATGGCCAGGAAAGAAGCTGAGAAGCCTGGAGCAACATCAGTGACTAAAGCCATAGATAAATGTGGGACAGCATGGGAAGTACTTGCAGTCTCTCCTTTAACCTCACAAAATGACTGATTTACTGAGCATTCCTTGTGGCAAGATACTATGGAGGATGTCAGATGCATAAGACACAATCCCTGCTCTCAGTGAGACAATAACCTGGTCACAGAATAGATGTCAAGTATAAAATCTATCATGTTTATTATATCCCAAGAGTTTATTATATCCCAAGAGTTTATTTGGGGCTTTCCCTCAGTTGGTTTGTTCAGGTGAAGGACAGAACAGACTGGGTCACGGATATTGAAGCAGCAATATTTGAGCAAAACCTTCAAAGCCCAGAGGGCCTTATTCACAGTGGAACATACGAGAGATATGAAAGAGATCTTGCAATGTGTCATGGAACGTGGAGATCAGAAAGAAGAGGCCAAAGGAAGAACTTTGTCCATTCAGATTCCATGAAAGTAGAAATTTGTTACCTTAGATTTTCTAAGTCTAGATGAAGGGGTAAGGGTTTGGACAGTGGGGAGAATTACTGTGCTCTCAATTTCAAAGAAGCTGAAAGTCTAGGTTAGAACATAATGCTCATTAAATGAATTCATTCAGTCTGCAAAGATTTGTTCCAACACTTCTGGTATGCCAGACTTTATGCCAAGGGCTTTATCTGTGAGGTTTAACCATTGCATGTTATCTGTTCTCTGAATGTCTCGTCACAGTAGGGTGGCCAGGCATGGGAAAACCACCAGCTCTTGCACAGTATGCTGATAGACTGGTGCTTTTTAACTCTAGGTATCACTGGACTAGTTGCTCAGTGGTACTGGCAAAAAAGAGGAAGAATAGCAGATTTAGTGGTTCTCAACACACAGATAAGGTTCTTAATTCTTGGATTTTCTTTATGCCATAAGTCCCATCTTATTTATGGTGACCTTAACTAGTCTGAGATGAAGAGACTTTGAGTAACCAACAACACAGATTTAGTGAAGAAGATAACACCCTTTGGAATGCTATTAGATAAACCGCATTTGCAGAAATTTTGCACAGCCGTAGCAATAGGATGGCTATATTATTTTAACCAGTCCTGCTCTGGCACCCACACAACCCCCTTAGCAACAGAAACGACAGCTTGGTAACAGCAGCTGCTGCTTAATTGAAAACATTAGAAAAATATTACATTATATCTGTATTCGTTGTTTTTATGTTTATTTTCATAAACAACAAGTAAGAAAATAGCCCAAGAAAAATACAAAGGAAACATGAAACAAAGGTACAAGATTAACAATCGTAATGGAGGAACTGTTGCTTGAAATTTAATTTTCTGGGGGTTCCTTTCACTCTTCATGCAAATGAGCAATCTTTTTCTGTTCCAAGGGCCAGAAATCCCTCCCATGCTGTTGAATTTAGTCCTTAGTCTAAAGTTTGATTAACTCAAGGGGGCAATACGGTATGGTTGTCTTTGTGTACATCTGTCTATTTGTGTGTTGGGGGGAGTAGTGTTCAGATTTTAAAGTGCTTGCACATATACAGACATAGGTTCTAGGCCTATAATCTGGATCACATTGATGTGAAGCTTGGGTTGCATGTGTTAGAATAGCAACATGAATCCAGCTCTGGTTGAGTGACCTATTCACAAAAACGCCAGCACCAAAGTATGAAACACAATTGTGATGGGTAGGGTCTGGTGTCAACTAGGCCAAGAGATGAGGCCCAGTGACCTGGACAGACAAACAAGGGCTTGACTGTTGCTGCAAGGGTGTTATTTGGCTGGTTGATAAACCGGAAGGCTGGTGTATTAAATCATCAGTCAGTTGATTCCAGCTGTGGCTGATTACACCTGCGATCAACTAAGACATGTCTCCCACACTGAGATAATCCAATCAGTTGAAGGCATATAAGCAAGAGAGACTTTTCACTGCTTCTTCAGCCAGCGAGCCTCTCCTGTGGAGTTCATCCAGATCCTTCATCAGAGTTGCCAGTTTCACAGCCTGCCCTATGGATTTTGGACCTTTCTATTCTCAGGGTTATGTAACATACCTTCATAAATCTCATATTTACAGATATCACCTGTTGATTCTGTTTCTCTAGAGAAACCTGACTAATATATCAATTAAAAGAACGTTAGTACCAAAAGAGAAATATAACATGGTTTTATGCAAGCAGTACATATTAACAACGAGTGAATATGGAGACATTTGCATCCCCAAATATAAAGCAGGAAGGGAGCTTCAAGTTCATCTGGTCTCCACATTCATTTAGATCAGAAATTCAAAACTTTACATTGGCATCTCAGAAAGCTAGGTAAACGCAGGAGATGTGCTTTAGTTTGGGCAATGTTTTTTTTTTTTTTTTTCAGTCATACTGAAAATAATATTCCTAATGAATTTCAGGGGCCCTAAACATTATTTGGCATATAGTCAGAATCATCTGGTCATTGGAAACCAGGTGTCCCTATATGCAAATGAAATTTCCAAATGCAGGCAATGTAACAAAAGCTCCCATTGCAAAATTAAGATTGAATGTTCTAGTTAATAGCAGTGAACTCACAAAAGAAGCATGTAAACTCTTTGATCCATATATTTCTACCATGCAATTTTAGCTACTATATTTTTGGTAATAAAATTCAGGACTTTTGTTTAGTTTATTTGGAGCCTAAGGAAAACAAACACTATTCTGTAAGCTTCTTGAGGTCACCAATTGTACCTTACTTATTCTCTGTTCCTTCTGGCACATAGTGAAAAGCCTTTGATGAAGTAGACGCTCTACAGATAAACAGGACAATGAATTGGAAGATTTATTTTTTACCTATCGAAAGATAAGATGGAATGGTAGCTGCTGTAGTTTGCTAGCTGTCAGAATGCAATATACCAGAAATGGAATGGCTTTTAAAGGGGGAATTTAATAAGTTGCTAGTTTACAGTTCTAAGGCAACCAAGGAAAGATACATTGGTTCAAGAAGGCCGATGAAGTTCAGGGTTTCTCTCTCAAGTGGAAGGGCACATGGCAAACACAGTCAGAGTTTCTCTCTCATCTGGAAAGGCACATGGTGAACAGGGTGTCATCTGCTGGCTCCTTCTCCTGACTTCCTGTTTCATGAAGCTCCCCTGGAGGCATCTTTCTTCTTCATCTCCAAAGGCCACTGGCTGGTGGACTCTGCTTCTCATGGCTATGTCGTTCTGCTCTGCTTTCTCTAACTCTCTTATTATCCAAAATGTTTCCTCTTTTATAAGGCTCCAGAAACTTACCAAGACCCACCCAAATGGATGGAGACATGTCATCACCTAACCCAGCTTAGCAACCACTCTTGATCAATCACATCTCCAGGGAGATGATCTAATTACAGTTTCAAACATACAGTACTGAATAGGGATTGTTCTGCCCTTACAAAATGGGATTTTGATTAAAACATGGATTTTCTGGCAGACATACATCCTTTCAAACCAGCACAGTAACTAAGACATTTCTCCGTTAGGTAGAAATTTTAATGCAATATTTAATTGATTCATCTATTTATTTATTTGAGTAATACATAAGGAGGTTCCACTCTGCTCAACCAATGGCCTAGGCAGTAGACTGAGATTTTCTACCCAATTCTTATATTGCTGTCTTAGTTGACCAGTGTGGTGGCCTAGGGTCTGGCTTCTCTCATAAACAGCCCATAACAAACTTGCTTTAGCCAAGGACAAAGGTAAAGAATGTGAACAATCTCCCTGGAGGAAGAAGAATGCAACTGCAGATATAAAATAACATTGACTGTATCTTAGTTTTTTTTTTTTTTTTATTAACGGAAAGAAAAAAAAATTAACACAACATTTAGAAATCATACCATTCTACATATGCAATCAGTAATTCTTAACATAGATGCATGATCATCGTTTCTTAGTACATTTGCATCGGTTTAGAGGAACTAGCAACACAACAGAAAAAGACATAAAATGTTAATATAGAGAAAAGAAATAAAAGTAGTAATAATACTAAAAAAAAAAGCAAAAAACCCTATAGCTCAGATGCAGCTTCATTCAGTGTTTTAACATGATTAGTTTACAATTAGGTATCATTGTGCTGTCCATTTTTTAGTTTTTGTATCTAGTCCTGTTGCACAGTCTGTATCCCTTCAGCTTCAATTACTCATTATCTTACCCTGTTTCTAACTCCTGCTGGACTCTGTTACCAATGACATATTTCAAGTTTATTCTTGAATGTCCGTTCACAACAGTGGGACCATACAGTATTTGTCCTTTAGGTTTTGGCTGGACTCACTCAGCATAATATTCTCTAGGTCCATCCATGTTATTACATGCTTCATAAGTTTATCTTGTCTTAAAGCTGCATAATATTCCATCGTATGTATATACCACAGTTTGTTTAGCCATTCTTCTGTTGATGGACATTTTGGCTGTTTCCATCTCTTTGCAATTGTAAATAACGCTGCTATAAACATTGGTGTGCAAATGTCCGTTTGAGTTTTTGCCCTTAATTTCTTTGAGTAGATACCTAGCAATGGTATTGCTGGGTCGTATGGCAATTCTATATTCAGCTTTTTGAGGAACCGCCAAACTGCCTTCCACAGTGGTTGCACCATTTGACATTCCCACCAACAGTGGATAAGTGTACCTCTTTCACCGCATCCTTTCCAGCACTTGTCATTTTCTGTTTTGTTGATAATGGCCATTCTGGTGGGTGTGAGATGATATCTCATTGTGGTTTTGATTTGCATTTCTCTAATGGCCAGGGACATTGAGCATCTCTTCATGTGCCTCTTGGCCATCCGTATTTCCTCTTCTGGTAGGGGTCTGTTCAAGTCTTTTTCCCATTTTGTAATTGGGTTGGCTGTCTTTCTGTTGTTGAGTTGAACAATCTCTTTGTAAATTCTGGATACTAGACCTTTATCTGATATGTCATTTCCAAATATTATCTCCCATTGGGTAGGCTGTCTTTCTACTTTCTTGATGAAGTTCTTTGATGCACAAAAGTGTTTAATTTTGAGGAGCTCCCATTTATTTATTTCTTTCTTCAGTGCTCTTGCTTTAGGTTTAAGGTCCATAAAACCACCTCCAGTTGTAAGATTCATAAGATACCTCCCTACATTTTCCTCTAACTGTTTTATGGTCTTAGACCTAATGTTTAGATCTTTGATCCATTTTGAGTTAACTTTTGTATAAGGTGTGAGATACAGGTCTTCTTTCATTCTTTTACATATGGATATCCAGTTCTCTAGGCACCATTTATTGAAGAGACTGTTCTGTCCCAGGTGAATTGGCTTGACTGCCTTATCAAAGATCAAATGTCCATAGATGAGAGGGTCTATATCTGAGCACTCTATTCGATTCCATTGGTCGATATATCTATCTTTATGCCAATACCATGCTGTTTTGACCACTGTGGCTTCATAATATGCCTTAAAGTCCGGCATTGTGAGACCTCCAGCTTTGTTTTTTTCCTCAAGATGCTTTTAGCAATTCGGGGCAACCTGCCCTTCCAGATAAATTTGCTTATAGGTTTTTCTAATTCTGAAAAATAAGTTGTTGGGATTTTGATTGATATTGCATTGAATCTGTAGATCAGTTTAGGTAGGATTGACATCTTAATTATATTTAGTCTTCCAATCCATGAACACGGTATGCCCTTCCATCTATTTAGGTCTTCTGTGATTTCTTTTAGCAGTTTTTTGTAGTTTTCTTTATATAGGTTTTTTTTCTCTTTGGTTAAATTTATTCCTAGGTATTTTATTCTTTTAGTTGCAATTGTAAATGGGATTCGTTTCTTGATTTCCCCCTCAGCTTGTTCATTACTAGTGTATAGAAAAGCTACAGATTTTTGAATGTTGATCTTGTAGCCTGCTACTTTGCTGTACTCATTTATTAGGTCTAGTAATTTTGTTGTGGATTTTTCTGGGTTTTCTACGTATAGTATCATATCGTCTGCAAACAGTGATAGTTTTACTTCTTCCTTTCCAATTTTGATGCCTCGTATTTCTTTTTCTTATCTAATTGCTTTGGCTAGAACTTCCAACACAATGTTGAATAATAGTGGTGATAGTGGACATCCTTTTCTTGTTCCTGATCTTGGGGGGAAGTTTTCAATTTTTCCCCATTGAGGATGATATTAGCTGTGGGTTTTTCATATATTCCCTCTATCATTTTAAGGAAGTTCCCTTGTATTCCTATCTTTTGAAGTGTTTTCAACAGGAAAGGATGTTGAATCTTGTCAAATGCCTTCTCTGCATCAATTGAGATGATCATGTGATTTTTCTGCTTTGATTTGTTGATGTGGTGTATTACATTAATTGATTTTCTTATGTTGAACCATCCTTGCATACCTGGGATGAATCCTACTTGGTCATGATGTATAATTCTTTTAATGTGTTGTTGGATACGAGGATTTTTGCATCTATATTCATTAGAGAGATTGGTCTGTAGTTTTCTTTTTTTGTAATATCTTTGCCTGGTTTTGGTATGAGGGTGATGTTGGCTTCATAGAATGAATTAGGTAGTTTTCCCTCCACTTCGATTATTTTGAAGAGTTTGAGGAGAGTTGGTACTAATTCTTTCTGGAATGTTTGATAGAATTCACATGTGAAGCCATTTGGTCCTGGACTTTTCTTTTTAGGGAGCTTTTGAATGACTAATTCAATCTCTTTACTTGTGATTGGTTTGTTGAGGTCGTCTATTTCTTCTTGAGTCAAAGTTGGTTGTTCATGTCTTTCCAGGAACCCGTCCATTTCATCTAAATTGTTGTATTTATTAGCGTAAAGTTGTTCATAGTATCCTGTTATTACCTCCTTTATTTCTGTGAGGTCAGTAGTTATGTCTCCTCTTCCATTTCTGATCTTATTTATTTGCATCCTCTCTCTTCTTCCTTTTGTCAATCTTGCTAAGGGCCCATCAATCTTATTGATTTTCTCATAGAACCAACTTCTGGTCTTATTGATTTTCTCTATTGTTTTCATGTTTTCAATTTCATTTATTTCTGCTCTAATCTTTGTTATTTCTTTCCTTTTGCTTGCTTTGGGATTAGTTTGCTGTTCTTTCTCCAGTTCTTCCAAGTGGACAGTTAATTCCTGCATTTTTGCCTTTTCTTCTTTTCTGATAAAGGCATTTAGGGCAATAAATTTCCCTCTTAGCACTGCCTTTGCTGCATCCCATGTATCTTAGTTTTAAACATTATTCATAGTAAAACATCAGGTTTTAGGCCCCGTTAATGGTTATTCTAGAAACCCAATGTCCTCACACTCTATGGAATGTCTCTGTTCTAGAATCATATATTATGCCTTGTACTCCCCCAATCCCTTGCAGAGTGCTGAATGTCTGGAATGGCTGCCACCAAAGAATTTCTGTTCCTAAGTCTCAATAAGTCTATGTCTGCTTCTGTGCCTGGCATGTTTTCCAGTCTCACAGTCACCCCAGCCTTGCTCTGCATAAACTCAGTCTGGGCCCAAACAACCAGGGCTGTAAAAAATGTTTTTCCCACACCAGTGACTCCAGATGCTCTACTTACTTGTCAATAAACAAGTGATTCAGTTATTATTTCAAGGATCCTAGGGCAACTTGATTCATGTTTGCCAACAGCATTTGAAAGGAAAGGTGCAAAGGTAACATATTTGAAAGTTTGTTTATTATTTTTTATTTTTCCAACTTAACAGTAACCTTTTATTCCCCTGAGTCTGTGGGGAGAGCAGAGACCAAAAGACCTTTCTCAATGCTGACTAGCAAAGCAGGCCAAATTACTTAGTGGTCTCGCCTTTTTAAATCATCTTTGAGCTATCAGTTCAGTGACTAGAGTTGATGTGTAGTAACTTGCTAAAGAGACTATAGCCCTTCCTCTAATGACCAGTATCATCATATGTATCTTTGTGAAGTGCTTTCTGGATAAAAAAAAAAAAAATTCCTTTTAATTTGAAAGAGATGTTTCCATTCTCATTTGGCTTTTCCAATGGATGCAAAGTTCCAAAATGAAAAAACAACATAAAAATTACTTCCAAGAAAAAAGAACAACAGGATCACAAAACCACTAATTAAAACCCACAAATGAAGGCAGTTGATAAGCATGCATTAGACTGATAAAAACTCAAGGTTACATTCAGGAAGTTTTTAATACTTGGCTCATCAGTGAGTTGAGATATACAAAATGTCATGTTAAAGCTATCTCTCTCTGAATCAAAGATAGTCATTACATAGTAAATCTCAAAATCAAATCAAAAGGAATGAAGGAACAAAAAGAACCTCTTCAATTGCTCTATTAATGATTCAATGCAAAAGGAAAATCTTTTAGCATGTATTAGTGACTCCAAGTCAGACAAATAAGTGAAAATTAAATATTGTAAATATCGAGACCTTTATTGGAAATGCAAATCAACAGTCTAAATCATTCAAATGAATCCTTGGAAAATGCTTTAAAAATACATTAAAGCTAGCTAAATAAAAGGATTAATTACAGTCTTTCCCCGCCGGCCCGCCGCGCGGCGCCCAAGCCCCGCAGCAGCCGAGCCGCCCGACCCCCTTCCCCCCTCTCTTTCCCCGCCGGCCCGCCGCGCGGCGCCCAAGCCCCGCAGCAGCCGAGCCGCCCGACCCCCTTCCCCCCTCTCTTTCCCCGCCGGCCCGCCGCGCGGCGCCCGAGCCCCGCAGCAGCCGAGCCGCCCGACCCCCTTCCCCCCTCTCTTTCCCCGCCGGCCCGCCGCGCGGCGCCCAAGCCCCGCAGCAGCCGAGCCGCCCGACCCCCTTCCCCCCCTCTCTTTCCCCGCCGGCCCGCCGCGCGGCGCCCAAGCCCCGCAGCAGCCGAGCCGCCCGACCCCCTTTCCCCCTCTCTTTCCCCGCCGGCCCGCCGCGCGGCGCCCAAGCCCCGCAGCAGCCGAGCCGCCCGACCCCCTTCTCCCCTCTCTTCCCCCTCCTGCTCCGGCTGCTCTCCAACCACCACGGTGCCCTCTTCCCCCGCCTTCACCGTGCTCCTCCGCCACCAGCCTCGACAGCCTTGCCGCCCTCACCTTTCCTCCTCCAGAACAGCTACTGGGGGAGTGGAGATAATACAGAGCAGCTCCCGGAGCCACGACGGAGATCAAAGGGACAGCGGACCCCATCCTGGAACGGCTGACTATCTGGGAGAACCAGCTCCGGTGAGATCACCAAGGGGCACGGGCTTTCCTGGGTGGGACGACAAGCGACCGGAGTCCCTCCCTTCCACCTTCCTGGGCCAGCTGGTAGAATTGGACAGGCGGTCCCCTTAGGCCGCGGTGGCTGGTGCCCCCACCACACGAGGCCCCCCGGAACAACTGAGATAGTTGGGTCGGAAACCCCCAGACTGCGGAGAACAGTGACCGGGGGATCCCTTCCAAACACGTGACTCCCCCGTCGGCTGGGAACAGTGTACTCTCCCGGGCTGCGACAGCTGGCGCCCTCCCGCCACGCTTGGTGCCCCACGCAGACTGGCTAATTTGGCCGGACGCTCTCCTGTGCTGCGACGGCCGGCGACCCTCCCCACGTTTGGAACCCCGGGCCGGCTGGCATTCTTCCAAGACGCTTAGGTTGCCGAACCTCCCCTACGGCGAGAGTTTTCCAGAGTTGAGGGACCCACAGCAACTTTCGCTGGTGGAACCCACAGACAGGCGTGTGCCACGAGCACCACCTACTGGGCAGGATAGGAAGAACAGAACCCAGAGATTGCGCAGAAAAATCTTTCAAGCTGTGGGGTCGAACACCCAGGGAAATCTGACTAAATGCCCAGACGCCAGCAGAAGACAACGGATCACGCTCAGAAAATTGAACATATGGCCCAGTCAAACGAAGAAACCAATAGTTCAAATGAGATACAGGAGCTGAAACAACTAATGCTGAATATACGAACAGAAATGGAAAACCTCTTCAAAAACGAAATCGATAAATTGAGGGAGGACATGAAGAAGACATGGGCTGAACATAAAGAAGAAATAGAAAAACTGAAAAAACAAATCACAGAACTTATGGAAGTGAAAGATAAAGTAGAAAAGATGGAAAAAACAATGGATACCTACAATGACAGATTTAAAGAAACAGAAGATAGAATTAGTGATTTGGAGGATGAAACATCTGAACTCCAAAAAGAAACAGAAACTATCCGGAAAAGAATGGAAAAATTTGAACAAGGTATCAGGGAACTCAAGGACAATGTGAACCGTACAAATATACGTGTAGTGGGTATCCCAGAAGGAGAAGAGAAGGGAAAAGGAGGAGAAAAACTAATGGAAGAAATTATCACTGAAAATTTCCCAACTCTTATGAAAGACCTAAAATTACAGATCCAAGAAGTGCAGCGCACCCCAAAGAGATTAGACACAAATAGGCGTTCCCCAAGACACTTACTAGTTAGAATGTCAGAGGTCAAAGAGAAAGAGAGGATCTTGAAGGCAGCGAGAGAAAAACAATCCGTCACATACAAGGGAAACCCAATAAGACTATGTGTAGATTTCTCAGCAGAAACCATGGAAGCTAGAAGACAGTGGGATGATATATTTAAGTTACTAAAAGAGAAAAACTGCCAGCCAAGACTCCTATATCCAGCAAAATTGTCCTTCAAAAATGAGGGAGAAATTAAAACATTCTCAGACAAAAAGTCACTAAGAGAATTTGTGACCAAGAGACCAGCTCTGCAAGAAATACTAAAGGAAGCACTAGAGTCAGATACAAAAAGACAGAAGAGAGAGACATGGAGAAAAGTGTAGAAAGAAGGAAAGTCAGATATGATATATATAATACAAAAGGCAAAATGGTAGAGGAAAATATTATCCAAACAGTAATAACTCTAAATGTCAATGGACTGAATTCCCCAATTAAAAGACATAGACTGGCAGAATGGATTAAAAAACAGGATCCTTCTATATGCTGTCTACAGGAAACACATCTTAGACCCAAAGATAAACATAGGTTGAAAGTGAAAGGTTGGGAAAAGATATTTCATGCAAACAACAACCAGAAAAGAGCAGGAGTGGCTATACTAATATCCAACAAATTAGACTTCAAATGTAAAACAGTTAAAAGAGACAAAGAAGGACACTATATACTAATAAAAGGAACAATTAAACAAGAAGACATAACAATCATAAATATTTACGCACCGAACCAGAATGCCCCAAAATACGTGAGGAATACACTGCAAACACTGAAGAGGGAAATAGACACATATACCATAATAGTTGGAGACTTCAATTCACCACTCTCATCAATGGACAGAACATCTAGACAGAGGATCAATAAAGAAATAGAGAACCTGAATATTACTATAAATGAACTTGACTTAACAGACATTTATAGGACATTACATCCCACAACAGCAGGATACACCTTTTTTTCAAGTGCTCATGGATCATTCTCAAAGATAGACCATATGCTGGGTCACAAAGCAAGTCTTAACAAATTTAAAAATATTGAAATCATACACAACACTTTCTCGGATCATAAAGGAATGAAGTTGGAAATCAATAATAGGCGGAGGGCCAGAAAATTCATAAATACATGGAGGCTCAACAACACACTCTTAAACAACAAGTGGGTCAAAGAAGAAATTGCAAGAGAAATTAGTAAATACCTAGAGGCAAATGAAAATGAAGATACAACATATCAAAACTTATGGGACGCAGCAAAGGCAGTGCTAAGAGGGAAATTTATTGCCCTAAATGCCTTTATCAGAAAAGAAGAAAAGGCAAAAATGCAGGAATTAACTGTCCACTTGGAAGAACTGGAGAAAGAACAGCAAACTAATCCCAAAGCAAGCAAAAGGAAAGAAATAACAAAGATTAGAGCAGAAATAAATGAAATTGAAAACATGAAAACAATAGAGAAAATCA
Source organism: Tamandua tetradactyla (assembly GCF_023851605.1). NCBI lineage: Eukaryota > Metazoa > Chordata > Mammalia > Pilosa > Myrmecophagidae > Tamandua > Tamandua tetradactyla. Next base: position 86,838,514 of record NC_135338.1, on the reverse strand, counting down.
ATAAGACCAGAAGTTGGTTCTATGAGAAAATCAACAAGATTGATGGGCCCTTAGCAAGATTGACAAAAAGAAGAAGAGAGAGGATGCAAATAAATAAGATTAGAAATGAAAGAGGAAACATAACTACTGACCTCACAGAAATAAAGGAGGTAATAACAGGATACTATGAACAACTTTACACTAATAAATACAACAATTTAGAAGAAATGGACAGGTTCCTGGAAAGACATGAACAACCAACTTTGACTCAAGAAGAAATAGACGACCTCAACAAACCAATCACAAGTAAAGAGATTGAATTAGTTATTCAAAAGCTCCCTAAAAAGAAAAGTCCAGGACCAGACGGCTTCACATGTGAATTCTATCAAACATTCCAGAAAGAATTAGTACCTACTCTCCTCAAACTCTTCAACATAATCGAAGTGGAGGGAAAACTACCTAATTCATTCTATGAAGCCAACATCACCCTCATACCAAAACCAGGCAAAGATATTACAAAAAAAGAAAACTACAGACCAATCTCTCTAATGAATACAGATGCAAAAATCCTCAATAAAATTCTAGCAAATCGTATCCAACAACACATTAAAAGAATTATACATCATGACCAAGTAGGATTCATCCCAGGTATGCAAGGATGGTTCAACATAAGAAAATCAATTAATGTAATACACCATATCAACAAATCAAAGCAGAAAATTCACATGATCATCTCAATTGATGCAGAGAAGGCATTTGACAAGATTCAACATCCTTTCCTGCTGAAAACACTTCAAAAGATAGGAATACAAGGGAACTTCCTTAAAATGATAGAGGGAATATATGAAAAACCCACAGCTAATATCATCCTCAATGGGGAAAAATTGAAAACTTTCCCCCTAAGATCAGGAACAAGACAAGGATGTCCACTATCACCACTATTATTCAACATTGTGTTGGAAGTTCTAGCCAGAGCAATTAGGCAAGAAAAAGAAATACAAGGCATCAAAATAGGAAAGGAAGAAGTAAAACTATCACTGTTTGCAGACGATATGATACTATATGTAGAAAACCCAGAAAAATCCACAACAAAATTAATAGAGCTAATAAATGAGTACAGCAAAGTAGCAGGCTACAAGATCAACATTCAAAAATCTGTAGCTTTTCTATACACTAGTAATGAACAAGCTGAGGCGGAAATCAAGAAACGAATCCCATTTACAATCGCAACTAAAAGAATAAAATACCTAGGAATAAATTTAACCAAAGAGACAAAAAACCTATATAAAGAAAACTACAAAAAACTGTTAAAAGAAATCACAGAAGACCTAAATAGATGGAAGGGCATACCGTGTTCATGGATTGGAAGACTAAATATAGTTAAGATGTCAATCCTACCTAAATTGATTTACAGATTCAATGCAATACCAATCAAAATCCCAACAACTTATTTTTCAGAAATAGAAAAACCAATAAGCAAATTTATCTGGAAGGGCAGGGTGCCCCGAATTGCTAAAAACATCTTGAGGAAAAAAAACGAAGCTGGAGGTCTCACGCTGCCTGACTTTAAGGCATACTATGAAGCCACAGTGGTCAAAACAGCATGGTATTGGCATAAAGATAGATATATCGACCAATGGAATCGAATAGAGTGCTCAGATATAGACCCTCTCATCTATGGACATTTGATCTTTGATAAGGCAGTCAAGCCAACTCACCTGGGACAGAGCAGTCTCTTCAATAAATGGTGCCTAGAGAACTGGATATCCATATGCAAAAGAATGAAAAAAGACCCATCTCTCACACCCTATACAAAAGTTAACTCAAAATGGATCAAAGATCTAAACATTAGGTCTAAGACCATAAAACAGATAGAGGAAAATGTTGGGAGATATCTTATGGATCTTACAACTGGAGGTGGTTTTATGGACCTTAAACCTAAAGCAAGAACACTGAAGAAGGAAATAAATAAATGGGAGCTCCTCAAAATTAAACACTTTTGTGCATCAGAGAACTTCATCAAGAAAGTAGAAAGACAGCCTACACAATGGGAGACAATATTTGGAAACGACATATCAGATAAAGGTCTAGTATCCAGAATCTATAAAGAGATTATTCAACTCAACAACAAAAAGACAGCCAACCCAATTACAAAATGGGAAAAAGACTTAAACAGACACCTACCAGAAGAAGAAATACGGATGGCCAAGAGGCACATGAAGAGATGCTCAATGTCCCTGGCCATTAGAGAAATGCAAATCAAAACCACAATGAGATATCATCTCACACCCACCAGAATGGCCATTATCAACAAAACAGAAAATGACAAGTGCTGGAGAGGATGCGGAGAAAGAGGCACACTTATCCACTGTTGGTGGGAATGTCAAAGGGTGCAACCACTGTGGAAGGCAGTTTGGCGGTTCCTCAAAAAGCTGAATATAGAATTGCCATACGACCCAGCAATACCATTGCTAGGTATCTACTCAAAGGACTTAAGGGCAAAGACACAAACGGACATTTGCACACCAATGTTTATAGCAGCGTTATTTACAATTGCAAAGAGATGGAAACAGACAAAATCTCCATCAACAGAAGAGTGGCTAAACAAACTGTGGTATATACATACGATGGAATATTATGCAGCTTTAAGACAAGATAAGCTTATGAACCATGTAATAACATGGATGGACCTAGAGAATATTATGCTGAGTGAATCCAGCCAAAAACTAAAGGACAAATACTGTATGGTCCCACTGATGTGAACGGACATTCGAGAATAAACTTGAAATATGTCATTGGTAACAGAGTTCAGCAGGAGTTAGAAACAGGGTAAGACAATGGGTAATTGAAGCTGAAGGGATACAGACTGTGCAACAGGACTAGATACAAAAACTCAAAAATGGACAGCACAATAATACCTAATTGTAAAGTAATCATGTTAAAATACTGAATGAAGCTGCATCTGAGCTATAGGGTTTTTTTTGTTTTTGTTTGCTTGTTGGTTTGTTTGTTGTTGTTGTTTTTTACTATTACTACTACTTTTATTTCTTTTCTTTTTATTAACATTTTATATCTTTTTCTGTTGTGTTGCTAGTTCCTCTAAACCGATGCAAATGTACTAAGAAACAATGATCATGCATCTATGTGATGATGTTAAGAATTACTGAGTGCATATGTAGAATGGTATGATTTCTAAATGTTGTGTTAATTTCTTTTTTTTTTTTTCCGTTAATAAAAAATAAAAATAAAAATAAAAAAAAATAAAAAAAAAAAGGATTAATTACAGAAAATTGTATTATTACTTCTGTAGACTTACAAGCTTAAAGTTGGAAGGATCCCAGAAGATATCTAAGTCTAAAATAATCACCTCTTTGTCAAAGTAATAATCTCTTCTCTGATACACATTATAGATCTTCATATAAATATTGATCATACTGCCAAGAAATGAGGAATACCTCTCAATATGTCAGCTATGGAACATTGCAAATGTTCTTTAAATGGATTACATTCGTATCTTGCATCTTGGACAACTTAGTGAAAGAGCTCATATTCTAGAGTCCTAGAACCTTTAAAAAACAAAATTCTGATGGATAAAAGTGTTCAGGTTTTAGAGAGCCTGAAAGTTGATGTAAAGTTTGTAAAATAAAAAGTGTGTGTAAAGTTTACAATTGCTGAAGCTGTAGATTTTTTTTAACTCTATTGAGTTAGCACAGTCACGACTGACAATTATCCAAAAGAAAATAAGGAAAGAGAAGTGCAAAAACACAATCGAGGGGAACAGAATCCAGTTATGCTTTCACTTCTACCACTGGCCAGTCAATAACACATTTGCCTTTAGAGACAAGTCTCTGAACTAGAGTTTAAATATTGGTAAAACGTGAAGTGTAGCACTTTCCATTTAGCGTGAAAACAGGGACTCAAACGGATTATCTGTACACCAATATTCATAGCAGTGTTTTCTACAATAAGCAAAAAGTGGAAGCAACCCAAATGTCCATCAACAGATGAAAGTATAAACATTTTATATACATGCAATGAAATATTATTCAACTGTAAAAAAGGCATGAAATTCTGAAACATATTATACATGGATGAAACTTGAAGACATGATATTGAGTGAAATAAGCCAGAGGCAAAGGCACACACATTATATGATCACACTGTATGAAACATCTAGAATAAACAAATTCATAGAGACTGAAAGTAGATTAGAGGTTACCAGATGCTTGAGGGGAGGAGAGGTACGAGGAGTTATTGCTTAATGCATGCAGAGCTTCTGCTTGGGCTGATGAAAAAGTTTTGGTAATGGATGGTGGAATGTTAGCACAATATTGTGAATGTAATTAATACCCATGAATTGTACTCTTGAAAGTGGTTTAGAAAAGGAAATTCTGTCTTGTCTATATATATATATATATATATATATATATATATTACATAATATATATATATATACTACTTATATATATATATATAACTACAATAAAAATTAAAGAAAAGAATATATGATATAAAATTTGTGAATGTGCTTAGACTTGTTCAGTGATTTGTGCATGACAGAAACTCCAAAAAATGTCAGTTAAATGTAACTGAATGTTTGGGTTCTCATTTTTGCTATATCTGATATGAATGAGCAGAAAAGAAATTAACTATCAATATGAAAATTTTAATTGAATATAAGAAAACATCTCTATAACCAATGAAATATTTGAAAATTGATTAAATGTATGAAATGTTCTTTCCCAGTGATGTTCATATTTTTTTTGGCATGAGCAGGCTAATTGCACTACATAAATGCCAAAATACTAGCATAGACCTTATATTGTTTGTGATATTAGATTGTCTTGTGATATTAGATTATTATGTTTCATTTATCACATGAAAATTTTCATTTTGCCTTGAAAGTCAGAAATAAGACAGTACTATTTGTTACACTGAGCAAAACTATATTTTGGGTTTTATAATACCAACCTGTCATCCTCATATCACCCAGAGAAACTATTTATTCATTAAGCACTAGATTTAAATAATATTCAGTTGACAATAGATTGAAACATTGCAGAATTTTGTAGCAAAAATAAAGTTGCTGAGGGTTTTATGTACTAATTATATTATTTACAGGTATTAAAAATCTACCAAGATTTCACTGAAAATTAGAATTTCTCTTAATCCTACTGATCAAAATTTCTCCAATCAAAATACATAGAAAATAATCTATATCAGGGGATCAATCCTCTTTCAGATAAATTATGCATGAGATATACAATCAAATACATTAAGCACTGCGGATATCTGATTATCCTATAATCTCTATATATTTATTTCTAATGAAGGGTAATTCCATTTAATGTTGTGATCCCTTTCCAGCTGGAGATTTCAGTTTGATAACTCAGTGCTTATATTAATCCCAACATTTATGTGCAAGCATATTGATTCATTTGTTTGGTGGCAGTGTTGGCTGCTTCAGGGGGCGTTTACATCAATCCTGAAAAATCAGGATATGGAAATGATAATGGATATGGTTACTAACTTTGTCATTAGAACATGCTGTTTCCATTTCAGCTGGAGTCTTGGGCCAAAAGAGCATTCAAAAAGACTATATCCTTTCCCGTAAGCATGTTAACATTCTGAGTGTCTCACCTGGAGATTTTGTAGGATTATGTGTTGAGAAATGGTTAAATTCATTCGAAAAGCTTTGACGAACTTTTGGTTGTTTTTAATTCACTGTAATGTCGGCAAGTTGAATACAGTATTTTTTTAGAGTAGCACGTAATACCATCAACAAATTTCCTGTCTTGAGCATTTTAGGACTATGACTCGGGTTTTGCCAAAGGAGGTAGGGGAGGAAGACAAGGAAGGGGAAGGTCAGGCAGGGGCAGGGTTTGTTTGGGGAGAGGAGTGGGAGAGAAGCCATAGGCACCTGGCAGAGGAAAGAACCCTTTGCTAAGCACATATCACAAGCAATGAAATTCCTCAGGCAAGGCGCCAGCCAGGTGCATTTCAAAGAGAAGCACTGGAAGGGGAGGGGAGCAAGTGTCACTCAAGGCGGATATTTATGAAAGATGACAGTTTGCAAATATCTCAATCTTGGACAAGCCTGAGCCAGTGACACGGAGGAGTGCGCAAAATTGGACGCGTCAGGAGCCAACATTTATTTCATCAGGACCTGTCCAATCTTCACTGATGGTTTGATAGTCTGGGGACAGCGGGCACCAGTGGGGCTCATTCTGCTGGTGACTCTCAGCCAGTTTGCATGGCTCAGTCCAAGAGTTGTAATAAATATGTAAAGAAGGATAAAATCAAGAATTTTAAAAAGCTCTGTGTGTAGAACCTGCACACGACCGGATTACTTTGTTAACTATGCCAAAGAGGAGGCAGAGTAATTACAGAAATATTGATTGTTTCTCCACCTGTTCGACAGTGAAACAGTGGGGTCTCTTGCCAGTGTGGAGACTTCATCCTGATGCAAATATCCTAATGGGAAGAAGCCATCCCATTAGATGCCCTCCGCCACAGCAGCTGCCCTGCAGTCTCTGATATGCTGAGTGTAGTGAGCTTTGTCAGAAATAGAAGTCTATACTTTTTCCCCAGAAGGGTGAGATACTAAACATTGGCCTGAGCAAATGCTGAAATAAATAATTTTATGAAATATATGAACATTGATTAAATATATAAAATTTTTATTTAAACTGATACCCATAGTGTTTCTATCAAGCTAGTAGAGAGTACAGGCCTCAGAAAGAAGCAGGCATTTGGGAACAAGCCGACCTTGGATTTGACATTGCTATATATCAGAGGTTACCACCTTGCCCGATTCAACCACCGGGTGTATTTAGTTTTGTTTGCAAAATGATTTTAAGGGATACAATTTAAATGCCAGCACTAAAAATCAGTATGAATCTTAATTTCTGATTTCCCTGGAATAAATCAGAAGATTTGGCAAATTTGGGCCTACAATACTCTTGGCCACAACCTGGAAAAGCTCAGTGGTAGCTGCTGCCTTCAGAGGATGCTTCTTCCCCAGTTCTCCATTCCCCAAACTCTCTGATTTTCCCCAATTCAAGGCTGAGGATCAATTGCCCTTGGCCATCAAATTTGTGCTCTTTGTCATTTACACAATGCTCTATTCTACTTATTCATATTTATATATAACATCTTTAAGCACTTGAGTTTTGGCCACAGAAAAGAAACACATTAGTTTGTCCTTGTGGCAAACTAAACTTAAACATTTATTGGGTTAAGTTACAATCTCAGGTTACCCTTAACATTAAAATAAGGATAATGCATATTTTTTTCATATGATTGTTGGTGAAGATGAGATATTGGAGTGAAAAGCCTTAGGACAATGTGGGCACTACACAAATGCTAGTTTCATTCATATGCCCTTTCCACTTCTTAATCCCTTTAGAAGAAAAATATATATAGCATCTCGTTTTAGTACTAAGTATAGATGAACAGATGTTTTATCTCCATTGGTGTAAGAGTTTGAAAGCTGTCCTCCCCTCCATACATTCTGGTGAGTGTCAAATAGTGGTCATGTTTTACATTAAGCATTATACTATAGCAGTGCTTCTCAGACTTGAATGTGCATCAGAATCACCTGGACAGCTCATTAAAACACCTACTGTTGGGTCCCTATCTGAAGTACTGCTGGAGAAGGGGTATTCCTAGCTGCTTTGAGAATCAGGGCGCTGCTTGATTATGATGGAAATCATAGAGGCTGCAGAGAAATAGCATACTGTATTCATTGCCTCCAACAAAGAGAAGTAAGTTTATGATATCTGTAGCAAAGTCAAGTACTTGATCCCAAGTGTGTTTCTTTCTAGGCAATAGAGTTCCCACAGTCATTAAGTCAAATGATGTGAACTGGATGAATGAAGATCTAAAGAGAATGTGGTTCTGGCCATCACAACCACAACCAGAGATTTCAAAGTCTATGAGTCAATAGCATGATGATCAACATCCTCAAGAAAGAACAAGTAGAAAACACACTTGTAAATGTCAAATGATGTGCTATTCTTGTTATTTTCAGTATTAATATTATTTTTATTGATTTGATCATTGCTCTCTAGGTAATCATCACTCTGTAGCTGTTAGTGTTGGTCCTCTGAAATGATTTTTGGAGATTCCAGTGTGATTTAGTTATACAGCTAACTGCAATGTCATAGCTAGTTCTCCCTATCTGACAGGCGAAGAATGCCTCTCCCCCATCTTTGCATATCATTCACAACAATGCCAGATGCAAATGAAGATGCTTTCCCTTTGCAGATACACAAAGCCTTTCTCTGGCTTATAGGATTACTGCAACTCTATTGAAATAGATGTTGAATTCAATTAAAGACCGTGTTTTTCCTTCATTTATACTTTGCATTTCTCAGAATCTTGAATAATTAAACATAAATGTGTGGTAATGCAGTTCTCATTTCAATTATGCAAAGTTCAGTTTCATTTTTCATCATTTTTTTAAAATGTGGGGGCATCTCTGAATGCACGCAATTAAGTGAGAAGTGGGTGTTAGGCAGGGACTCAGACCCAGATAGGTGTTAAAGCTCAATCACCCAACTTCTCTTCAGCAATTGGTGGTGAAAGATACCTGGATCACTCATGTACATATTTTAATTTTGTGTTTTTCAGGTCACCCTTTAACACACCAGTTCCTCTCTGATGGAATAAATGTGGCCTCTGTGGCTTCTCTGCAATATCATGCTATTGACAAAAGTAAAATGTGCGTAAATCTGTCCTTACTACCCCAACAGAAATATGATTTGTTGTTTTACCTTGAAAAATATTTAATGAGTGGAAAAATGGGGTGATTAAAAGTCTGAAAGTGAGTATTAAATCATAGCATTCAGGGCCTAACAGACTCGTGAAAATGTATGTAGGCTCTGTATTCTCTGCACAAATAAAAGTTTTCTCAACTCCTTACCCACCTATGGCTATGTGAAAAGAGTAGGAGTGAGGAAGAAATTTTTTCCCACATATGGTTCATTCTTGGAAATTAATTAAATACTATGTGTGACTTTGGGTAAGTAACTTTAATTTCCTAAGGCTCAGTTTTCTGATATGTAAAATGGGTACACTAGAGATATACATTATGCCATTATCAAGAGAAATCACTGAAATAGCACAGGTAAGTGCCTGGCAAATAGTAAGTAATTATTGCATGCAGTAATACCAGTAGAAATAATAATATCATGCTAATTGACCATAGTATTCCCAGCAATTATCACATTGTGTAATTATCTGGCTCATCCCCCTGGACCAAACATCTGCCTCTTGAAGTAAGGACAGTGTTACAGGGAGCTCTAACATCCTGATTCCTAGCATACTTCTGGAATATTCCAATAAATCCATTCTTCATTTAATAGTTTAGAGATGTCCTTTGCTCAGTCCAGCTTTTACCCCATCCTTCAACATTCTCCTATTTCACTGATTTCTCGCTATCACACCTTGTGAAAGGCCATTTTCAGACCAAGTTAAATAATTTAATTGGCTGCTAGTGATAATCCTTGAACGAGCAATCCAGTTCCATAATTAATTTGTTTTCTTCAATTTTCACTGAATTTTATCTAAATTTTTAAACTAGCATTGTTTTCATTTTCTTTGAATATTGACATCATTACCTCACCCAAAAACCTCACCATGCCTCTTACGTTTAGTGAATTTCTATCCAGTAGTAACTAATCTTATCATATTGAACAATAAGCTAACCCTTTACCAAGGAAGCAAAGAACACAGAAGAGAGGAAAAGATGAACAACCAAGAAATGCCAACCCACAACTCTGGTCACCTAGAATTAAGGTGACCATATGCTTTGTCATCCAAACCTGAGCTCCTTATGAGAGTGATTAAGACATTATTAAAAATTACAGGTTTCAGGAAAGTAAACTTGACACATGAAACTTTTGTAGAGTCTCAGTTAGAGCCCTAGGTGCTCTTTAGGGTTAAAAGTTTGAGGTATGACAAACTATGGTAACCAGCAATATTCAACTGAAGCTTCCATAAGAGTATGCAAAGTAGCCTCCAAAATAGCCTCTTGACTCCATTTTAACTCTCTTAGCCACTGATACCTTGTTACATTTCTTTTCCCTCCAGAGGGTTCCTAGGCCAGATGAATCCTAAAGCCAGAAGGCCCAACCTCTCCAAGAATATCAAGTAATTCCATCCTCCTATCCCATATTACAGACACCCGTTTTCAACATGAAAAAGTTAGAATGGGTCCAAAGACCCCCATAGATTGGGAGTAGGATCAAAGGAGAAGGAGGAATTATAATAGAGAAGATAGGATTTAACAAACAAGTGTGACGGCTCAATCACTGTTATGATATTTCTTTTAGCTTCCAGTGTTTTGGAACAGCTAGAAGGAAAAACCTGAAAATGTGGAATGGAAACCCATATTTGAAATCTGTTTTGTACCTACTTGTTAAAATATGCTTTGAAAATTATTGCTTTTTTGTGTATGTTATATTTTACAATTGAAAAATGTTTAAAAAATTACACAGAGATGGTAAACTAGAAATGAGACTTAGGCAAACTAGGATGTATGGTGCCCCTACTTATAAAAGAAAGGAAAGAGAATAAGATAATAAGAATTTAACTGACAGAGCTACTGATGGTTGCAAAACACTGCTCTTGAATATGGAACATTGTTCTCTCAAGAAGCCCCAAGAGAAAAGAAAATTAGTTCTGAGGTCAAACAAATGTGGGAAACATGGCATACAATACCTCTTTCTTAGACATTCTCAATACATGTTACTGAAGGCTGAGAAGTTCATAGTAAAGGAATTTGAGCTACCTAAAAAGTATATACATATACAACTCACATTTTTTTCTTTTTAATACACATTACTCCTCTTGGTGGGCCCCGTTTACTTGGGGACAGGCTTGTCTGTGACATTTATACAGAATTCTTCCAAAAGAGTCAAAATAACTGAATGAAATGGAATGCATATAATGTTCTCCTGCACCAATCAGTTATGGAAATACCTATATTTCTTATTTTGTTGAGAAAGTTCCATTTTCTTTGCCATTCAGAGAAAAATTACTTTCTAATATTGAAATAGGGTGAAATGTAAATTTGAATGAGACCAGGCCAGTGTAACAAAGAGCTAATAATATTGAGTACTAAGGGAGTTTATCTTTAACTTACATATCAATCCAAGATGAACATTCCAGATTGAGGGGTTGGGGGGGTGCAGGGGTGAACACCCAAAGACTCAAGCTTCTTCTTACAATCTGTCTGTGAAGGTTAAGTTCATGTGAAAACTTGACTAGGTTATGGTGTCCAATTGTGTGGTCAAGCAAGCACTGGCTTGAATTGTTTCTGTGAGAGTATTTTGTGGATTTAAATCATTAGTTAGTTGAATGCATCTATTGCTGATAACATCTATAATCAACAAAGGAGATTGCCTTCAGCAAAGAAAGAAGTCTTCTTCAATCAGTTGTAGGCCTTAAAGAGAAAACTGATAACTTCAACAGACAGAACATTTTTTATTTCTGCTTCAGCGAGCCAGCTTTCCGGGGAGTTCTTTGAAACCTCTATTGGAGTTCCCAACGTGCCATCTGCCCTTTAGAATTTTAACCTGCCAATCCCCATAGACATGTGAACCAAATCCTACAATAAATCTCATAATATTTACACACACACACACACACGCATATATATGGTATTCGTTCTATTTCTCAAGAGAACCCTGCCTAATATGCTGTCCATCACCACTTATGAGCTTGCTGTCATCTGCTTAATTGAAGCCAGAGGTCTCACTCTGCAGACCCAAAAGTTATATATATACATATTTTTTTTCATTAACTTTCTGTGGGAAATGACATAGTCACATGGCCACACCCAACCATGAGAGAGTCTAGAAAATGTCAACTGAGCTGCCATGGGGTGGCTAGAATTGTATTTCTCTGGAAGAGAGGAAAATGAGTGTTGTGGACAGCAAACTATCTCTTCTTCCCTGATGGGTAGTCTTGAGAAGATGTGGTTTCCTTTTAAAATATTTTTAATATTTTTATTGAGAAATCTTCACACACATACAGCCCACACATGGTATACCATGAATGGCTCACAATAACATCACATAGTTGTGTATTCATCATCATGATCATTTTTAGAATATTTGAATTATTCCAGTAAAAGAAATAAAAAGAAAAAAAAACTCATAAATCTCATACCCCCATCCCTTCCTCTCATTGACCACTAGTGTTTCAATCTATCCAATTTATTTTGTCCCTTATCCCCCCCTTTCATTTATTTATTTTTTATCCACTTTTTTTATTCATCCATCCATGCTCCGGATAAAAGGAGCATCAGACACAGGTTTTCACAATCACACAGTCACGTTGTAAAAACTATAATGTTACGCAATTTTCTTCAAGAATCAAGGCTACTGGAACACAACAGTTTCAGGCACTAAACTCCAGCTGCTCCAATACATCGTAAACTAAAAAGGGATAACTATATAATACATAAGAACAACCTTAAGGATAACTTCTCGATACTGTTTGAAATCTCTCAACCACTGAGACTTTATTTGGTCTCATTTCTCTCTTCCTCCTTTTGATCAAGAAGACTTTTTCAATCTCATGATGCCAGTTCCCAGCTCATCACAGGAGTGCTGCTCCACGTTGTAAGGGAGAGCTGTAACCCTAAGAGTCATGTCTCATGTAAAGGGGAGGACATTGAGTTCACTTGCCAGGTTTGCTTAGAGAGAGAGGCCACATCTGAGAAACAAAAGAGGTTCTCTGGGGATGAATCTTAGGCATAATTATAAGTAGGTTTAGCTCATCTTTTGCAAGAATAAGTTTCACAGGGGCAAACCTCAAGATCCAGGGCTCGTCCTATTGATTTGGTTGTCTCCATTGCTTGCAAGAATATAATGAATTACCCAAATGGGAAAGATGAATATTTCCTCCTTTTTCCCCAGTCCCCCAAGGGGACTTTGCAGATTTTTCTTATTCATTGTCTAAATTACTCTTGGATATATCCGGACATCACAGTAACCCAGAAAAATCAATAAAATCTCACTCTCTATTCAAGATTCCATGTACTTATGGTGTTCAACTAAACTGACCATACAAGTTAAATTAAGTAATAAGCTACCTAAAATATAAATTTTGCATCAAATAAACATGTCTCCCTATGGTCTAACATAGAAGTTGAAGTTTTAAAATATGGGCGATATCGTCCTTTACCTTATATTCTGATTTAGCTTAGTCTATTCAGATCAGCTTCATTCATATCTCTAGTCGAAGTCTGATCCCTTTTTCAACTCTTTTAAACAGTTCTTGTTTGGGGTACTGCTTACTTTCACAGCTTCAGAGCTCTAATTCTGAGTCTCCGGTGTCATATAAATACCCAAAGTTTCTGGGACTGACCAGGTTATATACAAACAGCTCAGTATCTCAGAATTTAGAAATAACAGTTACAACTCCTGAATATATGTGAGTGCTATTAAAGTTTACAATCTAGAACACTTTACAATAGCCCCCAACCTGATAACCCACGCTCTCGACTTCAATTCACTGAGTTTGTATGTTATATCGTCTACATGAGATGTGGCCTTTTGATTACCACACTGAGGTCAGACAATGTTGCAGAGAGGATCCCAGCTTTGGCAGTCATGTTAAAGCTGATGACCTTTCAAATTCTAAGTTTCTTTTATTCTTTAAGATAAATATCAAGGTAAAGCAGTCTTCCTGGAAGTTGTGATCTGAGTCTTTTTTCCTTTTTTTTTTTTTTTAATCCTTCTGCTTCCTTACTTGATATTTGAGAATTGTATCCTTTACTGTTTATTACCACTGTCATCCAATTACCCTGAGGACTGAGTATCTTGAGCACGGACTTTTCCAATGTACAATATCCCCACCACCATTTGCAATAGTTTTCCTACTCCACCAGTGGGTAAGAATGTGCAAAATGATTATGTAGTCCATCATTTTAAAGCACTCTTTAGATCATGTCAATATCTTGCTCAAAATGCCATAATGGACCAAAATTTATTAAAAAAAGAACCAAAGTCTAGATTTCTGCATTTAAAGGCATGAAAAATCTGGATGCAGTACACTTTTCAGGTTTACTCTCCATCCTTCTATCACATAAATATTATACTCTATTCAACTTAAAGGATTTTTCTTGGTCTGTGAAACTTGCCCTTTGTATGGGCAATTCTTTATGAATTGCAAGCCTGTTGTCCTGATAGAAAGCCTTCTTTTTCTTTAAAGCCTAACCCCAATAACATAAAAGTCTTTAGCTTTCCCTCATCATTGCAACCAGGAATGACTTTTTCCTCCATGTTTATATTTAATTTTTTTCTACTACATTATGTATTTGCAAAAACCTTTTTAGAGTTTCAAAGCATTGTCTTAAAATTTATCAACAAACAAGAATAGTGCAGTCATTCAGCATTATTGTAAGTATGTAGTCAGAAGGATCTGAGTTCAAATCCCAATTCCCCTGCCGATTAGCTATATTGTGCATCCTTGGGTAAATGACTTAACATTTCTTAACTTCACTCCCCCCTTTGGTAAAAGGAAGATGATAGCACCTATCCCATGGGGTTGCTCTGGGGATAAACTGAGATTATGCTTGAATCTTTGATATGTAGTAAACGTTTTAAATTTTGCCATGGTTATTTATTTCATATATCATCTACTACTTTCTATTTATGTGTAATTTTTATATCTATTCATATTTAATTGAGGAAGTTGCTTATTCCTTTTCTTTTTTATTGAGTAGGAAAGGAATTTAAAGATTATTGATTCACAAGTAACCCAAAACTCAGACCCCTTCTTCAGTGCAATTCAGCTCCTGTGAACAGCACCCATGATGCGTATATCATATCGGAGGCTTCTAGTTCTAAAGGAAACCCAGCTTTTCACTTTACAGTGCCAATGGAGAAAGTTTTTATATTCAATTCTGCTTCTGTGATGCCTAATTTTTCTCTCTGGAGCCACCTCAAAGAAATGTGGCATTGTTCCCTGCAGCAGTCATGGAGATTTTACAGGATTACAATCATGCCACATTTACCTTATTCGGGCTCTTCAATCTTTTAACTAAACATCCATGGCATATTTTCCAAGTCAATTCACATTGTGATTGCTTCACTGAAGAAATGCAAGCTTATTGTTATTTCTGAAAATTCAAAGAGCAGAAGCCAACCCCATGTTTCAAATGAACACAGGTTAATACAAAATACAGAGAGCTGATCTGCTCCATTTCCGTGAACATTAAAATTCTACTTGTAATCACTTTAAGACTTAATAAGTCTAAGGCTGCGGACAATAGGCTAGCATATTTTTAATTTTAAGTCAATAAAAATCCCTAAATCCCCCTCTTTAAGCACAGGAAAGCATAATGGACAAAAGGGCAGAATCTTGCTCCGTAACTCTCCTTCGCTTAATAGCCATTTTACTTCCTTAAGCCAAACATTTCTCTTTTAAAAATAGATAGTATTTCCTATATCAAAGCACTCTTGAAACGCTAAATGAAATAATATATGTAAAATATTTGGAATAAGGGTGTTTTCAGCATAGTTGCTCTTTTTAAACCATCACACAAACAATTTGTGCTTCAGTTTCTAAACTTAAAATGTACCCCCTTTTACATGTCATCTTTAAACAGTTTTATTGAGGTATAATTAACATACAATAAACAACATATTTTACTTGAAAACTTGATAAATTTCAACATACATAAACCCCACTGAATCACCAGCACAATTAAGTTAGTAAACATATGCATCACATCCAAAAGTTTCTTCATGTCGCTTTGTAAACCTGTCTTTCAATCCCTCCCAGTCCATCCTCAACTCTAGACAACCATCAATATTCTTTCAGTCATTAAAGATTAGTTTTCCTTTTTTGGAATGTTTAATAAATGAGATCAACTTGTATGTGCACTGTTTTGGGATGAAGGTGGCTTCTTTCATGCAGCCTAATTATTTTGATGATCAACTATGTTGTTTATTTTATCTATGACTCTTTTCTTTTTATTCTCGAGTAGTATTTCATCATATTGTTATAACAAAATGGATGCCTGTGTTTTTAATACTATTGTTCAAAGCTTCTATGAGTATATATGCACAACGCTTGCTATTCAGATATGTCCATATATTTTCATTTACCTTGGAAAATTTCCTAGGAGTAGAATGGTTGGATCAGGTTTATATTTAACATTTTAAGAAACTACCAAACTGTTTTCCAACAAGATTATATAACTTTGTATGCATTGAAATGCATTTCTTTTGCAAATATACACTTATTTAAATAACTCTCCTTTCTCTTCTGAATTGCTTTTATACTTTTATCTGAAAACACTGGACCATATGTGCATGGTTCTATTTCTAGATCAACCATTCTTTTTCAATGAGTTTTCTATCATACGTGACACAAAAACTACACTGACATGATTATTGTAGATTTATAATAAGTCTTCAAGTCAAGTAGTATAAGTGCTTCAAGGCTATTCTTTTCTTAGATTGTTTTACCCTGTGCATTGCCTATGAGTTTCAGAATCAACTTCCCAGTTCCCACATGCACACACACAAAAGCCTACAAGGATAATCATTGGGATAGAATATCAGTCTACAGAATCACATGGAGATAATCGACACCTTAGAAATATCAAATATTCTCACACACGAACATTTATTAATTGTCTTTTTCAACTTCTTCCAGCAATATTTTATAGTTTTCAGTGCCGCACTTTAACAAATTTGCCACATGCAGATTTTCAATGTTATGCTTTTATTAATGGTACAACTTTTAAATTTCAATTTCCAATTATCTATTGCTAGTATATGGATATTCAATTGATCTTTGTATACTGGCTTAATTCGTGTTATATCTAGTAACTTATTTCTAGATTACCTAGTGCTTTGTATGTAACAATCATAGTGACAGTTTTACTTTTTCTTTTTCAATTTGGAAGCCTTTTATTTCTTTTCTTTGACTTATTATAGTGGTGATGACCTTCAGTAAGAACAGACATACTTGTCTCTTCCTTATCTTAGGTGAAAGCATTTACTGTTTCACCATAGGTACAATGCTAATGGTAGGTTTTTCATAGGTGCCTTTTATCTGGTTAAGTTTCTTTCTCTTCACAGTTTGGTAGAAATTTTGTCAGAATGGATGTGGGATTTCATCAAATGCCTTTCAGTATTGATTGATCTGATTGACATGATAATCTGTTAATATGGCAAGTTGTATTGATTGATTTTTGAAATGTAAACCAAAATTCTGGGATAAATTCTGCTTTGTCATTATGGATTAACCTTTTCTATTTGGTTCATTCAATTTGTTAAAACTGTGCTTAAAAAATCTTTTCTGTGGCATTATTGTGCATCATTTTCTTTTGAAATGTCTTTGATTAAAGTTGGTACCATGAATATGCTGGCCTGATAAGTATTCTGTTTTCTTCAATATTCTGGGAGAATTTGTGAACAACTAGTATTAGTTCTTCCTTAAGAACTTGGTGAATTTTGCTGAAATTCTGAAGCCACCTAGCCTAGAATTTTCCTTCTGGAAGTTATTTCCACAACACATTAAATTTCTTTAGCAGATATAGGGTTATTCAGATTATCTATTTCTCTTTTGAATGAAATTTGGTTGTTTGTATCTTTCAAAAAACATCCATTTCATCTAAGTCATTAAATGTATTGTCATAGACATATATTCACATTTCCTTATCATTTTTTGTTGTTCATAAAATCTGTAGCACCTGTCACCTCTCTCATTCCTAATATTGCTAATTTTTGTCTTCTTGCTATTTTCCTGATCAGTATGGGTAAAGATTAATTTATTAATTGACCCATGATGTGATTTCATTGATCTTTCTCTATTGTTTTTCCATTCTATTTTGTTGATTTTCACTTTGATTCATATTATTTTCTGCTTCGAGTTTTATTTGCCCTTCTTTTTCTAGTTTCTTAAGATTAAAGTTAAAATATTGATTCCAGATCTTTTTTTTAACACAGTTGTTACATTTCCCCTAAGTATTGCTTTAGTGCTATCCCACAATATTTCTTTTAATATTTTGTGTTTTTATGTTCATTCTATTCAGAATACTTTCAAATTTCCTTTTTTATTTCTTCTTTAGAAGAGTGTTATTTAGTTTCTTCATATATCTTTCTGTTATGGATTTCCAATTTAATTCCATTATTCATACAACATACTTGGTATAAGACTTGTTTGATGATATTATGTGGTCTATTTTGGTGAATACTCCATATACACTTGAAAAGAAAGTACATTCTACTGTTGTTGGGCATAGTGTTCTATAAATATTAATCAGGTCTAGTTGGCTAATTATGTTGTTCAAATTTTCTATATTATTACTGATTTTTATATATTTCATCTACAAATTATTGACAGAGGGGTATTGAAATCTCTCACAATAACTGTAAATTCGCCTATTTCTCCCTTCAGTTCTATCAATTTTTCTTCATGTATTTGGAAGATCTATTACTAAGTATATAATTATTTAGGAATTGTGATGGACTGAAGGAATTGACAGCTTTATCATTATAAAATCATTCTTTTTTTATACCTGACAATATCACAATGAAATTTGATTTTTCTGATATTAATAGACTGACTTGAGCTTTCTTTTTTCTTAATCACTGAACACATTTTTTTTAAAAGCTACATTGAGATTTAATTCACGTATAAAATTAACGCTTTTAAATTGTGAAAAACAGTGGTTGTGAGTATACACATAAAGTTGTTCAACCCCTACCACTATCTAATTTTAGAATATTTTCCTCACACAGAAGAGAAACCTTGTTCCCCATTAGCGATCTCTCCCTTCCTCTCCTCCCTCCAGCACCTGGCAACCACTAAACGCTCTATGGGAGTTTCAGTAATTTCTCACTCTAATTCCATCAGATATTCTTTACCAGGCCTTAGATATATTCTTCATATGCATATGCTGATCAGCACTCAACTGAAACGCTCAAAGAGAGCCTCTGCGAGCATAAAGGAAAAGGTCCATCTCTAACGGTGGAGGGACCAGATGAACCCTGTTTGTGAACCACACTAAGCGAGGACACCAATGGTATAGGCAACCCTTGCTTCACAAATCCTGCTCATTACAACCACCCAGAAATGACCAGTATTCTTCAAAAAAGTCTAGAACATGATCTTTTAAATGCCTTGATCAAAAATAAATTAATATGAAGCAAGTGATGAAATTATATAGAGGAAGCCTGTGACCCCTTAGCAAAAAAGAAAAATGTGTGCTCTTCTTCTTTGAGTTCCCTCTTGGGTTTCCTCTTGATATCTTTTGAAATTTGAAATCCCCACTGCACTGATTTGAAAGGATTTATGGACCCTAGAAAAGCCATGTGTTAGTCCTAATCAATCTTGTGAAAGCAAAGGTTTCTTCTAATCCCTATTCAGCACTATAGGTTGGAAACTTGATTGGTTATCTCCATGGAGGTATGACTCAGTCAATTGTGGGTATTAAATTTGATTATTTGGAGACATGTCTCCACCCACCCTACATGGGTCTTGATTAGTTTTCTGGAATCTTATAAAAAAGGAGACATTTTGGAGACAGTTCCTTTCTGAGAACAAGAAGAGAGCTGCAGAACCATGACAGAAGGAGGAGAGAACCACAGAGTCCACCAGCCGGTGACCTTTGGAGATGAAGAAGGGAAACACCTCCCAGGGAGTTTCATGAAGCAAGAGGCCTGAAGAGAAGGCTAGCAGATGCTGCCATGTTCGCCACGCGCCCTGCCAGCTAAGAGAGAAACACTGAATGCCATCGGTCTTCTCGAACCAAGGTATCTTTCCCTGGATGCCTTAATTGGACATTTCTATAGACTTGCTTTACAGCCTTAGAACTGTAAATTAGCAACTTATTAAATTCCCCTTTTTAAAAGCTGTTCTGTTTCTAGTATATTGCATTTCAGCAGCTAGCAAACTAGAACACTCACCAAGATGACTGACCCTGATAGCGATCAAGTCCTTGGTTCATTACATTTGACCCAATACAAGATAAAGCCTTCCTGTCATAAACCTGCTGCTACAAGGTGGACAAAACCTTGCCCAATCAATAGGACTTAAGCAAATTTCCTCTTTCTGGCTATAAAACTTGTTAGCTATCCCTAGGAGATTGAAGCTGCTTCCATTTTTACATGTGATCAGGCTTCCTTGATGGAGCCAAGCTTCCAGTGTGCCAAATAAATTGCTACAATCTGCAAACTCTACTCCAATTAGCCTTTTGATGCAAGAGAAACAGAAAAAAAGTGATTTCAAAGCTTGTCAGAGATCTTGATTCAAATAAGCAACACTTGTTCAAATAAAGAGAGCCTCTTGGAACACGCCAGTGTCCACGCCTCATTGCTACCACCACCCCCATTGTAACTTTAATAAGTTAAACATTTTATAGCAATTACTACCTGGCAAATAAGTATACCTTTGATTCATTCCACCCTGCCTCTCTTTTCCATTGATGGTAAATCCATCTTTTAAAGGCTCATAGAAGTAAAATAAGATCTACTTGATAGTCATGTCCTTACTATACTCAGCTAAATTTTCAACACAATCATTTTTCTTACCTTCTTATTGAACTATCTTGGTTTAAATGTAAATGTCTGTAAGGCTTCATAAATCTCTTGTCACTTAATAATAGTTTTGACAGTGTCTTCATATTTTATCTTGTGTTTCCCTTGAAGCATATATTCCATGCCCCTAGATTAAAATTTCCTGGATGATATGAATGATTGGCATCCCTGTTATAGTTCCACTTACATCCATAATCAATTTACTGTGTTAATGCATCTACACACTGATTGTTGATTACATTCAACAAGATCCTAGGTTTTATAGAAAAAGGCTTTCTCTTTCAACTTGCTGGTTCTGAGAGCTACAGTAGCCCATAAGCAGAGACTTTACATGGTATCATGAAGTCTGGTCTCTCTGTAAGTTATACCCACTTTCATACTTTCCCATGCTGCTATAACAAATATCACACAATAGGCTGGTGTAGATAACAGGAATTTATTGTCTCAGAGATTGAGACTTAAAGTTCAAAATAAGATATCAGCAAAGCTTATTTTCTGCCCCAAGTCTGTAACATTCTGGCAGTTCTGGCTCCTGCCGATCCACAGAGGACCTTGGCTCTTATTTCTATCTCCCATCACATGGCACATTCTTCTCCTTGTGTCTGTTCTTCCAGTTTTCCACTGACTTCTGGCCTCTGGCTCTTCTCAAGTTAAAGGACATGGTTTTTCTGGGGTACATAACAGCTTCAAATCAGCACATTCTACCCTTTGGACCCCCCAAAGATATGTTTTTTCCAAATGCAAAATACATTCAACCCCTAACAATATCAGAAATTCTTAAACCATTTCAGCAACAATACAAATACAGTATAAAATCAGAAACAGTAGAACATCTCATCAAAGTCGATTACAGGCATGATCTGTCCTAAGGCAAAATTCTTCTCAGGCGCTAGACCTATAAAGCTCAGGACAAGTTATTTGCTGCCAACGTACAAAGGAGAGACAGTCATAGGTACAAATTCCCATTTCCATAGAGCGAATTCAGAAGGAAGACAGGAGTCACTGGACACAAGCAGTTTTGAAAACTTGCAGGGAAAATTCCATTAGATTTCAAATTCTGAGAATCATTTATCCTCAGGGCTTTGGGAAGTGGCAGTCCCACCCTCTCCAAATGCCTAGGCAGTGGCCAGCTTCTCTCCAAATATGTTGGGGGACATTGGACTTTTTTCTTGGCTTCACTATGTCCAAGCATCAGGACTGTACCCAGGCCCTCTGCCATCTCCAGGGCACATGCTCAATCCCTCCAGAACAATGTTGTGGCAACCAGGCTCTCCCTAATACCCAAGGAATCTGCTCTACCCTCTCCAAGGCCTGAGCACAACTCTTCACTGCAACGAGATGGAAGGCCCTCCTCTGCCTTTGGGGCAAACTCACCCTCTCCAAATATTTGGGTGGGTCCCCTCACCTGGCCCATGGTTTCTTGACTTCAGACTTAGCTTCCATAGTACTGACTCTGAAGTTATTTTTCTTCCAATATGTCCTTTTTCTGCTCCTCTTATTCTAGATTGTCAGTGGTTCTGTTTATACAGATCTCATAACACTCTTTTTGGTTTCCTATGCAATAGGCTGGGATCATACCCATCAGACAAAAGGACTTTCCACAAATTCTTCCTGGATAACTCCATCTCAAATCCTCGCTTGTTCTATAATGGATGACTGTCTCCATGTTTGGTCAAATCCTCATGTGGAACACTGTTCTCTGAGGTCTCCCTTTCAGGAAGCCCAAAATTTTTCAGACCATCAATTTCTTTATACCCAAGAGTTCAGTTCTCAATCTTGTCTCTTTCCTCTCACATTTTATTATAAGCTTCAAGGAGCAGCTTGACTGAATTTTCCACATTTAGCTTGGAAATTATTCTGCTATATATCCATGTTCACTATTCCCAAATTCTGTCTTCTACCTAAAAGAAAGCCTTCCTTCCAGTTTGGAATGACATGGTCCTCATTTCTGTTTAAAGCCTAATCAGAGGTATCTTTAAAGTCCACATTTATACCAATAGTTTTGCAAAGCACTTTCAGCCTTCTCAATCAAGCTCCTCACAATTCTCCCAAAATCTGCCCCTTATCCATTTAAAAAGCTGCTCCAACATGTTTGGTATTTGCAAACTGCAGTAGCACCCCACTCGTGGCACCAGATTCTGTTCTAGTTAGAAAGCTTCTGGATTGCAATATACCAGAAATGGAATGACTTTTAAAAAGGGGAATTCATTAAGGTGCTAGTTTATAATTCTAAGACTGTGAAAATGCCCAAATTAAAGCAAGGCTATAAAATTGTATAATCTAATGCATCCAGGAAAAGATAACTTGGTTCAAGAAGGCCAATTACATTCAGGGTTTCTGTCTCAGCTGGAAAGGTACATGGTAAGATCTGCTAGCTTTCTCTTCAACAACTTCCCCTGGGCTCTATCTGTTCTGGTGGCTCTGAAGTTTTTCTCCAAAATGGTTCCCACTTAGAGGGCTCAAGTAAGCAACCTCACTTTAAATGGGTAGAGACACATCTCCATGGAAACCATCTAATCAAATGTTACCATCCACAATTGGGTGGGTCACATCTCCATGCAAACCATCAAGAAGGTCTCACTTGGCAATATTGAATAAGGATTGAAGGACATGGCTTTTCTGGAGTACATAATAGCTTTAAACCAGTACATCATGTTTGAACTATATGTGTGTGAAGATTTGTGAATAAAAATATTTTTTATAAAATCAATTGGCCCTGGATGTCAGAGTCGATTTCTGAATACTCAGTTTAATTCCATTGGTCAACATGTCTATCCTTGTACCAATATCATGCTATTTTGACTACTGTAGCTTTACCATATGCTTTCAAGTCAGGAAGTATGACTCCTCCAACTTTATTCTTCTTTTTCAAGATGTTTATTGATATTTGGGGTCCCTTACTCTTCCAAATAAATTTGAAAATTGTTTTTTCCATTTCTGCAAAGAAGGCTGTTGGAATTTTGATTGGGGTTGCGATGAATCTATGTCATGGTTGGGGACAGGTGTCAACTTGGCCAAGTTGTGGTACCTGTTCATCTGATTGGGCAAGTGCTGGCCTGTCTGTTGCAATGAGGATATTTCATAGGATTAGGTCATGATCACGTCAGCTACATCCACAGCTGATTCTATTTGTAATCAGCCAAAGGGGAGTGTCTTCTGCAATTAGTGATGCTAAATGCAATCATGGGAAGCCTTTTAAGGAGGACTCAGAGGAGACAGTTTCCATTCCTGCTTTGGCTGGTGAGCCTCTCCTGTGGAGTTCATTCAGGCCATCCATCAGAGTCATCGGCTTCGCAGCCTGCCCTGTGGATTTTGGATTCTGCATTCCTACGGTCACGTGAGACACTTTCAGAAATTTTATATTTGCAAATGTTCCCTGTTGATTCTGTTTCTCTAGAGAACCCTAACTAATACAATCTATAAATCATTTTGGGCAGAATTGGCATCTTAACAATATTTAGTCTTCTTATCCATGAACATGGAATCTCTTTCCATTTACTTGGTCTTCTTTGATTTATTTTGGCAATATTTTGTAGTTACAATGTACAAGTCCTTTATATCCTTGGTTAAACTCATCTTTATCATGTGCAAGTCCTTTTACATCCTTGATTAAATTTATTCCTACATATTAAAGTCCTTTAGTTGCTATTGCAAATGATTTTTTCTGTATTTCCTCCTCTGATTGCTCATTACTAGTGTATAGAAACACAATTGATTTTTTGCATTGTTGACTGCAACTTTTCTAATTTTGTGGATTAGCTCTAGTAGCTCTGTTGTTGATTTTTAGAGACTTTCAATAAATAGGATTTTGTCATCTGCAATAGTGAATGTTTTCCTGCTTTCTGTCCAGTTTGGATGCCTTTAATTTGTTTCTTGCCTAACAGCTCTGGATTGAAATCACAGTATAGTGTTGAGTAACAGTGGTGACAGTGGGCATCTTTGTCTTATTCAAGATTTCAGAGGGAAATCTCTGTCTTTCATTGTTAAGTATGATGTTAGCTGTGGGTTTTTCATATATGCCCCTTATCGTGTTGAGAAAATTTCCTTCTATTCCTATATATGTGTTTTTATGAAGAAAAGATGATGGATTTTGTCAAATGCACTTTGTACATCAACAGAGATGAACATTTTTGGTTTGTTTTGTTAATTCAGTGCATTACATTAACTGATTTTCCTATGTTGAGCCACCCTAACATACCTGGGATAAACCCACTTAATCATGGTTTATAATTCTGGTAATGTTCTGTTAAATTTGTTTTGCAAGTATTCTGTTGAGGATTTTTGCGTGTATATTCATAACAGAAATTGGTCTGTGATTTTCTTTTCTTGAAGTATCCTTATCTGGCTTTGTTATTAGGGTGTTGGTGGCAACATAGAATGAGTTAGGTAGTGTTCCTTCTTCTTCAATTTTTTGGATAAATTGAGTAAGATTGGCTTAATTCTTTTGGGAGGATTGGTAACACACACCTGGTAAGCCATTTGGTTCTGGGATTTACTATATTGGGAGGTTTTTGATGACTGATTGAATCTCTTTACTTATAATTGGTCTGTTGAGGTCTTCTATTTCTTAATAGAGTCAATGTGGGATGTTTTGTTCTAGGAATATCATCTAAGTTGTCTAATATGTTGGATACATTTGTTCATAGTGTCATCTTATGATCCTGGTTATTGCTATGGAGTCAGTATTGATGTTCCCCCCCTCATTTCTGATTTTATTTATTTGTGTCTTCTCTCTTTTTCTGTCAGATTAGCTAGTGGCTTGTGAATTTTATTAGTATTTTCAAAGAAAGACTTTTGGCTTTGGTAAATCTATGTGTTTTTTAAATTCTCAATTATCTTTTATTTTGCTCTAATATTTCTATTGCTTTCCATCTGCTTGCATTGGGATTAGTTTGCTTTTCTTTTTCTAGCTCCTCCAGGTGTACAGTTAAGGCTTTGATTTTAGCTCTTTCTTCTTTTTCAATGTAGGCATTTTGTGCTATAAATTTTCCTTTCAATACTGCCTTCACTACATCCTGTATGTTTTAATATGTTGTGTTCTCATTTTCATTTGTTTCAAGATATTTATTGTTTTCCCTTGCAATTTCTTCTTTGAGGCACTGATTGCTTAAGAGAGTGATGTTTAACTTTCATATATTTGTGGATTTTAAAATTCCCCACCTTTGATTGATTTCTACAGTCATTCTGTTATGGTTAGGATATACGCTTCATATAATGTCAATCTTTTTAAGTTCCTTGAGGCTTGTTTTGTGACCCAACATGTGGTCTATCCTGGAGAATGATA
The DNA here is from genome assembly GCF_023851605.1 of Tamandua tetradactyla. Classification (NCBI taxonomy): domain Eukaryota; kingdom Metazoa; phylum Chordata; class Mammalia; order Pilosa; family Myrmecophagidae; genus Tamandua; species Tamandua tetradactyla. The sequence goes on along the minus strand of NC_135338.1, from coordinate 86,812,681 downwards.
AATGTGACCTTAAGAATCATGTATACCCTGCTGTTTTGGGATGCAATGTTCTGTATATGTCTATTAGGTTTAGTTCATTTACCATAGTATTCTATGTTCTCTGTTTCTTTATTGATCTTCTGTCCAGATATCCTATTGATAACAGTGGTGTATTGAAGTCTCCAGCTATCATCATAGAGGTGTCTATTTCTCCCTACAGTTTTGCTAGTGTTTGCCTCATGTATTTTGGAACATCATGGTTAGGTGCATAAATAGTTATGATATTTCTTCTTGGTAGATTTCCTCTTTTATTAATATATTCCATGCTTCTTTGTCTTTATACCAGTTTTTCATTTAAAATCTATTTTGCCTGATACAAGTATATGTACCCCAGCTCTTTTTGTTTACAATTCGCATGGATACCTTTTCCAACCTCTCACTTTCAGCTTATTTGTCTCTTTGGTCTAAGGTTAGTCTCTTGTAGACAGCATATAGTTCGATCATGCTTTTTTTATACAACCTGGTGCTCAGTGTCCTTTGATTGGGTGTTTAACCTATTAACATTCAGTGTTTTACTCTATGTCACTGTAAAGACAATACTTATTTAATCCATTTGATCCTTTGGTTTCTGTATGTCATCTTTCTTTTCTCTCTTGTCCTTTATTACAAACTCCTTTTCTATACAATATATCTTTTGTGATGTATCTGACTAATCCATTCCTTATTTCTTTTTTTTTTTCCTATTTTAAAAATGCTTTCTTTGTTTTTGCCCTGAGGTCTGTATTACTCAACCTACATCTATAACTTACTCATTTGAAATGATACCAATGTAGCTTCAATAGCATACACATTCTCTGCTCCCATATCCCTCTGTTTCCCCTATGCTATTTGTGTCCCCCTTTACCGTTTATATTTTGCATCTGTGTTATCAGGAAATATGGATTTTTCTTGCTAAATTTTATTCTGAGTCTTCTAGGAATTAAAGAGTAACATTTTATAGAGAGGATACTGTACACTGCTGCGTTTTGCACTTACCCTTTTAGTTATCCTTACTGATAATCTTCATTTCTTCACACTACATCATACACTACTCTATCCTGTCTTTCCCTTTCAACTTGCAGGACTTCCTGTAGTAATTCTTGTCAGGAAGGTCCCTCCTCAGCAAACTGTCTCAGTTTGTTTATCTGTCAATTTTTTAAACTCTCATTTGTGAAGGGTCGTTTGCTGGGTGTTTCAGTTTGCTAGTTTCTGGAACACAATAAACAGATATAGATTTGCTTTTTCAAAGGGGATTTATTAGGTTAAAAATTTACGGTTCTAAGTTCATAAAAATGTAAAAATAAGAATTAACAAGAGGATATCTTCACTTATGAAAGGCTGATGGTGTTTGTGGTTCCCATCCCGCATGGAAAGGTACGTGGCGATGTCCACTGGCCCTTCTTTCCCTTTTTGGTTTCAAAATGGCTCTCAGCTCCTGTGGGTCCTTCTGGCTCCTCTGGGGAATTTTCTTGAGCTCTCGCTCCCATGAGCTCTCTTAAAGAATTCCAGTAAAGGATTAAGACCCATCTTGGATGGGCAGGGTCACATCTCCATTGAGACAACCTAATCAAAGGGTCCCACCTAATAATAGATCTGCCCCCAGGAGGTTGGATTAAAATAACATAATCTTTTCTGGGATACTACAGATTTGAACCAGCACATTCCACCTTCTAGACACCAAAAAGACATGTTCTTTCCATATGTAAAATGCATTCATTTCATCACAATATCACAAAGAGTATATCATTTCATTAACAAACAATAAATAAATACAAAGTCTTTTCAAATTCAGTTATAGGTATGGTTTGTCCTAAGGCAAAATTCTCCTTTGATTGTGGATCTGTTAAACTCAGAACAAATTATTTACTTCCAATATACAAAGGAGGGGCAGTCATAAAATAAATAGTCCCATTGCCATAGAGAGAAATTGGAAGGAAAACAGGGGTCAAAGTTCCCAAACAATTCTGAATGTAACAGGGTAAGCTCCATTAGATTTCACAGTCTGAGAATCATGTACAGAAAAGCTTTTTATCCTCAGTACTGGAGAGAGTAGCAACACACACACACCCTCCAAGGGCTTATGCAGTGGCCCTGCTCTCTCCAAACACTGGGGTGAGGGTTGCAACATTGGGAAGCAATTGGGTGACAACCTTGCTCTTGGTCCCACCCTCCTCAAGCATCTGGGTGGAACCCAGACACTCTGCCATCTCCAGGGCATATGCTCAACCCCTTCAAAACAGTAGGGTATGGACCAGGCTCTCCCCAGTCTCCAGAGAATATGATCCACACTCTCTGAGGATTGGGGCAGCAATACTTTTTCTAAATAATGAGGTAGAAGGCCTGCACTCTGCCTCTGGGGCAAGCTTACCTCTCCAATTGCATGGGTAGTTCTCCTCAGCTAGCCCAAACTTTCTTGGTTCCAGACCCTAGCTTCTATGGTTCATCTTTAAAAGCTATTTTTCCATCAATCTGTTTCTCCCTTTTCTGTCAGATTATAATCCAGACTGTTAATAGTCCAGGCTCCATTCACACTGATCTCATAAAAAGAATTGTTAGCTTAGCATGCAGCATATAGGGGTCAAAACCATCAGAGAATAGGACTTTCCACAAATCCTTTCTGGATAACTCTGTCTCAAAGCCTGGCTTGTTCTGACATGGCTAACTGCTTTGATATTTTGTTAAATCTTCATGTGGGCTACTAGTCTCTGGGGTCTTACTTTCTGGAAGCCCAGAATTTTCCTGACCATCAATTTCTAGTTCCTTTGTATCCAAGAGTTTAGTTCTTAACTTTTCCTTTCCTCTCATATTTCACTATAAACTGCAAGGAAAGACCAAGCCACACTTTCTGCATTTAATTTTGAAAAAATTTCTTCAGCTAAATAGCCCAGCTTTTTGCTCTTAAATTCTGCCTTTCACCCAACAGTGGTATTCAATTTTGCAAAATTCTCTGCCACTTTAAAGTAAGGATCACTTTTCTTCCAATTGGTAATGACACATTCATCATTTCTGTCTAAGACCTCTTTGGAAGAACCTTTAGCTTCCATGTTTCTAACAACAGTCTCATAAAGCACAGGCCTTTTTGACTAACCCCCTCACAATTCTTCCAGAATCTTCCTTTTGTCCATTTATAAAGCCATTCCAGCATTGCTAGTATTTGCAAATTGCAGCACCCCACTTCTTTGGTACCAAAATCTGTTTTGGTTTGCTAAAGCTGCCAGAATGCAATCTACCAGGAATGGGTTGGCTTTTTCAAATGGGATTTATTAAATTACACATTTGCAGTTCTACGTTCATAAAGATGTCCAAACTAAAGCATTAACAAGAGGTTACCTTCATTGAAGAAAGGCTGATGTCATCCTGGGTTACTCTGTCACATGAGAAGACACATGGTGACATCTGCTGTCCTGTCTATCCTGGGTTGGCTTCAAAATGGCTCTCTCAGCTCCCATTGGTCCTTCTGGCTTCCCCTGGAGCATTTTCTTTTTGAGCTCTCTCTCCCCATGAGCTCTCTTACTAGATTCCAGTAAAGGATTAAGACCCACCTTGAATGGATGGGGTCACATCTCCACGGAGACAACCTAATCTAAATGGCCCACCCAACAATAGGTCTGCCCCATGATATTAGATTAAAAGAACATAGTATTTTCTGGGGCACATAACAGATTCATACCAGCAGGCTGGATAAAAAATTGGGGGCTTGCAGTTTTTCTCTTTTAGTTCCTTAAAACATATCATACCACTGCCTTCTCTCTTCCATGGTTACTGATGAGAGATCAGCATGTAATCTTGTTGAAGTTCCCTTGTATGTAAACCAAATGCTTTTCTTTTGCTAATTTCAGAATTCTTTCTTTATGGCATTTTACATTCTGAGTAGTATGCATTTGGTGTTTGTTGCATGCCTTGGACACGTATATTTATGTGTTTCATAGGCCACTATTTCCTCAAATATCCCTCTCTTCTTCTTCTGGGACTCCCATGGCACATATGTTCCCATACTTCTTGCTGTCACTCATACCCCTGAGGTCCTGCTCATTTTTTTAATACTTTTTCTCTTATCTGTTTCCTTGTCTGTATGATTTCAATTGTTCTGTCTTCTAGTTTGCTGATTCTTTCTTCTGACTGCTCAAATCTGTCTGTTTTGCATTTAGGTGTTCAACAGAAATGGACCAAGTGAGCACAGCTTTTTCCAGCTGCAGTTTTAACATGGTCTTTTATTTTTTTTCCTCCTGGGAGTCCTTTCACATGCAGCAATCCTCAGTGGCTTGTGAGGGTCTCTGTGGCTTGGGTTCTTGAGCTGGATATGCATGGGTTTGCTATCCCCAGTGGGAAATGAGAGAGATCTGAGCCACTGTTCTGAGCAACTACCAAGCTGTGTGGTCCTGGGTACAGGAGAGGGAGTAGACCGGCAGGTCCAGGGTAGAAGTTTCCCACCTGATATTTTATTTCAATTCAGTGTTTGTGTAGTCCTTCTCTAGCCTCTACTGTCCCCCAGAGTTCTAAGTAAACAGGATTTTTCATTTTATTTGCTGAACCTCTGGGGAGAAATTTTGAGGGGATGTTTTACATTGTCATGTTGATAACATCACCTCTAATGTAATTTTACATGCTTTAAATGGGTTCACAAAGACAAAGAATGAAACACTTGGGTTTTGAGTAGTCAGTGTGTTGGTTTGAAGCTGTTACATACTCCATAATAGGGTATGTTCTTTTGATTCGTTCTTGTGGGTTCTGTCTTCCTGTGGGTGGGAACTTTTGATTTGGTAGTTTCAACTGAGATGTGACCTACCTAATTCAAGGTGGGTCTTAATCTTTTACTGGAGTCCTTTATGAAAGGACATGAGAGAGAGAGAGAGAGAGAGAGAGAGAGAAACCCTCAGAGATATTTGGAGAGAACTTAGAGTCAAAAGGACCAGTAGATGCCAACTATGTTCCTTTCCACGTGACAGAGGTACCATGGATGCCAGCAGCCTTTGTTCAGAGAAGGTATCTTCCTCTTGATGCCTTATATGGGCATTCTCATGACCTTATTACTGTAAAATTGTAAACTATAAATCCCCATTGTAAAATCCAACCCATTTCTGATATATTACATTCCAGCAGCTTTAGCAAACCAAAACAATCATTAATATTTTAATCTGTTTTAAAAAGGAAAAGAAGCATTTGTGTATGATTACTATTTTCCTTCAAAATAATATATTATTTTAATTACAATTAGTAATTGTAAAAATCAAAGCAATTCGTTCTCTAAAATATGCATGAAACACTGGCAAGAGAGGACCTCCCAGGAGGCAAAATGCTTGAAATTATAGTATCCCATTTCTCCTGAGTTAATCCTCAATGTAACTTTGTATTCTCTTTATGGAGCCAAGGCAAAGAGGGCAAACTTCCAATACTCTAGAAAACTGTTCTGTTAATCACAAAGTTACATAATGCAAAGGAAATGTCTGGAACCATAATTAATGTAACATTTTTCATGCTTCTTCCTTCAGTTAGTATTATTACTTGATTAATCACAGATTTTTCTGTTTTCTTATATAGGGATTGCTAGTTTAGAGACTGAGCTGATTTGGGGGAGCCAACAGAGGAGGCTGAGCATGGCAACTTTGTAGAATACCTGCCTATGTAAGAGACCGCAATCAAATTTTCAAGCTTAATATGCAGATAGATTGGTTTTATATTTTATTCAAATAGGCTGGTAGTATACATTTTTAAAAAGTTTGTCTAGACTTATTTTCACTTGAAAACTATCCACTTCTTCTTCAAGCATTTTTTAGCAGCTGCAGCATATTCCCTAATACTGATATAGCATTATTTATTGAATAATTCTGTTATTGATTTCTAACTTGGTCTGCACATTCTGCTTTACAAACAAAGCTGTATGGACATCATCAAGGAAAATTTCCACAATGTAAATTAGTATTCCAATTACATATATACAAATATATGTTTAATAGATACTTCTGTCTTTAAAAATAATTAAATAGTTACAATCCAATGGATAGTTTCTCCACATCATTAACAACAATTGGCATCAATTTGTCTTCTTTTATTGTTCTTTTCTGTCTTTTTTAGGGGGAGATGGGCAGGGAGTTAGAGACTGTATGTTTGTTTTCTCCTGAATGCTGTCTGTTCTTCAGTCATTTGTATTTCTTCTTTCGGGAATTGCTGTTTATTCCCTTTTTTTTTTTTTTTCCATTTTTCTCTTAGATTGTTTTTTCTTATTGATTGATGGAAAAGTTTCAAATATTTAAGATATTAGTTATCAAATTAATGGCTATGACATTTTTTCTTATCTATTCCTTGATTTTTAACCTGACGGCATGTATTCATGAAGGAAATTTCAGCTGTATTTAGTCAAATCTGTCAGTCTTATTTTAGGGCCATCTTGGTTTTATGTCCTACTTAGAAAGTAAGGTGTGCATTCTATATTGGAAAGTAGAACTATTTTGTCTTAATACTTTATTTTTCAGGTTTAGTTATTTGATCTATCTTGAGTTTGTTCCTGAACATTGTGCTGTGTGTTAATTTCTTCATAGCGACTAAAAGTTATCACAGCATCAATTGTGAATAATCCATCCTCCCCTACATTTTTAAGAGGACACCACAAAATAAATTTTCTACCTTCTCCCATTGACCAGACTATTTCTTTCTGTTCCAGTATCACTTGTTTGAATGACTATAGTTTTTTTTTTGTTTTTTTGCTTTGTTTTTATTTATTGACTATCTTTTTGCTTCAAAACAACCCTGGATATATTAATATCATATTTATTTAAAGTAAATTTTAGTCTCTAAGTCCTGCAAATTGTTCTACTGGGAATCTGAGTTAAAGTATGGAACTTGGAGGTGAATTGCTTAGGCTACATAAGTTTTTTTCTCTCAGTTAGTGTGCTGATTTGTAGCTGTTGTGCACCCGAGGAAAGCCATGTTCTTTAATCCTCATTCAATATTGCTGGGTGGGATCGTTTTTATTGTTTTCATGGGTAAGTGGTCCTCCCAGTTGTAGGTGGTACCTTTTGATTAGATGGTTTAGATTAGACATATCTCCACCCATTCAAAGCGGAGTAGTTTACTGGATTCCTTTAAAGGGAAACATTTTGGAAAAAGCTTCAGAACCAACAGAGCCCACACAACCAGAGACCTTTGGAGATGTTAGAAAACGCCCCTAGTGAAGCCATTGAAGAAGATGGGAGAGAAAACTAGCAGACCTATGTGCCTTCCCAGCTGACAGAGGTGTCCAGAAGACAAAGATGCCAGCAGATGCCAGCCATTTGTCTTCCCAGCTGACACATGTTCCGGAAGGCAATGGCCTTTCTTGAGTGAAGGTAACTTCTTGATGGTGCCTTAATTTAGATGTTTTCACAGCCTTAAAACTATAAACGTGCAACTAATAAATTCCCTTTTTGAAAAAAATCCGTTCCACTTCTGGTATATTACATTCTGTCAGCTTTAACAGTGTATCTATGTAACAGTGAAAATAATGGTACATGTCTCATGCAAATAATATAAAGATAAAATGAGTTAATACATTTCAACAATTAAAAGCTTATAGTATATAGTTAACCATCTTACTTTTTATTTACTTTTATGAGTATGTTTTTTCCACATCAGGTAACACATGGAATATCCTTCCATTTATTTACACATTTAGTAATTTTTTTAAACATTTATTTCTTATTGAGGTCTTGAACATTTTCATTAGTTTTATGTCTGTCTCATTGCTCACTTTAAAGCATTGAAAGCTTTCTTTTTTAATCACCATTTTAATAAGCAAAATGGTCTATTTTATTCCTATTTCTTTACTCTGAAATGGAATACTTAACTATTGTGTTTTTAACAAAAGGCATTTACTTGTCTGTGCTTACATTCTCTGGCTTGTTACTAGGCTTTAGATATGTTTATACTGAGTAAATGATTAACTTCTGTAATTTGGGCAACAGTTTCATTTTTCTCAATTCTACTACTTGCCCTAGAAACATGGTCCCATTTTGTGTGTTAAAAAAATCACTTTCAATTGCTTTTAAATATTGTTAGTTCTCCTACTTAGAAGTGTTTGTTTCTAACACTTTAGAAATTTCATAAGTTAGAAATTTCTAACTTATAATTGGGAAAAATTGAAAACAAACTGAATCATCAATGAATGGTCAGTAAATGACTACATATTATGGTAGTATATCTATATTTATTTACCTGGAAAAATAGGCAAAGCATTTTGAGAAGATTTAAAAAACATATAATAAAATCACACATTTGTTTAAAAACATGTTTATAAACATGTATAAATTAAAAATCCAGTAAAATACATACAATAATTTAAAAGTATAGTATAAATAATTAAAAAGTAAATGGAGTCGTACTTTATTTTTTTATTCTTATATCATTGTGCTTTCTATTTTCATATATAAGGTACATAAATTATTTTTTCAAGAATTTTAAAAGTATTTAAACCTTCTGCCAGAGGGTTCTGCTTTTCTGTTGGCTAACTAGTTTCTCACAGACCAAACCTCCAATAGATGAAATATAAAGTCAGGGAAAAACACAAAAAGCTGACTACCTGAAGGGTGTTCAAACTTGGAAGAAAGGATAGGGCCAAGTGAGTTTGTGGCTTTGGTCTAAAGGAAGGTCTTGATTACTGTATGATGTAAGGACTGTGAAGGTTCAAAAGAAAGTCTACCTTCTCTCTGGCCTGAAGAAGACAGAGCTCAGGGAAGCCATTAGCTGTTGCGAAGTGAAGGGGAAGTCATGGCAAGAAGAGAGGGTAAGAAGGAGAGTCCCAGGTTCTGTGTAGATAAACTCTGCCCAAGTGTCTGGATGACCCCTGAACAATGCATATGTGGGGCCATCTCCGAGCATCACAGCTAAGGCTGACTGAAATCAACTGAGATCTGAGGTACTGCAAACTGCAGATGAGACAAAATCAGCACTTTGAGTCTGACCAAGTTAACTGCATGCTGAAACAAAAGCAACAAAACTCTTGAGGGAAATATATTTTATAAAGACAAAAAGGCCAATCATGATATAACCCAAATGTTGGAATTATCAGACAAGAAAGTTGCCGTGGAGTGACTATTATTACTACGCTCAATGAAATGAAGGAAAATGCACTCTGATAAAAAAAAGTTAGGAAACCACAGCAGAGAAATAGAATATACTAAAGAACCAAGTGGAATATCTAAAAAGAAACAAAATCTAAAATTCAAAATTTTTAATAGGATTATTAAGTAAAATGAGTAGGCTTAATAGCAAAATGAAAATAATGGAGGAGAAAGTCAATCAACCTGATGAAAAATTAATGAGATTATTTCATCTGAAGACAAAAAGATGTTGACAAAATAATAAACTAAGCCTCAGAGCCGTATGGATCAAGATGAATCTCTCTAAATTGGAGCACATGATAGAGAGAAGAAATCAAAACTCAGAGAAAGACAGAGAGAAAGGGGCATAAAGACAGTTGAAGAAATAATTGTCAGTCAACATTTCCTCAACTTTGTTAATTGACACAAATTTACAGACTCAAGAACCTCAGGAAATCCCATAAAGGACAAATATGAAGAAATTCTTGAACATTGAAGATAAAGATATGACCTTGAAAGTACCCAGAGAAAAATGACAGCTTCATGACAGCTGCACAATGATTTCCATAGTGTGGTCTTCTCAAACAGTAGACTTCGAAAGACAGCAGAATCACATAAAAGATGCTAAAGTTAAAAAAAAAAAAAGGTAATCCAGAATTCTACATATAATGAAAATTTCCTTCAAAATCATGTTTAGATAAAAGAAAATGAAAATAATTTGCTGCCAGCAGACCTGCACTACAAGAAATGTGAAGGAAATTCCTTTAAGCTGAAAAGAAATGATACAAGTAAAAACCAGAACTTCTGGAAGGCATGCAAAACTTTGGAAATGGATATACCTGGGTGACTATTAATGACTAATAATTCTCATTTATTTAAAATATATTGGATTATTTAAGACAAAAGCTTTAATCTTCTCTCGTGGGCTACATTATTATAGAGATGGATTTTAAATGAAAGCTATAACATAAAAGATGCTGAGGATTGATAAATTCTTATATAATATCACAAGGTTTCTATATTCTCTGTAAAGTGTTACATTAACTCTAGATAAACTGTAAAGTTATGAATGTTTCCTATAATCTCTAGGGAAACTAAAAAAAAGATGTAAAGAGTACTAAGTAAAAAGCAAATGACAATTATAATATTAGAAGGGAAATTTTCAGCATTAAATATTTACATTAGAGAAGAAGATCTAAAATTTTTTAACTAAGATTCAGCTTTAAAATTAGGAAGGGAGGGCAGTGCAATGGTGGCTCAGTGGAAGAATTAAGAAAGAAAGTAAAACCCAAAATAACTAGAAAATAATAAACATAAGAGCCAAAATCAATGAAAAAGAAAACAAAATAATGTGGAAAATTAACAAATGCAAATTTGGTTCTTTGAAAGTTCAACGAATTGATAAAGCCTTAACAAGACTGATTAAGAAAAAAATATAACATGTTTCATCAATATCAGGAGGGAAAAATGAGTTATTACAGAAGCCACAGGCAGAAAAAGTATAGCAACAAAATATAATACAATAATGACATCATCCCAAATGACTTGGCACTTAGAAGAAATGAACAAACTGCTAGAAAAATGTTGAAACACAAAATCTGAATAACCTAATATGAATTAAAGAGACTAAATTTGTAACAAAAAACTTTCCCATCAAGAAAAATCAAGGCCCAGATAATTTTAGTGGTGAATTCCATCAAATATTTAAGGAAAGTAGTCTCAATATTAACCAAAAATTTACAGAAAACAGAACAAGGGAACACTTTCCGAGTTGTTTCATGAGTCAGCAAATTCCTGGTACTAAAATTTAGCAAATATATTACCAAAAAAAGAATAATATCTCTCATGAACACGGATGCAAAAATGGTAACAAATTATTAGAAAACTGAAACTAAAATATATAAAAGGGATGATACAGCATGACAAAGTAGGAATGTAATTTATCCAGGAATGTAAGATTTTTTTAACATTTGAAAATTAATCAACATAATTACATAGCATCGCTTAATTTCAGTTAGTATGGATTGACCATGTGCTTATCTCCAAAACTTCAGGTCTTGGCTAATATTATGTAATTTATTAATTAGAGATACACAATGTTCTATAACTCTGCATCCGTGGGTTGTTTCAGTGAAGGACGTGTTGGCTCGTCAAAATTTTTTAAGAATAATCAGAATTATAAGTTGCCTGTTTTCAGTAGAGCATATGACCAGTCCTATATGACCAGTCCCCTATAAAGGACTCCCACCACCACTTCAGAAAAATGAATCATGGCCTTGAGATTCATGGATCTTTCAAGTGTTGAGTCTCCTTCTGTTGCTGCTATACATTACCTTGTGTCTGTAATGAAGCTATCACAACTATCCAATATTTTTGTGTATTGCCTCAGCATCTGTCTTACTTTGGCTGAGTCGCTTCATCTCATCATTGACTTTCACCTAGTTAATAAGCAGCTTTCCACCCCGAGGGCATAAACTCTCCCAGAGACAAAACCCACACCTGCACTCATAACCCACACCACCCATATACTTCACAAAAAATTCATGGCTTGTCCCAAGTGCAAAGCTCATCAAACCCAAAACCTTCACACCCCCAGTTCCTTTATGTTGCATGCATGTTTGCTTTAAACTAACCAAACCTTGATTCCTGGTGGAAATCTACTCATCTCCACCCCGGACCATTGTAAATGCACCAGCCCGTGGTCCCTCTCTCTCTACCTGTGTGACCACCTGCTGGTTGAACCACCCAAGCTGATCGTACTTGTGATCAACCCCTCATGGCACCCCTCACTCTCTTTGGAACTAGGGAGTCTCAAACTACCCCAAAAGATAGTAACAAACTATCTTTTCCCATGCATCATGGTTTCAATTTCCCATATGTGTTGTACTTCAGCTCCACCAGGATCCAAATTTAAAATCCAACCTAACTAATTTGAACCAAAAGCTGTTCCATGAATATAAACTCTTTGAATCTGCAAAGAATACAGTAATATACCATAGTAAGAGAATATGAGAGAAAATACATGATCATTAAATAGATATAGAAAGTCATTTAACAGAACTGTTTTAAATAGTAAAAATTACGAAGACTTTCAACACCAAGTGTTGGTGAAGACATGGAGCAACTGGAATGCAAAGTGGCACAGTTACTTTGGAAAACTATTTGCAAATCCTTAAAAATTTTAACAAACATCTACTATATGACTCATCAGTCTACTTTTAAGTATTTACTCAAGAAAACTAAATGCATATGTCCACACAAACACTTGTGTATGACTGTCCCTGACAATTTTATATGGAATAGCTAAAGGATAGTGGAGCCAACCACATACCCATCAACAGTTGAATGGATAAACAAAATGTAGGTATGCATACTATGAAATTCTACTTAATAATATAAAAGAACAAGCTACTGGCACACTGTGTAAAACAAGTGATAAGTAAATGACAAAATAAAGTATGTTTCATTTACATAAAATTCCAAAAATTTCAAATTAATACACATTGACAAGAAGCAGTTCAATGGCTTCCTACAGACAGAAGGAGGAATAGACTGGAAAGGGGAACAAGAAAACTTTTGCTGGCATTGGAACTTTTTGAGATCCTGATTGTGGTGATTTCGCAGGAGAATATGATTGTCAAAATTACTTGAATTGTGCAATATGTAAGGATGAAATTTGCATCTCAAAAATTGATTAAAAATTCTTACACAGCAATAAAAAGGAACAGCTTACCAAGTTTTAACATATTATAAATTACCTATAAATAAAACAGTGCTTTAGGAGCATGCATAAATTAACAGACAAATAAGATGAAATATAAAATCCACAAAGAGTCCCAATTCCAAATGGTTATTTGGCATACACAAAAGTAACATCAGTGGGGAAAAAGTAGACATTTTACTAAAAGATGTTAGGATCATGGATCACCATATGGAATAAGATAAAATTGGATCCGTTTCTCACACTTTACAACATTCCAAATGGATCATAGGTTTTGAAAAGAAGTGAATAAATTCCTCTCTAATCTCAGAGGGAAAACAATTATTCCTAATTATGACTCAAATCAATCAGTAATAGGGAAAAGATTCTAAAATTGATTATTTTGAGGAAAACTTATCATAGGAAAAGAAAAACAGCAAAAGTAAAGTAAAAAAATAAATGTCAAATATGGGAACATATTTGTAATTTACATCACAGATGAGAGATTTACACTGTTAGTATACAAAGACCTATTAAAATAGAGAAATGAAACAAGGGCTGATCAAATTTCAGTTGAGCTATTATTTGACAGTTCACAGAAATGGAAAACTAAGTGACCCTTAAATACATAAAATTACACCAAACTCACTCATGAAAAGAGAAATATAAGTTGAAACTATTGTGAAATATAATTTCTCAATTATCAGAGACTGCAAAAATTCTAATGTTTGATATGTTCTGATGAAGAGGTTGTAAAAACGAGGCTGTAAAACCTATTCCCAGCCACTGCTACTGGGAATAGAAATGGCACAATTCCCTGAATGAAAATTGGGTCATATCTACCTAAATTACCCTTTGATACAACAATTCCACTACTAGAAATTTATCCCAAAGATATACTGGCCAAATCAAGGCTACTGAAACATTATGTGTAAAAGCTAAAACAAACAATCAAAAAATAAGCATGGATTCTTGAAGATGATATGAAAAGCACAAACAACAAAATAAAAAATACATAAATTTGAGTTCAACAAAATTAAAAACTTTCATGCATTGAAGGAAATTATCAAGAAAGAGAAATGACACCTACAGAATGGAGGAAAATAATTGCAAACCATATATCAGAGATAACAATGTATCTAAAGGGATAATAGGACATTCTGTGTATCCTAAATGGAACCACACAACATTCCCACTGAAATTATTTTTTTAAAGTCACCCTGTTCTGATCAAACTTTGATCTACCTAACATTTAACAGGAAATACACTTGACAGTAGAAATGACATCACAGTGATGCAATCAACAAAATGTAGAATGTGAGACAGTCCACTACATAGACAACTTGTTCTCTTTGACAAATTAATTTGCAAGAAAAAAAGGGAGATGATAACCTGTACTCTGAAATAGATTAAAGGGCATGTAAAAAAATTTCAAAGTATGGGACATATTTGTACCTAATTCAAACAAACTGTAAACTCAGAGATATTGAAATAAGATATTTAAGAATATTAAGGGATTATTATTTTCATGTATGATAATGGCTCTTCACTATCCTTATCTAAATAAATTCTGAAATATTTGTAGATCAAATGATTTGATGTGTGAGTTTTGCTTCAAAATAGTGTGTAATGAGTGATTGGGGGAAAAACTAAAACAAGATTGTACATGAATTAATAACTGTTGAAGTCAGAAATTGATATATATATATATGTATATATATATGTATATGGATTCTCTAAACTTTTTCACATTTGGAATTTGCTGAATTAAAATAAAACTAAAATAAACTATTGAATATTTCTTCTTCATCTAGAGCTACCCAAAACTTCCTTTATTCTTACTTTGTATGTTTTTCTTTCTTTTTTTTTATATGCTGTATGACAGGAATCACATTTCATTTTTTTTCCATGTGAGTATCTCCTTATTGCAGTACCATTTGCTGGATTTCTGTTTGTTTGGGTTTTCGTTTGTTTGTTGGGAAGTGTGTTTTTATTTCATAACAAATTAGTGGTCAATTTTTGGTCCTTGCTTTCTCAAAGCAAGGCCATCATTCCCTTCTCTATTGTAAGCTGAACATCCATGTTCAGATGTAAAATTGGAGCACCGATCAATTATGCATTGGGAAATCATTTAACAAGACACTGGAAAAGATTGAATTAGAAATCAAAAAGTTATATTTGAGGGTTTGGTCATGATCTCTCAAGAGCCTGGAGTGTGCCATAAAATTTAAGTAAATGAGCAGATTAAGAGATTACATGAAAATAATCCCATTTATGATGGAACATGTAAAACATCGTTAAGAAATATTTTACCTTTAAGGAGAGTAACATATTGAAAAATATGCTCCTTGAATATATGATTCTTATGTAATAATTTAAATATTCTGTATTTCCACCAACTCTTGGGGAACAAGATTGGTATTTTATTTAAATCTGTATTCCATTTTCCAGAGCAGTTATATTATTTATGTGCTCAATAGATATTTCCTTATGGAAGGAAAGAGGAAGGAAGAAAGAGAGGGAAGGAGGGAGGGAGGGAGGAAAAAAATAAGGCACATTGCTCAGATAAGGACTGAAAGAAGGGTACATTAGTTTCCTAGAGCTTCCATAACAAACTACACAAACTAGGTGGCTTAAAACAATACAAATGCATTCTCCCACAATCCTTGAGTTTAGAAGTCTGAGATCAAGCTCTTGGCAAGGCCATGCTCCATCCAAAGTCTCTTGGGAAGAATCCTTCCTTGCCTCTCCTTGTAGTTACCAGCACTCCTTGGCATCCTTTGGTTTGTGGGATCATAACTCCAGTCTCTGTCTCCATCTTCACATGGCCTTCTTCTTTCTGTGTGTGTGTGTGTGTGTGTGTGTGTGTGTGTCTATCTATATCCAGAGCCTCTCTTCTTAAAGGACGCCTAATTCCAGTCCCTGGAATTAGTTATCTAGTTAACTAGTTAACTTCTAGATAAATATGAGTTTTAGACCTCTTCCCCCACCTCCTCGTATTAAACATGTTTCACATTATTTGTTAACAAAATCAGATAGTAGCGAATCCAACTTCCTTTCAGTCACTGGAATTAGGAACCACCCAAATCAGTCATGACCTCATTTTGACTTGATTTTTTGTCTATAGACTGTGTTTCCAAATAAGGTCATATTCAGAAGTACTGGGGATTAAGATTGCAACATATCTTTTGAGGTATGTAGTACAACCCTCAATAAGGGGACAGCACCAAAACTCCTAAAAAAATTAATAAAAAATAAAATTAAAACCATAAAGGGATTGTAAAGGAATATTATGGGCAACTTGAGGCAAAAAAAAAATAGACTGCTTAAATTAAGTGGAAAATTCATACAAAGGCATAAATTTCTAAAACTGACTCAAGAAGAAATAAAGAAAACGCTTAAATGGCTTCACTAGTAAATTCTATCAAATATCATATAAGAAAATTTTTACACCTGAAATCCAGAAGGATAAAGTCACTTACCTGGAGTCCCACAACTCACAACTTTCAGAAATATAGAAACACAAGTGAGTTCTTAGGTTGAGCAGCCACATGCCTGGAAGGGAAGCCCTCAGCTGAGGGGTCAGGTAGGAAATGTACATTCTGTAATGGGCCCAGAAAGAATTAGTGCACTCTGTAATGGGGCTTCAGAATGAAGGGCTTCCCGAGATGCATATGCTTCTAGATAAATATGAGTTTTAGACCTCTTCCCCCACCTCCTCGTATTAAACATGTTTCACATTATTTGTTAACAAAATCAGATAGTAGCGAATCCAACTTCCTTTCATTAAACAAAAGGAGATGAATTAATTTTTTTTTCCTTGTTAAGAGAAAAAGGGTAGACATTTTAGCTCATGGCTGGCATTTGGAGAGCAATGAAATAACTGATTTAATTTGTAGTATGGCCAGTGGCCCCTGCAGGCATAGAAGAAGACAGGGTTAAGAGCACAAATAAAAAGTGGTTATTTTCTTTTTAATGTTTTGCTTAAACATCTCCTGAGTATTTGTGATGGTGCATGTCTGAGACCTTTCCCTCATTACAGCAGAACAGGTGCACCTTAGAATCCCTTGGATTCACAAATGCTAAGGTACGTGCATTAAAAAAAATAAATTTTGGCTTTGGCTGCAAATGAAACACCAAAATAAGCCTGATTGCTTAAAAATAGCATCAAGCCAATTTCCATTTACATCTCAACTCCACTACTCTAGCTAAATGACTTAAGAGGGTTACCTATCCTCTTTTTCACTCTGGAAAATTACAGTTGTTTTCTTCTAGGGATTAAACAAGTCAATGCATGCAAAATGCTTTGCACAGTGCCTAACATGGAGTAAATATGGTAAAGGTTATCCTAAAAATGAACCTATCTCCGATAGGCTGGGTATATGATTCTGTTTTCTGATATCAATGCATTAATAATGAAAGGGATAGAAATACTTCTACTGAGCCAAGTACAGCTTTGTATAGCTTAAAGAGTGATCCCCAAATTGTTGTTTTTGCAACCCTAGTGTCCCATGAAATATTAATAGTTGTTCCATGGTCAAAAATACATGAGAAAAATCAGCTTAAGAGAAAAAAATCTTTTCTTTACTTTTTGAAGGTTGGAAGAAGTTAGGATTTAAGATTTGAAACACAGTGACATGCCAAGACCCGAGTTTCAGAGGTTTGACGGTCAGGAGACTGGACGCAGAGAAATGAGTAATGACGTAGACACTGCGTATGAATAAGGTGAGGTAGATGTGGTCAGTGTTGGAAAGGCAGAAACAGACAGTAGCTGGTGGCAGGTTAAGTGACAGGGCTGCGAGAAAGGGAGACATAACGAGTTTCCATTTTCCCTGGCATGCTGTGGGAAATTCTAAGAAAAAGAGCAGGTGAGGAAGGAAGAAGAGAAGGAAGAGGAAGAAAAATGGGAAGGTCAAAGAGGCAGCAAAAAGGCAAAAGGCAGATTCTTTGCCTGGGATCCCTAATACGTAACAGAAATTAAATTGCTATTTGGAAATTGCCTCACAAACTCCAAAAGGTAGATTGGCACCATCTCAACTTTCTAGAAGAGAAAATCCACAGAAATCAATAACTTGTCCATGTCCTGGAAGCTAGTGAACACCAGAGCTGGCTTCCGAATCCATGACCTTCCCTTTACTATGACCCTCTTCTCGCTGGTTTGCTCTGATGGCCGCTTCATCCTGGAACTATCTGAATAATTGCATAAAAGGATAATCCTTTCATTGAGCCCCTTCAGAGAGCCTTGGTAGTGGTCTGAAAATTACCCTGCTTATTTTCAAATACTTTTTGCATATGGATCTCTCACTGGAGAAGCAACTCTGTTCATGAGCAGAACTTAACTCCTTGAAGTGGTGTGAGCACAGAGCAGGAGCTGTGTTCCCAACTTGATGCCCTCAAACCTTCGTCCAAGAGCAGACTTCCTTTTCTAGAGGACTCAAACATTTCCAATGAAATAGCAAGTTTAGACCACTGTCCAACGATAAAGTTTGCAGAATAAAAACAAATTCAAAGTTGATTTAGAGATAAGGTGTGCTTTGTTGAGTAAAGGACCAATGGGGAGTCTCTGGTTGAGTGCCGGTTTATCCCTAATCTATAGAATAACACTCAGTGGCTAAGCATGAACATCTTTCGTCCATTGTGTAGGTTGTTTGTGAGGGTCAGTTATGTAAAAATTATTCAGGGAACATATATCTGCCTAACACATTTAAACACCCCTCAAACTACTGTGTGCCAATGGTTGGAAAGAAAAAAAAAAAGGAAGGAAGGAAAGGAAAAAGAGAGAGGGAGGGAGGGAAGAGGGAGGAAGGAAGGGAAAACAAGGGAGGAAGGGAAGGAGGCAGGAGGGGAGGGGAGGGGGGAAGGAGGAAGGGAAAGAAAGGGAGAAAGAGAGGAGGAGGGAAGAGGGAGGGAGGAAAAGAAGGTGAAAGGGGGAAGGAAGGAAAGAAGGAAGGAAGGGAGGAAGAAAAGGAAGGGAGGGAAGGAGGGAGGATGGGAAGAAAGAAGGAGTGAAGAAGGGAGGGGTGAAGGGTGGAAGGGTCGGAAGAAGGAAGGAAGGAACGAAGGAGCGAAGGTTGAAGAAAAAGAAAAAAAGACCAATATTGTTTGGCTTATCTAATGTATCCCCAAATCCACATACGAATGGAGACACAGAAACCAGGGTGACATTCAGGACTCAAACACCCTCTCTGAGGAGACGGCGTTGGGTGGTCTTGCTTCGTGGTATTGGGTACCATTTTCCCTTTGGTGAAATGAGAATAGCGTTGCCCAGTTCATAGGATTGTAAAGAAAAGAATGCAAATCACCTAACTAGCATTACATGCACATGGGTTATGTCTCCCCGGCACTGGAAGAATATAAAAACATAAATTGCAAAGGTCGACGGAGGTCTAACAATTTAGTTTCTTAAGGAGTAAAACCGGTAGGACCTGAATCCAAAGCCCCTCACTCCCAGGGGTCTTGTCCTTCCTCGGGCAAGCAGCATTAGGGGGTTAAAAAAAAAAAAAAAAGACAAAGCATAATGTGGAAATGCATTTGGCTGTGTCATTGCCCCCACATCATAGAACACAGTGCAAATTTAAATTGCACAGTGTGCCTTCGTTGGGAAGACCAGAGGCTTTGGGGCACCTCGTATAATCAACTGCTAATGAAATCCAAGCAGACACTTGGTAACTTCTGTGGTCGTCAGCGTTTATTCCCATTCGAGGGCAGCCCCTTTATGAAAATATAGAAGGGTAATTACTACAGGAAAGAAAGATGGAGCAGGTTTCGTTTATTGCAGGGACGAGGAGCGGTGGAGTTTGGGAAGCGCAAAGCAGCCGGGCAGTGTGCAATGAAAGGTAGAGTCACTCCAAAATCCTCATGCCAGGGCACAGCCGCAGCCAAGGGACACGCGCAGCGCTGCAGTCTCCGGAGCTTATTTATAGAAGCTTTCCCTCGTCTCTTCTTTAAACATAAACAAAAGGGAAGTCACAGCCCTGACTGGCTTCATCAACAGCATATGGAATAAATTATATCTAATGACAGGTTTTTAGCCGCTGTGCCACCACTAGGCGCTGAGGCTGAGCTCAGCCGAGCCGCCTCTGCCAGCCGCCGCCTCTGCCAGCCGCCGCCTCCCGGCCTCCCGCCGGAGCCCACCGGCCCTGTGCAGAGGAAGGGGCGAGCGGAGGAGGCAAGCCTGGCTAATTGAAAAGGGGGAGCACTTTACAAACACCATTACACGAAATGTGAGAAGTGCAACGTGGCAGGAACCAGGCAGCAGCTGGTGTTGACGGCTAATTGTGTTGTAAACTGGCATGTCAGCCCGGCGCTCCTGGTGACAACCGGCTCGCGGCACTTGCAGTCACCTAGTCCTCGGATGCGCGCTTGGGATCCAGGCTGGACCAGCCCAGTGCAGCATCCTCCAGGACTCGTGTCACCTTAAACTGAACGAGGGTGCAGATGACATGTCTTTATCTACTCCTGTAGGCTGTGGCAAGAATCACAGGCAGCAGTATCTGGTCTGAAGAGGAAAAATGAAATCAGGAGTATACTGGATTTTAGTTTGAGAAAAGAATCAAAGAGAGAGAAGGGAAGGAGGAAGAAAAAGGGATAAAGACAAAAACAAAGCAAAGGTAAAAAGCAAACAAGCAAGAAATGAGTTTTTGCATACAGGACGATTTGATTTTTAAAGTCAATCTCTGTTTTATATAAGACAAGGTAATATCCATAAATGTCACCCATTGTTATTATTTTTACAAAGAGGCATAAGGAAATAAAGAGAAACTTCCTCAGTAAATATGAATTATATTGTCAGGGACTATTGGCCCTTGGATGCCCAATATTCCATTTCTTCCAGTCCCTAATATAAAATGCATGCGCCCCTTGTTTATTCAGGTGACTTACCAGAAAATTAGAGCTCAGTCAAAAATTTATATTTACAGAAGTAATTAGCAGGCTAAGAGGGAAAGTGAATATGTCATCTAATCTTTTATTAGTAGCGGCTCATAGACAGTAATAGACATACTGCAATAAACTAATAAGAATTAAAATAATAAAAATATAGTTCAAATTTTACAAGAATAAATCCTGCAATCTATTTTGATTGGTCCTAATTTTCTAACCCCTGGTATCTTGGAAATGTGTTTTGAAGAGCCCACAAATTCTGGTGAATTCATTTTTTTTGTTTTCAGTATAACATGCATAGTTAAATCTAAAGTGGCTCCATGGATGTGATACACAGTGCGAGTGAAGATCAGGAGTTTGGGAGTGAGACAGTTTAAATCTGCTTTCCCATTTGCAATACTTATAAGCTGTGTGACTTTGAGCATATTACTTGACAACTCTGAGATTCAGTTTCTTCATCTGTAAATTATAAATAATAATGTCCAGATTGTAAAGTTAAAATGAGGATTTGGGAAAAGATGTATAAATTGCCTTGCACACTGCGAGCATTCAGTTGTTCTGCTTTGTACATTAGTAGAAATAGTATTAGCACTTAGGAAGAAACTGGTAGCCATCTTCTGCTTTTTAAGTTGTAAAACTAAAAAAAAAACTGTCAGAAAATGTACCAAATGCATTAATATATTCTACTCGGCTTCAAGCAACAAATACAAATGACAGACAGTATCTCTCATTTTCCTCAAGATAATGTAAATTTCATAAGCAGACATGAGACTTACCCCAAAGTGGATCTACGTCGAGTGCTAATCCCCAGGGATGTACTGTATACGTAACTCGATGCGTCTGTTACTGTAATAATTGGGAACCGGGAAAGCCATCGTTGTGCAGCAATAGAGCTGAGGCGCTCTGCAGTGTCAATGAGGCAGGATCAGAATGACATTTCCAGCCTAACATTAGCCAATTAGATGTTGGAAATATGTATGCACGACTCTGAGCCACCTGTCATGTGCCTGGGCTCCTAACGGGGAGCAGGAGGAGGTCACTAAAAAGAAAAGCAAAAATCAAGAGAAAAAAAAAAAGTGAGTGCACAGGCAAGATTTGCTGAAAGCACCAGCATTCAAGAAGAAAGTCCCAACTAAAATGACTGTTGAATAGTTTGACAGAGAATGGTGACGGTTGACCTGGTTCTGCATCAGGTCCTCTATTTTGGAGAAAATTCTCCAGATGCCTTGCTGACAGCATAAGGAGTTGATGCTACAAAGCATCTCAAAGGCAGCCAGCAAGAACTGCTAAGGCTAACCCCTTCCAATGCTGCCACCAAAAAAAAAAAAAGTCTATGTTCTCCCAATGAGGTTTTACAAAAATGAATTATGCCATTAAGTGGCAAGAAGAAAATTAGCTATGAGCTTTTAAATTTAAAATGATCCCCTTTTTAATTGTAAAACAGTGGCACTTAACTGCTATTGATCCTGTGGAGACACATTAGGGAGCAGGGTCACCATAACTGTTAATATTCACTGCTTAGTGAAAGAGCATCAAAGGACATTTTAATGTCACAGACTTTCTCAGGGAGTTTTTAAAGAAGGTTTGAATCAGCCAGCCTATGAATGAAAAGGACATGAGGTAGACAAATGTAGAAACAAATGTGATAGCAATTTTCTGCTAATCAAATCATAACTCGAGATTGATTTTTTTTGGCAAAAGTTGATGTCGTATAGATTTCCAAGGCTGGTCGACATTTAAAAGTCAGAGTATATATTTTCTATAGACTGGGACTTTTGAGATGATTGTCCAATAGGGAATTTTTGCTTATTTTTGATGGAGTGGAAGAGAAACCTTTCCTTCTGGGGAAGACTATTCCATTTTTGCCTACTTCAGGTGTAACGAATGTGAAATGTCAATGGCATTTTATTCAAAACTCAAAGTCTGCCCTGCTTTTTCAAAACTTTTATTGGATGAGACATCAAACCACAGGTGAGTGTTCAGTATTTTTAAGGTAGAAATTACAATTATAGAACACAGAGGAAATTTTCTCCTTCAGATTTGGAAATACTGAATGTGTGGCATTGTCGAGCTCTGGAAAGCTGAACTTCATGGTGTAAGCCCAAGACAGGAAACTGAACAAGGGTACGTACTTTGAAAATTAAAGCTCCTTATTACAAAGCCCTCCAGTAGAGACAGAGAAATATTTAAAAAGTAAATTTAACCTTATATTGGACTTAAAAAAAGAAACAAAATACCTTTTTGTTAATCTTAATTTCTGAGTACAGTTCTTTGTCAGAAAGAACTACCAGTTCTTTGCTTCTTTCCGATGCATACTGTAACTATTCCAATGGACACTTGCTAAAATAGCATTATCGTTACATTGATCCCTAGCTCAAAAAAGATGTCTTAATTGCTCAAAGAGGCATTTTTAGGATGTAATCTTTTGGGGGCAAAGTACATCTTGCAGGAATTGCTAATAGGAAGGAAATAAACAGAAGGAAATGGATGGTTTCAGGTGATTTGTATTTTGATTGCTTAAAAAAAGACATTATTATTTAGGGCATCACTGATGAGTTCTCGGGAGCATCTGAGAGCAGTCTGTGTACGACTGGCCTGCAGAATATATTCATTCTTATAGTCTTCGGGAACTAAGGTAACTCCTCAGACTTTAACAGCGACAATCTTAGGAAGACAGACAAGAAAAGAGGCAATTCTGGTGTGAAAAATGCCCTCACAGTGTTCAAATCAGGGTGCGATGAAGAATACTTAGTCTTAGGACATTCCAAGCAGAAACAAAATAAAAAATATAATGCAAAGATGTGGAGCTGAGAATGAGCATGTGAGAAACATGAAACGAGCAAGGAAGACAGAAGCCAAACCACATCATGCAGGGGTGTGGATTTTATTCTTTAAAACAAATGGGGGAACTCTGAAGAATTCTCAGCAGGGAAATGATGGGATCCGATTTGTTACTAGCATTGCTCGAGTTACTCTAACCATAACATTGAGAAGGAATTGGACAGGGCAAACAAAACTGGAGGTGGAGACCATAATTAGGTGGCTTTTGTAATAATCCTGGGGAGAAATGGTAAGAGTTTTTACTACAGAAGTAGTCACTGGGCTGGAAAGAAGAAAGTAAGAGGTGGTATCAAGGGTGTGTCCTGGGTTTCTGGTGGCTGATCGTGCGAATAGATTGTTCTAACATTTACTGGGATCTGAAGAATCAGGAAAAGAGATCGATTAGGTTGCAAAATCAGTCTCATTTGGGGCATGTTGAATTTATTACCATCACAGTGCACGTTTAATAGGTATTGTCTTAGTCTGCCAAGGCTGTTATGACAAATACCACGCAATGAATTGATTTAAACACCAGGGATTTTCTTGGTTTGTGACTTGAAGCTGGAAGAAGCCCAAAATGAAGATATCAGCAGTGCTTGCTTTCTCCTGAGTCTATTGCATTTTGATGCTGGAGTCCTGGCAGTCCTTGAAGCAGCTTGGATTGTATTTCTGCCTCCTGTCACCTGGTTTTGCCCTTTCTTTTCTCCTTGCTTTTTCAGTTTTCAGTTGACTGGCTTGTGGCTCCTTCCCACGCCCTTCTCATTATTAAGCTTCCAATCATTCAGATTAAGGCCCGCTCTGGTTCAGTTTACCACACCTTAACCAAAAACAACATCTTCAGAAGGTCCTGGATTCATGATAGAGTCACGCTGTTCTAGTTTGCTAGCAGCTGGGATGCAATATACCAGAAACGGAATGGTTTTTAAAAAGGGAAATTTAATAAGCTGCTAGTTTACAGTTCTAAGGCTGAGATAATGTCCCTATTACAACAAGTCTATAGAAATGTCCAATCAAAGCCATCCAGGAAAGATACCTTGGTTCAAGAAAGGCGATGAAGTTCAGGGTTTTTCTCTCAAGTGGAAAGACACATGGCAAACACAGTCAGGGTTTCTCTCTCATCTGGAAGGGCACATGGCGAACACGGCGTCATCTGCTAGCTTCTTCTCCTGGCTTCCTGTTTCATGAAGCTCTCCAGGAGGCATTTTCCTTCTTCATCTCCAAAGGTCATTGGCTGGTAAACTCTCTGCTTCTCATGGCTATATTGTTCTCTGCTCTCTCAGAAATCTCTAGCTTTCTCCAAAATATTTCCTCTTTTATAGGGCTCCAGAAACTTATCAAGACCCACCCAAATGCGTGGAGACATGTCGTCACCTAATCCAGTTTAACAACCACTCTGGATTAAATCACATCTCCAGGGAGATGATCTAATCACAGTTTCAAACATACAATACTGAGTAGGAATTAGAAGAAACGGCTGCCTTTACAAAATGGGATGAGGATTAAAACATGGCTTTTCTAGGGTACATACATCATTTCAAATCAGCACCCACCAGGACATGGGTTAAAATTAAGAACACATGTATTTGTTAGAGTATATACTTCAATCTGCCATACTAGGCAATTGATTATGGAGATCTGGAGTTCAGGAAAGAGATTTAAGCTCCAGCTAGGTTGCTCAGGAAGACTTTCTAACCCTAGAGCTCCTCAGTTGGGCTTCAGGAGCTATCGAGCTCTTTAAAACTCTTGTTAAATTGTGTGTGTTCTAGAGTAGTTCACGCTAGGAAAAATCATGACATAAAACAGAGTGTCAAAATTTTTTGCCTTCAAAGAACTGTGTAGACAATAAAAGAGAATCAGGTGTGGAACTCTGACCAGTGTCAATATTTAAGAAATTCGTATTAGCCTAGAATATGAACCTCTATGATTTGTCCCCAATTCTGCTTTCAAACAACTACTATACCAAATCCCTCTTGTCTGGCCAGCCAAATAGCTCTACTGTTTCCCAGACTATCTGTTGCAGTTTTCCAGTTGCTAAAACAAATACCACATGATGGGTTGGCTTAAACCATGGGAATTTATTGGTTCACAATTTTGACATGAGAAGAAGTGAAAAGGTGAGACATCAGCAAGGCAATACTTTCTCCCTACAGACCATGCCATTCTGGAATTGGCTTCTGGCTATCCTTGGTCCTTGGCTTTCCTGTCACATGGCAATGCCCACGGTGGTGTCTTCTCCTTTCTCCTCTAGGTTCCAGTGACTTTTGACTTCTGTTTTCTCCCTGTGGTTTCTCTTTCAGTGGCCTTCTCTATGAGGTGTCCAGTAAAAGGATTAAGAGTCCATCCTGATTCATTTGAGCCACAACTAAATTGAATTAACCTCATCAGAACATCTTGTTTTAAATGGGTTCACACTCATAAGAATGGATTAAAATGTTTTTCTGGGACATATAATTCCAAGCTATCACAACACCCGCATTCTTTGTTACCTCCAAACTTCTCCCTCTTGGATGTCTTATCAATTTCTCCCTGCTTATCCTGACTTAATTAAACGTAAAGATCCACTTCACGAAGTTTTTTATTTTCTTTCATCAACACAAATGTTCCCTTTCCTTCTAAATGTCAAAAAAAGCGTTTATCAACAGGCTCCATTTGTATAGTATTTGCTACTAATAACTTAAAAATAATAACAAATATATAAACTCTACCTTGAATTGCTGTTGATACACCATTTTTATTATTCATATATATATTTGTCTATATTTATACCCTGTCTACATATAAACTTACTGGGTGCCAAGTCTATGTTATATAATTTTGAATACATAATAAGTATTTACGTACCAGGGGGTCAGGAGGATCAAAAGAAAGATAAAGGGAGAATGGTGGCACGTGAAATTCAGTGGAAAGAATTCCAAGCTAGATGATGGAAATATAAGTTCCCGTTCTGCCTCTTCTACATGCATTTGACCTCTAAAATGAGGAAAACATCACCTATTCATAAGATTATTGTGAAGATTTAATGAGAGAATGGATAGAAATATATTTTATAATCTGGAAAAGGGATGTTTGCATTAATACACAGATAAAAATAAATTAATCACAGGAAGAAATTATAATGATATTTACTTTTACTTGAACAGGATAAGTTTCAAGCTTTGTGGAGGCAGAAGCGCAGATATTTTAGATGACCTTTTTAAAGAAAACAAAAACAAAGAGAATATTCAAAGTTCTGTACAAAAATATAGTTGCTTAGAACAAGAAAAGAAATCACACATTTTTTGAGTTTGGAAGTCTGGGTCCCTTTATCTGAGGTAGCTCTAGGCAGTCTGCTAGAAATGCATCCATAAAAATGTTTGCAACTTGCCTCTCCCTCCTCACCTGGACATCCCTCAACTTCCAGAAACTTCCAGCACCCCAGGAACCGGAACCTAGGTAAATGGTGGTCCTGAAGCCTGCCCTTCACTGCCTTTGCAGGAAAGTCAGCTCTGGCACCAAGGATCCATGATGAACCTTTGGCTGGTTACCTTTTATGGCATCACATTGGACTTATCTCATGTTACGGGCTCAGGCAATGTTCCATGAAAAAGACAATACCTGCACCTTTGTTAACCTCAGTCTGCCAGTGAGGAAAATTCAATGTTACAGTGGGATGGGCTCTGAGTCCACAAATTTTCCTGTCCAGGTGTGGCCTTATTGCTTTGCCTCCCTCGTCAGCTGTGGATCATTTTCTTGATGTTCACTCTTCCAGGCTGTGTGACTGTAAGTGAGTGTTTGTTAGGTTAGAGAATGTTTTGCTCCCAGCTCTCTCATGATTCAGTCCTCAGTGCCCTGATATCACAAATTCCATTTCCACAAAGTCAGATGGCTTGGTAACATCAGGAGGTAAGCACAGGTGGCAGCTTTGGGGCCAGCAGTGGATTTTCAGGTATGAGATGCAAGTTGATTGGCGTAAGCTTCTGTCTCACTGAAGAGAGGAAGTCACAAGCACTCTTTCTATTCTGACGGATCAATAACTTGGGAGTTTATATCACAGAAGTGCAGCATTATTTAAGAAAATAATCAATTTGCTTTAGTAGATGACCTCAAGATTGTGACAAGAGTATGAAGTATCCATTCCAGCCTCCCACCAGGGACAGCAGAGAACGTCCGAGTAGAGAGGTTTGGAAAGACTTGCCTGGCAGGTAGGTGAAAGAATGAAGCCGGGAGATGTCAGGAAGAAGGCGGTGATGGAATACGGAACCTTAGAACTCACGAGTCAGGTGGAAATAGAGTTGCCAGATAAACCACAGGATAACCATTTAAATTAGAATTTCAGATATTCACGAATAATCTCTTGGTATAAGTGTGCTCCAAATATTGCATGGGACACATCTATGCATAAAATTATTCATTGTATATCCCAAATTCAATATAAATATAAATTGGTGTTCTATATTTTTCTAGGCTAAATCTAGCCATTCTAGATGGAAAGCCTATTAAAATGAAGACCCTAAATTACCCAGGACTGTTCTATTCTAGGAAACACAAACCCACATCAAACTTGTTTAAGCAAAAATTAAAAATAATCATTGTACAAATAAATTGTCAGTTGATTCTTAGAATAATGATGCTAATAGTGTTTATTTGGAGAAAGTGCTGGAACACCTATATAGTTTTACAGAAAAAAATGACCCCTACTTTACACCATACACAAAAAATGATTTGAAATAGATTGCAAACCTAACTGTAATGCTAAAACTAAAAAGTCCCTAAAAGCAAACATATAAGAATAGCTTCATGACTTGGGATAGACAAAGATATCTTAGAATACGAAAATAACTAAACAGAAAACAAATTGATCAATTAGAAACTTATACTGAGTTCCCTGAAGCAAAGCCTGAGATGGGTTTTCTCGTTTACATCATTTATTGAGTGAGTGCTTGCAGAGACCTCTACAAGAAAGTGAGGGAAACAAAAGAGGGCAGATGAAGAAGTGGGGTAACCTTGTGTCCTGTCTCTGCCTGATCCCACAGGGAGCTGTGGGGCACAAATAAAACCTCAGAGTTGTACCACACTCAGCTCAGGTCACCAGATTTTTGTACTCCCTTATCAGTCAGTTATTCATTTAAGCTCCTCCAGAAAAGCTGCTCCACTCTAGGTGAGTTCTTCCCACCAGCTGAGGGCAATTCTGCTGAGAGTTGTAAGCCTCTGAGTAAAAGAAGAACTACATTCACATTAGCTGAGGAATGAGTACACCAGTCAAGAAAAGAGGCATGTATTGGGCATCAATAGTGTCTACTACTACTTCATCAAAGGTAAAAATTTCCAACCATCGAAAAATACTATTATGAAAATGATCAGGTGAGCCTCAGAACAACAAATGACCCAAGGTTTAAACATGGGTGAGGTAATTATACAGAGGTTGTGGCTAAAATTAAAAATACTGCCAACACCAAATGTTGGCAAGTATGTAGACCAAGTGGACACACATGCATCACTGGTGGGAGTGGAAAATGATACAACCCCATTGAAAACTGGCAATTTCTAATAAATCTAATTACAGCATACCCCTGAAACAATTGTATCCCTAAGTGTTTACCTTGTCCTTAAACTATAATGCTCACAAAAAGGCCTGTACAATGATGTCGGGCTATTCTTATCAGCTTTGTTCATAATTGCTAAACTCAAAATAACCAAACTGCTCCTCAACAGGTGAATGGATAAACACATTTTAGTATGCTCATTCAACAGATTAAAATTCAGCAATGAATAAGAGCTACTGCTGCATGCAACATGCTGGACCTCAAAAATGTGCTGAGTAAAAGAAGAACTACAGAAGAAGAATCAATGATTCTATTATATGAAGAGTCATGGACATTCCAAACAAATTCATGGTAATAGAAATCAGAACAATAGTTGCTTCGTTAGCACAGGAGGGGGTTGACATTAAAAGGACATGGGGGAACTTAATAGGGTGGTGGAAGAAATGTTCCATGTCTTTTAAGGGGTGATGAGTTACAAGACTGTATATATTTGTCAAAATGTATCAAACAGCACACAGGATATATGTGCATTTTACATTATAGTGTAAGCTTTATGTCAGTAGTTTTAATTAAATATATATAT
This sequence comes from Tamandua tetradactyla, assembly GCF_023851605.1. Classification (NCBI taxonomy): domain Eukaryota; kingdom Metazoa; phylum Chordata; class Mammalia; order Pilosa; family Myrmecophagidae; genus Tamandua; species Tamandua tetradactyla. Next base: position 86,783,086 of record NC_135338.1, on the reverse strand, counting down.
TAGTTTATATAACTGGAATTCCAAGGGCAAAATTGGTTTCAGGAATATCTGGAGCCGAAGTTCAGACAAGGTTTCCATTTCTGTCTCTTACTCGCTCTCTTCTCTTTTCCTCTGCTTGCCTCTTCTGGATTCTCTTTGGCTTTATTCTGAATCTAATTACACCACACATGAGAAAGCTTCAATAATTCCCTTAGGGATCAAGTGATCCACAGTGTTGAAATTATTAAAATGCTGTATTGACTAAACATATTCACCATAAGAAAGGGAACTCTGCATGTTGTTACTCTTATTTGAGAGTCAGCTAAGTGACCAGTTTGCTGAAGTCATTCTGGGCAAACTAAATCCTAGACTTGACACCAGCTGTGGATTATCTAGTCCATGGAGGTAAATGACCAACTTGGCGATTGCCCTTAGCCAGTTTAAGAGAATACTCACATTTTATTTAAAACTGCTCAATTATCTGGCCATTCATTGCTCTTTTTTTATAAATGTCATGATAGTCCTTGAAAAATATCACAGCTGGGGGTTCTGAGACAAAGTGTTATAGATTTTGCTTTCTGAACAGGTCACATTGAAAAAAAGGGAATCAGATCTATATTGGAAAGGTGGTGACTTGAACTTCATTCAGAAATAACCATGCTGCATAACCAAAAAGTAAAGCTCTGTCTTTTACTCCACTCCTTTTGCAACTTTTGTTTGACTTCTACATGCTTAGGCCTAGAGGTCTTTTTTTAACATCCTTTTTTTTCTTTTAAACAAAAAATAATTTCCTATATTTGCTCTTTGCATTTCTTAACTCAAAGACATTTGCCTCCCTGAAGTTCCTTATGCAACTTCTTCTCTTCCCATCTTCTCTTACACTTCACTGAGAAAGCCAAAGCCCCGGCATCAAGGATTTTGGATACTTCCTCCAATTAATTCTATCACCCATCTGAGTCAGAAAACTATAGCCCCTCAGTTGAAATCTGGCTATGGGCTATTTTTGTACATAAGGTTTTATGGGAGCACAGCGAAGCCTGTTTGTTTACCTATTGTCATGGCTTCTTTCATAGAAAAATGGCGGAGTGGTTGCCATCAGGGCTATATGGCTCACAAACCCAAAATATTTACTATCTGGCCCCTCACAGGAAAAGCCCGCTAACCCCTTCCTTATACCATCACTTTCCCATGCTTACCTCCACAATCTGAAGCATTTTCTTTGGAATCTCTCTTCTATTCTTACATCTGCCATAGCAAAGGACCACACACTAGATGGCTTAAAGCAACAGAAATTTTTTGCCTTTCAGTACTGGCGGCTGAAAGTGCAAAACCAAGGTATCAGCAGGACTGCGCTCTTTCTGAAACCCATAAGGAAAATCCTTCTTTGCCTCTTGTTACCTTTTCTGGTGGTTTGTCAGCCATACTTAGCATCACAGGCTTGCAAATCTATCACTTCAAACTCCGTCTCCGCCATCACATGGCATTCTCCTCTATGTCTATCTGTCCCTCTGTCCAAATTTCCCTCTTCTTATAAAGGACGCAAGTCATATTGGATTACGGTACAACCTAATTCTGTTGGGCTTCATCTTAACTAACACATCTTTGAAGACCCTATTTCCAAATAAGGGCACTCACATTCACAGGACTGGGGGTTAGCCCTTGAATGTATCTTTTTGGTTGACAAAATTCAACCCATAGCTGAGTAGAAGTGGCATGCCAGGATCTTAACCAAAATCATATGGGATTGACCATATCAATTTGTCATGTATGCTACTGAAGCAGAAAGTGAGTTATGGAAACCAATCCCTATATGACCTAACTTTGGGATTTTCTTCTTCTACCAACCTCTTAATGATAATCAAGGACCCAGCATGCCAGTAATTTCCTCCAACCCACTTTACCCACCCATTCCACCTTTCTCTCTACATTAAAAACTACTCAATGGGAGGTTAAATATTTATATAGATTTCAAACATGTTAAAACATATGGATGATCTCCCATAAAAGCTTTCCTGGGACTCTCCCACAGGAACTGTAAAGATAATTCCTGAAAAAAAAAAACAAACCTAAAATACATACTTTTTAACCATGGAAACAACCTTGAGAAGTAAATAAATAGCTTAAAAATCGAAGCCGAGGGCATGGAGCAATTTGGTAATGAAGATTCCAGAAGAGATGAGGGACTCACAATAGAAGCTCCGCAAGTTCTGGTGTATTGTTTCACCCTCGATTTATGATGTGTGTAAGACTTAGGAAGAGCTATGCCAGGGGCAGGCCAGCCATCTGGAATGAAGTTCCCCAGTGATAAAGTAGTGAATAGAGCCTGTCCTCTCTGTTCTGAGATGAAAATGACCCCAAACAATGGGCAGACATGTGCAGCACTGAGTCACTGACACCAACAATCTGACAGGGTCTTCATGGTCATCACTTATCAAACACCAAGAGCAGTGGAAACCCCACTTTTCTCAGTCTTCTCTTTTCCAACCCAAAGGCAATGTGGTGTTTCCCATCTCCATGCAGTTTTTCACCCTTTGATACAGCTGGGTGCAGAAACAATATTGTTTTTGCATCACAATTTTTAAAAATTTGCCATATTGTATTTTTCATTCAAAAGCTTGGCATTTCCAGTTATTATTATGCTTTGTCTTCTTAAGATACTAATGTTGATATAGGTATGCCTGTCTATTTATTTTGATTGCTGTGCATCATTCCATCCATTACTGGACATAGTTAGGTGATCCAATTGCAAACACTGCTCTATGGACAGCCTTGTAATTCTGTCCATGTTTACATTGGGAAGAGTTTCTCCAAAGCATTTTGACCTTTCCATTTCATGTTTTCTGCTGAGGATGAGCGTCTCAACATACCATCATTAACTATTCAGATTTCCTCCTCGTTGAACAATCTATTCATACTCAGCATATTTTCTATTGTTTTTTGTTCCTGTTTAATACTATGTATTCTACAAATAACGCAGTTAATAACCATTCACTTTTTTGTGGGTTACAAACACTTTTTGTCAACATGCGGCTTGCCTTTCAACTTTCAAATGTATCTCAATTTTTGTTTATCACTTGTGTTTGTGTAACTTATTTAAGAAAACATTTCATATGCAAAGTTTATATTTAGATTAGTATATATTTTCTAATGGTTTTGAGGCTTTATTTGTCATAGTTTCATCTGTAATCCATCTAAATGTATTGCTGTCTATTCACTTTTGTGATATAGTTAATCGGCCGTACATGTCACAGTCCATCATTTCTGCACTAGTTTGTGATGCTATCTCTGTCATATATCAAGTTCGCATACTCACATAGTTCTGCCACTAGGATATCTATTACCAGTTTATTTATTTCAGAATTTTAGAATCAACTTGTCAATCCAATTTAAAAGCCCTTTGGGCACTTTGGCTAAGCATTTCATTTATAAAATAAAAATCTGACTGCCTAAGATCATTTATTTATACTGCTAAAACTTTCTATATGAAAATATATTAATTTATCCTTATTTGGAGTTTTTCTTTATTAGATGTAGTACTTAGGAACTCTGTGATTATTCTGGGTATATTGAAACACTTTTTGGTTTTTAATGATATTTATGATAGTCTTATAACTAGCAAACTTGCTCAATTTCCTTGTCAATGCTAATAGTTTGTCTAGATTGTTTTTCATCTCCTGTGTAGAGAATCGTATTATTTGTGGATAATGTCCTTCTTTTCCAATACCTGTATTTATTACTCCTTTTGTGCATTATATAGAGCCTCCAGCACAGTGATGAGCGGTAGCAGTCATTGCAGGTATCCTTGTCTTGTTGCTGATCTTAAATATAATGAATCCTAAAAATTTTGTTTTTTTATATTAGTACAAACCATTCAACCAGGTAAGGAAATTACTTTCTAGAAATAGAGGTCTATTTCATCATAAACAATGTTGGATTTTATCTAATGATATTTTCCCCTATCTACTGAGATCATAGTATATTTTCCTCTATCTGGCAATGTAGTAATCACATCAATAGACACTAATATTGTACCATTCTTTCATCTCTGAGCTAAATCCCATTTGTTTGTAACATTATTTTTTCATTTATTTTTGTCATGGTAACATACGCGCAACATACAATTTGCCATTTTATATTTCTATGTGAACAATTCAGTGGCATTAATCACTAATATACTGTTGTACTACCATCATTATATCCATTAGGAAATCATATCATCACCCAAAATGAAAACTCTGCTCCCAATAAGCAATAACTCCCTCTTCCCCCACAGCCCTGTATAACTTCTGACTCCATGATTTTGTCTTATTCTAGATATTCATATAAACATAATCATACAATATTTGTCTTTCTGTGTTTTATTTCACTTACCATAATATCTTCAAGTTTACATGTTGTAGCATGTATCAGAGTTCCCTTCCTTTTTATAGCTGAATAAATAGTCCATTGTGTGTATATACCACATTTTGTTTATTAATTCATCTTTTGATGGGCACTTGGGTTGTCTCCACCTTTTGGCAATTATAAATAATGGTTCTGTGAACACTAGTTAACTAGTATCTGTTTGAGCTCCTGTTTTCAATCCTTTTGCATATATACTTAAGTGTGAGATTGCCAGGTCATTTGATCATTCTATGCTTAACTTTTCGAGAAACTGCCAAACTCTTTTCCACATTAGCAGCACCATTTAACATTCCTACCAGCCATGCATGATGGCTCCAATTTTTCCACATCTCACCAACACTTGTTATTTTCTGTGCTTTTTTAAATAATGGCCATTCTAATAATACCCACCTCTACTGGGTATGCAATGCAATAGATTATTTTAATACTGTTAAATTTCATTTGTTAATATATTGTATAAGATATTTACCTTCATGCACATTCGTTAATTAATCCATATTTTTTTTCCAACACCATATGAGTGAGTTTGAAAGAGAATCCTCCCTAGTCAAGCCTTGAGATAATTACTGACCTGACCATTTAACCACAGCCTTATAAGAGAACTTGAGCCAGAGGGGCCAGAAAAATGTGCCCAGAATCCTAATCCACAGAAACTAAGAGATAATAAAGGTTTGTTTAAAGCACCAAGTTTTAGTGCAATTTGCTATATGCACAGCAACATATAACTAATACAGATTTTGACTTGAGAAAGTGCGGTGCTACCATCATTAAAACATAAAATGTAAGGGTCTTTTTGGAACCAAGCAGTTCTCTTTGGGGAGAGCATTAGCAGAAGCTAAAAGTGCCTTGAACACATTCTGCCTAGACTAGTGGGTTTGCAGGAATATGAGGAAAATGTTACTAGAAACTGGAGAAAATAGATTTCTAGTTATATACTGGCAGAAAGTTTAGCAGCACTGTCATCTGCAGCAATGTAAAAAGTGAGAAAATGTGCCGAGTGAACTGATCATTTAGCTGAGGAGATTTCCAATCAAAGCGTTGAAGGTGCTACCTGCTTCTTTGTGCTACTTTTAGGAAAATGCAAGGGTAGAGAGATAATCAAGGAAAAGACTGTTTTTTAAAAAATCACCCAGGAGTTACAGATTTTGAACATTCTTAGCCTTCCCAGATGGCTAAGAATGCTAAAATTAAGAACTGGTTTCCAGGTAAAGATGAAATTTATGCCACCATCAAGAAAATGTAGTTTATAGATGGAGATAAGGCTGTGATTATAAAACTGTTGTTAAGATCTCAGTTAAAGCAGAAAGTAGTGCCTGAGAATACAAGTAAGTCATACAAAGGGTTTACTAAGGAGATAAAAGATGTGTCTCACAGATCTTCTCAAACAATAGGCTTCCTAGGAAGCTTAAGGATGATATCCCTCGACCATTTAAGCAGAAGCCCAAAGTCAGATATGCTTATCTCAAAAAAGATTCAGAATGCTTCTTTTGTCTAGTAGAGTGATTCCAAACGAAATTCACAGGAAGCCTGCAAAATTTTTGAGAGAGAATTATACCAGCAGAAGCACTGCCAGCTTATTACTAAAAGGGACAGAGAATATACTAAACGAAGAGAGATTATGGTAGTACCAAAATTCAACTGGCTAAGAAAACTACTTAGTTGCAAAAGCCTGCTACTTTTCATGAAAAAGAAAGGATGACTTAGAAAGTGGAGCCAAAAGCCCAAAGGTCAAAGCCAAAAGACAGGGAGTTTATTCTGAGGACTTGAGTCCCAATCAAAGAACTTCCAAAACTTACCTGGTTGGATTTCAGAATTGTTAAGTACTGGTGACATCTTTGTTCCTCCTATTTCACCTGGTTGAAAATGAACTTCTTTTGTGATGGTCATATGCTTGTCTTGCATATTCATTGTTTTATCTATATTCCTTTCTATCATTTATCATCTATTATCAGAACAGATTTGTTAAAGGTGCTACTCAAATCCCTTTTCCCTTAATTTTTTGGCCTACTAATTCCATAAGTTTTAAGATGGATGTTTTAAAATATCCCACTATGATTAAGAATATCTCAATCTCTTTGAAGCAACTTTTCCAAAACCATAAAAACATTCTTTTGAGGATTTTAGCTGGCAGTCAATTGATTTTATTTCAGTTCTGGCAATTATTGTTTTTCATATCTTGAAGCTCTGTTTTAATGCATATAGAACCATTATTGTTATATTTCTGATTTGATTATTTTAATCATTAATTAATATACTTCTTAAAAATCTTTCATTATGCTATTCAAAATTCAATCCAGTCTGATATTGCTATAGCTATACTTACTTGATATTTTCTGGTTAGTATTTTGTACTGTTTACTCTCAATGATTCGTTAGTCTTCATATGTATCTGTTTTCAATAGCACAAAACTGTATGTTGTTGTTTTGGTTTATAGTTCAGCTTGTGTGTCTATATCTTAAAAGGAGGATTTAATCCACTTACTTTTTTTGAGGTTGACATTAGTCAGGGTTCTCTAGGGAAACAGAACCAACAGGAGATACCTGTAAATATGAGTTTTATAAAAGTGTCTCACACAACTGTGGAGATCCACAAGTCCAAATTCCATAGGGCAGGCTGCAAGCTGACAGCTCCAATGAACATCTTCAATTAATCCCTCAGGAGAGGTTGGTTGGCTGAAGTGGAGAGATTCTCTCTTCTGATGTTTCCTTTTAAAGATTTCAGCTGATTAGATTAAATACCACTAATTGTGGAAGACACTCCCCTTGGCCAACCGCAGATGAAATCAGCCATGGATGTAATCAGCTTGCTGATGATTTAATAAACCAAACTTCTGGTTTATTAACCAGCCACAAAATGCCTTTGCAGCAGTGAGTAGACCAGTCCTTGCTTGACCAGACAACTGGGCAACCATCACCTGGCCAAGTTGACACATAAGCCTAACCATAACAGTCCATTCCTTGTCAACCAAGTCCATGCACATCACCTTGAAGCATATTTAATCTTTAAATAGAACATAATAACAGACATATTTTCACCTAACAATACTCAACTGTATTGCATACAACCAGAAACACCCAGGATATGGTTATAGATATATTGGGACTTTTAATTCTATTTTTATTATTAGCATAGTTTTATTGTGATATTGTGACATAATGAATCTTGAAAAGACAGAATGTCCTAAATAACTTTGAATTTCTCTGATACCAAGTGGTCCTCAAATGAGGACTGGTAATTTATTTCCATTTATTGGCAAAGGATCTAGTAGGGGCCAGAGGACCTAGATCTGGTCAATGAGATATAAGCGAAGTCTCCTGAATGGAGCTTGCATAAAAGGATTCATTTTGCTCTGTCTGGAATGCACACATGATACCTGGAGTTGTAGCAGCCATCATATAACCATTAGGCAACAAACACGAAAATAAAAGCTTACATAATATGAAGAGCAGAGCAGAAAGAAAAAGGCTATTTGATGCAGATGGACAAAGAGATAAAAACATAAGTTTGGATTGGAGAATAGGCTGCAAATTAAATGTAGCTATAACTTACTTCAATAGGCACATTCCTTCCTTGTGCTATGGAATGTTGTAATTGAACTTATTAATAATACATTAGTTGTGAAAAATTAATGTTATAATAGTATCTTTATCAACATTTTACACATCATAATATAGTTTAATATCTACTACATGTTCAAAATATACAGCCAGAAAGGCAATATGTTACTAATTAATAAGTAAAGAAGAAATTTGAAGTATTAGCAATTAAGTTATGAGGGATCAGAAAGGAGTCATCACGTCATCAGTGTTAAAAACTAGTTTATGCCAAAAAATTAAAAGTAAAATCTTGGCACTCTGCAACATGGATTTACAAATGAAACTTTAAGATTTTACCCAAATGCAGTAAGATCCACTTGAACATTTCTTAAACCTAAGTAGTTTCTTCAAATTTGAATTGTTCTTGTCTTTCTCTCCGAATTTGCATCTCATTTCCTCCAGCCTAAAGCACCTATGCCCCTAATAACTGCTTTCTGTTCTGTCTCAAATAGACTTTTTAAAGTCTTCTAAGTTAGATTTGCTCTCTCCAGAATTAAACTTCTTGATACTAAGAACATTTTTAGTTCCATAGGGAAAAAAATAAGATATAAATGAATTTACCAGAACATGATGACTTGTATATCTCCTTTCTGTCAGTATCAACACATGTATCAAGTGACTACTGTGGTGAATCTACTATCACAGATAGAGAGGTTCTAAATGTATACCAGTGTAGTGACAATGCCAAACTAGAAGCCAGGCACATAAGTGACAAAGCATGTGCTTTTTATATAAAAAGAAATTACCTATATGTATCTAAAACAAAGTGTTATAATTATATCATCACACATTTTATCAGCAAGAAATGAGTTTTGATGTTAGGAAATGTTTCAAATTTCCATTGGCATCACTTATATAACTTATAAGTATCTCTTTATCTGCAAGGAAATAACATGATCTTCTCTGAGGGTTCGAGTGAAGATCAAATAAGTCAACACTAGAAATGTTTCAGCATTTCAAACAAAATCAAAATATTTGGGGAAAAATTATTCAAATGATAAACAAATCAGTAATATACATTAAAGCCAAGAAATATTTTCTATCTTTGTCACAATATCACTTTCTGAGACTTTTTTTGGACACATGATGGTGTCCAAAAAAAGATTAGCAGACACCATTTCTGTAAGAAAACAAAAACAAAATGTACATTAATAATGGGATAGTTCAATCTCAGGACTTTTAGCTTCTTGTAACCTGTATATTTTTATTGCAGAACTTATTGAGTTGAATTATGCCAGATAGAGCCAGAGCAAAATGTCCCAAGGCAAAGGTAGTTGATGAGATAATTAGAAAAAGAAGCTAAGCCAAACAGAGGTTAGAGAAGTAAGGAATTGAAAGGGCAGAGGAGCAGACTGTAAAATGTGAACCAGTAGGTGATCCAGATAAGAATGGATGAGTTTTTATATAATTCTATGATAGACTTACATAGGCAGTTGAGGTCCATTTCCAAATTCTAGTCCAGCTGAGTTTCAGGATGTGCTATCCTACATTACAGGTATCTCTGCTCTACTGGAATCTTGACAAGATTTGTAAAAGATCACACTTGAGTTCTGAAGAGTTCAATTATCTCAGGTATATCTCTATCTGTTCAAGAAATAAGCTGTCCTCTGGAGATGTACTGTATAAATCATATTTTAAAAATAAAAAGATAAATGTTTTGTTTTTCTAAAGTTGCAGGAACATCATATACCAGAAATAGAATGGCTTTTAAAAAGGGAATTCATCAAGTTGCAGGTTTACAGTTCTAAGGCCATGAAAATATCCAAATTAAGGCACCAATAAGAGGTGCCTTCACTTGAGCAAAGCCAGCATCTGTCACGTGGGAAGGCATGTGGCTGGCATCTGCTGGTTTCGTTGCTTCCAGCTTCTGATGCCAGTGGTTTCCTCTCTTAGCATCTATGGGCCTTCACTTAGTTCCTGTGGGACCCAACTCTGGGTTCTGGCTTGCTTAGCATCTTATGGGAAGGCACATGGCAATGTCTGCTGGTCTCTGCCTATGTCTAGGCATCTGCTCTCTCTGTCGGCACTCTAAGCATCTTCAAACGTCTGTGTCTCTGTCAGCTCTAAAGCAACTATTCTCCAAGCATCTTAATCTAAGGTTTCTCTAAAGCGTTTGGCCTTTTAAAGGACTCTAGTAAACTGATTAATACCCACCAATGAATGGGTGGAATCACATCTCCATCTCCATCTAATCAAAGACCGTACCCACAGTTGCATATGTCACATCTCCATGGAAGTAATCTAATCAGAAGGTTGCATCCACAACTGGATGTGTCACATCTCCATAGATACAATCCGATCAGTTTCACAACCTAAATAATAGGTCTGGCCCCACAAAATTGGATCAGGATTAGAGCATGGCTTTTCTGGGTACATAATAGTTTCAAACCATCACAATATGCATAGTTAGAAATGGAGGGTCCAGCCCCAAAATGCAGGAAAAGGTGTAGGAGGATTGTTATTCCTGTTTGATTTTTTAATGCTGCTTCCTACATGTGAGATTAAAGTCTTTTGGCCAAAGAAAAATTGAGTATCTTCTATTGAGTAAAAATGCTTGAAAGAGCTCTTGTCCTGTTGGGCTGCTAAGAATACACTTGGAAATAAGTGAAGAAATTTCTGCTATAGCATATGAACTTTATTGGGAATTTATCTCTGAGTAATTAAAAGATTATGTTTTACCAGTGAATGAGAGAAAGTTTGAGTCTGAAGTCAATACAGGAATTCATTTTCCAACTCTATTGTTTACTTATCAACTTTCATAGAGGAAATTTGCAAAATAATACTAAAAACATCTCTGTACATCAGGTTCTTTGTGACTTATTGGGATGCTGACTCCTCTCTTTTGAGAAACCCATAAAAATCACCATTCACAGGGCCCACAATAGGAGGGAGATGCAAATAACTAAAAGAGGAAATAACTGGACTCTGCCTTTTTACCCTATGAATTGATTTTCTACTCCTACTTATCACAATGCTACAAAATAAAAGGAACCAGGGATATTAGCAGAAAGGGGGGTGGGTGGAGAAAACTAATTTGTCAGCCTCTTCAGCACTGTTGAGATGCTTACACCTATTAAACTAGAAAATCATCTCTTAAACACCCCACGCCACATCACCAAAAACTCAGCATAAATAGGTAGGTTCCATCACACACACACGCACACACACACACACACACACACAACCAGGAATCTGATTTTCTGCCCTCCAGGGCTGAATGGCAAAGTGACAAAGGCCTTGAAGGAGCAGTTGAAATGGAGACTTTTCCCATGTGGGATGGGGTTTTATAAGTGCGTCCAACTCTCAGCTGTAGATTATTAGATTTCTCTTTGCTCTTGGTATCTGCAGAGTGTGCTGTATGTGAAGAGGCAGTTTGTTCCTGCCTCTATTGTGAAGAGAACTTAGTTAAAAATCTCTGGGGAATCAACTAAAGCCCAGCGAGGAAGCATAAGTCTATCCTAAGGAGGAAACAGGGAAGCACAATGTCTTGTAAAATTGCCATCCATTATTAAGAGAGAGAGAGAAGGATTAAAGAAGGCTTAAACCTGGGAGGGGCAAGTTTTCCTGTCTGTCTTGCTCCCATACTATTCTGTTTCCCTTCCCCTATGCCTTTCTGCTCCTTCTATTTGAAAAGAGCAGTTATAGGAAACTAAAGAAGAGATAAAGGAAGGAAAAAGCCTAGGGGTGGGTTGGGTAGAGGGGACATCTTTGCTGGTTTTCCCAAAGGTCATTTGTGGTTCATTTCTAAAAAGGTCAGATAGGTAAGACTTTCTGGAATTTTTGTTAAGACACTGCCATTTTTTTCTGTCTCAGTGTGTATTGTAGGGCTATGCAGACCTGTGATTACAAAGGATCCTAGAGCAAGAGCTGTCTGAAAGCATTACACTATTTCCTCGGCCCCACAAGGTACGTGTTGTTATGGATCAGCCACAAAGGTCATTCTGGCTTCAGGGAGAGACGGTAGAAGGGCTGTGAGTCTGCGGAGCAAATCAGAAGCATAAATGCTGAATTCCAACAATCATATGTCCTCATCCAGCAGCTGGGAAGACCTCCCCAGAGAGGGGCTGCACATTTCATGGTAAGGGATGTGGACTGTGGGTCTCACTGGACTTATTCTTTCAGAGATTTAAATATCCCTGGACTCCATGAATACTGGGGGTGAGTCTGGCGAAGTGCTTCAGACTTCTTGGTTGACTGAATCAGAGCTAACTGGAGGTCTCTGAATCATTTGTCAAACCATTATTGAAAAGCATGCACTTTTAGCAATAGTCTAAGATCTATATTCAGATGGAATATCTGTGTTTTGAAGAAGAAAAATACAAATGCCATATAAACTGTCAAGCAGGCAACCCTAGTTTCACTGATCTCCAGCTGACTGCCTTCAATGCAGCTTCAGTCTGGTGAGGTCCACCTCAGCCAGGTGCGCTTGACATTATATGAGAACAACTATGATGATTATTATTGTGAGTTTTTAAAAGCTAATACTATTAAGCATTTGCCAGTTTCCAGTTCTAAGGAACTTATACATGTTAACTCTTTTTTTTAATTTAAAAAAATTTTTTTTTTTGCATGGGCAGGCACTGGGAAACAAACCCAGGTCTCCGACATGGCAGGAAAGAACTCTGCCTGCTGAGCCATTGTGGCCCGCCCACATGTTAACGCATTTCAACTTTCACTACCACACTGTAACATCAGTGATACTTATTTCCATTTTACAGATGTGCAAACAAGCCCAGAGAGGAGAAGTAAGTCGCCCAGTATCATGTAGCTAGGAACTGCAGAAGAAGGATCCCAGTGCAGGCAATTTAACTAGTGTTAGTTCTTAAGTAGTATGCTGTCAACTCCCTGAGGAATTCTCCATTTAAAAGCATCGAAGAAATTTTGAAACATGGGTCCAAACGGTATCACCTAAACTGAATGGAAATATACCATCACTCTAGAAAATGAATTTTACAGAAAGAAGTTCTAAACATGGCTATTTAGATAATGTTTGGAAATAACTTATTTCATGATGAAGTCATTCTATTATGATTAGGTTAGGAATTTTATCCCATGAAGAAGAAAATTTAAGGAAATGGGACAGGGATCATATTATATAATGTCAGATAAATAAATGAAAACTATTAAGAACTCACTAGGGGTCTGAAACCCTGCTTTATAAAAGAAAAAAAAAGACAAGCAAGGCTATTTCAAATCAAGTTTTGTTGTTCTTAACTAGGGGAAACACTGGAATAAAATGTCTGCAAGCCAAAACATATTATCAATATTATTCTATCCCAGGAAGCTGATGCTAAAACTGGGAGAGGGTAGTAGAAGGCTGAAAATAGTTAAAGACTGAAAAAGTCGAGCCAATATTGAGAATGAGTCCTTAGGGTTTTTACTCTCCTTGGCTTTTCAAAGGAGAGCAGTGCTGAGATTCTAGGATGCTGGCCACACAGTTCTAGGTCTGTGTCCTTCTTCACTGATTCTCTGATACAACCTTGGCAAGTTACTTCAATTCTCTTGAATTGTGAAGAAGCTAATACCAAACTCATACTATTGTTTGATTAGTAAAAGAGTGAGATGATACATACTGTGGTAGTTAGATTCAGGTGTCAACTTGGCCAGGTGAAGGTGCCAGTTCTATTGCTGTGGACATGAGACAATGGCATGTGAAACTCATCTGTTGCTGATTGCATCTGCAGTCGGCTAGGAGGCGTGTCTGCTGTAATGAATGATGCCTGATTTAAATTGCTGGGAGCTTAAATGAGAGAGCTCAACATAACACAGCCCAAGCAGCTCAGCATACCACATCTCAGCACTCATAGCTCAGCCCAGGCCTTTGGAGATGCAGAAAGGAATCACCCCAGGGAAAGTTGTTGGAACCCAGAGGCCTGGAGAGAAGGCCAGCAGAGATAACCCTGTGCCCTCCCATGTAACAAAGAACCTCAGTTGAGAGTAAACTGCCTTTCCTTTAAAAACTACACATTTCTAACAAAATAAATCCCCTTTTATTAACAGCCAATCCATCTCTGGTGCGTTGAATTCTGGCACTAGCAAACTAGAACAGATTTGGTACTGGAGAAGTGGGGTGCTGCTACAGTTTGCAAATATCAATCATGTTGGACCAGTTTTTTGGATGGATAAGGGGAAGATTTTGGAGGAACTGTGAAGAGAATGATGAAGAAGTCCTAGAGTGCTTGAAGAGACTGTTGGTGTAAATGAAACCACTGCCAATCTGGACAAAGGGGGACACAAAAGGCACAAATTGGAGATTGTGGGGTGAAAACCATGGAAGCTCAGGTCTGAAGCCAGGAAGCCTTGGACCAGGAGAGTGGACCCACCCATATACATGGAGAGGGTGAGTTTGCCCTGGAGGTAGAGGATGAGTCTCCCACCTTATTGCAGTGGAAGAGTTGTGCCACCTCAGGCCTTGAAGAAGGTATAGCACACTCCTTGGGGACTGGGGAGAGCCTGGCTGCCACCACATGGAGGGGTTGAATGTGTGCCCCAGAAATGGCAGAGAGCCCAGGTGTGGTCCCAATGCTTGGAGAGGGTAGAGCCGAGAAAAAGTTGCTCTCCTCAATGTCCCCTTAGGTTGATTTGGAAAGAGGCGGGCCACTGCATAGGCCCTTAGAAAGCGTGAGACAGCCACTTTCTAAAGCTGAAGGATAAATGTCTTTCAGACTTTGAAATCCAATGGAGTTTGCTCTGCAGGTTTTCAGAATTTGTTTGGGTCCTGCGACTCTTGTGTTCCTTCTAATTTCTCCCTATGGAAGTGAAAATCTGTATCCTGTAAATGTCCTCCTTTGCATATTGGCACCAGATACCTTGTTTTGAGATTCATAGATCCATAGCTAGAAGAGAATTTTTTGCACTTTAATATTGTTTAAGGTGATGCATGTAATTGCCAAGTTGACAGGGGGTGGACATGTGGCAGTTAGATTCAGGTGTCAACTTGGCCAGGTGAAGGTGCCTAGTTCTATTGCTGTGGACATGAGCCAATGGCATGTAAAGCTCATCTGTTGCTGATTACATCTGCAGTCAGGTAGGAGGCATGCCTGCTGCAATGAATGATGCCTGATTTAATTGGCTGAAAGCTTAAATGAGAGAGCTCAACATAGCACAGCCCAAGCAGCTCAGCATACATCATCTCAACACTTGCAACTCAATCCAAGCCTTTGGAGATGCAGAAAGTAATCACCCTGGGGAAAGTTGTTGGAACCCAGAGCCTGGAGAGAAGGCCAGCAGAGATCACCCTGTGCCTTCCTGCATAAGAAAGAACCTCAGTTGAAAGTTAGCTGCCTTTCCTCTGAAGAACTACACATTTTTAACAAAATAAATCCCCTTTTATTAAAAAGCCAATCCATCTCTGATGTGTTGCATTCCAGCAGCTAGCAAATTAGAACACATACAAAGGTTGAACACAGTGTCTAGGTCAGAACAAAGATTCAGTAACCTTGGCCAAAAATCTTGAAGTGATTCTAGACCCATCTCTTTCAGATCTTGCATCTTATCTCTTAGCCACTCCTTGTGGTTCTACCTTCAACATGAATCCAGATTCAACATTCCCTCCTGAATTCAAGCCACCATCACCTCTTGCTTGGATTATTTCAATAGCCTGCTGATTAGTCTTCCTGCTTCTTCCTTTGCCCCCTTCAGATGAGTCTCAGAGCAAGTCTGAATGCTTCTGCTAAAATATGTCAAAGCTGGGGCACAGGTGGTTCAGTGGTTAGAATGCCTGTCTTCTATGCGGGAGACCCAGGTTCGATTCCTGGACCATGCACCACCACCCCCAAAAAAGTCAAAGCCTATCACTTCACTCTCCGGTAGTTTTCCATTTCATCTAGAGAAAGCCTTAGAGCATTCCCCCACCAAAGACACCCTTATCTCTTTAACTTCAACTCCTACATCTCTCTCCCCTGCCCACTACACTCCAGCCACTGGCTGTTCTCCAACCCACCAAATACAGCTCCTGCCTCAAGTCCTTCCTACTTTCTCTTCCCTCACATATTCACAAAGCTGAAGGCTTCTCCTCCTTCAGGTCTTTGCTCAAATGTCAACTTCTCAGGGACCCCTTCCCTTACTCTTCTAGCACTGTCTTTCCTCCCCTTTTAAAAATTTTTTTTTCCTCCATAGCACTCATTCCCATTGGATACACTGTATATGGTTTTCCTTATTTATGTATTGTTCATTCCCCTTCATTAGGTTGCCAGCTCCATGAGGGCAAGTATTTGTTCATAACAGTATCCCCAGTGGCTGTACATTACTATTTGACACACAGTAGGCCCTTAATAAATGTTTGCCAAATAAGTGAATTAGTAAGTATTAGCAACTATTATTTTTCAGTGAACGCTGTTATTTTGCAATGGTAAGAACTAATGAAATGATTGATATGGAATAAAACTGAAGCAAAGGAAAAGAAGACAAAACTTGTACTAAAGAGGGAAGCCTGATCATTGGGCTCCAAAATCCACTGCAAGTATTCTCCAGGGGTAAATAAAAGAAAGACTATTGCTAGCCACATTAATAGAAGAAAATTTAGTATTAATAATTAAATAATAATAGCAATCAAGACGGGAAGAGTTTCAAGATATATCAGAAAATATTTTTCTGTTAGTTATTTCACCTTAACCATGTTTCTTTAAGTAGCTATCCTTACAACTATTATTTTTGCTATATTTATACCGGACAATTTATCTCTCCCACTTCACTCCCTAAATAAAAGTTCCAGGAAACCATAGTCACAAATACTGAGGAGAAAAAATATGTAAAACACGTTTAGCCCATTGCAATAACTAACTAACTATCTCATATTGTTGTCTGTTAGTTATCACAAGGAACGGCTCAGTCTAGGTACACTGCAATGGGGAGAAAGTAAAAACACTCTCCAGTGAAAGAAGTACTTGTTACAAAGGAGGGTCAGGGGACCTGTACAACAGAGGCAGTAGCTGCCATTAAAAGGAAGGCATTTTCCCATGAAATTCAGAGATGAAAGCAGGAACTGAATGACTGAAGAGGCATAACAGCAGTTATCTTTTCCTATGCAAATCTAATTCATTATATAAATCTCCTTTCCTCAAAGAACTGAAAGGCCCCATGTCTGGGCTCTTTCACATGCTCTTTCTCTGGCCCCAGGAAGTGGCAAACCCCAAAGACACAACTGTCCTTACCACCAGCCACTGAGAACCAGTCTCTGGCACACTTACAATTGCACACCCACTCTGCTATGCCCTTATTTGACACCACTTACTTGACACATCTGAGTGCGGCTAGGAATAAAGAAAGATCCCAATACTGATATTGATGGTAGGGTATAAAGGAGACAGCCGCCCGTTCCCACACCAAAATGTGAAGTTGGGGGAACATAGTCCTTTGAAGCTGCAGCCTTTGCGCTACAATAAATCTCTGCTTGAGGCATAAGAAAACACCCTCTACCCACCAGATGACACCTGAGCTCTCAGATGCCAAGAAGGTCCATTTGCCACAACTAGTCTTACCAAAAATACTGCATATCAAAATTACAAGGAAGGCCCATCGCCTTGAGGTCAGAAATATGGAAGCCAAATATTCCAATAGCTGGCATACCATCTTCCAGAGGAAAAGTCCCATGTTCTCCTGCTTGCTTCAGTTGCTCGGAGAAGGTTTTATTATGACTGTGGTTCTCTCAGCTTCCATGCTAGAACACCGACATTGCACAATAAACCTTGCTTCTCACTCCCCACGCAATGAGCTATTTACAACCGCAGGATGCCAGGCTTGCATTTAGAAGTGTGACACTTCTAGAAACTTACGCTGTTATTTTAGCAATCACCTAATGAAGAGCACCAACTAACTCAGACAGGCCTTGCCAGGCAGGGGGAGTTGAAGTGTTCAGGAAGCGGGAGACGATCATTTTTGTTTGTGTATGTATTTCCTTTTGTAACCTGGAATGCCACTCGGAAGTCTTAACGGGACTGTCCTCCTGGGCCGCCCCCCACCCAGCTGTCTTGATTAGTGGCTCTGCGTATGCTGGTCAGATCTGGGGATTAATGATGGCTAATTTGCCTGAGGTTGGTGCAGCCCAGGCAACAGACTTTGCACGACCAGCTTTGGCTGCCATATGGGCGGAAGCAGCTGTTTCAATTACTTTCAGTGCCCAGATGTGTCAGACGAGCTACCAGTCCTCTGCGGGGTACAGTAGCCACACGGCAGCTAATTGCTTCAATCGCATGTGAAAGCGTGGAGCTGGGCACTGCGTAAAGGGGGTTTGGGGGATGGCCGAATGCCAGCTGTCATTGTGCCTCACCACCCCAGCAAGCGGTGAGCTGTGACTAGACTTCAGTCTGCAGTCGCTGGCCCCCATGTCACCAAGTAAGCTGGCTGAGACTTTGTTAAGTGTGCACAAGGATGGGCAGAGGCAGGTAACACTGGCCAAGCTTTAGTGTTTCTGCCTCCCCTGAGACCCTAGATGCCTAGGGTAAATGGGATTTAGTACCCATGCTCTGGGGACACCAAGGAGTCAAAATTACCTCATTTCAATTGCCAAACAATCCAGGTTTATCCTTTGAATCTGAAGCTTCGAGGAGCACTTTTAAAGGTTAGCACATACCTCCTGGAACACCAGGCAATGATCAATGGGTCAATGTATGTGCAATGTTTTCTGGTGTATCAGATGGAGGCAAGAGGGGAAGAGAAATGAAAAGTCAGCTGCCACCCATTCTCCCTCCTGTGCTCTCCTTTATTCTTGCAAAAAGAAACCAGAAACTAGATGTCAGGAAAAGATGTGTCTTCCCATTATTGAGGGTAGGAGTGGTGATGGGGAACTGGTAGGAAATCTGGAATAAATAGGAAGCTGTTATCATCCTAATAATACATCTCTTTAGGAAAAGAATAAACATTTGTTTTGTGCTAATTCTATGGTAATCAGGGTGATTGTACTGTACTTAGCTACTGGTTGTTGCCATGGTTATTTCAAGCAGTCTGTGGTTATTCATGGCCTATAATAATCTGCAGTGCGTGGTTTGAGACTCTTCATCAGAAGCATGAGTATTCATTTCACTCTTACATCACAACATTTTGGAGCCCAAGAAAAGTTTGCTTCCTCTCAACTTTTTGTTATGGGGCATCTGATCTCAGTTATGAAATGATTCATTCCCTCCTTCACATTGTTTGTCTTCAAATTCACCTTTTTAAATTAGAGGTCTATGGTGTAGCTAGCAGAGCACTGCAGTTTTCAATTAATAAATTGATGAATTGATGAATACATATTAATGCAACTTATCAAAAAATGTAAAATCACAGGCCTTGTGGCCAGGCTACACAAAAAGAGATGTGTAACCTGAGTTTAGGAAATCTTCCTGTGTAGCCTGGCCACAAGGCCTGTGAACTGTCCAATGAACAAGCACAGAAACACCAGCCCTTCTGCCTTCCTTTCCATCCATGAGTTGAATCTTTGATTCTGTAACTCACTTTCTGACTACCCTTCTCAGGCTGGCCATTCAAAACAAATGATGTCATGATATACAAATTTTGTTATTAGTATTGGTGGCTGTGGTGGTGCTGCACCTGTGTGCTTAATTGGTAAGTATTAGTAACTATATTTCTTAAAATAAACTTCAATGGAACACTTAACTGCCTACACTAGAATTACTGCATTGATGCGATTCAGGCTTACTGTATTAGCTCTTCTGGAAATCATGGAGATGGTATGGGTTTCACATCAATTGCCACATAACTCCCCTAGCCTTAGTGGCATAAAACCACAAGGACTTCTTACTTCTCATGCTTCTGGGAGAGGCGTGCATGATTCTTCTCTCCCCACAATTCACAGGGCCCCTGTCCACTGGGCTGCTGGGTGGGGCTGGAAGATCCAAGATGGTGCCTCACACCCACCAGCTCCTTGGGGTTTACTGGTGGAGCCTGGCTCTCCTGCCTTCAGCCTCTCTCCCTTTATGTGTTGTCTCCTCTTTCAGGGCCTCTCCACATGGTCTCTGCCCAGCAGGGGAGCCCTGTCTTGCTCATCAGCAACTGAGTTCCAGGAGAGCAATGGTAGAAACTTCTAGGTTAGACTAGGCCTGGATCTGCCATTGGTCATATGCTTAAAGCAAGTCACAGAGCCAACCCAGACTCAGCGTGTGGGAAGAAGATGCCAGCTCTTCACAGTGTGATAGTCTGAATGTATAGACAGGGTGCAATAGGGCAAGAGAGGGGGCAATTTTGAAGCCCCAAAGTGCGTGTAATTCAGGTGAGTGCATGCAAGTAGTGAGTGAAGAGATTCTATTTGGGATAATAAATGAGTTGGACTCTCCTGATATTAATTTCATATTTTTTTAAAAGAAAGCAAAATAAGAAAAATAAGGTTTTAATCTATCATGTTGTCCTCTATTTTATTGGAACACATAAAATATTGAAAGACTAAAAAGCAGAGGTTTTCTTCAATTTTAAATCTCCTCTCCTGAAAATTCCCAGAGTGATATTGATTAGAGTAATTCCCATGTCCTTTATCTGCCTTTGAATATATACATTCATGTATATATTCAAACATATAT